>NW_027224329.1:0-1200000 GCF_023699985.2 Odocoileus virginianus | reverse complement strand
TTCATTACAGGGGACTGGAATGCAAAAGTAGGAAGTCAAGAAACACCTGGAGTAACAGGCAAATTTGGCCTTGGAGTACAGAATGAAGCAGGGAAAAGGCTAATAGAGTTTTGCCAAGAGAACGCACTGGTCATAGCAAACACCCTCTTCCAACAACACAAGAGAAGACTCTACACATGGACATCACCAGATGGTCAACACTGAAATCAGATTGATTATATTCTTTGCAGCCAAAGATGGAGCAGCTCTATACAGTCAGCAAAAACAAGACTGGGAGCTGACTGTGGCTCAGATCATGAACTCCTTCTTGCCAAATTCAGACTTAAACTGAAGAAAGTAGGGATAACCTATAGACCATTCAGGTATGACCTAAATCAAATCCCTTATGACTATACAGTGGAAATGAGAAATAGATTTAAGGGACTAGATCTGATAGACAGAGAGCCTGATGAACTATGGACAGAGGTTCATGACATTGTACAGGAGACAGGGATCAAGACCATCCCTATGGAAGGGGAAGGCAAAAAGGCAAAATGGTTGTCTGAGGAGGCCATACAAACAGCTGTGAAACGAAGAGAAGTGAAAAGCAAAGCAGAAAAGGAAAGATATTCCCATTTGAATGCAGAGTTCCAAAGAATACCAAGGAGAGATAAGAAAGCCTTCCTCAGTGATCAATGCAAAGAAATAGAGGAAAACAGCAGAATGGGAAAGACTAGAGATCTCTCAAGGAAATGAGAGATACCAAGAGAATATTTCATGCAAAAAATGGGCTCAATAAAGGACAGAAATGGTATGGACCTAACAGAAGCAGAAGATATTAAGAAGAGGTGGCAAGAATAACACAGAAGAACTGTACAAAAAAGATCTTCATGACCCAGATAATCACAACGGTGTGATCACTCACCTAGAGCCAGACATCCTGGAATGTGAAGAAGTGGGCCTTAGAAAGCATCACTATGAACAAAGCTAGTGGAGGTGATAGAATTCCAGTTGAGCTATTTCAAATCCTGAAAGATAATGCTGTGAAAGTGCTGCACTCAATATGCCAACAAATTTGGAAAACTCAGCAGTGGCCACAGGACTGGAAAAGGTCAGTTTTCATTCCAATCCCTAAGAAAGACAATCTCAAAGAATGCTCAAACCATCACACAATTGCACTCATCTCACAGGCTAGTAAAGCAATGCTCAAAATTCTCCAAGCTAGGCTTCAGCAATATGTGAATCTAGAACTTCCAGAAGTTCAAGCTGGTTTTAGAAAAGGCAGAGGAACCAGAAATCAAATTGCCAACATCCACTGGATCATTGAAAAAGCAAGAGAGTTCCAGGAAAACATCTATATTCTGCTTTATTGACTACGCCAAAGCCTTCGACTGTGTGGATCACAATAAACTGTGGAAAATTCTGAAAGAGATGGGAATACCAGACCATCTGACCTGCCTCTTGAGAAACCTGTATGCAGGTCAGGAAGCAACAGTTAGAACTGGACATGGACCAACAGACTGGTTCCAAATAGGAAAAGGAGTACATCAAGGCTGTATATTGTCACCCTGCATATTTAACTTATATACAGAGTACATCATGAGAAATGCTGGACTGGATGAAGCACAAGCTGGAATCAAGATTGCCGGGAGAAATATCAATAACCTCAGATATGCAAATGACACCACCCTTATGGCAGAAGTGAAGAAGAACTAAAGAGCCTCTTGATGAAAGTGAAAGAGGAGAGTGAAAAAGTTGGCTTAAAGCTTAACATTCAGAAAACTAAGATCATGGCATCTGGTCCCATCACCTCATGGGAAATAGATGGGGAGACAGTGGAAACAGTGTCAGACTTTATATTTTTGGGGGGCTCCAAAATCACTGCAGATGGTGATTGCAGCCATGAAATTAAAAGATGCTTACTCCTTGGAAGGGAAGTTATGACCAACCTAGATAGCATATTAAAAAGCAGAGACATTACTTTGCCAACAAAGGTCCATCTGGTCAAGGCTATGGTTTTTCCAGTGGTCATGTATGGATGTGAGAGTTGGACTCTGAAGAAAGCTGAGCACCGAAAAATTGATGCTTTTGAACTATGGTGTTGGAGAAGACTCTTGAGAGTCCCTTGGACTGCAAGGAGAGCCAACCAGTCCATCCTAAAGGAGATAAGTCCTGGGTGTTCATCGGAATGACTGATGCTGAGGCTGTAACTCCAATACTCTGGCCACCTCATGCGAAGAGTTGACTCATTGGAAAAGACTGTGATGCTGGGAGGGATTGGGGGCAGGAAGAGAAGGAGATGGCTGGATGGCATCACCGACTTGATGGGCATGAGTTTGAGTAAACTCTGGGAGTTGGTGATGGACAGGGAGGCCTGGCATGCTGCGATCCATGGGGTCGCAAAGAGTCGGACACGACTGAGTGACTGAACTGAACTGATGGATAGAATGCTGTATTTTCTACAAACATAGTTTTACTTCTTCCTTTCCAATATGGATGACTTTTTTTCTTTTTCTTGCCTAATTGCTCTGGCTAGAATTTCTGGTACTGTTTTGAAATGCAATAGTGAAAGTAAGCACACTTGTCTTGTTCTGAGCATGATGTTACCTGGGGATTTTTCATAAATGCCCTTTCTCATTTAAGAAAGTTCCCTTCTTTTCCTAGTTTACTCAGTGTTTTATCATGAAAGAATGTTAAATTTTGTTAACTACTCTTCCTATATCAATTAAGATGGTCATGTGGTTTTTTCCCTTCATTTAATTAATGTGTATTACATTCTTTGATTTTTTCATATATTGAATCAGTTGTTCATATGTTGCATTTCTGGTATGACAAATCCCATTTGATCATCATGATTTGGTTTTATTTTTGTTTGAGGCTCATTTCATCTATTGATAAGGGATATTGGCCTATGGTTTTATTTCTGGCGATATCTTTGTATTTTCTTCTGGAGTCAGTTGGTAGTTTGTATTTTGGAATTTGTGCATTTCATCTCATGTACAATTGTTCATAATATTCATGCCTGCATACTATTCAGAATGTGGTCCTGCCATCCAAGCAGTGCCTCAAAATTCCCCAATTCACACTCAATGGCTTGGTGTTCTGGATCACTTTTGTCACATAATTATTAAATCTTCTGGGAAGCATACATCAATATTAAGTTGGAAGTGCAACATATTTATGGGGAGAGGAGGTAAATACTGTAAAAAATATGGTGGAGAACGATCAGGAGAATTAAGGGGAAGTTTCCCTACCACAATGCAGATCTAACACCAATGAAAAAGAGAAAGGAAAGGAAGAATAGGGTAGGAAGAGTCTCATATTTGTTGTATTTCTGACAGAGTGCTGCCAGCCCAATGGTGAGGTCCATTTTAAAAATTCTCCATACAGCAGTCCTGTACTGGCCAAAATCCAAACCCTTTCTTCACCTCTTTGCTCAGTCAATGGCTGGATACTGCTTCATGTACATAGCTTCAGCTAAAAACTTTGGCATATATTGGAAATTATCAGCTAACTGAACATCTTATGCCTGGTGCCCACTTCATGGGAGATCTGAAAGGTACATCTCTATGGCTAACAGAATGAATGACCTTAACATAAGAATATCACAGGCCAGTTATTTGTAGAATGCCCTCCCCCAACTGGGGCTTCACTAACGTTTCTTAATGGCTCAATTCAGCATATCCATCCTTGGCAGGAATATCTCAGAAGTAATGTTGAGTCCTTCTGACTGCATCCTATGTGGTGATGAATAATTTTAATTTGTCCCATTACTAATGTGCATTTTGATCATTTGATTAAGATGATATCTGCCAAGCTGTTCCACTCTAAAATTATTCTTTATCTCACTGGAATTAATAATCATTTTATGGGGAGGTACTTTGATATGTACATAACGTGCTTATCAGCAAATTTCAACTTATTCATTTACATTTAAATGAACTCATGGTTTCCTATTTTATTCCGTTACTACTATTATTTACTTCAATAATCAAATTGCCTCCAGTTTGGCCAGTGGGGACCTATTCAATCTAATTTCTATGTCCTTTTGGTATAATCTCATTATTCTTTGAGCACTTCTTTTGTTTCCGGTGCAAGAAGATGTTCCAGGTACATTTTGTACCTTCTGTAGCCAATGAACCAGCTGTTCCTTTAAGAAGCCTTAAATTCTTTGTTTTTAATTTTTTTAATTGGAGCATAATGGCTTTACAATGTTTAATTCTTTTAGTAAAAGATATTACATGGAAGATCTGGGAATGAGGTGTGCTCACTGTTATTAGGTGTTGCTGTCCCCTGGCTCTCTTAGTATTCAGAGCTGTGGAATATATGGATATACACACATGTAATATATATACATATACAAGCACAACATATAATTTATGTATATATAATGTGTGTGTGTATATATATGTGTGTGTGTGTGTATATGTATATTTGTCTATATGTAGTGTCTAGTTTCAAGTTGGTACCACCAATTCCATGGAGTAGAAAATGGCAGCCCACTCCAATATTTTTGCATGGAAAATTCTATGGGCAGAGGAGCCTAGTGGGGTATAGTCCATGGGGCCACAAAGGGTCAGACACAACTGAGAATGCACACACATCACCAATTCCAATCCACCATCAGACAGTTCATCCAAATTCTCTCACTCCCCATATTTTTAAGTATTTCCTCCAGTGGTGAGAAGCTTGGCTTTCATTATCCTTAAAATATTTACTTATTTGATTTGTTACTTACAATAACCAGTATCTCTTTTCTTCCCCCTTTGTTTACCCTATCCAATTATCATGCTCACCCTGTTGTAGTTGTCTCTTCAAGACAGGCAGATCCCACATTTTCATTCTTCCTCACAGTGCCCTGGCCCTGATGTCTCAAATTAAAACACTCCCTCCTGTTCTGCCCCTCCCCCAACTGGCCATGGACATTCTTATCCTGTGTGGTCTCCATAACCCATACTGGGGCACTCTCATCCTGCCAGTCTCATGTGCTACACACTGCCAACACTGTGTATGAATACCATCCTTAACTCTTTCTGGTCCTAGCACTGTACATCTGGCTCCTCCGCCTCATGGAAACCTTCCTCACCATTCTTAGACTCTAACTCTCCATGGCCCATCTCATCTCACTTGGGCTGTCACACTAAATGCTAAGTCACTCCTCAATAGGGATATCCTGTTCATTTAATTCATGATCTGATGCCCAGCACTGGTCTACCATGCACCCCATGACACAAACTACCAACATCTATGCCGATCCTGATCTGCCCATGTAGTAGCTTTAAATCTAAATCGTTAATGGAAAGAAAGAGAAGTGTAGAGAAAGGAAGGGAACAGAAAAGAATAGAGGGGAGTGAAGAGAAAGGAAGGAAGGGAAAGAGAAAGAAGTCTCCCCATTATTATTCAGTGAATTAGTAATTGAAATTTTGATTTACCCATTGATCAAAAAATCACACATTTTATTGAGTGAGTTGTTGGTGTTTTAGACATGGATTCATATTTTATAGTGATGCTTGTAGATAGCTGGAGGCTGTATAATTTCTGATCTCTGAAATTTATGATAAATACATGAATGTCTTTTATGTACTTGAAAAGAATGCTTATTCTCTTAGGCAAAATTTTACATATACAGTGTGAATAATTATATTTTTCAATACCTCTATATTTTAATTCTTAATGTCATATTTTAATTTTAAACTATGTATTTAAATCATCATCTATTGTTTTGCCACTTCATCTTTAGATTTTTTAAATAGTGTTTTAATACATGTATTTTGGTCCTTCATTAATAAACAATGACCCTCTGTCTTTTTTAATGCTTCTTATAATAAACCCTACTTTCTATGACATTAATATTATGATGCCCTGGATCTGCTTTTTTTAATTGTGAATTTTAAGCATTTTGAGGCACTTTGTCTTAGGTATTGTTCTTGTGCAGTATAATTTTTTAATACCTATTTGAGTCTCTATATTTTAATAGGGAGGTTCAACTATCTACAATCCCTGTCACAAATTATATTTTGAAGTTTGCTTTTAAACTTTTTATTTTTGAATTTAGTTAAATATATTTTCTACTCTTCTGTTTTCTTTGTTACTATGCTGAAAAGGAATTGTTGTTTCTCTAATTGCAAGCTTAATTATGTAAAAGACTTATATTCTGCTTTAATTGAGCAAGGTTCTTCCCTGGTGGCTCTGATGGTAAAGAATCTGCCTGCAATGCAGGAGACCCAGGTTCAATCCCTGGGTCAGGAAGATATCCTGGAGAAGGGTAACACTTCAGTATTCTTACCTGGAAGATTCCACAGACAGAGAAGCCTGGCGGGTTACAGTCCATGGGGTCACAGAAAGCTGGACATGACTGAGCAACTAGCATTTTCACTTTTAATTGAGCATAGAGCGTTTGAATTCAATTATTCTGTTTGTTCTTTTAGGAGAAATTTAAGTTGAAGTAAGTTTTCAAAACCTTACCTATCAACGTCAAAAAGTAAAGAGTATCTATGCATTCCTATTTCATAGGAAAAGAAAATTAGCTTTTACTGGTATTTTTCTCCTTTTCCCACTTTTAATCTATTATTGTAATATTATTTTTTCAGCATCTCTTAAGAATTTTGTTCTTGAGAATTTAATTTACTAATCATACTTACAGCTATTGGTTTGACACAGTTCTTCAGCTTTGCATTTTTGTTTACTTCCAGAATTTTCATGATTCTTTTTTGTTCCCAGCTTTACTGACATATAATTAACATATGACATTGTATAATTTTAAGGTGTACATTGTGATTATTTGAAACATGTATGTATCACAAAATGTTTATGACAATAAGATTAATTAACACATCTTTCACCTCACAGAATTATTATGTATTGTTTTGTTATGATGAGAACATCAAAGAGCTCTTCTCATAGAAACTTTCAAGTATACAATACATTATTAACTACAGTCACCATGCTGTACGTTAAATCTCTGGAAGTTGCTTATTTTACAACTCAAATTTTTTACCCTTTGACCAAAATTTCCTTATTCTGCCACTCTGAAGGGCCTAGCAACCAATATTATACACAGTTTCCATTAATTAGATGTTTTTAGATTCCACATATAAGTAAAAACATACATATTTATTTTTTTCAGTCTGATTTATTTCACATACCATGCTTTCTAGATCTGTCTATGTTTGTCACAAAACAGGATTTCATTTTCTTTTACTGCTGAATAATGATCCATTGTGTGTATATGTGTATGTATCAGGTTGGCCAAAAGGTTAATTCAGGGTTTTCCATAACATCTTATAGAAAAAGCTAGACAAATTTTTGGCCATCTATACATATATATATAAGCAAAGGAGAAAAGGAAAGATATATACCCATTTGAATGCAGAGTTCCAAAGAATAGCAAGGAGAGATAAAAAAGCCTTCCTCAGTGATCAATGCAAAGAAATAGAGGGAAACAATAGAATGGGAAAGACTAGAGATCTTTTCAAGAAAATCAGAGATACCAAGGGAACATTTCATGCAAAGATGGGCTCAATAAAGGACAGAAATTGTATGGACCTAACAGAAGCAGAAGATATTAAGAAGAGGTGGCAAGAATACACAGAAGAACCGTACAAAAAGGATCTTCAGGACCCAGATAATCATGATTGTATGATCACTCACCTAGAGCCAGATATCCTGGAATGTGAAGTCAAGTGGGCCTTAGGAAGCATCACTACAAACAAAGCTAGTGGAAGTGATGGAATTCCAGTTGAGCTATTTCAAATCCTGAAAGATGATGCTGTGAAAGTGCTGCACTCAATATGCCAACAAATTTGGAAAACTCAGCAGTGGTCACAGGACTGGAAAAGGTCAGTTTTCATTCCAATCCCTAAGAAAGGCAATACCAAAGAATGCTCAAACTACCGCACAATTGCACTCATCTCACCCGCTAGTAAAGGGATGCTTAAGATTCTTCAAGCCAGGCTTCAGCAATACGTGAACCATGAACTTCCAGATGTTCAAGCTGGTTTTAGAAAAGGCAGAGGAACCAGAGATCAAATTGCCAACATCCACTGGATCATTGAAAAAGCAAGAGAGTTCCAGGAAAACATCTATTTCTGCTTTATTGACTATGCCAAAGCCTTTGACTGTGTGGATCACAATAAACTGTGGAAAATTCTGAAAGAGATGGGAATTCCAGACCACCTGACCTGCCTCTTGAGAAACCTGTATGCAGGTCAGGAAGCAACAGTTAGAACTGGACATGGACCAATAGACTGGTTCCAAATAGGAAAAGGAGTACATCAAGGTTGTATATTGTTACCCTGCTTATTTAAGTTATATGCAGAGTACATCATGAGAAACACCAGGCTGGATGAAGCACAAGCTGGAATCAAGATAGCCAGGAGAAATATCAATAACCTCAGATATGCAGATAACACCACCCTTATGGCAGAAAGTGAAGAAGAACTAAAGAGCCTCTTGATGAAAATGAAAGAGGAGAGTGAAAAAGTTGGCTTAAAGCTTAACATTCAGAAAACTAAGATCATGGCATCTGGTCCCATCACTTCATGACAAATAGATGGAGAAACAATGGAAACAATGGCTGATTTTATTTTTCTAGGCTCCAAAATCACTGCAGATGGTGATTGCAGATGGTGATTGCAGCCATGAAATTAAGACACTTCCTCCTTGGAAGGAAAGTTATGACCAACCTGGACAGCATATTAAAAAGCAGAGACATTACTTTGCCAACAAAGGTCCATTAGTCAAGGCTATGGTTTTTCCAGTGGTCATGTATGGATGTGAGAGTTGGACTATAAAGAAAGCTGAGCGCCAAAGAATTGATGCTTTTGAACTGTGGTGTTGGAGAAGACTCTTCAGAGTCCCTTGGACTGCAAGGAGATCCAACCAGTCCATCCTAAAGGAGATCATTCCTGGGTGTTCATTGGAAGGACTGATGTTGAAGCTGAAACTCCAATATTTTAGCCACGTGATGTGAAGTGGTGACTCACTGGAAAAGACCCTGATGCTGGGAAAGATTGAGGGCAGGAGGAGAAGGGGACGACAGAGGATGAGATGGTTGGATGGCATCACCAACTCAATGGACATGGGTTTGGGTAGACTCCGGGAGTTGGTGATGGACAGGGAGGCCTGGCATGCTGCGGTTCATGGGGTTGCAAAGAGTTGGACACGACTGAGCGACTGAACTGAACTGAACTGATACACATATATGTGTGTGTTTCTGTGTGTGTTTTATTTTAATTTTGAATCCTGCCACTTACTGAATTAGTTCATTAGGTCTGAGGGTTTTTTGTTGGAGTATTTTAGATATTCTATATAGAAGATAATGTCATCAGCAGAGCCAGTTTTATTTCTTCCTTCCCAATTTTGATGACTTTTAACTTTTCTTTTCTTGTTGCTCTGGCTTGCAGTTTTGGTAGAATGTTGAGTAAGACTGGTGAACGTAAGCACCTTTGTCTTGTTTCTGATCTTAGAGGGATTTTTCCATTCAATATGATGTTAGCTGTGGGTTTCCCACATGTGGCCTTTATTATGTTGAGATATATCCTTCTATACCCAATTTGTTGAAAGTTTTTTTTTTTATCATAAAGGGATACTGAATTTTGTCAAATGCTTTATTTTATATATGTCTTAGTCTCTATGGTGTATCTTTTTTTTTTTCAGGGAAGAGTAAGTTGGAGGGTATGTATAAAAGTATAAAGTTTACCAAAAATACCAAAAGTTTACTCGGTTGATGAGGTATAAACAGATATAAACTTATAAAAATTCTGCCTCTCATTTCATTGTATTGTTGCATTTAAAATCTCCAAAACTGTTTGAGATCAACCTGACTTCCTTCATTATATGTAATTTCACTCTTCCCTTGCCTGGGTATTTATATATTTTTTCTTCATCTAAAATTTTCTTGCATCATGAAGGTGTATATCATTATTAATTTTGCACGGTATATGAGTCTTATCAATTTATAGAGGCAGGTATTTATTGATCAAGTATCATTTAAAATTTATCATTTTTATTTGCTATGGTCTTTTTCTCATAATATTTTTCTGTGAGTTGTAGCTTCTTTCCCCATCTTCTATATTTACTGTTCGTTTTGTTAACATTTTCATTTATTTTCCTTTGAGTTCTGAGAGAGGCTCATATTTGTCCTCCACCTCACTGGTTCCCTTTCCATCATATTGATACTACTCAATGATTTCAATACTGTTTCAAATTTTGCTATAGCATTATTGGTGTCTTATCTCCCTTGAGGTTTCTGCAGGAATATTTTATAATCTTTATATTAGCCTTTAATAAGATAATGTCATATTTTATCACATGGTGTGCATGGAGTTCATTTTTTCTGATGTTTTATTGATGGAAAGAAATTGATACTGTACAAAGCATGCTTCTTTTTTTAATTGCATTTTTATTAAAAAATTAATTTTATTTGTCAAATACTATTTCATTTACATTGTTTTATGCTCCAGAATTGTTTGTCTCCATCTTTTATTAGCTAACGAGGCTTGTACAGATTCTTCCTTTTTAGACAATGAATATTTTAAAAAATTAGTGGTTTATTATAATGCTTGTATAACGCTATTTTAATTGTTATCTCAAATTTTACTCCAAAGGACTTGTGGTGGAAGTTCATTCCATCATCAAAATGATCTGAGGGAATTGATGTAGCTATGATTGAATATGCAGAGTAACTCTGCACAGTTCTTCATTGTTCTTTTTTTCTGTAATTGAGACAACCTCTCTTAGGCAAAACACATCTAGGTTTTTGCCCTGGTCATCTTTGTTCTATGTTCATGGCATAGAGCATGTCTGATCTTTCTGGTGTGAATTCGGGCCTTATCACAGAAGAACTTACCATGTCATAAAAACCTCTGATCAATTTTAGTTTGATGTGGCTATCTTTGTACTTCTGCTTTCAAATAGTATTGTGGTAAAGGGGGATTGAAAATGGAATACCTACAGAAGTTTCTCAGAAAAAAATTGGAGGGGTTATTTTAGCATATCCTCTATATACTTCGATGTAACATATTTACATACAGGTACTGAGAATGCCATTACTTGATGTATAAAAAAGGAGGGGGGTAGGAAAGAACAATGTATGAAGCTTAGTTATAAGATTAAAATCAGAGCATTATATTCTGATTGGTGAATTGGTCATATCAGGAATGAATAGAGACTTCATTTAGGACTGTGTTACATTTTTCTTTTATCACAGACATAGTTTTAATTTACTTCAATAGGACTGAAATGTACCAAATCAATCCCATCTCTTTAAAGGAGGTCTCAGATAACAGATCCTGAATTACAGACAGTTTACAATTTATTTTAAATGCTTCTTATATCTCAAAATACTGCTGCAAGATGTAGTAAAGAGCACACAGTTTAATTTGGGGTGTGGATAAATTTTCTATAGAGGCATTATGGATTCACAGATTACTGTCCATTCTAATGAATCTTCCATTTCAGTGCAAAGTGTTGCCCTTCATGGCTAATGAAATGGAAAGCTGAGACTATCTGTGGCAGAATAACATTCTCCAATTTGTTATCTCATGGGGGAAAGCCATTTTTTCCCAATCCTGAAAATATTTTTCATGATGTGACAGCAATTAGGGATATATTTGGCCAGTACAATAAGCAAGTAAACCAACCCATAAAACTAGGCTGTGGTATAAACATGTAGGTCAATCTTTCCACTTGATTTTGCTTAACACTGTCATCAAAGACATATAAATCACTAATTTCCATAAAAGTCATGGTTATTCTGTGCCATTCAAATTCTACTGAATAAAAGAAAATTTTTGTGATTTCATTGTGGATTTAGAGGAACCCAAAGGGGATTTCAGATTTTTTCCCTAATAATTCTTCCAATTTCCTTTCAAATTATTTAAGAAACCATTTTTTTCCACATTCTGAATTTTGTTAATTGCATCACCATGGCAACATCTAGGTTTTAATCAGTTCTGTATTTCATATAAATTGTACTAGGTCTCAAAACTATCAGATTCAGGTTAATATTTTGGAAGGTTATTTTAAGAGATGTTTGTGTGTTTGCCACCAGAAGACAAAAAATTTATATTTTTTAGTTGTTTTTGGAACAGTGATAAGTCCCATTCGTTACGAGTTGCAGTATGGTGATATTCTATCATTCCTTCTTTATTTCTTAAATACTACAGATACAATTTTCTTTACCCATACTGTTGTTACCACAGAAAGATGTCAGATCTCTAACCCCCAAATGTGTTTAAATGCCAAGGCTGATGATGCCACAAATATACTTAGAGGATATGAAAAGTTATTTCTCACATGAAGCTTTTTGGGGAGAACCTAGTAAATATGTTATGCTCCCAAGAAGAACTAAGCATTGCTTGACAGGCAGAAAATGTAATCTGGCTTGGGATTTATTGTGGTTAGAGGATGGGGCTTTTGTGTGGGGTCCGGAACATGGACAGAGGTTTGTGTGGTTTGAATATCCTACTGGCACAGAAGGAGGGAGCCACCATGTTTTTGTTTTGGATTTTTTAACCAGCTTGCCCAGATATGGTACAGAAAGGAAAGGGATGGGTAGAGATTAAAACTGTGTGTGGTTACATGATATTCTAGGGAAAGATTTTTTTTTCTGCTCTGGTCATATTTACATGTATCAGTTTCTTCAAAGAGTCTCACATCAGTATTATCAGAGTTAGGACGTCCTCCATGGCAAAAATTGCTTTAAAATGTATTTGTTTGTTTATTATTGAATGCAGCAGAATTTTTTAGAGCAGTTTAAGATTCACAACAAATTGGAGTAAAAGGTACAGAAATTTCCCACATATACCCTTCCCCCATATATTCATAAACTCTCTCAATATCAATATGCCTACCAAAATGGCACATTTGTTAGAATTGATGAACATACATTGATACATCATATCACCCAGGGCCCATAATTTACATTAGGATCTATTCTTAGTGTAGTACATTCTACAGGTTTTGAACAGTGGCATATATTCCCCATTAGAGTATCTAACAGAAGACTTTCTTTGCCCTAAAAATCCTCTGTTCTCTTGACTGTTCATCCTTCCCTCCCCTTTAACCCCTGTGACCACTGATCTTTTTCCTGTCTTCATAATTTTGCTTTTTTATAACGTCATATAGTTGGAATCCTACAGTACATAACATTTTCAGATTGACTTCTTTCACTTAGTAATACACATTTAAGTTTCCTCCATGTCTTTTCAAGGCTGCATAGATCATGTATTTTTAGTGCCAGATAATATTGCATTGTCTAGATATATCACATTTATTTATCCATTAAATGTAGGCTCTTCCAAGTTTTGACAATTATGCATAAATCTCCTATAAATATTCGGGTGTGTTGACATTTTTTCAATTGCTTTGGTTAAATACCAGAATGATTGCTACATCATGTGATAAGATATGTTTAGCTGTGTGAGAAATTACCAAACTGCCTTCCAAAGTGTGTACCAGTTTAAAGTTCAATTAGCAATGAATGAGAGCTCCTGTTACTCCTAAGCTTCTTTTTTTTTTTTTTTTTCTTTTCTTTTTTTTTTTAATTTTTATTAGTTGGAGGCTAATTACTTTACATCATTACAGTAGTTTTTGTTATACATTGATATGAATTAGCCATGGATTTACATGTACTCCCCATCCTAAGCTTCTTGAACATTTTCTGTTGTCAGTTTTCTGGCATTTTAGACATTCTGATAGGTATGTAGTGGCATGCCATTGTTGTTTTTAATTTGCATTTCCATTATAAGATGTGGAGCACCTTTTCATATGGTCATCATCTGTATATCTTATTTGGTGAGGTGTCTGTCAAGGCCTTTGGCCCGTTATTTAATCAGGTTGCTCATTTTCTTATTGTTGAAATTATTGTTGAGTTTTTAAGATTATATATTTTGGATAACAGTTCTTTATCAGCTATGTCTTTGCAAAAATTTTCTCCAGTTTGTGCACTGACTTTAATTCTCTTGACACTGTCTTTTGCAGGAAATTGATTTTTAATTTTAATTAAGTGCAGCTTAATTATTTATTTTGTTTTATAGATTGTTTTTTTGGGGGTATACTAAAGAGTTGTTAAAAAACAAGGTCACTTTGATTTATTTTCCAGGAATTTAATAATTTAGGGTTTTATATTTAGGTATATAATCCATTTTGAGCTCATTTTTCATAAAAATTTTAAGGTCTTTGTCCAGATCTTATTCTTTTTTTGCATATGGATATTCAGTTTTGTCAGCAACTTTTATTGAAAAAAAGCTGTATTGTATTGCTTTTGATCCTTTGTCAATGATCATTTGACTATGTGAAAAGTCAAAGTGTTAGTTGCTCAGTCTTATCTGACTCTTTGTGATCCCATGAACTGTAGCCCCATCAGGTTCCTCTGTCCATGGAATTCTCCAGACAAGAATGCTGGAATGGGTAGCCATCCCCTTCTCCAGGGGATCTTCCCGACCCAGGGATTGAACATGGGTCTCCCTCATTGCAGGCAGGTTCTTTACTGTCTGAGCCACCAGGGAAAATCCAAGTTGACCATACTTATGGGTTTCTATTTCTGGGCTCTCTATTCTGTTCACTGATCTATTTGTCTATTCTCTCACCAGAACTATACTGTATTGAATATTGTAGTTTTTATACTAAGTCTTGAAGTTGGATAGTGTCAGCTTTCAATATTCTCTTTCAATATTATGTTGATTATTCTGGATCTTTTGCCTTTCCATATAAACTTTAGAATCCACTTGTCAATATCCACAAAATACTTGCTTGGAGTTGAGTTAGGATTGCATTGAATATACAGATCAAGTTGGGAAGAACTGACATCTTTACAGTTTTGAGTCTTCCTACCAATGAATATGGAATATCTCTCCATTTATTTTTCTCTTTGATTTCATTCATAAGAATTTTGTTGTTTTCACCATATAGCTCTTGTACACATTTAATTAATTGTACACCAAACTATTTTAATTTTCTGGTAATAATGTAAGTGGTAATATGTTTTTAATTTCAAATTCCACTTGTTCATTGCTGGTATATAGGAAAGTGTCTTAGTTTGTAGAACTGCTATAGCAAGATACCATAGACTCACTGGCTTATGAAAAACAGAAATTCATTTCACATAATTCTGAATACTGAAAGTCCAAGATCAGGGTGCTAGCATGGTCAGGTGAGGGCCCTCTTCTGGGTTGCAACTTTTTTGTTGTAGTCTTACATGGCAGAAGAGACAAGCAAACTCTCTGGAGCCTCATTTCTAAGGCACCAATCCCTTTGTGAGGGCTCTGTTCTTATGACCTAATCACCTCCAAAATGCCCCACCTCCTAATACCATTACCTTTGTTGTTGTTGTTCAGTCACTAAGTTGTGTATGACTCTTTGTGATCCCATGGACTGTAGCATGCCAGGCTCACCAGTCCTCCACTACCTCCCAGAGTTTGCTCAGATTCATGTCCACTGAGTTGGTGATGCTATCTAACCATCTCATCCTCTGCTGTCCCCTTCTCCTTTTGCCTTCAATCTTTCCCAGCATCAGGGTCTTTTCCAATGAGTCAGCTCTTTGCATCAGGTGGCCAAAGTATTGGAGCTTCAGCTTCAGCATCAGTCCTTTCAATGAATATTCAGGGTTGATTTCCTTTAGGATTGACTGGTTTGATCTCCTTGCAGTCCAAGGGACTCTCAAGAGTCTTCTCCAGCACCACAATTCAAAAGCATCAATTCTTTGGTGCTCAGCTTTCTTTATGGTCCAACTGTCACATCCATATATGACTACTGGAAAAACCATAGTTTTGACTATAGAGAACTTTGCTGGCAAAGTGATGTCTGTACTTTTTAACATGCTGTCTAGGTTTAAGGATTAGAATTTGAATTTGTGAGTTTTGGGAGAACACCAACATTCAGACAATAACAGAAAGTGGTTGGCTTTTATATAATAACATATTCTGCAACACCTTGCTATAATTGCTTATTAGTTTTAGGAATTTTTTCATTTATTTTCATTAGTTGGAGGCTAATTACTTTACAATATTGTAGTGGTTTTTGTCATACATTGACATGAATCAGCCATGGATTTACATGTATTTCCCATCCCTATCCCCCCTCCCACCTCCTTCTCCACCTGATCCCTCTGGGTCTTCCCAGTGCAACAGGCCCGAGCACTTGTCTTATGCATCCAGCCTGGGATGGTGATCTGTTTCATCCTTGATAATATACATGTTTCGATGCTGTTCTCTCAAAACATCCCACCCTAGCCTTCTCCCACAGAGTCCACAATTCTGTTCTGTACATCTGTGTCTCCTTTTCTATTTTGCATATAGGGTTATCATTACCATCTTTCTAAATTCCATATATATCCATTAGTATACTGTATTGGTCTTTATCTTTCTGGCTTACTTCACTCTGTATAATGGGCTCCAGTTTCATCCATCTCATTAGAACTGATTCAAATGAATTCTTTTTAATGGCTGAGTAATATTCCATTGTGTATATGTACCATAGCTTCCTTATCCATTCGTCTGCTGATGGGCATCTAGGTTGCTTCCATGTCCTGGCTATTATAAACAGTGCTGCGATGAACATTGGGGTGCATGTGTCTCTTTCAGATCTGGTTTCCTCAGTGTGTATGCCCAGAAGTGGGATTGCTGGGTCATATGGCAGTTCTAATTCCATGTTTTTTTTAAGAAATCTCCACACTGGTCTCCATAGCGGCTGTATTAGCTTGCATTCCCACCAACAGTGTAAGAGGGTTCCCTTTTCTCCACACCCTCTCCAGCATTTATTGCTTGTAGACTTTTGGATAGCAGCCATCCTGACTGGCGTGTGATGGTACCTCATTGTGGTTTTGATTTGCATTTCTCTGATAATGAGTGATGTTGAGCATCTTTTAATGTGTTTATTAGCCATCTGCATTTCTTCTTTGGAGAAATGTCTGTTTAGTTCTTTGGACCATTTTTTGATTGGGTCATTTATTTTTCTGAATTGAGCTTCAGGAGTTGCTTGTATATTTTTGAGATTAATCCTTTGTCTGTTGCTTCGTTTGCTATTATTTTCTCCCAATCTGAGGGCTGTCTTTTCACCTTGCTTATAGTTTCCTTTGTTGTGCAAAAGCTTTTAAGTTTTATTAGGTCCCATTTGTTTATTTTTGCTTTTATATCCAATATTCTGGGAGGTGGGTCATAGAGGATCCTTCTGTGATTTATGTCAGAGAGTGTTTTGCCTGTGTTCTCCTCTAGGAGTTTTATAGTTTCTGGTCTTACATTTAGACCTTTAATCCATTTTGAGTTTATTTTTGTGTATGGTGTTAGAAAGTGTTCTAGTTTCATTCTTTTACAAGTGGTTGACCAGTTTTCTCAGCACCACTTGTTAAAGAGGTTGTCTTTTCGTTCCATTGTATATCCTTGCCTCCTTTGTCAAAGATAAGGTGTCCATAGGTTCGTGGATTTATCTCTGGGCCTTCTATTCTGTTCCATTGATCTATATTTCTCTCTTTGTGCCAGTACCATACTGTCTTGATGACTGTGGCTTTGTAGTATAGTCTGAAGTCAGGAAGGTTGATTCCTCCAGTTCCATTCTTCTTTCTCAAGATTACTTTGGCTATTCAGGGTCTTTTGTGTTTCCATACAAATTGTGAAATTATTTGTTCTAGTTCTGTGAAAAATACCGTTGGTAGTTTGATAGGGATTGCATTGAATCTATAGATTGCTTTGGGTAGTATAGCCATTTTGACAATATTGATTCTTCCAATCCATGAACACGGTATATTTCTCCATCTGTTTGTGTCTTCTTTGATTTCTTTCATCAGTGTTTTATAGTTTTCTATGTATAGGTCTTTTGTTTCTTTAGGTAGATATACTCATAAGTGTTTTATTCTTTTTGTTGCAATGGTGAATGTTATTGTTTCCTTATTTTCTCTTTCTGTTTTCTCATTGTTAGTGTATAGGAATGCAAGAGATTTCTGTGTGTCAATTTTATATCCTGCAACTTTACTATATTCGTTGATTAGCTCTAGTAATTTTCTGGTAGAGTCTTTAGGGTTTTCTATGTAGAGGATCATGTCATCTGTGAACAGCGAGAGTTTCACTTCTTCTTTTCCTATCTGGATTCCTTTTACTTCTTTTTCTGCTCTGATTGCTGTAGCCAAAACTTCCAAAACTATGTTGAATAGCAGTGGTGAGAGTGGGCACCCTTGTCTTGTTCCTGATTTCAGGGGAAATGCTTTCAATTTTTCAGCATTGAGGGTAATACTTGCTGTGGGCTTGTCATATATAGCTTTTATTATGTTGAGGTATGTTCCTTCTATTCCTG
Source organism: Odocoileus virginianus (assembly GCF_023699985.2). Lineage (NCBI taxonomy): Eukaryota > Metazoa > Chordata > Mammalia > Artiodactyla > Cervidae > Odocoileus > Odocoileus virginianus. The sequence continues at coordinate 1,181,736 of NW_027224329.1, read as the reverse complement.
CTCTCTGGAGAGTTTTTATCATAAATGGATGTTGAATTTTGTCAAAGGCTTTCTCTGCATCTATTGAGATAGTCATATGGTTTTTATGATTCAGTTTGTTAATGTGGTGTATTATAGTGATTGATTTGCAGATATTAAAGAATCGTTTCATTCTTGGGATAAAGCCCACATGGTCATGATGTATGATTTTTTTTAATATGTTGTTGGATTCTGTTTGCTAGAATTTTGTTAAGGATTTTTGCCTCTATGTTCTTCAGTGATATTGGCCTGTAGTTTTCTTTTTTTGTGGCATCTTTGTCTGGTTTTGGAATTAAGGTGATGGTGGCCTCATAGAATGAGTTTGGAAGTTTGCCTTCTGCAATTTTCTGGAAGAGTTTGAGTAAGATAGGTGTTAGCTCTTCTCTAAATTTTTGGTGGAATTCAGCTGTGAAGCCATCTGTTCCTGGGCTTTTGTTTGCTGGAAGATTTCTGATTACAGTTTCGATTTCCATGCTTGTGATGGGTCTGTTAAGATCTTCTATTTCTTCCTGGTTCAGTTTTGGAAAGTTATACTTTTCTAAGAATTTGTCCATTTCTTCCAAGTTGTCCATTTTATTGGCATAGAGCTGCTGGTAGTAATCTCTTATGATCCTTTGTATTTCAGTGTTGTCTGTTGTGATCTCTCCATCTTCATTTCTAATTTTGTTAATTTGGTTCTTCTCGCTTTGTTTCTTAATGAGTCTTGCTAAGGGTTTGTCAATTGTGTTTATTTTTTCAAAAAACCAGCTTTTAGCTTTGTTGATTTTTGCTGTGGTCTCTTTTGTTTCTTTTGCATTTATTTCTACCCTAATTTTTTAAAATTTTTTTTCCATTTATTTCTGCCCTACTTTTTATGATTTCTTCCCTTCTTCTAACCCTGGGGTTCTTCACTTCTTCCTTTTCTAGTTGCTTTAGGTGTAAAGTTAGGTCATTTATTTGATTTTTCTCTTGTTTCTTGAGGTAAGCCTGTAATGCTATGAACCTTCCCCTTAGCACTGCTTTTACAGTGTCCCATAGGTTTTGGGGTGTTGTGTTTTCATTTTCATTCGTTTCTATGCATATTTTGATTTCTTTTTTTATTTCTTCTATGATTTGTTGGTTATTCAGAAGCGTGTTATTTAGCCTCCATATGTTTGAATTTTTAATATTTTTTTTCCTGTAATTGAGATCTAATCTTACTGCATTGTGGTCAGAAAAGATGACTGGAATGATTTCAATTTTTTTGAATTTACCAAGGCTAGATTTATGGCCAAGGATGTGATCTATTCTGGAGAAGGTTCCGTGTACACTTGAGAAAAAGGTGAAGTTGATTGTTTTGGGGTGAAATGTCCTATAGATATCAATTAGGTCTAGCTGGTCCATTATGTCATTTAAAGTTTGTGTTTTCTTGTTAATTTTCTGTTTAGTTGATCTATCCATAGGTGTGAGTGGGGTATTAAAGTCTCCCACTATTATTGTGTTACTATTAATTTCCTCTTTCATACTCGTTAGCATTTGCCTTACATATTGTGATGCTCCTATGTTGGGTGCATATATATTTATAATTGTTATATCTTCTTCTTGGATTGATCCTTTGATCATTATGTAGTGTCCTTCTTTGTCTCTTTTCACAGCCTTTATTTGAAAGTCTATTTTATCTGATATGAGTATTGCGACTCCTGCTTTCTTTTGGTCTCCATTTGCGTGAAATATTTTTTTCCAGCCCTTCACTTTTAGTCTGTATGTGTCCATTTTTTTGAGGTGGGTCTCTTGTAGACAGCATATATAGGGGTCTTGTTTTTATATCCATCCAGCCAGTCTTTGTCTTTTGGTTGGGGCATTCAACCCATTTACATTTAAGGTAATTATTGATAGGTATGGTCCCATTGCCATTTACTTTGTTGTTTCAGGTTTGCGTTTATACAACCTTTCTGTGTTTCCTGTCTAGAGAAGTTCCTTTAGCATTTGTTGAAGAGCTGGTTTGGTGGTGCTGAATTCTCTCAGCTTTTGCTTGTCTGTAAAGCTTTTGAGTTCTCCTTCATATCTGAATGAGATCCTTGCTGGGTAGAGTAATCTAGGTTGTAGGTTATTCTCTTTCATTACTTTAAGTATGTCCTGCCATTCCCTTCTGGCCTGAAGGGTTTCTATTGATAGATCAGCTGTTATCCTTATGGGAATCCCTTTGTGTGTTATTTGTTGTTTCTCCCTTGCTGCTTTTAATATTTGTTCTTTGTTTTTGATCTTTGTTAATTTGATTAATATGTGTCTTGGGGTGTTTCGCCTTGGGTTTATCCTGTTTGGGACTCTCTGGGTTTCTTGGACTTGGGTGGCTACTTCCTTCCCCATTTTAGGGAAGTTTTCAGCTATTATCTCCTCGAGTATTTTCTCATGGCCTTTCTTTTTGTCTTCTTCTGGGACTCCTATGATTCGAATGTTGGGGCATTTCACATTGTCCCAGAGGTCCCAGTTTCAGGATTTTTGTTACATAAATAATGATACCATTTAAAGACTGTATTATTTCTTCTTTCCCAAATTTTGCACCGTTTGTATCTTGTTATTAGCTGAGATTCCAGTATGATGTAAAAAGAATTGGTGAGTGGAGACATCCTTGCCTTTTACCTCATCTTAGTGGTAAAGAAAAAGTTTCTCACCATTGTATTCTGCAAACAAAAATTGCAGGATTTCTATACTTTTAAATCTGTTAAGGTGTGTTTTATGGCCCAGAAAGGGTTATATCTTGGTTAGTCTTTCATTGACCTTGAAAATAATAATCTATTGATGTTACATGAATTAGTCTACAGATATAAATTAAATCCAATTGGATGATGGGTGCTGTTCAGTTTAACTATGGCCTTACTGATTTTCTTCTTGCTGGATCTCTCCATTTCTAGTAGAAGGGTGCTGAAGTCTCCAAATAAAATAGTGGATTCACTTATTTCTCCTTGTAGTTCCATCAGTGTTTACCTCCTATATTTAGATTCTCTGCTTTATGGCATATATATTAATGGTTATGTAAAACATCTTGGTGAATGTCATTTTCTCTTTATTAGTGTCATCATAGTATTTTTGCTGTTGTTCAGTTGCCAAGTTCAAGCCAACTCTTCATGATCCCATGGATTGTAGCATGCCAGGCTTCCCTGTCTTTCACCATCTGCTGGAGCTTGCTCAAACTCATGTCCATAGAGTTGGTGATGCCATCCAACCATCTCATCCTCTGTCATTCCCTTCTCCTGCCCTCAATCTTTCCCAGCATCAGGGTCTTTTCCAGTGAGTCAGTTCTTTGCATCAGGTGGCCAAAGTATTGGAGCTTCAGCTTCAGCATCAGTTCTTCCAATGAATATTCAAAACTGATTTCCTTTAGGATTGACTGGTTGGATCTCCTTGCAGTCCAAGGGACTCTCAGGAGTCTTCTCCAACACCACAGTTCAAAAGCATCAGTTCTTTGGTGTTCAGCCTTCTTTATGGTCCAACTCTCACATCCATACATGATTACTACTGGAAAAACCATAGCTTTGACTGTATGGACCTTTGTCAGCAAAGTGATGTCTCTGCTTTTTAATATGCTGTCTAGGTTGGTCATAGCTGTTTCTTCCAAGGAGAAAGCATCTTTTAATTTCATGGCTGCAGTCACTATCTGCAGTGATTTTTGAAGCCCAAGAAAATAAAGTCTGTCACTGTTTCCATTGTTTCCCCATCTATTTGCCATGAAGTGATGGGACCAGATGTCATTGTTTTTGTGATGTTGAGTTTTAAGCCAGCTTTTTCACTCTCCTCTTTCATCAAAAGGCTCTTTTTCTATTCTTCACTTTCTGCCACAAGGGTGGTATCATCTGCACATCTGAGGTTATTGAGATTTCTCCCAGGAATCTTGATTCCAGCTTGTGTTTCATCTGGCCTGGCATTTCACATGATTTTCTTTGCATATAATTTAAATAAGAAGGGTGAGAATATACAGCCTTCTGACAATATATAGTACTCCTTTCCCAATTTTGAACCACTTTGTTGTTCCATGTCTGGTTCTAACTGTTGCTTCTTGACCTGCATACAGGTTTCTCAGGAGGCAGGTAAGGTGGTCTGGTATTCCCATCTCTTGAAGAATTTTCCATAATTTGTTGTGATCCACACAAGGCTTTAGCATAGTCAATGAAGCAGAAGTAGATGTTTCTCTGGAATTCTCTTGCTTTTTCTATGATCCAGTGGATGTTGGCAATTTGATCTCTGGTTCCTCTGCCTTTTCTAAATCTAGCTTGTACATCTGGAAGTTCTTGGTTCATGTACTGTTGAAGTCTAGCTTGGAGAATTTTGAGCATTACTTTGCTAGTGTGTGAGATGAGTGCAATTGTACAATAGTTTGAACATTCTTTGGTATTGCCTTTCTTTGGGATTGGAATGAAAACTGACCTTTTCCAGTTCTGTGGCCACTGCTGAGTTTTCCAAATTTCCTAGCATATTGAGGTCAGCACTTTCACAGCATCATCTTTTAGATTTTGAAATAGTTCAGCTGGAATTCCATCAACTCCACTAGTTTTGACCACTTCCAATTTACCTTGATTCATGGACTTAACATTCCAGGTTCCTATGCAATATTGTTCTTTACAGCATCAGACTTTACTTTCACCACCAGACACATCCACAACTGGGTGTTGTTTCCACTTTGGCTCAGCCTCTTCATTCCTTCTGGAGCTATTTTGTCAGTCTTCCCAGTAGCAAACTGAGCACCTACCGACCTGGGGAGTTCATCTTTCACTGCCGTATCTTTTTGCCTTTTCATACTATTCATGAGATTCTCAAGTCAAGAATGCTAAAGTGGTTTGCCATTCCCTTCTCCAGTGGACCATGTTTTGTCAGAACTCTCCACCATGACCTGTCCGTCTTGGGTGGCCCTACATGGCATGGCTCATAGTTTCATTGAGTTAGACAAGGCTGTGATCCATGTGATCAGTTTGGTTAGTTTTCTGTGATTATGGTTTTCATTCTGTCTGCCCTCTGATGGATAAGGATAAGAGACTTGTGGAAGCTTCCTGATGGAAGGTAATGAAACAGAAGTAGATGTTTTTCTGGAATTCCCTTGTTTTGTCTATGATCCAGTGAATGTTGGCAATTTGATCTCTGGTTCCTCTTCCTTTTCTAAACCCAGGTTGGACATCTGGAAATTATTGGTTCATGAAATGCTAAAGACTAACATGCAGGATTTTTAAATATTATCTTACTAGCATGGGAGATGTGTGCAATTGCCCAATGGTTTGAACGTCCTTTAGTACTGCCCTTCTTGAGAACTGGCATGAGGATTGACCTTTGTCAGTTCTGTGGCCACTGCTGGGCTTTCCAGATTTCCTGGCATATTGAGTATAACACTTTGATAGCATCATCTTTTAAGATTTTAAATAGCTTTCTGGGATTCCATCACCTCTGCTAGCTTTACTGACAGCAATGCATTCTAAGGCCCACTTGACTTCACACTCCATAATGTCTGGCTGTGGGTGAGTGACCACACCATTATGGTTATCCAGGTCATTAAGATTTTTTTGTCCAGTATTCTTTCCATTTCTTCTTGATCTCTTCCACTTGTATTAGATCTTTACAATTTCTGTCCTTTATTGTGCCCATCTTTGGATGAAATGTTCCTTTGATATTTCCAATTTTCTTGAAGAGATCTCTAGTCTTTCCCCTTCTGTTGTTTTCCTCTATTTCTTTGCATTGTTCATTGAAGAAGGCCTTCTTGTCTCTCCTTGCTATTCTCTGGAACTCTGCATTTAGTTGGGTGTACCTTTCCCTTTCTCCCTTGCTTTTTGCTTCTCTTCTTTCTCAGCTATTTGTAAAGCCTCCTCAGACAACCACTTTGCCTTTTTGCTTTTCTTTTCTTGGGATGGGATTGTTTGCTGTCTCCTATACAATACTATGGACCTCTGTCCATAGTTCTTCAGTCACTCTGTTTACTAGATCTAATCCCTTGAATCTATTCATCACCTCCACTGTATATTCATAGGGGATTTGATTTAAGTCATACCTGGCTGGCCTAGTGGTTTTCCCCACTTTCTTTAGTTTAAGCCTGAATTTTGCTATGAGAAGCTGATGATCTGAGCCACAGTCAGACTCCAGGTCTTATTTTTGCTGACTGTATAGAGCTTCTCCATCTTTGCTACAAAGAATGTAATCAATCTGATTTCAGTATTGACCATTTTGGATGTCCATGTGTAAAGTCGTCTCTTGTGTTGTTGAAAAAGGGTGTTTGCTATGACCAGTGTGTTCTCTTGGCAGAATTCTGTTAGCCTTTGCCCTGCTTCATTTTGTACTCCAAGGCCAAACTTGCCTGTTACTTGACTTTCTACATTTGCATTCCAATCCCCTATGATGAATAGGACATATTTTTTGGTGTTAGTCCTAGGAGGTCTTCTAGGTCTTCATGGAACGGATCAACCTAAGCTTCTTTGCCATTGGTGTTTGAGGCACAGACTTGAATTACTGTGATGTTGAATGATTTGCCTTGGAAATGAACTGAGATCATTCTATCTGAGGTTGCACCCAAGTACTACATTTCAGACTCTTGTTGATTATGAGGGTTACTCCATTTCTTCTAAGGGATTCTTGCCCACAGTAGTAGATACAATGGTCATCTGAATTAAATTCACCCATTCCTGTCCATTTTAGTTCACTGATTCCTAAGATATCATGTTTACTCTTGCCATCTCCTGCTTGACCACCTCCAATTTACCTTGATTCATGGACCTAACATTCCAGGTTCCTATGCAGTACTGTTCTTTACAGCATCGGATTTTAGTTCCATCACCACACATGTCCACAGCTGATCATTGTTTCCACTTTGGTTCAGCCACTTCATTCTTTTGGAAGCTATTAGCAACTGCCCTCTGCTCTTCCCCAGTAGCATATTGGACACCTTCCAACCTGGGGGACTCATCTTTCAGTGTCATATCTTTTTGCCTTTTTATACAGTTCATGGGTTCTCATGGCAAGTATACTGGAGTGGTTTGCCATTCCCTCCTCCAGTGGATTATGTTTTGTCAGAACTCTCCACTATGACCTGTCCATCTTGGGTGGCCCTGCCCAGCATGGCTCATAGCTTCATTGAGTTACACAAGTCCCTTCACCATGACAAGGCAGTGATCCATGAAGGGACATCAGGGTATATACTTATTTAATTCTACTCTATATGTGTCTTTATATTTAATGTTTGTTTCTTGGAGACATCATATAATTGTGTCTTATTTTTTATCCACTTTAATGGTCTCTTTGATTTCAGTGGTTTAACCTCTCATTGATGTTAAAAGTGATTAGTTCTGTATTGGGGTTAATATCTACCAGAATTTTATTGTTGTCTATTTGTTGACCTTGTGCTTTGTCCCTACTTTCATCTTACACTTTTTCTGTTTTTTTGTGGTTGTAATTGAGCATTTTATATTAATCCATTTCCCATTTCTTAATATGTCATTTGTACTTTTTTTTGCTTACTTTAGAAGATTTTTTCACTCTGTTGATTGTTTCCTTTAGTGTGTAGAAGCTTTTCAGCTTTATGAAATCCCACTTGTCTATTTTTGCTTTTGTTGCCTGTGTCATGTTCAAGAAAATTTTTGCCCAGACCAATTTCAAGAAGCTTTTCCCATGTTTTCTTTTAATTTTTTTGTTTTCAGGACTTAAATATAAATCTTTAATCTGTTTGAGTTGATTTTGTGTGTGATGTGAGATAGTGGTCCATTTTCACAATTCTGCATGTGGTTATCCAGTTTTCCCAGCATTATTTATTGAAAAGACTATTCTTTTCCTAAGAATACAATTGTGTATTCTTGCCCCATCATCTAGTCAAAGATCAGTTGACCACAAATGAGTGAGTTTATTTCTGGACTCTAAATTCTATTTCTTTGATGTGTGTGTGTGTGTGTGTGTGTGTGTGTGTATGTGTGTGTGTGTGTGTGTGTGTGTGTGTATATATCCATGGGGTCACAAAGAGTCAGACATGACTGAGTGACTTTGAAAAAAAATATATATGTATATATATATATATATATATATATATATATATATATATATAAAATTTTTGGTTACTGCAGCATTAAGTTTTAAAATCAGGAAGTATGATGCCTCCTGTCTTGCTCTTCTTGATCAAGATTGTTTTGACTATTTGGGGTCTTTTGAATTTTAGAATTGTCTTTATATTTGTATAAAAAATGCTGTTGTGATTTTGATGAGGATTGCATACAAATATGTACCTTTCTTTGGATGGTATGGAATCCTAACAATATTAATTCTAATTCATGAACATGGGATATTTTTTCCACCCATTTGTATCTTCTCTGTTTCATCTATGTTTTACCCTTTGCAGTGTACATATATTTCACTGCTTAAGTTAAATTTATACCAATTTTGTTGTTTTTGTTCCTGTTGTGAATGGTCTGTTACCAGGGACAGCTATCAGCTAGGTTTTCAGCATGGCTTCTGCTTGGTCCTTGGGTGAGTGACTTGGCAGGCATTACTGCCTCTGAACCATGGTAGAACAAGGCTGGCACCAGATCATGGAATAGAGTAGGGGCCATAGTTGGTTTGAGTTCTGCAGTGCTGTTACTGGGGGTGCCTATGGGTGTGGCTTCTGTCAAGTCCCTAAGTCTGGTGGGAAAGACTGCCTCAGGGACAGCAGTAGAGTAGACCTGGAGCCAGGCTGTGGGAATGTTTCAGGGATCACATTTGAATTCAAGGTTGGCAGGCTTGTTACCAGGGCCTGGTTCCTCCCACATCCCTTGGTGGAAGGGGTTGGTGGCAGGATGCTGGACAAGTCATACTACATCTGAGTCTACAGAGGGGATGGGGTTGCTTTTGATCTGCAGCTGGAAACATGGTTGGTGAACATACCATTGTTGCACAAATCTGCCTCCTCAAAGCAGCCTTCCTCAGTCTTGGATTCTACTGGTTCTGTAACCTCTAAGCTGGATCACAAGGCTCCCCCATAGGCACTTTTGTCCATGGGTGACTGTCAAGTATTTTTTTCTGTGAGAGGATGTAGAGAGAGAGGATCTCCTCTTCCACTATCTTGCTCATTTCACCCAATTTCACCCTCTTGACTTGCAATGCCTTTGCCACTCATGCTGGCTTCCCTGGTAGCTGAGCTGGTGAAGAATCTGCCTGCAATGCAAGAGACCCTGGTTTGATTCCTAGGTTGGGAAGATCCCCTGGAGAAGGGATAGGCTACCCACTCCAGTATTTTTGGGCTTCCCTGGTGGCTCAGATGGTAAAGAATCTGCCTGCAATGTGGGAGACCTGGGTTTGATCCCTGTGTTGGGAAGATCCCCTGGAGAAGGGAAAGGCTACCCACTCCAGTATTCTTGCCTGGAGAATTCCATGGACAGAGGAGCTTGGCAGGCTACAGTCCATGGGGTCACAAAGAGTCAGACACGATCGAGTGACTTTCATTTTTCTTTCACTTACTGCTTATGCTAATGACACTGTCTTAATCCAGTGGGTTGCTATAACAAAATACCATAGACTGGATGGCTTATAAACAACCAATGCTTATTACTCACAGTTCTGGAAACATGGTGCTGGAAAATTTGATGTCTGATGAGAGCTTGCTTCTTTGACAGCCATCTTCTCTCTCTGTCCTCATATAACAAAAGGGGGAAGGGAGCTCTCCGGAGTCTCTTACAAGGGCAGTAATTCCTTTTATGAGGGCTCTACTCTCACGATCTAGTCAACTCCCAAAGGTCGCACTGTCTTTTACAATCATATTGGGCACTAGGTTTCAGTATATGAATGGGGAGAGGGTGGTGGACACCTCAGTCTATTACAACCAAACTGAGTTAATTCTAATTTTATAATTTTAAAAAATCTATCAAGCTAATTCTTTCTCTTCAACTAATACATGTTTTTAAAAACACACTGAATATCCACATGAATTTGCAAAACTATTTGTGAAGCCCACAAAATATTCCTTTGGGGTTTTGATTGAGATTGGCATCAACACTGTATCTAGAGATTAAGTTTGCTATTATTTAATCCCAATACATAAATTTAGCATAATGATCTATTTAGTCATATCTGAATATTTCTCAAAAAATTTTTTTCTAATTTTATCCATAAAAGCTGTTAGGAAGTTTACTCCTAGGTACTGAAATTTACTACAGCATCAAAATGTCTCTCTCTTAAAAATTTCATTTTCCAGTGAGAGTTGCTAGGATATAGAAAACAATTAATTTTAGATATTGATTTTAAATCAAGCAATGTTGATAAACATTAATTCTAGTATTTTATCTCTAGATTATTTTATAGTTCCTATATAAGAAATTATTAATTGCAAATAATGATAGTTTTACTTATTTCTTTTCTCAATCCTTACTATTTTATTTTTCTTGCCTTATTCTGCAGGCTAAGGACTAGCAATAAGATGCAGAATAGAAAAGGTGATTATGTGGACTTCATAGAACTATATCTAAAATAAAAAAAGGTTTGGTTTTCATGGAGAAATCATGCATCATCTGTAGTCACAGGGAAAAAAATCTATCTATCTATCTATCTATCTATCTATCTATCTATCTATCTATCTATTTATCTATCTGTCTTTCTGTTCGGCAAGCCTACCTTCATGTGACAGCTGTTACTGTCTGACCAGTGATAATAAAATCTGTTGTATATCCCTTCTCCTGCCATCTATTTTTGTGCTCCTTTGGATTTGTTAGGGAAGGGGAAAAAGCAGCTTTGCAGGAGGACATATGTTCACTAAACTGTGGCCAATCAATTTGGATAATCTCTAGTGTGAATTTTCACCCTAGGGAGACAAGTTGTTCACCACAAACCAAGCTCTGCTTTCTGTAGAAATAAACCAGTATTCTCAGAGCTCACAGCAGTCTAGCATATATTTCTAATTTTTAAAACAGCACCATATATGTTTTTTAATATGGGAAATTCTGCATATAAGTAATATGAAATGTTATAAAGAAGTTGCTGATCGGTTACTTTTATATATGTGTGTATACATGTATATATGTGTGTGTGTGTACATATAGGTGTAATTTATACACACACACACACACATTACCCTAGCTGACAATCAACTGGTTGAAAAGCATACAATATGCATTCAACAGCTAAGCATTTTTTTTTCTCTGAATGACAAAACATAGTTTTTGTTTTTCCAAACTGAATTTTTGTCTTCTTGTTGCCCTCCCCTCTTGACTATTCTCTTGTTTATGCTAATGGATCCCTTCATTCTGTGACAAGGGAACTGTCAAGTGGGAACATATTTACTATTTCAAGGATGGTAAATTACCTGCACAAGAAAGTTTACTACCCCCTCCTGTATCCATATCAGATACAAATTAATCATGATAGCCTTTCCTAATGAACAGTGACACAGCTGAATATTATTTTTCAGCGTGGAACTCCAGGTGGTCAATCAAATGAATCTGCACTGGAGATAGAATATATGTATGATGGCATAAAATAGACCATAATTCTTGGAGTTGAGATACCTTTTTGTCCATAAGGTAAGAGCTTGATGTTTCTTCCATATAGGTCTGACCTTTTGCCTCTAGGCCATGGTGCCTAAAAAAATAGACTGTTAATTTTTAACCATTAGAATCTTGAGGTCAATAAATTTAAATTGTAATAATGATCATGTACACCTAACAGGTTTACATATGTGTTTAGGGAAAAGGTGAAATACAAGAGCTTTCTAAATTTTGAGGGAGAAACTAATGAAATTTTGGTGTATACTGGTTTTTATCACAATACTTGCATAGATTGTTCAACAGTTATCAGTAAAAGATTTCCAAGGGATGTTAGAATAATAAGTGAAGAGAATTTTGTAAGTGTTCATCTTCTATGCTGCTGGAAGCAGGGTGTCTCACTGTCTGACTCAATGCTAAGTGGGGCAGGAGGAGGGATTAGGGAAAAAAAAAGCAACTTCAGTCCTTGGGCTCCAGAGAAATTTCTAATGGCTGCAATGAGTAATATAGAAAGCCATAATTATTTCTGAATACTTTGCCTTTAAGATGATGTTTTGGTAAATAATTAGGCTGTTATGGCCTTGATAATTTCTGACATCTGTTATCTCAAATCTGCTGATTTTACTTTTTAAAATAGCAAGGAGTATTCTTGAAACATTGCAAAAATGAATGCAGAGATACTCCAAGTACTGATTTGGAAAGAGACTTGGTATATCTTTCCCAGGATTTTAAAAAGCAATGATCTATCATAATCAGATAAAGGAACCAAACTGCAGTATGCAGAGGTTAGGGATTGTCCATAAAATATCTTCTCATTGTATTTCATATTTTAGAGAAAATATATAACATGGTACCTGCCAAGATTGTAGAAAGAAAAGTTACCACATCAGAGACATTCTCTGTTATAGGAAATTAGCTGCTGGATTAATTAATTCATAACTGAAACCCATGGTTTTCATCTATAGGAAAGAAATGTGAATATTTTATTTTTTAAATTGAATGTCTTCATGGGAAATATCATGAAGTTTAGTGACTGATTAATTAATGTTCTGAAAGCAAGCTTTTTCAAAAGATTGGCTGCTATGCATTTTAATTGTGAACAAGTTTACTGCACACAACACTGGTTTAGTGCTGATTTGGCGCACTTTGTATTTATCGTTTAGTTCACATATCTTGAAATAACTGGAATGACTGTCATTTCTTGAGAATATTGTTAGAAAGTCTTTATTCTAGGTGCAACATGTAATTGCAATTTCAGACTGTAAATTTTAAATCATTATAACTAGGCTCAAACATATCTTTATTAATCAAAATAGGAACCATTACAATCAACACATTTTTGCCAACAAGAAATAAGTTTGTTTATTCCTGTAGCATAAAAATCCATGCTTTGGGATTCAACAAACTCTTGGAAAGCATTTTCTGCCTCCTGCTGGTTGTGGAAGCATTTTCCCTGCAAAAAGTTGTCAAGATGCTTGAAGAAGTGGTAGTCAGTTGGCAAGAGGTCAGGTGAATATGGCAGATGAGGCAAAACTTCACAGCCCAATTTATTTTGAAGCATTGATTGTGTGACACGCATTTGGGCATTGTTGTGGAGAACTGGTTTGTCTCTGTTGAAAGCCTATGTGTTGATGGGTGAGGCTATATTTCCACCCTGTTGGTTGATTGGCCTGAGGTGTCCCTACACTGGAGCTTATAGGCTGTTGGCTGGGGCCAGGACTTGCTGTCAAAATGGCCACTCCAGGAGAGCTCATGTCAATGAGTGCTCACCAGTAATGCCGCCCCCCTTCTCAGGAGACTCACCAAGATTATTAGATAGGTCTGGCCCAGGCTCCTTATGAGTTTATTGCTTTTTCACCTGGGTCCTGGTGCATGCAAGACCTTGTGTGAGCACTCCACAAGTTGAGTTTCTGTGTCCCCAGTACTGTGGTGTATTTGTGATCAAGCCCTGCTAGCCTTCAAAACCATATGTTCTGGTGGCTTCTCTTGATGCCAAACCCCAGACTGGGGAGCCTGATGTGGGGCTCAGAACTTTCACTATTCTGGGAAAACCTCTGCAATATAATTATTTTCCAGTTCATAGGTCGACAAATTTGACTGTATCATGAATGTGCCCTTCCTATCATCTTACTGGGGCTTCTTTGTCCTTGATTGTAGGGTGTCTTTTTTGGTAGGTTCTAGTCTTTTTTGTCAATGGTTGAGCAGTTAGTTGTGATTTTGGTGCTTTCATGAGAGGAAGTGAACCCAAGTTCTACTCCACCATCTTCTCTCACCTCCCAAAGTAGATTACATGTTTATTGCCCAAGGATAACTCAGAGACAGTCAGATGGAAGAGATGCAGAAAGAAAAGTAAGTGGGATGGGACATGAAGCTTCCATGCTCTTTTCTGGTATGCCATTCTCCCCAAATTTCCATGTGTTCACCAACCAGTATCATGTTGTTTTGATTACCATAGTTTTGTAGTATATATAGTCTGAAATCTAGGGTGGGGGGTGATACCTCCAGTTTTGTTCTTCTTTTCTGAAGATTACTTGGGAGATTTGGGGTCTTTTGTGGTTACATATGAATTTTAGGCTAATTTGTTTAACTCCTGTGAAAAATGTCATGGGTATTTTTGATAGATATTGAGTTAAATCTGTAGATTGCTTTCAGTAGTATGGTTTCTTAAAAAAAAATATTAATTCTTATAATCCAAGACCACAGAATATCTTTTACTTTTTGCATCATCTTCAGTATCCTTCATCGTTTTAAAATTTTCACCATATAGGCCTTTCATTCAGAAAGTTAATACCTTTGTTGTTCCATCGCTAAGTCATGTCCAACTCTTTGCAACCCCATGGACTGTAGCATGCCAGCCTCCTCTGTCACCTACAATCTTCTAGAGTTTGCTCAAATTCATGTCCATTGAGTTGGTGATGCTATCTAATCATCTCATCCTCTGTCATCCCCTTCTCCTGCCTCAGTCTTTCCCAGCACCAGGGTCTTTTTCAATGAGTTGGCTCTTTGCATCAGGTGGCCAAAGTATTGGAGTTTCAGCTTCAGCATCAGTATTTCCAATGAATATTTAGGGTCGACCTCTTTCAGGACTGACTGGTTGGATCTCCTTGCAGTCCAAGGGACTCTCAAGAGTCTTCTCCAGCACCACAGCTCAAAAGCATCAATTTTTCGGTGCTCAGCCTTCTTTATGGTCCAACTCTCACATCCATACATGACTACTGGAAAAACCATAGCTTTGACTATATGGACCTTTGTCAGCAAAGTGATGTCTCTGCTTTTTAAAATGCTGTCTAGGTTTGTCATAGCTTTCCTTCCAAGGAGCAAGCATCTTTTAATTTCAAGGCTGCAGTTACCATCTGTAGTGATTTTGTAGTCCTAAAAAAGAAAATCTGTCACTGCTTCCACTCTTTCCCCTTCTATTTGCCATGAAGTGATAAGACCAGATGCCATGATCTTAGTTTTTGAATGTTGAGTTTTAAGCCAGCTTTCACCCTTCTCTTTCACCCTCATCAAAAGGCTCTTTAGTTCCTTTTCATTTTCTTCCATTTGAGTGTATAATCTGCATAGCTGAAGTTGTTTAAGGCAAAAGGAAAAGGGGGTGACAAAGGATGAGATGGTTGGATGGCATCATCAACTCAGTGGACATGAATCTGAGCAAACTTCAGGAGATAGTGAAGCCTGGTGTGCTGCAGTCCCTGGGGTCACAAAGAGTTGGGTACAACTTAGCAACTGAACAGCAATGTAGCTTCTTACTTCTTTTACACTTAGAGAATACCGTATTTAACATTTCCTTAAGAATCAGTTTAGTATTGATGGATTCTTTCAGCTTTTGCTTGTCTGAGAAATTCTTTACCTCTCCTATTCTAAATGGTAATCGTGGTATTAGACTATCCTTTTCCCTTTGGGACTTTGGATATGTCATTCTGCTCCCTCCTGGCCTGCAAAGTTACTGCAGAGAAGCCAGCTGACAGCCTTATGATTCCCTTGTATATGACTCTTACTGCCTTCAGAATCTATCTTTAACTTTTGCCATTTTAATTACAGTATGTAAGTCTTAGTGTGGGTATATTTGGGTTCATCTTGTTTGGGACTCCATGTACTTCTTGTGGATAGATACATGTTTTCTTCTTCAGATTTGGGAAATTTTCAGCCATAATTTATTCAAATACTTGTTTTAATCCCCCATTCTCTCTCTTCTCCTTCTAGGCCCCCTACAATGCAAATGTTTGTATGCTTACTGTTACTCCAGAGATCTTATACTACTTTCATTTTTAAATGTGCTTTTCTTTTTGCTGTTCTGAATGTGTGATTTCCATAATTCTATCTTCCACATCACTTTTGTATTCTTCTGTGTAACTTAGTATGCTATTCATAACTTCTAACATGAGTTTTGTTTTAATTTTCAGCTACTGCTCATTTCTGATTGAATCTTTTTCAATTCCTTGTAAAAATTCTCACTGTGTTCATATAATCTTTTCCCTGATACACTTAACATTCTTAAAATACCAATGCTCTGAATTATTTATCTGGTCAATCATTTATTTCTGTTTTGTTATTTTTTTCAGTAGTTTTCTCTTGCTCTTTCAATTGAAAGTATTTATTGTCCTATTGTGTTGCTTAACTTTCTCTGCCCCTACAAGTTTAGGTGAACTGTTACCTACTGTGGTCTTGAAGAGGTATTCTTATGAAGGAGTGTCCCTATACAGACTGTGTGTGTCTCAGGCCTTTGGTGGGTGAGCTGGATTTGATGGGAGTGCAAACCATGTCTTTCCCCATGGTGTGCTGGCAGCTATTACCTTGGTAGCAGGTAGGGTAGAGATGAAGGGTGCTGGAACTAGAGCCTTGTGAGAAGATGGACTGCCCTTCCCAGTGGCTGTCACAACCCTATGAGGGGTGGGGCCTGATCTTAAGTTGCTGGACCAGAAACCCTGAGAGTCAGGGACAAGCAGGCTCTGTTCCCTTTAAGTGTGTTTTCCTCCTTCCCTGAACTAGGAGGCTTGCCCCAGTGCATGGAGTACTGAACAAGTGGGGCCTGTGTGGGCTCTCAGCCTATGTCAGCAACAGAGGTCCAAGCTGCCTCTTATGTGCTGCCTATGCAGACACCAGAAGGTTTTTTTTCCCTTGCTCCACTCAGAAGTGGGGTTTCCCAGGTGGTACTAGTGGTAAGGAACCCACCTGCCAGTGCAGGAGACATAAGAGATGTGAGTTCGATTCCCCCCGTTGGGAAGGTCCCCTGGAGGAGGGCATGGCAACCCACTCCCCTATTCTTGCCTGGAGAATGCCATGGACAGGGGACCCTGGCAGGCTACGGTCCATGGGCTCACAAAGAGTTGGATGTTACTGGAGCGACTGAGTACACATGCACTCCTGATAGGTAGGTGCTACTATTATTATTTCCACTGAGAAGCAGTCATGGGTACAAGTCCCCTTTGTCCCTCATAGCCCATCTCGACCTCCAGGCTCTGCCACCCTACTGTGTTGCCATATTGTAGAAATGATGAGGCCTGTGTGGACGCTTGGCATGTGTTGGGAGGTGAGCTGTGATGGAGCATTAGCTATCAGGGACTGGGGCTACTTCTAACGCACTGCCTGAGTGAGTGCCAATGATGGCAATTGTCGTCCCAGCCAGGCTCAGCTCTGTGACCAGGTTACCTCTTCTTCCTAGGCTGAAACTTCTCTCAACTCATGGTCACAGCTGATCCAGTGACACACTATAATAAGGCATGAGCAAGGCTGTGATGATTGCTCAGATCAGTCTGAGGCACACACCTAAGTGGTCAAGGAAAACCTGGTGGCTGCTAGTGTAGACCTTTCCCCTCCTTTCCTCAGGGGCAATCTGATGTGTGTGCCCTCATCTGGAGCCAAGTGCAGGCCTCCTGGCATCCTCCTGTTACCAGGCCTCCTGGCATCCTCCTGTTACCAGGCCTCCTGGCATCCTCCTGTTACCAGCGAGAGTGGGGCGGCCGGTCCCTCCCATCTTGGAGCCCAGCACTGGGGCATCAGATCCATGGCTGTAACCACTCACTTCCCAGGACAGGTATCCACCCACATATTCTCCCTTTTTCTGAGTTCCCTCCCAGGGACATACATCCCATCCTCATCACTTTTCTTACCTCGCTCCCTGAGTACATGTGTATCTTTCTTATTTTCTTGCATACACAGGAGTCCTTCTGCCAATTTCCAGTTAGTTTTCAGTGAGAATTGTTACATATTTAGATGTATTTTGATGTGTTTGTTGGGAGAGGTGAGCCCCATGCCATTTACTGCATCATCTTAATCTTTTTCCCAACTGAAAGTTTTCAAATACTTTTTTACCTAGAAAAATGCAAACCCAGGGTGTGTGTTTTCATATTTTTCCATTTACTGCAGTATTTCATATTCTAAATTTGTGTTAAAGTATCATTCACTTAGTATATCCACAAGATTCCATGTATTTACGCTTTCCCATCCTATTTTTAGAAATCTTATTTGCCATAGTATTAACATATTTAGAAATATTGTATTGATTGTTTATGAAGAATATCCAAGAATTCCACAGCAATATGTGCAACATGCTATTAGAGTTTTGCATTTTTAATAACAGCATAATACAAATAATACCCTATCCAAAAAAAGTATAATCTGGGTTTAGGGAAAGTCTCCAAATTTGTTAAATAGCAGTCTGGAATATGAGAAGGAATGTTAAGATACTGAATGAGATAGACTTATATCTTGGATTTATTTCCTAGTAGCTGAGTAACAAGTACTAGCAAGTCAATTTTCTGAAACTTTTATCATTTATTAAATAGGGATAATAGTGATGCCAAAAATGTTGTGATGACTTAACTCCAGAAAAATAATTTACATAGAAGTTCTGGCATACTATTGATATTAAACAATAATTTATTTCCATTTGTATTTTTCCCTTCAATTAAATGAACACTTATTAATCCCTGATAAATTCTAAACCTTATTAGTTGCTAAGAATTTGTTCCATGTATATTGCCAAGAAAAATGTTTGGTATAAAATATCATTAACTACATTTAAAGGGGCTGAAATGCTGGGATAACATGTGGTACCTATGCTATATGCCAAGTATTTGAAATTTCCTAGACTATCTTTGAACATCTAAGAAATCCTAATAACTATTTTATCCCCATTTTATAGATGAGGAAATTGAGGTTCAAGTAAGAAAGATAAAGCATTGTCCAATGGTCACAACATCTGGAAAGGGCAGAGTAAGGATTTAAACCTATGTTGTCTCTTGGATTCTTAAAATAAGTTTAGGGAAGGGTACAACTGTGGTGTCCATATAGAGGTAAACTCTTCTGTAATATGTTAGTCTTCAGAATGACTTGGCCTGTACATTAGCTGAAAATTTCTATAGGTCCCTTTATTCAACAACAGGGTCTGGGGCTCATTATCACGGTGTTTCCTTATATCTGACATTTGGAAATCCAAGTTGGGGCTTTTAAGTTTCTCCATAAACCCTGTTTGGCAGTTAGTATTTTATAACATCCTGAGCTTCCCCAGATGTTCATATATACTCTGGATATATAGAATTAGGCAATCATGTAATCTTTGAAAATGCAATAGTTCCCAGATTAAACTGTCAAATCAGGTATTGCAAGAGCCAGGTAAATTTCTTGCTTAAAAGGAAATACATGAAATTAGTGTTTCCCAAAGGGTATTTTCAGTAACATAAGCCTTGAGAAATGTTCAGTGAAAAAAAAAAAAAAAATGAAACACAAGCCATAAAAATGAAAACAACGGTTAATTGAACATACAAAATTGAGACAGGATGCATTCCATATCATCCTCTTGGAGATTCACAGTTGCCTAGCATATTCAGACTCTGAGTCTTTTTGGCCACACTTTTGGCATGGCATGTGGGATCTTAGTTCCCATACCAGAGATTGAACCTATACCCCCTGCATTGGTAGTGCAGAATCTGAACCACTGGACCACCAGGAAGTCCTCAAGACTGAGTCTTTTTGAGAGAGGGTCAAGAAGATGGAGGAAGAGTAGGTGGTGGAGCTCACCGCCTCCCACAAATACATCAAAAAGTGGGAGAGTTTGCACAGAACATCTTACTGATTGTTGGCATATGACCTCAGACTTCCAAAATAGCAAGAAAACCTCTATGTCACTGGGTAGGACAAAAGAAAAAGAGCAGAATGGGGATGGGACATTTGCCACAAGGAGGGAACATTGAAAGAGTTCTTAAACCTGGGGGAGTCCCCTCACCAGTGGGTAGATCAGCCTGAACAGAGAGGGAGCTTTGGAGCTTCAGAGGAGAGTGCAGCAATATTTCTGATAGACAAAACAGAGTGACCTGCAAAGACGGTAACACCACCCTGAATTCTCAGCCTCAGATGCTTTCCTCACACTGCAAAAAAATTAACTCAAAGTGGATTTTAGAATTAGACATGAATGCTAAAACAATAAAACTCATAAAAGAAAATATGGGAGTAAATCGTAACGATTTGGGGTTAGGCAATAGGAAGCTATGAGCTTCCCTCATAGCTCAGTTGGTAAAGAATCCGCCTGCAATGCAGGAGACCCCAGTTTGATTCCTGGGTTGGAAAGATCCACTGGAGAAGGGATAGGCTACCCACTTCAGTATTCTGGCCTAGAGAATTCCATGGACTATATAGGTCATGGGATCGCAAAGAGTCGGACACAACTCAGCGACTTTCACTTCACTTCACTTCAATAATTTATAAGATATGACACAAAAAGGACAGGCCACAAACAAATAAATTAGACTATAAGAAGTGAAAAACATGTCTGCATAAATAATATTATCAAGAACATGAAAACACAAGTCACAGAATAGGAAAAAAATATTTTCAAATAATATATCTCAATAAGGATTTCTACCGAGAATATATACAAAATGCTTAGAACTCAATAATGAAATGATAAATGGCCTACTTTTTAAAGGGCAAATTATCTGACAAACATTTCTCCAAAGACAAATAAATGGCTGATAAGAGCATGAAAAGATACTGAATATCACTAATTATTATAGAAATGCAAATCAAAACCACAATGAGATATCAATTCACATTCACTAGTATGGTGGTAGGGCTTCCCTGGTGGCTCAGCAGTAAAGAATCTGCCTGCAATGCAGGAGCCACAGGAGACATGGGTTTGATCCCTGAGTTGGGAAGATCCCCTGGAGGAGGGCATAGCAACCCACTCCAGCATTCTTGCCTGGAGAATCCCATGGACAGAGGAGCCTGGCGGGCTACAGTCCATAGGGTCACAAAGAGTTAGACATGACTGAAGTGACTTAGCATGCATGCAGGATGGCTGTAATAAAATAGACACTAATAAATATTAGTTGGAATGTGAAGAAATTGGAATACACACTAATTGTTAGTGGGACTGTAAAATGGTGCTTTCCCCAGTGGCTCAGTGGTAAAGAATTTGCATGAGATGTAGGTTTGATTCTTAGGTTGGGAAAAGCCCCTGGATGAAGTAATGACAACCCATTCCAATATTCTTGACTGGAAAATTCCATGGACAGAGGAGCCTGGCAGGCTATAGTCCATGAGATCACAAAGTGCCTGACGTGACTGAGCACGCATTACTCACTGTCTGTACAATGGTGTAGCTGTATAATCTAGCAATTTAACTCTTTGGTATATGAAAATATGTACATACAAAACCTTGCATGCAAATATTTACAGTATTATTATTATTCATAATATCCAAAATGTGAAAGACACCTAAAATATGATATAGCTGATTATTTGGCAATACAAATAAAGAGCTGATATATGTTACAATGTGGCTCAACCTTGAAAACAATTTGCTATATGAAAGAAGTGAGTCACAAAATATCAATAGTGTATGATTCCATTTATATAAAGTAGAATGAATGGATAATTCTATAGAGATACTGAGTAGAGTACTGTTTGCCTCAAGCTGAGAGGACTGGGGGGTAGAACGGGGAATATTTGCTAATGTGCACAGAGTTTCTTTTGGGGGTAATGAGAAAGTTCTAAAGTTAGATATGATGAATGTTTTAAAACTCTGTGTATATATTTAAAGCTATTGAATTGTACAGTTTAAATTAGTACATTTTATGGTTTGTGGATTATATCACAATACAGCTGCTTTTTAAAATAGCCATTACTACAATCTATAGTTGAAATAATTTTAGTAGTTCACAACTGATCAAATAGTGCATTAATTTTGGTCATAAGATGCACATCAAGCTTTGTTAGGAAATTTAATTATCTAGGATACATACAGGGTTTAATATATATTCTATTTTTTTTAAAAAAACATCAAGGAGATAAAATTCTAAAAATTTTGTTGTTTTACTTTCTTACCACTATTGTGATTTAATCTAAAACATTTTCTTTCATGCTAAAAATTAGTGTATAATTGTGTTATCATCCCCTCTATACACACAGCTAAATTGGTTCTACATAGCTTTTAGTGAAGTACATCTGTGATATTTCTTAACACAGACATAACTCTTACATGTTACAAAATGTAAATTGAGCTACATTAAAATGAAAAATATTTGTTGTAAACAATACTACTGGACTCAGACTACCTTCATTATTTCATGAGTTATCCCCCTAGGAGATAAGAAGAATGCCAATGATTTACCATTTGATTTGGGGTTTCTCCAATTATATGATCTTGTGGTGAATCCAGAACAACACTTTCTGATGCTTCTAATGTGTCTGAAATTTTCTGGTTGGAACCCTTCCATTATGATAACCAGGAATTCTGTAAAAAGTATAAACCTGGATTCTATAACAGACCCACTAAATCAGCATCTATAACGGTAGACTTCAATAATTACATTTTTTTAGATCCCTAGGTAATTCTGTTATTTACTACTATTTAAGTAGAATTAATTTAACTTAATTTGTATATGCTATTTCAGATTTCTCTGGTGACTTATTCAAGAAAAACTGCATTAGACTTTTTATCTAATTAACTCTGAAATCATAGACCTCTCTAGTAATCTTCAACCTACATTTATATGTGTGTTCAGTCATGTCTGACTCTTTGCAACCCCATGGACTGTAGCCTATCAGGCTCCTCTGACCATGGGGTTTCCCAGGCAAGAATACTGGAGTGGGTTGCCATTTCCTTCTCCAGGGGATCTTCCCCTACCAAAGCATCGAACCAGGGTCTCCTACATTGGTACGCAGATTCTGTACCACTAGTGCCACCTGGGAAGCTCTACCTTTATATAGGAGCAGGAATATCATCCTTTCCCCTTTCAAAAATTTTAATTACTGCTTTGTAAATTTATGGCCTTTAGTTTGCTAGTGAATTTCCATACTTTTGCTTTCCTCCAAAAGGCACTATTTTTTTCCATTTGTCTTTAATGTAAGTTTCTCTTCCTTCTAGTAAATTGTAGTATTTTTGCATGTTTCCCAACTTACCCATTTAGTAGCCATGTTCGACATACCAAAATGTTTTAATTGCTTTTGAACTTTTGATTTTGTTTTCATATATACAGGGCTTCCCTGGTGGCTCAGAGGTTAAAGCGTCTGCCTGCAGTGCAGGAGACCTGGGTTCGATCCCTGAGTCAGGAAGATCCCTTGGAGAAGGAAATGGCAACCCACTCCAGTATTCTTGCCTGGAGAATCCCATGGAGGGAGGAGCCTGGTAGGCTACAGTCCATGGGGTCACAAAGAGTCAGACACTACTGAGCGACTTCACTTCACTTCATAGTATATGTAAATGATATATATATAACTGTGCATCTATTTATAGATAAATATATAGTGTCATTTCCAGTTAATATATATTAATCTTAAAATTTTAAATCATGGTATGTAAATCAAAGGATAGATTGAATAATAAATCATGACTGACATCTCTAAGAGGTTATGTGAATCATAACTATAATAAGCTCTGCATTATTATCAAGTTGATACTTAAAGTCATTTATCTTAAATTATACATATAATACTTGTATATAACTATAATTTATTATTATGTCCTAGTATGGATAGTCTAGTTATTGAGTTAAAAGGACTCCCCTTTCTTCCCATGTATAAGTCTGAATTATTAAACATAATTCCTAGAAAATCTCTCTATATGTAAATGATGGAAGTGACAAAACTTCTCATCTAAATTATTAGCATGGTTATCCATATGTTTCTTAATTATTCCCTTTAGGGCTGCATTAAATCATCCCAATACCTCATTGTGGGAATTAAGCTATAGTCTAGAATAGCTTTATCTCAACTCTTTCTAACACTTTTGAAAGGAAATTGGTGTTCTTAGTAAGATTACTGGTAAATTTCCCAATAAAAGATTATGCCAAGTGAATTCTTGCCTAACACTGGCATGTCCTAAAGTCATAGAAAGGGAATCTAGTATTGCCTTGAGGCAAAAGGATGCTAGTTATCCATGGGTGAGAAATTTATAAGGACTCTGTTTTGGAGTATCTGCTCTTTCTTATGTGTAGAAACATAATAGTCATAAATGACTACTATTTTCATACTAGGAAAAACATGTCAAATCTTCTTTTGACCATGTTGGTCTTAGAGTTGTACTAGCTCAGTAGCAATCTTTACCAGTGGTGAATGGTGCCAAGAGCCCAGGTCAGGTGACTTCTGGATAATATCACTAAGATTTATATGCTTGTTTGTCTCAGAGCAGGCCCTCTTCTATACAAAGTCGAAGTCACAGTAGTTCACCTTTGTGTGCATGACTCCTAGCACTCCTGATGATGTTTTTCCAGCACTAATTTTATATTTCCATGTTTCCCTGGAGCTTCTATAACTATATAATAGCAGTCTTTGTGCAGTGCTTCTCCAGGTTGTTCTGTTCTACTCTCCCAGAAAAACTGGTAACCCTGGTGAAAGTTATTACCTTGTAGTTCTTGCAATAACATCAATCATACTCCCCCTAGGGAAGCATGATTGTGTAATACTGCAGCATCATGCCCTTAGCTTCTCTAAACTACTCTGGGCCTTGGGGAGAATGTGAGCCTTCCCCCACTCCCTTCCCATATCTTTTCTCAAGGTGCAGCTATCAAGCCTCTCTAAGGATTGTCTCCTGAGGTAGATCAGATAACAACTCTCTCCTTGAAGTTCTTTTGTCCAGGTAGCTTAGCAAGGTACCTAATTTTTCTGAGAAATAACCCCATTTTCCATAGTATTACATTAACACAAAGGCAAACTTTAATCCTGGAAAAGATATTAATCTTACAAATACTTTAAATTTAAAGCTCCATTCAGTAAAATAAGCAATGGCACTGCTGATTAAACAGCCCCTTTTCTTTCCTGATCTCTTGAGTTTTTCATGTACAAAAGTATACTTTTGGTTTTCAAGTGTAAGTAACAGTAACTATATTTACCTCTAATATGTTAAACTTCAATTATCTGGGTGGCTCAGGTGGTAAAGAATCTGCCTGTAATGCGGGAGACCCCTGAGTCAGGAAGATCCCCTGGAGTAGGTAATAGCAACCCATTCCAGTATTCTTGCCTGCAAAATTCCAGACAGAAGAGTCTGGTGGTGTTACAGTCAGACATGACTGAGCAACTAATACTTTCTACTTTCTTTCTAAGACAATCAGAATATTTGTTTATCTATGAAGAGCTTTTGGATATTCACTAGAGAGAGAGAGAGAGAGAGAGAGAGAAATATTCCTGTTATAAACTAGTGTTCTTATTATTTGGCTGAGTTAAAAACAAGGAAAACAAAGAAACAACAACACAACTTCCTGATTATAGTCAGGTCAGTACTTCTTTCAGAAATTCACTCCAAAAGTGAATTCTCCAAATCTAATACTAGAAACTTACTCTTGATATTAATATGAGTGCCCCCATTATTAAGGCAGCATTAAATGATATTCATTAGAATCTACTTACTATGAGGAAAATTTGTTTAGATAATTGAGAAAAAAATAATGAAGCATAAAAATTATGGTTAAACCCACAAATTCTGTTAACCAGAACAATCCAATTGTTAACATTTGCATTTCTTGAAATATAACTCTCTCTTAAAAAGTCAGACATAACTTCATTTGTCTTACTAGAAGGAAGCATAAGACTTTTAAAAAAATTCTGTTGACATATCTTATTTTTGCAGTAATAGAGGTGTGCTGTGAGTGGGAGGAGGAGTGACCCAAGAAAGACACAAGCCAAAATAGTTTGAGAAGCATACTTCCCTTTGTCTAAGGGTATAGACATCCACCCAGGTCAGTTGATAAATTTCTTAAATACAGTAGCAAAATTTTATGATTTCAGCTTTGTTCTATGGAGAGTATATTTCCTGTTTCTTTAGATTCACCTGAAAAAATTGAATACTTTTCAGTAGAGTTGACAGTTGAAATGCTCTATTTATTTGACCTTTAAAATATTTTCAACTGTGAACAGCTGGCTACTCTGCCCCTTTCCCAGAGGCTGCTTAGGCTGTAAACAGGAGGCAAAGTAGAATTGCAGCCAATCTAATTATGGAATATTGAAAAGGTCAAAGCGTTGCCCTGGGCTACGAAATAGTAAGATCTTCATTTAAAAGAATGCCAAATATCCTAGTCAGTAAATGGAAAAGCAGTAGCTTATATTTCTTGTAAAATTAGTACTTGCAAGCACCTCCTATACATAAATTTCTGTACCAAACATGCTACAATATTAGCAAAAATTGTCTACAAAGGCAGTGGTAATAAGGATTGTGGTAGCATCTTCTTACATTAAGGGACAATGTATCTTATGTGTAACACAGTGGTTCAGTTAAGTTTCAATCAGAGATACAGAATCATTATGAATGTTACAAAATAAGAGATTTACCATAGGAATTAGTTCTTATGCAATTGTAAACTTAGAAAATTACGTTCCCTCTCTGATGGTATGTCTAAAGTTGCTATAATCAGCAGGGCCAATAGTGGGGGGAAAAAAGGTGAATATCCAAAAGAGGACAGTATCAACAAGCTGGAATCCATGATCATAAAATGGAGTCCATGAGGATAAATTAGAGTTTATAAGGTCAACAGAAATCCATGTTTATCCCTATCACCTCTGTCCTCAACCATACAGGTAACTTGAAGAATGAGTTGATGTCTTCACCATGGAACAACATATAGGCTTGAATCAGAACTTGGAGACATTCAAGATGGAGATCTGGTGGACAGTGGAG
This sequence comes from Odocoileus virginianus, assembly GCF_023699985.2. Classification (NCBI taxonomy): domain Eukaryota; kingdom Metazoa; phylum Chordata; class Mammalia; order Artiodactyla; family Cervidae; genus Odocoileus; species Odocoileus virginianus. Next base: position 1,155,186 of record NW_027224329.1, on the reverse strand, counting down.
AGCTGTAGGCCAAGTTGTAGCCCCATGCCAACTAGGTGATGACCTACTCCTACCTTAACAAATTTTGTCCAAAGTACTCTATAGTGAACTTGAATCTAGAACTATATAGGACTTGAGTTTAGCTATGCTGACACAACAGAAAACCACCATACCCCATGACCAGAGGCATCACTAAGGTAGCTGAGATGTGTTCAAGAACCATGTGCTATGCTGTGTATGACAGATTTGGGAAGTCCATATGGATGTCTCTGGCATTACCTAGATTCTGTCATCTCATATACAGGACAACCAAGAACTATATACATTCTATTTGGAAGGTAAATTTGAAAGATTTTCTATGGGGAAGTTAAACAATTGAAATAATATATAAAGATATATCGATGCTAAACATAGCTTAAAAAAATTACATTGCAAAGTCAGGTTAAATCCACTCATTTTGCCTGCTGTATCCTGTAAGAACCACCACAGTGAATTTTATGCTAACAGATAACCATAGGATGGGGTTTGCATGTGATGAGAAACACACTTATCAGAGGAAACACACATATTTGGAGCAGCTTCCCTGAGGAGAAATTCTGAGCTATTCATATTTTATTGGAAATCCCCAGTGACCAATCAACTTGTCTTTCAGCTGAATTTCTGAACAGAATTTCTAGATTAAACCTGAAGTGATCTTTCTACGTCATTTAAAAAATTTAATGTTTTAATTTTAGGAAACTGTTCATATTACAAATCCAACTGAGGAGACTCTTTTAGGACTGATTCAGCTGTCTTATTTCATAAATGATATTTCTGTCCAATTTAGTAAATAGCATGCACTTCTAATAATATGAGATGTTACAAAAAGTGCACATGAGCTGTATCCACTATATTAAATAACTTCAGCAATAATATGCTCCCTTTGTGGAAAATACCATGGGAATGGATTAGAAATGATTGGTCTAGGTTATTTCCCTTCAGTCATTTTCATGTGATTTTGAACTTTCCAACCATGTTCATAAAAAAAGTAAAATATAGCCCATAGCAACCCATTGAGTAATCAATTCGTTAAAATTAATTACTTTTGGAACCATAGAAATGAGGAAAGTAGGCTGTTTCTTTGATTTCAATGTCTACAGCAACCCTCTGACAACTATCGGAGTAACTATAATATAGACTTCTCTAGCAAACTCCAGAGAGCCCTTCCCTGTTGCATCAATCCTTTATGTCTGTTATTTGCAGTCTTTATTTCAAATATTTGACCTAGATTAATGGCCATGTGACAGGCTTGCCCTTCATGCTTAGCATCTCATGATCAGGATATATAACTTTTAGCAGGTACCATATTATTATTGTACAAAATAAATGAAAACACTTTATTCTGTTATAGGTCCTAGAATGTTCATGGCTTATGTGTACAGACATATATTCTCTAGAGATGTAAGTAGCCTTAATTATGCTCTATAATAAGAAGCAATGGATAGAATCCACCCAAGATATGGGTTATCTTTAGAATGAATAAGTGTGTATGCATATTCTTTCTGCTTTTCTCTATATCCAGATTTAGGTTGATGTTATTTCTCTGTGTACTACTTTCTTAAGCCAGCCAGTTTTGAAAATTTGCATGAAAATGTTGAAAATTACTATGAACTTTGGTGAAGAATGGGCATTTTTTTTCTTTAAAAACTTCCATTTATTTACCACCAAAGACAGACTATACAAATGCTGATCATCCACAAAACCTATAAGCTAAATGTAAGTTGTAAGTGTAATAGTTGGCTGTTTTTTTTTTTCCTTCAAATGTCCAATTTTCAAAAACAAAATCACAAGGCATACAAAGGAATAAGAAACCATGGACCATTCAAAAGAAATAAAGTAAATTGGCCAAAAAAAAAAAATGTACATGAGGAGGAATACATCAGACTTAATAGACAAAGATTTTTAAATATCTGTTAAATATACTCAAAGATCTCAAAAAATGGAGAAAGAAAAGAAATTGGGAAAATGACATCTGAAAAATGAGAATAACCATGAAGTGATAGAAATCATGAAAAGGAGCCAAACAGAAATTAGAGATGAAAAGATACAATAATTGAATTGAAAATTTCAATAGAGGGGTTTAACAGTAGATTTTGGCAAACAGAAAACAAAATCATTGATTGTGAGTGCAATATAATTGAAATTATCATGTCTGAGGAACATAATGATAAAAAGTAAAGAAAAATGACAGATCCTAAAGGACATCTGGGATACCACCAAGAAAACCACTGTATACACTAAGAACATCCCAGAAGACAAAGAGAAAGGAACAGAGGGATTATTTTTTAAAATACTGGCTCCAAAATTTCCAAATTTAGAGAAAGATATGAATTTACAAATCCAAGAAGCTCAATAAAATATAAGTAGGATAAATACAAAATTAATCACACCAAGACATATTATAATGAAACTGTCAAAAGCCAAAGATGAAGACAGAATCTTGAAAGCAAACGAGATTAATGATTTGTCACATACAAAGAATTCTCAATAAGACTGTCAGTTGATTTATCAGCAGAAACCAGAAGGCAGTAGGAGAATATATTTAAAGTTCTGGAAGAAGAAAAAACTAAAGAACTCTATATGTCACAAAAAATATTGTACAAAAATGAGAAATCAACACATTCCCAGATAAACAAAAGTAAAGGAAATCCATTACCATTAGGTTTGACAAATATAAAAACAAAAAAGTATTATTGTATTTCTTAGTTAGTAACTTCACTTTTTATTTTCTAAAAGATTTAGGAGACAGAGGTATAAAAATAGTTACTACCTTTGATAATGAATACACAATATTTAAAGATGCAATTTGTGGCATCATTTGTGTGAAGTGATGAGAAAGCTGTAGAATTTTATATGAAACTGAAGTTAAGTTGGTATCAACTCAAATTATGTTCTTATAACTTTAAGTTGTTATATGTAATTCCCCATGGTAACCGTAAAGAAAATATCTATAGAATGCACACAAAGAAAATTATAAGGGAATCTAAATATCTCACTACAGAATCAATAAACACAAAAACAGGGTAATAGAAGAAATCAACAACAATAACACAAAATCTATAGGACATGTATAAAACAGAATGGTAAAAGTAAGTTCTTCTTTATCAGCATTTACTTTATTTTTTTTCATTTATTTTTATTAGTTGGAGGCTAATTACTTTACAAAATTGCATTGTTTTTTGCCATACATCAACATGAATCAACCGTGGATTTACATGTGTTCTCCATCCCGATACCCCGTCCTGACTCCCTCCCCATCCCATCCCTCTGGATGTTCCCAGTGCACCAGCCCTGAGCACTCGTCTCATGCATCCAACCTGGGCTGGTGATCTGTTTCAACCTTGATAGTATACTTGTTTCAATGATATTCTCTCAGAACATCCCACCCTCACCTTCTCCCACATAGTCCAAAAGTCTGTTCTGTACATGTGTCTTTTTTTCTGTTTTGCATATAGGGTTATCGTTACCATCTTTCTAAATTCCATATATATGTGTTAGTATACTGTATTGGTCTTTATCTTTCTGGCTTACTTCACTCTGTATAATGGGCTCCAGTTTCATCCATCTCATTAGAACTGATTCAAATGAATTCTTTTTAATGGCTGAGTAATATTCCATTGTGTATATATACCATAGCTTCCTTATCCATTCATCTGCTGATGGGCATCTAGGTTGCTTCCATGTCCTGGCTATTATAAACAGTGCTGCGATGAACATTGGGGTACATGTGTCTCTTTCAGATCTGGTTTCCTCGGTGTGTATGCCCAGAAGTGGGATTGCTGGGTCATATGGCAGTTCTATTTCCAGTTTTTTAAGAAATCTCCACACTGTTCTCCATAGTGGTTGTACTAGTTTGCATTCCCACCAACAGTGTAAGAGGGTTCCCTTTTCTCCACACCCTCTCCAGCATTTATTGCTTGTAGACTTTTGGATAGCAGCCATCCTGACTGACATGTAATGGTACATTATTGTGGCTTTGATTTGCATTTCTCTGATAATGAGTGATGTTGAGCATCTTTTCATGTGTTTGCTAGCCATCTGAATTTCTTCTTTGGAGAAATGTCTGTTTAGTTCTTTGGCCCATTTTTTGATTGGGTCATTTATTTTTCTGAATTGAGCTGCGGGAGTTGCTTGTATATTTTTGAGATTAATCCTTTGTCTGTTGCTTTGTTTGCTATTATTTTCTCCCATTCTGAGGGCTGTCTTTTCACCTTGCTTAGAGTTTCCTTTGTTGTTCAAAAGCTTTTAAGTTTCATTAGGTCCCATTTGTTTATTCTTGCTTTTATTTCCAATATTCTGGGAGGTGGGTCATAGAGGATCCTTCTGTGATTTATGTCATAGAGTGTTTTGCCTATGTTCTCCTCTAGGAGTTTTATAGTTTCTGGTCTTACATTTAGACCTTTAATCCATTTTGAGTTTATTTTTGTGTATGGTGTTAGAAAGTGTTCTAGTTTCATTCTTTTACAAGTGGTTGACCAATTTTCCCAGCACCACTTGTTAAAGAGGTTGTCTTTTTTCCATTGTATATCCTTGCCTCCTTTGTCAAAGATAAGGTGTCCATAGGTGTGTGGATTTATCTCTGGGCTTTCTATTCTGTTCCATTGATCTATATTTCTGTCTTTGTGCCAGTACCATACTGTCTTGATGACTGTGGCTTTGTAGTAGAGCCTGAAGTCAGGCAGGTTGATTCCTCCAGTTCCATTCTTTCTCAAGATTGCTTTGGCTATTTGAGATTTTTTGTATTTCCATACAAATTGTGAAATTATTTGTTCTAGTTCTGTGAAAAATACAGCTCAGGCAGCCAGGAGCTTGACGAGCTCACTCTCCCCGGGTGCAGTGCGCCTTATCCCCTCCGCGGTCCCAGCCTCAGTTTCCAGGCGCGCCAGTCGGGTGCGCCTTGTGTCCCTTCTGGGAAGCTGATTTCTGGCTGCGACCCTCCCGGCAGATGTCGACCATCCAGAGTCTCAGGAAGTCTTTGGTTAGAAGCTGGAAGCCTGTTTGCAGTTTGGTAGAGGATGCCGTCTCTGGGGCCGAGTTTGCCCCTTTCCCTCCCCCCTGCCTCCTGCCTCCAGCGGGGGATGGGCCGGTCCACAGCCGGCTAGCTCTTCTCTGGTATTTGCTCAGTCCTTTGTTCTGGGAACGGGCGGGTAGTGCCTAAATTTAGGGCTTTTCCCAGGTTAATTCTCTCTCTCTTGCTATCCCACAGTTTAAGTTGCTATCTTGCAACTTGCTATCTTGTTGCTACCTTGTTAGCTCCCTCTGATTGCCCTCAGGGCATTCAGGCTGGGTCCTTATCCTAAGCAATGCCACCCCGTTCAGCCCCCACTTGCTGGTGGCAGATGTGAATATCTGGGGTACTTTTCTGCTGGGAGTCGTTTTTAGGCATGTAATCTGTGGGTTTTATTTATTTTTCCTCCCAGTTAGGTTGTGCTCCAAGATTCGAAAACTTACCCTAGACCCATCAGTGAGAGGGTGTCCTGGTGTTTGGAAACTTCCTTTATTAAGACTCCCTTCCCGGGACGGGTCTCCATCCCTAACTCTATTGTCTCTCTTTTTATCTTTTATATTTTGTCCTACCTCCTTTCAAAGACAATGGGCTGCTTTTCTGGGTGTCTGATGTCCTCTGCTAGCGATCAGAAGTTGTTTTGTGGAGTTTGCTCAGCGTTCAAATGATCTTTCGATGAATTTGTGGGGGAGAAAGTGGTCTCCCCATCCTATTCCTCCGCCATCTTAGTTCCCTCTCCAGTGTTTACTTTAAATATAAGGTGACTGCCAACTCCTCAATCAAAAGTTATAGATTGCAAAATGGATAAAAAACAAAAACCATGATCCAATCAATGAGGTCTACAAGATAACCACTTTAAATATAAAGACACAAAGATGTGGAAAGTAAAATGATGGGAAAAGATAATCGATGCAAATAGTTGCAAAAAGAGGGCAGTTATATTGACATCAAACAAAATATACTGAATATAAAAAAACTGTTACGAGAGATAAAAAGAAACTAATATATTGATTGCAAAGAAATAGAGGAAAACAAAAGGGGAAAGACTAGAGATCTCTTCAAGAAAATTGGAAATATCAAAGGAACATTTCATCCAAAGATGGGCACAATAAAGGACAGAAATGGTAAAGACCTAATAGAAGCAGAAGAGATCAAGAAGAGATGGCAAGAATACACAGAACTGTACAAAAAAGATCTTAATGACCTGGATAACCACAATGGTGTGGTCACTCATCCACCAGACATTGAGAGCCAGACATTCTGAACTGTGGAGTGAACCTCAGAAAGCACTGCTGCTGATAAAGCTAGAGGAGGTGGAAGGAATTCCAGCTGAACTATTTAAAATCCTAAAAGATGATGCTTTTAAAGTGATGCAGTCAATATGTCACCAAATTTGAAAAACCCAATAGTGGCCACAGGACTGGAAAAGGTCAATCCTCATCATCCCAATTTCCAAGAAGGGCAGTACTAAAGAATGTTCAAACCACCAGACAATTGCATTCATCTCCCATGCTAGTAAGGTTATGCTCAAAATCCTTCAAGCTAGGCTTCAGCATTATGTGAACTGAGAACTTCCAGATGTTCAAGCTGGGTTTAGAAAAGGCAGAGGAACCAGAGATCAAATTGCCAACATTCACTGGATCATAGAGAAAGCAAGGGAATTCCAGAAAAACATCTACCTCTGTTTCATTGACTACACCAAAGCCTTTGACTGTGGATCAAAACAAATTGTGGGAAACTCTTAGAGATGAGAATACTAAACAGTGCTTCAGTCCATGGGGTTGCAGAGTCAGACATGACTGAGTGAATAACACTGACTGACTGACTGATACAACAAACATCGGCGCTACAAAATATATGACACATACACTGACATAAAGAGATTTTTAGAATCCCCTTTATTGTAGAAAGGGGATTTCTATTTTGTTCCATTGATCTATACTTCTGTCTTTGTGCTAGTACCACACTGTCTTGATGACTGTGGCTTTGTAGTAGAGGCTGAAGTCGGGCAGGTTGATTCCTCAAGTTCCATTCTTCTTTCTCAAGATTGCTTTGGTTATTCAAGGTTTTTTTGTATTTCCATACAAATTGTGAAATTATTTGTTCTAGTTCTCTGAAAAATACCATTGGTAGCTTGATAGGGATTGCATTGAATCTATAAATTGCTTTGGGTAGTATACTCATTTTCACAATATTGATTCTTCCAATCCATGAACACGGGTATATTTCTCCATCTGTTTGTGTCCTCTTTGATTTCTTTCATCAGTGTTTTATAGTTTTCTATATATAGGTCTTTCATTTCTTTAGGTAGATATACTCTTAAATATTTTATTCTTTTTGTTGCAATGGTGAATGGTATTTGTTTCCTTAATTTCTCTTTCTGTTTTCTCATTGCTAGTGTATAGGAATGCAAGGGATTTCTGTGTGTTAATTTTATATCCTGCAACTTTACTATATTCATTGATTAGCTCTAGTAATTTCTGGTGGAGTCTTTAGGGTTTTCTATGTAGAGGATCATGTCATCTGCAAACAGTGAGAGTTTTACTTCTTCTTTTCCTATCTGGATTCCTTTTATTTCTTTTTCTGCTCTGATTGCTGTGGCCAACACTTCCAAAACTATGTTGAATAGTAGTGGTGAGAGTGGGCACCCTTGTCTTGTTCCTGATTTCAGGGGAAATGCTTTCAATTTTTCACCATTGAGGATAATGTTTGCTGTGGGTTTGTCATATATAGCTTTTATTATGTTGAGGTATGCTCCTTCTATTCCTGCTTTCTGGAGAGTTTTTATCATAAATGGATTTTGAATTTTGTCAAAGGCTTTCTCTGCATCTATTGAGATACTCATATGGTTTTTATCTTTCAATTTGTTAATGTGGTGTATTACATTGATTGATTTGTGGATATTAAAGAATCCTTGCATCCCTGGGATAAAGCCCACTTGGTCATGATGTATGATCTTTTTAATATGTTGTTGGATTCTGTTTGCTAGAATTTTGTTAAGGATTTTTGCGTCTATATTCTTCAGTGATATCAGCCTGTAGTTTTATTTTTTTGTGGCATCTTTGTCTGGTTTGGTATTAGGGTGATGGTGGCCTCATAGAATGAGTTTGGAAGTTTGCCTTCTTCTGCAATTTTCTGGAAGAGTTTGAGTAAGATAGGTGTTAGCTCTTCTCTAAATTTTTGGTAGAATTCAGCTGTGAAGCCATCTGGTCCTGGGCTTTTGTTTGCTGGAAGATTTCTGATTACAGTTTCGATTTCCGTGCTTGTGATGGATCTGTTAAGATCTTCTATTTCTTCCTGGTTCAGTTTTGGAAAGTTATACTTCTCTAAGAATTTGTCCATTTCTTGCAAGTTGTCCATTTTATTGGCATAGAGCTGCTGGTAGTAGTCTCTTATGATCCTTTGTATTTCAGTGTTGTCTGTTGTGATCTCTCCATTTTCATTTCTAATTTTGTTAATTTGGTTCTTCTCCCTTTGTTTCTTGATGAGTCTGGCTAACGGTTTGTCAATTTTGTTTATCTTTTCAAAAAACCAGCTTTCAGCTTTGTTGATTTTTGCTATGGTCTCTTTTGTTTCTTTTGCATTTATTTCTGCCCTAATTTTAAAGATTTCTTTCCTTCTACTAACCCTGGGGTTCTTCATTTCTTCCTTTTCTAGTTGCTTTAGGTGTAGAGTTAGGTTATTTATTTGACTTTTTTCTTGTTTCTTGAGGTAAGCCTGTATTGCTATGAACCTTCCCCTTAGCACTGCTTTTACAGTGGAACAGAATAGAAAGCCCAGAAATAAATCCACACACCTATGGACATCTTATCTTTGACAAAGGAGGCAAGAATATACAATGAAGAAAGGACAATCTCTTTAAAAAGTGGTGCTGGGAAAACTGGTCAACCACTTGTAAAAGAATGAAACTAGAACACTTTCTAACACCATACACAAAAATAAACTCAAAATATATTAAAGATCTAAATGTAAGACCAGAAACTATAAAACTCCTAGAGGAAAACATAGGCAAAACACTCTCTGACATAAATCACAGCAGAATCCTCTATGACCCACCTCCCAGAATATTGGAAATAAAAGCAAGAATAAACAAATGGGACCTAATTAAAATTAAAAGCTTCTGCACAACAAAGGAAACTATAAGCAAAGTGAAAAGACAACCTTCAGAATGGGAGAAAATAATAGCAAATGAAGCAATGGACAAAGAATTAATCTCAAAAATATACAAGCAACTCCTGCAGCTCAATTCCAGAAAAATAAAAGACCCAGTCAAAAAGTGGGCCAAAGAACTAACAGACATTTCTCCAAAGAAGAAATACAGATGGCTAGCAAACACATGAAAAGATGCTCAACATCACTCATTATCAGAGAAATGCAAATCAAAACCACCACTACACGCCAGTCAGAATGGCTGCTATCCAAAAGTCTACAAGAAATAAATGCTGGAGAGGGTGTGGAGAAAAGGGAACCCTCTTACACTGTTGGTGGGAATGCAAACTAGTACAGCCATTATGGAGAACAGTGTGGAGATTCCTTAAAAAACTGGAAATAGAACTGCCATATGACCCAGCAATCCCACTGCTGGGCATACACACTGAGGAAACCAGAATTGAAAGAGACACGTGTACCCCAGTGTTCGCCGTAGCACTGTTTATAATAGCCAGGACATGGAAGCAACCTAGATGCCCATCATCAGATGAATGGATAAGAAAGCAGTGGTACATATACGCAATGGAATATTACTCAGCCATTTAAAAGAATACATTTGAATCAGTTCATATGAGGTGAATGAAACTGGAGCCTATTGTACAGAATGAAGTAAGCCAGAAAGAAAAACACCAATACATATATATATATATACATATATATGGATTTTAGAAAGATGGTAATGATAACCCTGTATGTGAGACAGCAAGAGAGACACAGATGTATTGAACAGTCTTTTGGACTCTGTGGGAGAGGGCGAGGGTGGGATGATATGGGAGAATGGCATTGAAACATGTAAATTATCATATGTGAAACGAATCGCCAGTCCAGGTTCGATGCATGATACAGGATGCTCAGGGCTGGTGCACTGGGATGACCCAGAGGGATGGGATGGGGAGGGAGGTGGGAGAGGGGTTCAGGATGGGGAACACATGTACACCCATGGCGGATTCAAGTCAGTGTATGGCAAAACCAATACAATGTTGTAAAGTAAAATAAATAAATAATTTAAATTTAAAAAAAAAGAAAAGGGATTTCTACAATAATAGTTTCAGACTTTAATATCTCACTTTCATTAAAATGTAAAATATCCAAATAGATGATCAATAAAGAAATAGAGAATGCCATAAACTAAATGCACCAAACAGATGTACACAGAATATGCCACAAAAATAACAGCTTGGTAGACATTTTTTTCAACACATCGAGAATTCTCTACAATATATAGGCTGTAAAACAAGTCAACAAATTTAAAAAGATTGACATCATAAAAATATCTTTTCCAATCACAATGGAATGAAATCAGAAATCAATATTAGGCAAAACTGAAAAATTCACAAATATGTGGAAATTAAACACACTAAACAACCACATTTATGTAACCAATGGGTCAAAGAAGATATCTCAAGGGAAATTAGAAAATATTTTCAGACAAGTAAAAAAAAATATAAAATGCATGTAATGTAGCTTATATAATAAGATGAAAACTTATAGTTGTAAATGCTTATATTAAAAAAAAGAAGAGCAATAACAAAAATTAATGTAACTTTGCACCTTAAGGAACTAGAAAAAAGAAGTGGCAAACCCAAAGTTAGAAAAGAAGAATACAATAAGAAGTAAATAATTATTTGAGTGAAATAGAGAATTGGGCTTTCCAGGAGGTGCTAGTGGTAAAGAACCTACCTACCAATGAAGGAGACAAAGAGACATTTCAATCCCTGGGAGATCCCCTGGAGGAGGGCATGGCAACTCAAGTGTTCTTGCTGAAGCATCCCTTGGATAGAAAGCCTGGTGGGCTACCGTCCAGAGGGTTGCAAATAGTCTGACACAACTGAAGCAACTTAGTACACACAGAGAATAGAAAAGCAATAGAGGAAAATCAATGAAACCAAAAGTTATTTCTGCGTTAAGATCAACTTAATTAGCTAACCATTAACTACTTTAAGAAAAAAGAGAAAATTCAACTTACTAAAATCAGAAATGAAATTGGGAACATTATGATCCATTTTAAAGAAATCAAAAGAACTTTAATAGAACAGTATATACACTTGGGTGCCAACAAATTGGAAAATTTAGAGAAAATATACAAATTCCTAGAAATATACAACCTACCATGAATAATAAAGAAATAATACTCTGAATGGACCTATAACTAGTAAGAAATTTAATCAATAATAAAAAAACCTCCCAACAAAGATAATTATTGGACTATTTGGATTTGTTGATGAATCCTACCAAATATATACCAAGTATATAATATCAATCCTCAAACTCTTCTGAAAAATTGAGGAGGGAGCACTTTTGAATTTAATCTATGGGGCCAGCATTAACCTAATAACAAAGCCAGAAAAAGACATTACAAGAAAACTACAAATCAACATCCCATGTAAATACTGATGCAAAAATTTTCAACAAAATACAAGTAAACAAAATTCAGTATCATATTAAAAGGAATATACTTTATAAACAAGTAGAATTATTCCTATAAGAATATATATATGCTGAAAATAGCCACATGAAGTGTTTCCTGCTCTAGTTGTTAGTACTATAGTGTGTTAGTCACTCAGTCGTGTCCTACTCTTTGTGACCCCATGGACTGTAGCCACCAGGCTCCTCTGTCCATGGAATTCTCCAGGCAAGAATACTGGAGTGGGTTGCCATTTCTTCCTCCAGAGGATCTTCTTGACCCAGGGATCAAACCTGGGTCTCCTGCATTGCAAGTAGATTCTTTACCAACTCAGTTACCAGTCCCTATTAAAAAAAGTTGTCGCACTACTTTGTAGATGGACCATTACAAGAAATTGAGTCACATCACCTCTAAAGAGAATACTCAATGCCTCTCTACAAAACAGAAATTAATTCTCTAGAATCATTATTAATGTATAACTATAGAACATTGGTCTATGGTGACTTCTCAAATGTGAAATCAGTATGTCAAATGTTAGTAATGATCATTTTAACATTTATATTTAGAATTAATCTCTGGTTATATAATCAAAGTATAAGTTCATTTACTTTTAGATTAATGGTTTTAAATTCTAACACTGTTCTGCATCTTATATTTTATAAATGAATATGTCTTATCAGAAAAAGCCCTTTCCCCAATGAGCACCCTGAATTTATTAACATCTACAAAGCAACCTTTCATTGTTTCTCTTCCCTCATTAGCAAACATATGGTTCAAGAATTCACCATATAGTAAAATAGTTATCTTTTCCCATATTAGATAAGTTGCACATAGGCAACTTAAACAACAGAAAATGTTATTGACTCTACCCTTAGCCTCACAAAAAATCAGGGATGAAGCAATAATAATTGGTCTCTTCTGGGTCTATATTATCTGTCTGAGTAAAGGTTCTGTCCAAATGATGTCTATTAATTCTTAGTTTATCCTTTAGAGACTATCCTTTCCCCACGATGTTTGCAGTTCCATTATTAAATATTAGTTGACCTTATAATTGCTAATTTCAGGCTTTTTTGGCTCATCTTGAAAACATATTCTTTTAGTCCACAGATGAGCCTCCCCCCCCGCCTCCCCGCGGCTGGACGGTGCTACTGGAGAAGAGTGGAGGCCAATTACTAATAGCTCCAGAAAAAATAAACAGGCTGTGCAAAGTCAAAATGATGCTCAGTTGTGGATGTGTCTGGTGGTGAAAGTAAAGTCCGATGCTGTAAAGGTTTCTCAAGAGGCAGGTCAGGTGGTCTGGTATTCCCATCTCTTTCAGAATTTTCCACAGTTTGTTGTGGTCCACACAGTCAAAGGATTTGGCATAGTCAATAAAGCAGAAGTAGATGTTTTTCTGGAACTCTCTTGCTTTTTCGATGATTCAACGGATGTTGGCAATTGATCTCTGGTTTCTCTACCTTTTCTAAATCCAGCTTGAACATCTGGAAGTTCATGGTTCACGTATTTCTGAAGCCTGGTTTGGAGAATTTTGAGCATTACTTCACTAGCATGTGAGACGAGTGCAATTGTGTGTTAGTTTGAGCATTCTTTGGCATTACCTTTCTTTGGGATTGGTATGAAACTGACCTTTTCCAGTCCTGTGGCCACTGCTGAGTTTTCCAATTTTGCTGGCATATTGAGTGCAGCACTTTCACAGCATCATCTTTAGGAATTTGAAATGGCTCAACTGAAATTCCATCACCTCCACTAGCTCTGTTCATAGTGATGCTTCCTAAGGCCCACTTGACTTCACATTCCAAGATGTTTGGCTCTAGGTCAGTGAATCACACCATCGTGATGATCTGGGTCGTGAAGATCTTTTTTGTACAGTTCTGTGTATTCTTGCCACCTCTTCTTAATATCTTCTGCTTCTGTTAGGTCCAAACCATTTCTGCCCTTCATTGAGCCCATCTTTGCATGAAATTTTTCCTTGGTATCTCTAATTTTCTTGGAGAGATCTCTAGACTTTCCCTTTCCATTGTTTTCCTCTATTTCTTCGCATTGATCGCTGAGGAAAGCTTTCTTATCTCGCCTTGCTTTTCTTTGGAATTCTGCATACAAATGGGAATAGCTTTCCTTTTCTTCTTTGCTTTTCACTTCTCTTCTTTTCATGAGTATTTGTAAGGCCTCCTCAGACAACCATTTTGCCTTTTTGCATTTTTTTTTCCTTGGGGCTGATCTTGATCCCTGTCTCCTATACAATGTCATTAAACCTCCGTCCATAGTTCATCAGCACTCTATCAGATCTAGTCCCTTAAATCTATTTCTCACTTCTACTGTATAATCATTAGGGATTTGATTTAGGTCATATCTGAATGGTTAGTGCTTTTCCCCACTTTCTTCAATTTAAGTCTGAATTTGGCAATAAGGACTTCATGATCTGAGCCACAGTCAGCTCCCAGTCTTGTTTCTGCTGACTGTATAGAGCTTTTCCATCTTTGGCTGCAAAGAATATAATCAATCTGATTTCAGTGTTAGCCATCTGGTGATGTCCATGTGTAGAGTCTTCTCCTGTGTTATTGAAGAGAGTGTTTGCTATGACCAGTGCATTCTCTTGGCAAAACTCTTGTTAGCCTTTGCCCTGCTTCATTCTGTACTCCAAGGCCAAATTTGCCTGTTACTCCAGGTGTTTCTTGACTTCCTACTTTTTCATTCCAGTCCCCTATAATGAAAAGGACATATTTTGGGGGGTGTTAGTTCTAAAAGGTCTTGTAGGTCTTTATAGAACTGTTCAATTTCAGCTTCTTCAGCATTACTGGTCGGGGCATAGACTTGGATTACCATGATATTGAATGGTTTGCCTTGGAAATGAACAGAGATCATTCTGTCATTTTTGAGATTGCATCCAAGTACTGCATTTCAGACTCTTTTGTTGACTATGATGGCTACTCCATTTCTTCTAAGGGATTCCTGCCCACAGTAGTAGATATAATGGTCATCTGAGTTAAATTCACCCATTCCAGTCCATTTTAGTTCGCTGATTCCTAGAATGTCGACATTCACTCTTGCCATCTCCTGTTTGACCACTCCCAATTTGCCTTGATTCATGGACCTAACATTCCAGGTTCCTGTGCAATATTGTTCTTTACACACACACACACACACACACACACACATATATGAAATGTATATACAAATAGATGTGTATATATATAATATATATATATATATATATATATATATACAAATGTATATACAAATAGATGTATATACACCAGTAATTTTAAATGAATTTCTTTCCTGAATGTTGGAAAGGAGGTGATATTTCAGTGATGCTCTCTTTAGTCTTTTGTTAACCAAAGGCAGAATACATTGGCAAATGTTTCATGAGCATGTACTATGTGCCAGGCATTAATCTAAGTTCAGGAAATACAGAAATGAATTAGAAAGACAAATCCATGTCCTGTTGTCCTCACATTCTATTAGAGAAGGACAGGCAATAAACAAAGTAAACACACAAATTCTGTAAGTATTATACAGAGAAAATTAAACAGGTAAGTGCTGAGGTGGTTGTTAGGATGGTCCAGAAAGATCTCATTGAAAGCATTTAATGTTGGAGCAAATACCATAAGAAAATGAAGTAAGCCATGCAGATAACTGGGGAAATAAAGTTCTAAGTAGAGGAAGCAGAATGTGCAAAGACCTTTGAGTAGGAGGATTTCCCAGGATCAGCATCAAGATCAGGGCAATTTGAGTAAGATGAATGTGTTAGTCACTCAGTCATGTCCAACTCTTTGTGACCCCATAGACTGTAGCCCACTAGGCTCCTCTGTCCATGGAATTCTCCAGGCAAGAATATTGGAGTGGGTAGCCATTCCCTTCTCAGGGGATCTTCCCAACCCAGGGATCAAACCTGGGTCTTCTGCATTGCAGGCAGATTCCTTACCATCTGAGCCACCAAATGGGAAAATAACTAACAATGAGGTTGGAAAGATAACAGAAAGCCATAATTGTACAGCTTTGGTATTTACTCTCAGCGACATGGGCTGTCACTGGAGTCTTTGTTTTAAAAGAATCAATCTGGCTATTATGTTGTGTGAATAGAGTGGAAATTAAGGCCAGGGTGAAAGAAAGGAGAACAGTTAGGGTGATATAATCATTGGAGGTCTGATATGGACAGTGATTTAGATGAGAGTAGCAGCAGTGGAGGTGGTAAAAATGATCACAGTCTAGATATTTTTTGAGAGTAGGGCCAACAGGAGGATTTACTGATAGACTAGCTTAGAGGATGTGAGTGAAAGTAGAGTTAAGCATGTTTCTATGATTTATTTTCCCAAGTACTTAAAAGGTATAGTTTCAATAACAGACAGGAAAGGTACTAGCAGACAGAAAATTATTATTTTTAGATGAGGAAATGTTAGTAATTTGGTTTTAGACATCCTAATTTTAGATACATGGTAGGTAAACAATCCCAGATAGAAACTTGGCAATTGTATATATGAGGCTAGAGTTCAGAAAAGTGTTCCTAGCTAGACATATAGATTCAGGCTTTGTCAGTATGTAATATTGTCTAAAGCCATTGATGCAGGATGAGTCTGTCAACAGAGTGATTGTGCACGAGGAAGACAAGATGTCCCAGCCCTGAACCCTGAGACACTCCAAAGTTAAGAGGCTATGAGGATAAGAAAAATGAATAAAAGAGACTGAAAATGATCAGATCATGAGATGAGAGAAAATTCAAGAGAGAGCTTTTGAGATCTGCAGAAAAAATGAAAATATTTAGGAAGAATAGGTGTTCAATCATGTCCAATGGAATATACATTCTATACCATATATGTTATTTATAGTCTAAGAAGCATGGTATAAATTACCAGAGATAAAAAACTCAGGATACTATTCTACTAATCATAATAATAACAATCTATTTTTATCCAGTACTTTCTATGTAACAAATGCAATAATTAGTTTTACGTGCAAAATCTACATGCATGTACCCTTACAACAACATCAAAATGGAGTAGATACAATTATTACTTCAATTTTAAAGATAATTAAAATTATTCATATAGAAAGCAGTATTCTCATACTTTAATATTTATTATAAAACAATTCCAATGAGCTTTCAGTTCTAGTGAATTTATTTTTAAAAACAAGTGTGTCCTGATGAAAGAAATCAAAGAGGACACAAACAGATGGAGAAATATACTGTGTTCATGGATTGGAAGAATCAATATTGTCAAAATGGCTATACTACCCAAAGCAATCTATAGATTCAATGCAATCCCTATTAAGCTACCAACAGTATTTTTCACAGAACTAGAACAAATAATTTCACAATTTGTATGGAAATACAAAAAATCTCAAATAGCCAAAGTAATCTTGAGAAAGAAGAATGGAACTGGAGGAATCAACCTGCCTGACTTCAGACTATACTACAAAGCCACAGTCATCAAGACAGTATGGTACTGGCACAAAGACAGAAATATAGATCAATGGAACAGAATAGAAAGCCCAGAGATAAATCCACGAACCTATGGTCACTTTATCTTCGACAAAGGAGGCAAGGATATACAATGGAAAAAAGACAATATCTTTAACAAGTGGTGCTGGGAAAACTGGTCAACCACTTGTAAAAGAATGAAACTAGAACACTTTCTAACACCATACACAAAAATAAACTCAAAATGGATTAAAGGTCTAAGTGTAAGACCAGAAACTATCAAACTCCTAGAGGAGAACATAGGCAAAACACTCTCCGACATAAATCACAGCAGGATCCTCTATGACCCACCTCCCAGAATATTGGAAATAAAAGCAAAAATAAACAAATGGGACCTAATGAAACTTAAAAGCTTTTGCACAACAAAGGAAACTATAACAAGGTGAAAAGACAGCCCTCAGAATGGGAGAAAATAATAGCAAATGAAGCAACAAAGGATTAATCTCAAAAATATACAAGCAACTCCTGAAGCTCAATTCCAGAAAAATAAATGACCCAATCAAAAAATGGGCCAAAGAACTAAACAGACATTTCTCCAAAGAAGACATACAGATGGCTAACAAACACATGAAAAGATGCTCAATATCACTCATTATCAGAGAAATGCAAATCAAAACCACAATGAGGTACCATTACGCCAGTCAGGATGGCTGCTATCCAAAAGTCTACAAGCATTAAATGCTGGAGAGGGTGTGGAGAAAAGGAAACCCTCTTACACTGTTGTTGGGAATGCAAACTAGTACAGCCGCTATGGAGAACAGTGTGGAGATTTCTTTAAAAACTGGAAATAGAATTGCCATATGACCCAGCAATCCCACTTCTGGGCATACACACTGAGGAAACCAGATCTGAAAGAGACACGTGTACCCCAATGTTCATTGCAGCACTGTTTATAATAGCCAGGACATGGAAGCAACCTAGATGTCCATCAGCAGACGAATGGATAAGGAAGCTATGGTACATATACACCATGGAATATTACTCAGCTGTTAAAAATAATTCATTTGAATCAGTTTTAATGAGATGGATGAAACTGGAGCCCATTATACAGAGTGAAGTAAGCCAGAAAGATAAAGACCATTACAGTATACTAATGCATATATATGGAATTTAGAAAGATGGTAATGATAACCCTATATGCAAAACAGGAAAAGAGGCACAGATGTACCAAACAGACTTTTGGACTCTGTGGGAGAAGGCGAGGGTGGGATGTTTCAAGAGAACAGCATTGAAACATGTATATTATCTATGGTGAAACAGATCACCAGCCCAGGTTGGATGCATGAGACAAGTGCTTGGGCCTGGTGCACTGGGAAGACCCAGAGGGATCGGGTAGAGAGGGAGGTGGGAGGGGGGATCGGGATGGGGAATACATGTAAATCCATGGCTGATTCATGTCAATGTATGGCAAAAACCACTACAATATTGTAAATTAATTAGCCTCCAACTAATAAAAATAAATAAAATAAATAAATAAAAGACAATTAAAACAAACAAAAAAAACCCCAAGTGTGTCATGACATCTCCTGTAATATGCTGAAATTAACTTCATAGTTCATCAAACCTATGTGTAATCATAATTAAAAATTCAATTTAACACCTCATATATAACTCAAAGTTTAATTTAAAAAGTATACTATAATAAAATGGTAGGTGTTTCTATATGTAGATACTTGGACTCAACTACAAAAGATGACACAATGATGTAGTTCAGTAGTTGTACCTATAATACAACATCACGACAAATGTAACAGCTAAAAATGCAAACCAATTCAGGAATTTTGAATTTCCACTTTAAATACTGTGTAATTTTCTGAAAGAGGGGCTTGTCATTATAAGTTTTAAACAAACAAGTGTACAATGTACATTTTCCCCTCAATTATTCCCTCAATTTACACGCTACCTGCATTATTAAAAATGTTTATTAGAATCAATCAAAGTGACTTTGTATGTCTTCTGGAGTTAGGATCTAGAGTCACATCGTTTTCAGGGCTCAGATATTCGTTTAGCACAGAAAATATCACCTGTTTGAATGTCTAAAAGGACATTCAAATTTTGTTCAAGACATAGGACCATTTTCTGTGGTTCCTGATCATTGCATTCTGTCAATGAAATACCAGTTGAGCCCACTCTCCACAGTTTTCATGACTCAAGGCTGTCCCCCACAAATTACCAAAATGGTATCTAGGGGTCAGTATCGGTTCTTTTGAGAACCACTGGGCAGACTGAATGGAGAAGGCGATGGCAACCCACTCCAGTACTCTTGGCCTGGAAAATCCCATGGACGGAGAAGCCTGGTAGGCTGCAGTCCATGGGGTTGTTAAGACGGACACGACTGAGCAACTTCACTTTCACTTTTCATTTTTATGCATTGGAGAAGGAAATGGCAACCTACTCCAGTGTTCTTGCCTGGAGAGCCCCAGGGAGAGAGGATCCTGGTGGGCTGTCGTCTATGGGGTCGCACTGAGTCAGACATGACTGAAGCGACTTAGCAGCAGCAGCAGAAGGACAGACTGAAATGTACTTTCTACTTTGTATTCTCATCCCCATGCAAATGAGTCATAGAGGGCATTATAGCTAAGACATTAACTTTCATCCAATCAAAATGTCTTACAATAATAAATTCCTCCAGCTCCATCCACAGGACCCAGCAATCCCACTACTAGGCATATATCCTGAGAAAACCATAATTCAAAATGACATTCATTGCAGCACTATTTGCTATGGCCAGGATATGGAAACAATCTAGATGTCCATCAACAAATTAATAGATAAAGTTGTGGTAAAAATATACAATGGCATATTAGTCATAAAAAGGAACAAATTTGAGTCACTTGAACTGAGGTGGACAAACCTAGACCTTATTATACAAACTGAAATGTCAGAAAGAGAAAAACAAATATTGCATATTAACACACATCTAGAAAAAATGGTACTGATGAACCTATTGGTACTGATGAATAGAGAGACAGACATAGAGAATGAACCTGTGGACACAGAGTGGGAAGGAGAAGGTGGGATGAATTGAGAAAGTAGCATTGAAATATATACACTACCATGTGTAAAATAAACAGCTAGTGGGAAACTGCTGTATAGCACAGGGAGTTCAGCTCAGTGCCCTGTGATGACCTAGAGGGGTGGGATGGAAGGGTGGGGTGGGAGGAGGGAGGAGACATATGTATACTTATGGTTGGTTGTTGTTGTATAGCAGAAACCAGCACAACATTGTAAAGCAATTATCCTGCAATTAAAAAAAATAATAAATTCCACTAGCATGGAAATAAACTCAAAATAAAACTATGAAACAAATGTTTGGTCAGAATGTGAATAATACAGCTTTCTCCTAACTAAAACCACCAAAACTAGTCTTGCCAAGGCATTCCAACAAAATAATTCTTTGCTGTCACACAGACTCACTGTAGGCTAAAAGCCAAATAAACTATTAACATAGAGCAAAATAATTTGCATTTTTTCTAGAAATTCATAAAATATCTTCTAAACACAAACAGGGGCTTCCCAGGTGGCTCAGTGGTAAAGAATCTCTGTCTGCCAATGCAGGAGACGTGGGTTCAGATCCCTGGGTTGGAAGATTCACTGGAGAAGGAAATGGCAACCACTCCAGTATTCTTGCCTGGGAAATCCCATGAACAGAGGAGCCTGGTGGGCTACAGTCCAAGGGGTCACAAAGAGTCAGAAACAAATGAGCATGCAAATCATGCCAAGCACAAACAGTAAGAGAAGAAACTTAGGTTGCTTATATTAAAAAATATATTGATTGGTTCATATACTAGAATTAAAATCTTATTTTAAAATTTCTGAATTGGAGAATAGGAAAATTGTTCTAACCTTATAGGCTGAATATCACAGATAAAGTTCTAGTGTCATAAAGATTTATTGAAAGGCCATGCTAAATTAAGATATTTTAAGTTTGCTTTTACTCTTTATTTTTTAAAAAGAGTCAGTAATGATAAGGACAGTTTTGTAAAGTGCCCATCTAAAAAGCTGATTATGCCAAGATCCATGATTATCTGGAGGAAGAGTTATTCCAAATGAAGACTTTCTTTTTTACACAGTCATTATCTCTTTTTATTGACACTATCTTGGATTAACACCCTCAAATGTTATACCCTATATAACTGTCAAGCTTTAGATGGTTTGCAATTTGATATCTATTTCTAAGAGTATCAGTTTCAGTGTAGTAAATATATCATCAATAGCAAAGTACAGATGACACCTTACCTGCCTCCTGAGAAACCTGTATGCAGGTCAAGAAGCAACAGTTAGAACCAGACATGGAACAACAGACTGGTTCCAAATTGGGAAAGGAGTATGTCAAGGCTGTATATTGTCACCCTGCTTATTTAACTTATATGCAGAGTACATCATGTGAAATGCTGGGCTGGATGACTCACAAGCTGGAATCAAGATTGCCAGGAGAAATATCAATAACCTCAGATATGCAGATGACACCACCCTTATGGCAGAAAGTGAAGAGGAACTAAAGAGCCTCTTGATGAAAGTGAAAGAGGAGAGTGAAAAAGCTGGCTTAAAACTCAATGTTCAAAAAACTAAGATCATGGCATCCAGTCCCATCACTTCATGGCAAATAGATGGGGAAACAATGGAAACAGTGACAGACTTTATTTTCTTGGGTTCCAAAATCACTGCAGATGGTGACTGCAGCCATGAAATTAAAAGATGTTTGCTCCTTGGAAGAAAAGCTATGACAAACTTAGACAGCATATTAAAAAGCAGAGACATTACTTTGCGACAAAGGTCCGTCTAGTCAAACCTATGATTTTTCCAGTAGTCATGTATGGATGTGAGAGTTGGACCTTAAAGAAAGCTGAGGACCGAAGAATTGATGCTTTTGAACTGTGGTGTTGGAGAAGACTCTTGAGAGTCCTTTGGACTGCAAGGAAATCAAAGCAGTCAATCCTAAAGGAAATCAGTCCTGAATGTTGATTCGAAGGACTGATGCTGAAACTGAAACCAAATACTTTGGCCACCTGATGCAAAGAACTGACTCATTGGAAAAGACCCTGATGCTGGGAAAGATTGAAGGCAGGAGGAGAAGGGGATGACAGAGGATGAGATGGTTGGATGGCATTACCAACTCGATGGATATGAGTTTGAGCAAGCTCTGGGAGTTGGTGATGGACAGGGAAGCCTGGTGTGCTGTAGTCCATGGGGTTGCAAAGAGTTGGACAAGACTGAGTGACTGAACTGAACTGAACCTGTTATTTTTGTGGCTAAAGCTAGAAACTGCATGACCCCTATCCTCGCCCTTGCCCTTATATCCTGGCCTTCCAAAGGATAAGCACTTTCTTTTAGATCCAGTGAATGACATTGGAATATTCAAGCAATGATATCCAGGTGGAGATGCAAAACATACA
Source organism: Odocoileus virginianus (assembly GCF_023699985.2). Classification (NCBI taxonomy): domain Eukaryota; kingdom Metazoa; phylum Chordata; class Mammalia; order Artiodactyla; family Cervidae; genus Odocoileus; species Odocoileus virginianus. The sequence continues at coordinate 1,132,675 of NW_027224329.1, read as the reverse complement.
TACTTGTGGTGATGATAAAAGCTAGACATCAAAAGCACAGATATAAACTTCTAGCAATAAAATATATAGACCATGGGGGTGTAATGTACAGCACAGGGAATATAGTTAATCCAAATTTGCAACAGTAACAAATTTGCATGGTGACAGGTGGTAACTGATCTTAATGTGTTGATCATTTCATACCATAAAACAGGGGTGCCCAAATGGGCTGCACAGCAGGAGGTGAGCAGTGGGCAGGCGAGCCAGCAAAGCTTCACCTGCCACTCCCCGTTGCTCCGTATCACTTGCATTACCACCTGAACCATCATTCACATTACCCCTCACGCCCATCTGTGGAAAAATTGTCTTCCACAAAACTGGTCCCTAGTGCCAAAAAGGTTGGGGACCACTGCCATAAAAGATATTGAATCACTATATTGTATATCTGATACTAATATTGTTTGTTAATTATAACTCTCTAATAAAACAGTTGATCTTAGACCTCTACCTCTGTATGTTGCCTGAATTAAACAAAAAAAAAAATTTGGAATTTTATGCAAGGTAAAAAGAATGGGGGTGGGGAGAACTAGTGATACAAACTAAAACTGGACAAATCTCAAAATAACTATTCTGAGAAACAGAATCCAGACAACAAATAGGATATTTAGTATGATTTCATTTACTGAAGTTTCTAGAAAATGTAAACTAATTAATAACAGAAAGCAGATCAGTGGCTGCCTGGGGATGGTGGAGTGAGGACAAGGGAGGAAGAGTGAGAGAATGTGAAGGTCATGAAGAAACTTTGGGGGTAATAGGTATGTTCACTGCCTGGTAGTGATAGTTTTATAGTATATCCATATGTCAATCTTAGCAAAATTTACACCTTAAATATATGCAGTTTATTATAGGTTAATTATATCTCAATCAGGCTGTTAAATATTAAAAAATTGAAATGCTTTAAAAAAATGTGTGCTGGAGACCTAGCAATGATAGAACAGGTAGATAAGCCATTTCCATGTAGAGTTGCTACATTTTAACAAAAAGCATAATGAAGCTGCAGACCATGGCTTAGTTCTATTGGCCAGTTTGTAACCTTTAAGTGACCTTTAAGCTTTTTGTAAGGCAATGCTAGTCCTGCTTTGCTATACACAGATTTAATGGCAGGTAATGACAGGCAATTTTTACTTTCAAATATGCAACAGAAATTCTGCTGGTGCCTTTTTGTCAACCAATAAGGGAGATTGGACCACATTCTTGGCTACCTTGCTTGTTTTCTTACATCATGAATTCCCAGCAATTAACATGAATTAGTAAACCATTCTTGAGCTTACTAAAATATGTTCCTACTGCAAAGAGATAATGAAATTCCAAGCTAGCAATAATCCTTATTGAAAAGTTAACTTCAAGCATGAAATACACTTCTTTCAAAAAATATCCTAAAACTGTCTTTGGGAAATGTACTGGAAATGCATGTGAAAGCTTTCTAAGATCTGTTTGTTTGTTTTCCCAAGTTGAACCAAAATCTACTCAATTTGAATGAAAAAGTTGACTTTCCCCTTGAAATGAGCATTGTCATATGGATATTCTAAGCTATATCTTATAACATTAAGGATATCGTTTTTCTTCAGAGAAAAGATCTGTCTCAACACCGTACCAAAAAACATTAGAGCAGGCTTTTTGTGATTATAACTATAAACAAAATGAATCCAGAATGTTTAATAATGTATAAATGAATAATAGACTGAGCATATAAAGTATTTAATAGTACCATTCAGAGTACCTTAAAATAAACCTAACTGAAAATATCATTGGAACAACAGACTGGTTCTAAATAGGAAAAGGAGTACGTCAAGGCTATATATTGTGACACTGCTTATTTAACTTATATGTAGAGTACATCATGAGAAACGCTGGGCTGGAAGAAGCACAAGCTGGAATCAAGATTTCTGAGAGAAATATCAACAACCTCAGATATGCAGATGACACCACCCTTATGGCAGAAAGTGAAAAGGAACTAAAGAACCTCTTGATGAAAGTGAAAGAGGAGAGTGAAAAAGTTGGCTTAAAGCTCAACATTCATAAAACTAAGATCATGGCATCTGGTCCCATCACTTCATGGGAAATAGATGGGGAAACAGTGGAAATAGTGTCAGACTTTATTTTTCTGGACTCCAAAATCTCTGCATGGTGATTGCAGCCATGAAATTAAAAGATGCTTACTCCTTGGAAGGAAAGTTGTGGTCAACCTAGATAGCATATTGAAAAGCAGAGACATTACTTTGCCAAGAAAGGTCTGTCTAGTCAAGGCTATGGTTTTTCCAGTAGTCATGTATGGATGTGAGAGTTGGAGTATAAAGAAAGCTGAGTGCCAAAGAATTGATGCTTTTGAACTGTGGTGTTGGAGAAGACTCTTGAGAGTCCCTTGGACTGCAAGAAGATCCAACCAGTCCATCCTAAAGGAGATCAGTCCTGAGTGTTCATTGGAAGGACTGATGTTGAAGCTGAAACTCCAATACTTTGGCCACCTCATGCAAAGAGTTGACTCATTGGAAAAGACCCTGATGCTGGGAAGGATTGGGGGCAGGAGGAGAAGGGGACGACAGAGGATGAGATGGTTGGATGGCATCACCAACTCAATGGACATGGGTTTGGGTGAACTCCGGGAGTTGGTGATGGATGGGGAGGCCTGGCGTGCTGCGGTTCATGGGGGTCGCAAAGAGTTGGACATGACTGACTGACTGAACTGAACTGATGAGGTTAAATTTTTATGAGGGTACCTTTGGAAATATATTTGTGCTAAAGAATCCAGGGCTATTTCTATTGAGCTCATATATTTTAGTTTAACCCGTGATGTTGGATCTACGTGAAAAGGCTTGTCAAATTGCTCCCTCTTAAACACTAGAGTCAAATTCAACATAAAAAAAAAAAGACACACATCATTTAAACTGCCAATGTGATAAAGTCTGAGAATGCAGGTATTGACAGTCCCATTTAATTGAAAGTGAAATTTTTTGTGAGTTGCAAATGTGTTATAAATATTAATCTGTGCTAAGATGATAATGACAGCATTTATGTTCTGAGTATGTCAAGGCTGTATATTGTCATCCTGCTTATTTAACTTATATGCAGAGTACATCATGTGAAATGCCAGGCTGGATGAATCACAAGCTGGAATCAAGATTGCCAGGAGAAATATCAATAACCTCAGATATGCAGATGATACCACCCTTATGGCAGAAAGCAAAGAGGAACTAAAGAGCCTCTTGATGAAGGTGAAAGAGGAGAGTGAAAAAGCTGGCTTAAAACTCAACATTCAAAAAACTAAGATCATGGCATCCAGTCCCACCACTTCATGGCAAATAAAAAGTAGAAACAGTGGCAGATTTTATTTTCTTGTGCTCTAAAATCACTATAGACGGTAAGTGCAGGCATGAAATTAAGACACTTGCTCTTGGGAGAAAAGCTATGAAAAACTTAGACCACATATTAAATAGCAGAGACATAATTTTGCTGACAAAGTTCCATATAGTCAAAGCTATGGTTTTTCCAGTAGTCATGTATGGATGTGAGAGTTGGACCATAAAGAAGGCTGAGTGCTGAAGAATTGATGCTTTCAAATTGTGGTGCTGGAGAAGACTCACAAGAGTCCCCTGGATAGCAAGGAGATAAAATGAGTCAATCCTACAGCAAATCAACCCTGAATATTCAATGGAAAGACTGATGCTGAAGCTGAAGCGCCTATACTTTGGTTACCTGATGCAACAATCCGACTCATTGGAAGAGACCCTGATGCTAGGAAAGATTGAGGGCAAGAGGAGAAGGGGTGACAGAGGATGAGATGGTTGGATGGCATCACTGACTCAATGGACCTGAGTTTGAGCAAACTTCCAGGAGATAGTGAAGGACAGAGAAGCCTGGCATGCTGCAGTTCATGGGGTTGCAAAGAGTTGGACATGACTTGTGACTGAAAAACACCCAAATACCAGCAAGGCATAGTGACAGAAATTTGTTTGTCAGTTTCAATTGTCTTTCTCAATATGGGCTGACTCAATAGGTATCTAATAATATGTTAAACTTTTCCTCAGAGTAAGAATTATATAACTTACATGTATACAAACTTCACATCACTGTATATAATATATTAGGGTAGTAAAACAATAATTACTGTATTTGCCTTAGCAGCAGTAGAAATTTTATGGATGAAAAAATATATATATTTGTGCTAATACTTATTAAAATTTTGGAAAGAAAAAAGAATAGAACTTTTACTTCAGAAAATTCTAGGGTGTGCATGAAATGAAAACAGAGGAAAATAGTTTTAACCTGCATATAAGGTACAGTGCCAGTGGGAAAGTTGGTATGGCAGAGTTCTTAATTTAAGGTGCATGGACCTCTAGGGAGACCATGGGTGATAAAAGTATCTTGCTCAAAAACTTTCTGATGTATACAATTTAGTGTATATATATTCATGCATATTTATATTTATATATTTTGGGTACTTTTAACTAAAACAATGGGATTGTACTCTATACATTGTTATATAAACTCAACTTTTCACATGTATTTTAGGCATCTTTCTATATAAATATGTAAAATAGACATCATAGTTTTTCATGATCCATGACATTAAATGAATGCACTATAACTAATCCCTAATGAAGAGCCTATAATTATTTGTTTGTTTTTTTCAAAATTATAGAAAATAGTATACTGAATTTCTACATTTAAACCTATACTTATAACTCCAATAGAAAAATTCCCTAGGTGTCAACTATCTATCTTAAAAGAAATGCCCATTTTATTAATAGAAACATTTGATAATTATTGCTGAATTAACCTCCAAAAATACTGCACCAACATAAAATCTCACAGCTACTCTATCAGGTATCTTACTTCTCCATCCTCTTCTCCCCTAGGTATTATCATTCCTTTACGTTTTCCTAATCTGATATGTAAAATAAATGTTTTATTTTGGGTTAGAATTGACTAGTGAATATGAACTTTGGAAATTAAGGCTAGTCTGAATTCCATCTTTTCTCCTTGTTACTTTGCAAACTACCTTAACACTTTGTTGTTGCTTTTTCAGAAAAAGGAAGATAGGTGGCTTAGGACTTTCTGATTCTTTTCTGTGGACTGGCCCCCATTTCAATGTGTTTATCCTGCTTATAGAAGATTCATAGTCTCTATCTTTAAGTACCAGTCCTAACACATGTTCGTGATGACTCAACATTTTGATTTCCTGCAAAATCTGAATATAGTATTGGTTTCTGTGTATGTTGAATTGATATAAAGCCTGGTGTCTAGTTGCAATTTGCCCCCAATGAATCAATTTTTATTGAAAACAATATTTACTATCAGAGTCTGAATAGGGCAGAGGATAATTATAATTCTCCTGGATAAATGAAATTTCGAGAATGATAGACTTCAGGGGCTGAACTACTCATAGGAAAGACCATTTTGGTACTCCTGGGAAATTGCATGTCATTGAGTTTATGGAATGAGGTGGAATTTAATGGAAAGAGATTGAAGTAGGGAGCAACTTTACATGGAATCATGGTAATGGTAACAAATTCTATTTCACAATATACAGTTGACCCCCCCTTATCCATAGTTTCACTTTCTATATTTTTCATTACCTATGTTCAACCTCAGTCTGAAAGTATTAACTAGAAAATTTCAGAAATAAACAATGCATAGGTTTTAAATTATGAGCCATTCTGAATGGCATAATAAAAGCACTCACTATAATAGTCCCTCCCATGGGATCCCCAACCATCAACCCTTACGGTCCAAACATCCAACAATTGACATCATCAAAGGCTTGATGATCCAGGATCATGTGAAGCAGATGATCCTTCTTTTGACTTATCTGTCATAGCATAATACCTATGTTGTTCACCTCACTTCATCCCATCACATATGCATTTTATCATTTCATATCATCAGAAAGGTGAGTTATAGTACAATGAGATAATAATATTTTGCAAGAAAGACCACATTTACATAAATTTTATTATAGTATATTGTTATAATTGTTCTATTTTATTATTAGTTGTTACTCTCTGTGCCTAATGTATAGATTAAACTTTATCATAGGGGTGTGTGTGTGTGTGTATGTGTGTGTGTGTGTGTGTGTGTGTGTGAATATGAAAAAGGAAAGTGAAAGTGTTAGTCATTTGGTCATGTCTGACTCTTTGTGACTCTATGGACTGTAGCCTACCAGGCTCCTCTGTCCCTGGGATTCTCCAGGCAAGAATACTGGAGTGAGTAGCCATTTCCTTCTCCAGGGGATCTTCCCAACCCAGGGATTGAACCTGGGTTTCTTGCACTGCAGGCAGATCCTTTACCTTCTGAGCTACCAGGGAAGCCCATGTATAGGGAAAAGCATAGTCTAAATAGGGTTTGGTATTATCCTTGGTTTTAGGCATCCACTGAGGGTCTTGGAATGTATCACACTTGGATAAGCAGAACTACCGTATACATGGTATTGTGGTCCAGATTGTTAATATAACCCCTTGCTTTAGGATGTGGAGATACTTGGCACCTATTGGACTGTTCTCAGCCTGTCTACCTCTGCATAAACACTGAGATCACAAGCATTTCATTTTAATATGTTAAACTGGGTTGTGGGGGAAAAAAAGTATTTTCAACATGGCCAAGGAAACATGAGCCCTGTGATTCAGTTACTGTTCAGTTTCCATAGGCATGATTTCAAGACCTCATTTACTCTCTGTTGTAGAAGAGGGTGGGACACAAATAATATAGAAACTCTGCTCTGGCTAGGTTTGCAGTTTACTTGGAGAGGCAGGCCAAGCATAGAGGATATAACTGAAGGGTAGCTCTGTGGAAGCTGGCTAAGTTTCTGTCATGACCAGTTCTGGAAAGTGGAATCCTGCTACAACTCCTGTTGCTGGGACTTGCTTTTGGCCTTCTCCTGTCACTTGAGACAGTTGAACATGGCATTAGATTCTAGACAAGGCCAAATAAGCCTCAAAAATTATCAATGATTACACTAATTAGAATGAGAAAAATATTATTTTCTAGAAGTCATCAAATATGAAATCTGACTACCAGCCACCTTTGAAAAAACCCCGCAATTTCTGAAGAAGAGCCACCTTCAGTGACCTACTAAAACATACATCTTTCCAAAAGGTCATCTCATAATCATTTCATCAATTTTCCATGTAGGCCCTGCCTGCTATCAAAAGAGACTCATTACTCAAAATGTATAAGTACAGTGCCTCTGAAGCTATCCTTGTGCAGGAAAAAATGTCTGCCTTTAGAATAAGACCATCTTGTTTTTATGCCTCATTTCTGCTCAGACCAGGAGGCACTTAGTGGTAAAGAACCCACTCACCAATGCAGGAGACATAGATGCAAATTCAATCCCTGGGTTGGGGAGATCCCCTGGAGAAGGAAATGGCAACCCACTCCAGTATTCTTGCCTGGAGAATCCCATGGACAGAGGAGCCTGGCAGGCTATAGTCCATGGGGTCACAAAAGAGTTGGACATGACTGAGCAACTAACACTTTCACTTTTTTTCTGCTTCTTACTACTTAGATGGGTTTAAATAGTGATTAAGAGGACAGAAACTAGAGACAAAGCAGCCTGATTTCAAATTTCAGCTTTGCTACTCTCAGCAAACCTTGAACAAGTTACTAAACCTCTTTGTAACTCAGTCACTATATCTGTAAAGTGTGAATAACAACAGCTCCTACTTTATAAGGTAGTTATTAGAAGTAAACGGGCTTCCGTATATAAAACACTTAGAAAAATGTCTAGTAACAAGTAAAACTGTGGATGTTTTGGCAATGATGATGATGACTATGATGATTATAGTGGAGCCAGGAATAATTTACAACATACAGCTATAGTTTTCTTATCTGGAAAACTTGAGACAGTACTCCTTATTTCCAAGAATTACTGCAGGGCTTAACAGATAAAGGTATAAAGGATTTAGTATAAAGTATCAACTAAATAAATGTGCTCCCACAACCCTACCCCAGTTATTCTTTCCTTTGTCTATTGAAAAGTGGGAATGGCAGATTCAGAAATTGAGAGCCTGGATTATTTGTGTTTCTTTTAATGTCATTGAGCCTACGAGCATATACATGGTCTTTCAGTACCTGTACAAGGTTAAGTGAAAGTTGTTCAGTCGTGTCTGACTCTTTGCAACCCCATGGACTAAACAGTCCATGGAATTCTCCAGGCCAGAATACTGGAGTGGGTAGCCTTTCCCTTCTCCAGGGGATCTTCCCAAGCCAGGGATCGAACCCAGGTCTCCTGCATTGCAGGTGGATTCTTTATCAACAAGGAAAGTTGATACTTAACATCTCCAACAAAGTATTTATGCTACCTCAGTTTGATAATGTAACATTCATTGGAGATATTCCCAAACCATTATGACTGTTGATGAAGTAATTTGGGGGTACATCACAAACACTGAGTCACTCCTCTTTTCTTGGGAGGGATGTACCTTAGAAAAGCCATCTGACTGGCTATCAAATAGGTCCACCCAATCTGACTGACAGACAAAAACTTACCCTGATCCATTCTCCTGCAAGTTAGCACCACTGCAAAATCTTTTAGCTATCAATAAACATCCACGGAATTTCTTCTATACATCTATCATTTTGTGATAGACATGAAAACATGTCCAAACCCCTCTTCAAGGAAGGACTTATTTGTTGACCAAGCTGCTAGAATTGTACTCAACCCCTTCAAAGACTGTCCAAGGTCATACTCTTTTAGGGGAAGCCCAAGTAATGGTAGGAGAAGACAATGGCAACCCACTCCAGTACTCTTGCATGGAAAATCCCATGGATGGAGGAGCCTGGTAGGCTGTGGTCCATGGGGTCGCGAAGAGTCAGACAGGACTGAGTGACTTCACTTTCACTTTTCACTTTCATGCATTGGAGAAGGAAATGGCAACCCACTCCAATGTTCTTGCCTGGAGAATCCCAGGGATGGCAGAGCCTGGTGGGCTGCCGTCTATGGGGTCACAGAGTCGGACACGACTGAAGTGACTTAGCAGCAGCAGCAGCAGCAAATAATGGTGGGGGTTATAATATTCTAATAATTTGGCTAAGTGAGGGCCATTATAGTTCTAGAGTTCCTTGTGCGGTTGGCTGAGGTTCTGAGATCTGTAATGTAGCTCAATCTTTTCCTCTAATCAGTCCTACTTTTTCCTCCCTTCTACAGGTTTAGATCACAAGGCCACTTCCTAGCAAACATCCACCCCATTAAACTCCAACTAAACATATGCTTTTCAGAGAATTTAACCTGAAACGTACATGAACTTGCAAGGTACTCGCTGGAAGGTCTATGTATTTTTGTGTTTGGACAATAAAAGAAAAGCCCCTGCTTTCTAGGAACTTAGACTCTATGTTTATAAGACAAGTCCACACAAATTAGCACTTCTAAACAGTCTCAGCATTAAAAAGAGAGAAAGAGAGAGAGATTCCTTACTCTGAATCAGTTAAGTAAGAGACAGCTTCAAGAATGTACTAGGGCTTGAACAGGATTTTAAAGATAAATTAAATTCAATTAGTAAAAGAAAATTGAGAGAACATACTACTACGTGAAGAAACAGCATTAATGCGGGACAACAGGAGATACTGAAAAAATTACCAGATCATGTTGATTCTCTTATCCAACCATCTAAGATGCACACATTGACAATGAAATAGATGATTAATGTTTAAGGTTCAGAGTTCGAGGATCTTTGCTTTGTGTATTATTCAATCTGAGTCTAAAAATCTTTGGTGAGAAGCAGTATTTAGAACACTGGTTCTTAATCATGGTTGACATACCCCCAATCTCCCAGGGGACATTTGGCATATTCTGGAGGCATTTGTGATTATTATCTCTGGACAGAATCCTACTGACATCTAGTGGATAGAGGCCAGGGACAGGACAGACCCCCACAACAAAGAACCATCTAGCCAAAAATGTCAATTATGCTAAGGTTGAGAAACCTGGCTTTAGTCTATTTCTGTCCTCAATGTATATGAGCATTCATATTCAAAGCTCAAAATTGTACCTTCATCCTTTTCCAAGTAATACTAGCAGTTCAGTATTGCCATGACCATATATAAAACACTCTTTACTAAAAGTTCCAGCTATTCTCTCCAATATAACAGATACTGAACAAATGTGGCTATTTAATAGTTGAAATATGGTTGATCCAAAATGTAATAAGTGCAAAGTATTCACCAGATTTCAAAAATTTACTATTAAAAACTTAAAATATATCACAAATAATTTTAAATGCTTCTTGTGTGTTAAAATTGTTTAGTCACTAAGTGGTGTGCCTGGCTCTTTTGCAACCCCATGGACTGTAGCCTGCCAGGCTCCTCTGTCTATGAGATTTTCCAGGCAAAAATACTGGGCAGTGGGTTGCCATTTCCTTCTCCAGGGGATCTTCCCGACCTGGGAATCTTCCAGACCCAGGGATCAAATTTGACTCTCCTGCATTGGTGGGAAGATTACCACTGAGCCACCTGGGAAGCCCCCATATTAAAATTATTGCATGTTGAAACATATTGGGTTAAAAAAATATTTTACTGAAATCATTTTAGTTGTTTATAGTCAGTTTTAAAGTATGCCTATTCACAAATCTAAAATTATATATATGGCTTATGTTATATTTCTATTGGACAAAGCTGATCTGCATGACAGCTCATCTTTATCAGTTTCCATTTAGCCTCTGAACAGATCCAGATCCTCATGCCAATCATTTGGCACACCCAGAATCTAAGGGGAATCCTGTTTAATCTCCTAGAGCTGCTGTTTCAAACACTCTGTCTACTGATTACATGAAGCAAATGACACAGTGTTATACAATTATTCTTTTCTGTCCAGAATTGTCCATATTCTATCATAATGGCTTGGTGATGAACTGCTGTTTCCAGAGTATTCCTCCTACAAATATAAATATTTAACTATAGTTATCAGTTGTAACTTCTCCTTTTTCATTTCTAACTTTATCTTCTTTTTTTTTCTTGATGAATCTGGCTAAAGGTTTATCAATTTTGTTTATCTTCTCAGAGAACCAGTTTTTAGCTAGTTTTACACTATTTACAATAGCCAGGACATGGAAGCAACCTAAATGTCCATCAGCAGAGGAATGGATAAAGAAGATGTGGTACATATACAATGGAATATTACTCAGCCATAAAAAGGAATGAAATTGGGTCATTTGTAGAGATGTGGATGGACCTAGAGACTGTCATACAGAGTGAAGTAAGTCAGAAAGAGAAAAATAAATATCGTATATTAACACATATATGTGGAATCTAGAAAAATGGTATAGACAAACTTATGTGCAAAGCAGAAAGAGACAGACATACAGAACAAAGGTATGGGTACCAAGTGGGGTGGGAGGGATTGGGAACTAGGGAACAAAGTATAAAAAAATCTTATAAAATAAGTATAAACTTATAAGTATATACTTATATATGTCTTATAAAAAATAAGATCATGGGATCTGGTCCCATCAGTTCAGGGCAAATAGATGGGCAAACACTGGAAACAGTGAGAAACTATTTTTTTGGGCTCCAAAACCACTATAGACGGTGACTGCAGCCATGAAATTAAAAGACGCTTATTCCTTGGAAGAAAAGCTTTGACCACCTAGACAGCATATTAAAAAGCAGAGACATTACCTTGCCAACAAAGTAATCCCATTATGAGGGTTCTATTTTCATGACCTCATCTAAACCTGATTACTTCCCAAAGCCACCCTCTCCAAATACCATCATGAGGAAGGGGTAGTGTTTCAGCATATGGATTGGGGGCAGGGGGCACAACTCAGTCCACAGTAGTTAGTAACAACTAGAGAGTCCCTTGATACTTTGAAATTGTAGCAGAACATATACTTTTAATACAAATCTGGTGCTGTTTAAAAGGAAGTTACTTCAATGACTCCCTGTTGTTTATAGTATAGAGTTCCAATTTCTTACACTCAATACACATATCCCCAGTCTGATCTCTTATTAGTCAACTTCATAAACACTGTTATCAAAGTAGAGGATTCTCCTCATTGACACCTGAACACAGTTCATATTCTTTTCGTAGCCTGAGTTCCACGTATTTGTTCATTCAATTTGCTTAAATGGTCTCCCTAATCCTTTCTCCTTGTAATAAACATTATCAAGAATTTTCATATTGAATAATTGCATTGAGCAAATGGTAATCACACAATTGGTTTTAGTTATGTACTTATCATGGATTATCTCCTTTAATTCTTGCAACAACCCTATGAGGCAGATATTATTAGGATCCTTATTTTCACCGATATGAAATACGCCACTATAAAGACTAAGTAACTTGTTCAAAGTCCCAGCACTACATATTATATAACGAAAGAGCTTGAATTCGAACTGAGTTTTATCCTGCTATACGAACTAAGTTTTAACACTTGTATTATGCTTTCTGAAGTCAGAATTCTCAAAGCAATTTTGTTTTCATAATGTGATTAATTAAAGATAGTGAATGATTCCAGACAACCATTTCCCCTGATGATGATTCAGTGACTTTATTATTTTTTTAAGAATTGGAAAATATTAGATATTAATTCTATGGACAAAAAATATCTAAAGGGAAACATCCACCACAAACAAAATTTATCCAATAGGCCTTTCACAGCCAAATGGACATCTTTTTAAAAATAGAATATCACTGTAGGTTGATGGAAATAGCTTCTCAGACCTTAAAGAAAGCTTCTCAGCAGCAAATGTTTGCCAGATTGTTTTAAAAAATTATAACTCCCATGATCTATTGATATCATTTAATTTTAGACAACATCAAGTGGATATAAGTGAAATGTCTGCATTAGCACTGACTGCGTTGGACTCATACATCTCTCTTTCTCAATCAAGATACTGAATGTACAACAGGGACACAAGTGCAAAGTGGCTACAATGTGCATAGATCTCTTTCAAGCATGATGGCACTTAAAGTCCTACTATAACACCATGTGAAATATTTTGCACCACAACACAATAACCATTTCTACACAGGATAGGCACAGACTCCTCACCCAATAGTACATTTACTTAAATTAATAGATGAATGATATGAATGCCTAGTATATATTCTCACCATTGGGGACAAAGTAGTGAACAAAAGATCGCAATTAGGGAGCTATCAGTGTAGAAGAAAAGACACAGTGTAAACATGTGATTAAAATGACTGAGATTAAAATTAACTCATGTAATTAAAATTACACAATTGTGTAGGTGTCTCTAACAGGAAGATCTGATGTAGTTTGGAGATTCCTGGTTTCCTTCTTTAAGAAGTGATGGTTGAGCTGAAACCCAAAGGATGAGTAAGAGTTGGTCAGGGATGAAAGGGACTCACAGAGAACAGGAATATTTCAGACAGAGGAAACAGCAGATGTTCAAGGGCCAGGGGAGGGTTTGGCACTTTCTAAGAATGGAGCAAAGCCTAGGATGACTAGAACAGAATAGTACATTTGAGTCAAACATGAGTGGAACTTGTAAATACATATTTGTGATAGTTCCTTTAGAGACCTGTAGGCTAAGTTATATATTTTATGCCAAGACAAAGAGGAGGCCACTGAATTCCTTCTTAACCTATAAGAGAAAACAATGATATCCAGCTCCTTTCTCTCTTTCATTCCATAGGTGTTCACTGGAAATTGTTTAGGTCCTATATGTTCTATTGAAAATAGAGATTAGCAATGTGGTTGTTGTCCTCAAGATGCATACAGTCTAGTTTGAATACTTTTAGCCTCTGTTTACTCATTTGTAGAAGAGAAAGAATAAGATAAAGATATATCATAAAAATAAAGGGTAATAATAAAAAATAATTACATTTTAAGCACTCAAGAGAAACTGAAAGTCTTTATACAACAAAGATTAAACAGTTCTTTTTAAAAATAACTTTGTATACAGTATTCCCTCTGAATATTGGAAGACTGAGTTCACCAGAATGATGGGGACTGGGGGGAGTGAGGGTGACTTCTAAACTACAAATTCCTCTGTAAAGATTTTTCCAACACTCAAAACTGTCTTTGTTCCACTATTCTGCTTACCTCTCTTATAGTACAAATCACACTTCATCACTATCATTAGTCTGTATTTATTGCCACTGTGAATAACTTGAGGGTTGAATTATAGCCTATTTATCTCTGTCTCCAGAATCTATCACATGGTCTTGCATCTAGTAACAATTCAGTAAATATTTATTCACTGAAAGAAGATCCACACACATGAATCAATTATTAAAGGTTAGTGAATTAATACCTAAAGTGCTATATTATGTACTTTAGACTGTAAGTAACAGAGCATCAGAAAAATAAAAGTGATAATGGTAGGCTATAATAAAGAAGCCCTCGCGGAAATGTTGGGATTTGAAATAAATGTTTAAATCATGACATGTTTTGGAAAAACAGATTTTCGTAGGTAGAGTGAGAAGCATGGTAGCTACATCAATGCTTTGGTAAAGTTTATATAGGTAAGTAAAAAGTTGAAATGTTCAAGTCAAGCTATATTAGGGAGGATGGGGAAATATCCTTTTTAGGCATCTATTATATCCCATAGATTGTAACAGACTTTTTACTTACATTTGTATAACTTAACTTTTGATGTATAAGAATCTATCTCAAAACCTGGTGATGTAAAAAATGTATTTAGTTCATGACTTTGCAAGTTGGGAATTTGGGCTAGGTTCATCTGGACAGTTCTGATATTCTTGGCTGGGCTCATTCATGTATCTGCTGCTAGCTTCTGGGAGTTAGCCTCTTGTCAACTGCAGTTATGTGGATCAATGTATCATGTTTCTCATCATTCAGCAGACTAGCTTAGGCTGTTTACACTTTATGGCTAGGTTACAAAGGGGAAGGAGAGGGCAACATGCAATGTGCAAGTATTTTAAGCCTCTGCTTGAGAGGGAAGGCCCTCTGCTTGCACCATGCTTGCTAATGTTTAATTGATGAGTTTATCACATGGCCAGTTTCAGACCAAGAATTAGAGAGTTAGACTATACTTTTGATGGAAGGGGCTGCAAATTTGGGTTGAAAAAATGGCATGCATGTGGAAGTGGGAAGAATTTTTGAAGCCACTTTTAAAGAATCTGTATCAACATTTTCTCCAGTATTCAAAATAATCATGAAGGCAGAAAATGAAGTTCAGAAAATTTGAATGATTTGCAAACATTACACATTAACAAAGCACAGATTAGAGCCCAGCTATAACTCCAAATCCTATGTTATTTCTTCCATATGAGGCATCATTCTGGAGAATAATTAGTTTCCAATTATTGAGAGTGATTATAGATCCTTGATTTTTGCTGGTAACATGGTGAAAGCATTGTTCCATGAAGATTGCTCCATGAGTTGGAGGGAATGGAGTGAGATAAGGGAAATTTCTCTGTGTTGTTACCACATCCATGCATAGAATTTTAGGTACAAATTCAAGCAATCTTCTATTACCCAGGGAACACAGTTAAATGCTCAGGACCCTACACACAGCTATTTTCTACCTTAATAGCAGAAAAAGCCTTAGTACATTTGCACAGTGAATAATTTCCTTCTCTAAAGCCGCTTTAATGGGGCAGGTTCAGAAACTCAAGTTCTTACGGTTCTTAAGTCCTTGTGTGGTCAAAAATAATAAAATAAAACCCACCATAAATAATAAAAATTAGAACCTCATTAAAAGGAACTTATTTTATTGATAGACATGTAACTCACTCCAAAATATGCTGAATAAGAAATATTTCATACATCTTCTGTTTGAAATTGAAAAAAAAAAGTCAATTTCTTTCAGTGAACAAAGTGGTCCTATCACAGAATACACTTATAGAGGGAGAATTAAGTTTAATATCCAGTTGTCCCCTGAAGATCCCTTTTCATAAATGTGTGCACATTGCTTATTGCATCTCAGTATTTGGTTCTGAATAAATCATGAAGTGTAAATATCTCATAATTTCATAAAATGAATAGTTACTTCCCTAGCGGATTGAGTTTTCAAAAGGTTTTGTGGAAAATAGCCATCGATCTTCATTTCCTTCTGCTTCCCCTTTGTAGCCAGCACTTCCTGTTTCAGGAAATAATTCTGTTCCTAAGCATAGAACTTTTTGTTAGTTTCTTTCCCACCCTGGTTCTTTGAGGTAATAGCTCAGCTCCTATCACTGTCTACCACACATACTCTAATTATAAAACATGTACATAACTCATAGAGGTTTTAATTCATTTTATTTTCAGAGGAGCTAATCTCAGTCTCCAACCAGCATATCTCAGAGAGTTACTCAGTCAAGGGTAGACAAATAAAAAGCAGTGCAGGGGTAGGAGTAGTTTGTTTTCTATTCCACAGTTTCATAGTTATATGTCCTTGAAGAAGATATCACCCTTTAGGGCTTTATGTATCTATTTGTGAAATGGGGAATAACAGCAACAACAATAATAAAACTACCAGAAAAAGTTAAGCTGGATGTCTCAGAGACAAAGATGTACTCTGGGTCCTTTGAATCCATTAAGATCATCAATAAGATGGACTTCCTTGGTGGTACAGTCCCCTGGGGACATGGGTTAGATCCCTGGCCCAGGAAGATTCCACATTCCGAAAAGCAACGAAGCTTGTGCACCACAACTACTGAGCCCGCGCTCTAGAGCCCAGGAACTACAACTACTGAGCCTACATGCTGCAACTACTGAAGCTCATGTGCCTAGAGCCTGTGCTCCACAACAAGAGCCTGTGTGTGTGTTCAGCTGTGTCTGACTCTTTGCAACCCCATAGACTATAGCTCTGCCAAGCTCCTCTGTCCCTGGAATTTTCCAGGCAAGAATACTGGAGTGGGATGTCATTTCCTACTACCACAACAAGAGAAATCATGGCAATGAGAAGCCAGCAAGACACAAGGAAGAGTAGCCCCTCTTACCACAGCTAGACAAAGCGCATGCATAGCAATGAAGATCCAGCACAGCCAAAAATAAATAATTCTTTTTAAAGATCATCAATAAGAAACCAAAGCAGTTACCCAACAAATACTACTGTCAGCAGCATCAAACATTAGAAGGAAGTGTTTATTGAGTGTCAAAGACTGAGCATTTCAGAGGTGAATAGTGGTAAATGTAATTTCTAGTCACCGTAGGAAGTTCTAGAACTCTGGAAAAAATGACACATCTTATAAGGATGGTATTAGACTTTTGACACTTAATCTTATATTCTGCCAGTTGCAGAGTGAATCAGTGATGTTAGGAAGATGCTCATGGATAGGATTCCTAGGACCTGGATGCTAGTCTTGTCTCTCCACTCCCTGACGAGGAGATGTTGGGTCTTCCTTCTCTGAGGCCAAGTTTTATCATCTGAAGTTAGAAGACAAAATGGTACTGTATGAGGAGTGTGATTTACTAAGCAGGATATTGCGTGCTACTGCAAAATAATTGGCAGCCTAATTATACCTTTTCAAGCAAAATTAGTTCCAAGCTTTCCCTTCCACAGTGTTACACGGTCAATATGCAGGTCAGATTGTTATAGTGTCAGCTCTCAGTAAGTCTGTGAGGTAGGTAATTTCTATGAGGGCTTATATGGGTGCTTTCTGTGTTGTGTGTATGCTAAGTCACTTTGGTCATGTCCAGCTCTTTGTGACCCTATGGACTGCAGCCTGCAAGGCTCCTCTGTCCATGGGATTCTCCAGGCAAGAATATTGGAGTGGGTTGCCATTTCCTTCTGCAGGGGATCTTCCCAACCTAGGGATCGAACCCACATCTCTTATGTCTCCTGCATTGGCAGGTGGGTTCTTTACCACTAATGTCATCCAGGAAGTATCATGTGTACTTTCTGATCAGGGCTATATGTGTACTTTGGACATGATCAGGCTCTATATGTGTAGTTCCCCCACATCCAAAGCCTTTCAAGGTAGCCACTGGACTGTCCTACTCATTTCAGAGCTACATAGCTCTACTCAAAGATTACTTAAGCTGCCATTTCCTCAAAAGGTGAGGATGGATAAATTAGCTGGTGGAAGTGAGGACCCTACTCTGGATGCAAAAGTTACTTGCAATATGTCCTGTCTCTAATCCTACATGGGGGAGTAGAAAATAGATATGAAGATACTAATGAATACAAAAATAGCATGCATCTTTATTATGGTCTTAAGAGCAATAAAATATTCTCACTTTTATGGTCAATAATTAACCAAAATGCTAGGTGATGGGGGAGGAGCTAAGATGGCGGAGGAATAGGATGGGGAGACCACTTTCTCCCCCACAAATTCATCAAAAGATCATTTGAACACTGAGCAAACTCCACAAAACAACTTCTGATCGCTAGCAGAGGACATCAGGCACCCAGAAAAGCAGCCCATTGTCTTCGAAAGGAGGTAGGACAAAATATAAAAGATAAAAAGAGAGACAAAAGAGTTAGGGACAGAGATCCATCCTGGGAAGGGAGTCCTAATAGAGGAAGTTTCCAAACACCAGGAAACCCTCTCACCGGCAGGTCTGGGGGAAGTTTTTGAATCTCAGAGGGCAACCTAACCAGGAGGAAAAATAAATAAAACCCACAGATTACATGCCTAAAAGCAACTCCCAGCAGAAAAGTACCCCAGACGCTCACATCCGCCACCAGCAAGTGGGGGCTGAACAGAGAGGAGCAGGCAGCATTGCTTAGGGTAAGGACTGGGCCTGAATGCCCTGAGGGCAATCAGAGGGAGCTAACATGAGATAGCAACTTAAACTGTGGGATAGCAAGAGAGAGAGAGAGAGAGAGAGAGAGAGAATTAACCTGGGAAAAGCCCTAACCGAAGGCACTGCCGGCCATTTGCAGAACAAAGGAAGGACTGAGCAATTCCAGAGAAGAGCTAGCCAGCTGCGGACCGGCCCATCCCCCGCCGGAGGCAGGAGGCAGGGGGGAGGGGAAAGGGGCAAACTCGGCCCCAGAGACGGCATCCCCTACCAAACTGCAAACAGGCTTCCAGTTTCTAACCAAAGACTTCCTGAGATTCTGGATGGTTGACATCTGCCGGGAGGGTCACAGCCAGAGTTCAGCTCCCCAGAAGTGACACAAGGGGCACCGGACCGGCGCGCCCGGAAACTGAGGCGGGGACAGGGAGGGGAGAAGTCACGCTGCACCTGGGGAGAGTGCGCTCATCAAGCTCCTGATTCCCTGAGCTGCTCCGACCAGGGAAGGCACAAAACGCAGGCCCAACCGAGCCTGCGCCTTTGTGGAGTACCTGAAAACCTGAACCTGAGCGGCTTAGGCCTGGGAAGTGCACGCAACTCAGGGCCCACTCCCTGTAGAGCAACCTGGAGCCTAAGCAGTGTAGACCGGGAAAGTGCACGTGCCGTGAGTGGGGGCAAACCCAGTGTGGCTGGAACACTGCGAGTACTCCCCACACACGCCAGTGACATTTGTTTGCAGTGTTCCTCCCTCCCCACAGCACGACTGAACAAGCGAACCTAAACAAGAGACCACCTCCGCCCACTTGTGTCAGGGTGGAAATTAGACACTGTAGAGACCTGCAAACAGAAGCCAAATAAACAAAGGGAACTGCTTTAGAAGTGACAGGTGCAACAGATTAAAATCCCTGTAGTTAACACCGACTACACTGGAAGGGGCCTATAGATATCGAGAAGTGTAAGCTAGAAAAAGGAACTATCTGAAACTGAACTGAACCCACACTGCCCGCAACAGCTCCAGAGAAATTCCTAGATATATATTTTACTATTATCATTTTTTAATTAAAAATTTTGCTTTTGTTCTTTTTTTAAGGTCTTTATTACTCCTCTATTACTCCTTAATTTTCATTTTTATAACCCACTATAACCTTGCAAAAAAAAAGGGGGGGACCCTATTTTTAAAGTGAACTTCATATATATTTCTTAAATTTTTTGTGTTTTTTTTAATATTGTATTTTTAAGAGTCTAACCTCTACTCTAGATTTTTAATCTTTGTTTTTCAGTATTTGATATCAATTTTGGACATTTAAGAATCCAACCTTCAGTACCCATTTTTACTCAGGAGTGTGATTACTGGTTTGATTACTCTCTCCCCCTTTTGACTCTCCTTTTTCTCCCCCAGATCACCTCTATTTCCTCCCTCCCCCCTCTCTTTTCAATCCAATTCTGTGAATCTCTGTGGGTGTTCTGGGCTGTAGAGAATACTTAGGGAACAGAGTACTGTATAGATCTGTCTCTCTTATCTTGAATCCCCCTTTTTCTCTTCCTGCTCACCTCTACCTCCTTCCTCCCTCTCCTCTTCTTCATGTGAACCTCTCTGGGTGCCCTTCACTGTGGAGAATCCTTTCAGCATTAACCTAGAAGTTTTATTATCAGTGCTGTATGGATGGAGAAGTCTTGAGGCTACTGGAAGAATAAGATGGAAATCCAGAGGTAAGAGGCTTAAGCCCCAAACCTGAGAACACCAGAGAACTCCTGACTACAGGGAACATTAATAAGAGATCATCCAAAAGCCTCCATACCTACACTGAAACCAACCACCACTCAAGAGCCAATAAGTTCCAGAGCAAGACATACCACACAAATTCTCCAGCATTGCAGGAACATAGCACTGAGCATCAATATATAGGCTGCCCAAAGTCACACCAAACCCATATCTCCATCTCAAAACTCACTACTGGACACTCCATTGCACTCCAGAGAGAAGATATCCAGCTCCACCCCCCAGAACACTGACACAAGCTTCCCTAATCAGGAAACCTTGACAAGCCAATTGTCCAACCCCACCCACTGGGAGAAACCTCCACAATAAAAAGGAACCACAGACTACCAGAATATAGAACGGCCACCCCAAATACAGCAATCTAAATAAGATGAAAAGGCAGAGATATAGCCAGCAGGTAAATGAACATGAAAAATGCCCACCAAGCCAAACAAAAGAGGAGGAGATAGGGAATCTACCTGAAAAAGAATTTAGAATAATGATAATAAAAATGATCCAAAACCTTGAAAACAAAATGGAGTTACAGATAAATAGCCTGGAGACAAGGATTGAGAAGATGCAAGAAATGTTTAACAAGGACCTAGAAGAAATAAAAAAAGTCAATTAAAAATGAATAATGCAATAAATGAGATCAAAAACACTCTGGAGGGAACCAACAGTAGAATAACAGAGGCAGAAGATAGGATAAGTGAGGTAGAAGATAAAATGGTGGAAATAAATGAAGCAGAGAGGAAAAAAGAAAAAAGAATCAAAAGAAATGAGGACAACCTCAGGGACCTCTGGGACAATGTGAAATGCCCCAACATTCGAATCATAGGAGTCCCAGAAGAAGAAGACAAAAAGAAAGGCCATGAGAAAATACTCAAGGAGATAATAGCTGAAAACTTCCCTAAAATGGGGAAGGAAATAGTCACACAAGTCCAAGAAACCCAGAGTCCCAAACAAGAATAAACCCATGGCTAAACACCCCAAGACACATATTAATCAAATTAACAAAGATCAAACACAAAGAACAAATATTAAAAGCAGCAAGGGAGAAACAACATATAACACACAAGGGGATTCCCATAAGAATAACAGCTGATCTTTCAGTAGAAACTCCTTCAGACTAGAAGGGAATGGCAGGACATACTTAAAGTAATGAAAGAGAATAACCTACAACCCAAATTACTGTACCCAGCAAGGATCTCATTCAGACATGAAAGAGAATTCAAAAGCTTTACAGACAAGCAAAAGCTGAGAGAATTCAGCAACACCAAGCCTCTTCAACAAATGCTAAAGGATCTTCTCTAGACAGGAAACACAGAAAGGCTGTATGAACACGAACCCAAAACAACAAAGCAAATGGCAACGGGACCATACTTATCAATAACTACCTTAAATGTAAATGGGTTGAATGCCCCAATCAAAAGACAAAGACTGGCTGAATGGATACAAAAGCAAGACCCCTATATATGCTGTCTACAAGAGACCACCTCAAAAAAGGGACACATACAAAATGAAAATGAAGGGCTGGAAAAAAATATTTCATGCAAACGGAGACCAAAAGAAAGCAGGAGCCGCAATATTCACATCAGATAAAATAGACTTTAAAATAAAGGCTGTGAAAATAGACAAAGAAGGACACTACATAATGACAAAGGTTCAATTCAAGAATAAGATATAACACTTATAAATATATATGCACCCTACATAGGAGCACTGAAATATGTAAGGCAATTGCTAACAAGTATGAAAGGGGAAATTAACAATAACACAGTAATAGTGGGTGACTTTAATACCCCACTCACACCCATGGATAGACCAACTAAACCAAAAATTAACAAGGAAACACAAACTTTAAATGACACAATGGACCAGCTAGACCTAATTGATATCTATAGGACATTTCACCCCAAAACAATAAATTTCACCTTTTTCTCAAGTGCACACGGAACCTTCTCCAGAATAGATCACATCCTGGGCCATAAATCTAGCCTTGGTAAATTCAAAAAAATTGAAATCATTCCAGTCATCTTTTCTGACCACAATGCAGTAAGATTAGATCTCAATTACAGAAAAAAAAAACTATTAAAAATTCAAACATATGGAGGCTAAATAACACACTTCTGAATAACCAACAAATCATAGAAGAAATCAAAAAAGAAATCAAAATATGCATAGAAATGAATGAAAATGAAAACACAACAACCCAAAACCTATGGAACACTGTAAAAGCAGTGATAAGGGGAAGGTTCATAGCATTACAGGCTTACCTCAAGAAATAAGAAAAAAGTCAAATAAATAACCTAACTCTACACCTAAAGCAACTAAGGAAGGAAGAAATGAAGAACTCCGGGGTTAGTAGAAGGAAAGAAATCTTAAAAATTAGGGCAGAAATAAATGCAAAAGAAACAAAAGATACCATAGCAAGAATCAACAAAGCTGAAAGCTGGTTTTTTGAAAAAGTAAATAAAATTGAAAAACCGTTAGCCAGACTCATCAAGAAACAAAGGGAGAAGAACCAAATCAACAAAATTAGAAATGAAAATGGAGAGATCACAACAGACAACACTGAAATACAAAGGATCATAAGAGACCAGCAGCTCTATGCCAATAAAATGGACAACTTGGAAGAAATGGACAAATTCTTAGAAAAGTATAACTTTCCAAAACTTAACCAGAAAGAAATAGAAGATCTTAACAGATGCATCACAAGCACGGAAATCGAAACTGTAATCAGAAATCTTCCAGCAAACAAAAGCCCAGGACCAGATGGCTTCACAGCTGAATCCTACCAAAAATTTAGAGAAGAGCTAACACCTATCTTACTCAAACTCTTCCAGAAAATTGCAGAAGGCAAACTTCCAAACTCATTCTATGAGGCCACCATCACCCTAATACCAAACCAGACAAAGATGCCACAAAAAAAGAAAACTACAGGCCAATATCACTGATGAACATAGACGCAAAAATCCTTAACAAAATTCTAGCAAACAGAATCCAACAACATATTTAAAAGATCATACATCATGAACAAGTGGGCTTTATCCCAGGAATGCAAGGATTCTTCAATATCCACAAATCAATCAATGTAATACACCACCTTAACAAATTGAAATAAAACACCACATGATTATCTCAATAGATGCAGAAAAAGCATTTGACAAAATTCAACATCCATTTATGATAAAAACTCTCCAGAAAGCAGGCATAGAAGGAACATACCTCAACATAATAAAAGCTATATATGATAAACCCACAGCAAACATTATCCTCAATGGTGAAAAATTGAAAGCATTTCCCTTAAAGTCAGGAACAAGACAAGGGTGCCCACTCTCACCACTACTATTCAACATAGTTTTGGAAGTGTTGGCCACAGCAATCAGAGCAGAAAAAGAAATAAAAGAATCCAGATAGGAAAAGAAGAAGTAAAACTCTCACTGTTTGCAGACAACATGGCCCTCTATATAGAAAACTCTAAAGACTCTACCAGAAAATTACTACAGCTAATCAATGAATATAGTAAAGTTGCAGGATATAAAATTAACACACAGAAATCCCTTGCATTCCTATACACTAACAATGAGAAAACAGAAAGAGAAATTAAGGAAATAATACCATTCACCATTGCAATGAAAAGAATAAAATACTTAGGAATATATCTACCTAAAGAAACAAAAGGCCTATATATAGAAAACTATAAAACACTGATGAAAGAAATCAAAGAGGACACAAATAAATGCAGAAATGTACCGTGTTTATGGATCAGAAGAATCAATATAGTGAAAAGGAGTATACTACTCAAAGCAATCTATAGATTCAATGCACCCCTATCAAGCTACCAACGGTATTTTTCACAGAACTAGAACAAATAATTTCACAATTTTTATGGAAATACAAAAAACCTCAAATAGCCAAAGTAATCTTGAGAAAGAAGAATAGAACTGGAGGAATCAATCTGCCTGACTTCAGGCTCTACTACAAAGCCAGTCATCAAGACAGTATGGTACTGGCACAAAGACAGAAATATAGATCAATGGAACAAAATAGAAAGCCCAGAGATAAATCCACACACCTATGGACATCTTATCTTCAACAAAGGAGGCAAGAATATACAATGGAAAAAAGATAACCTCTTTAACAAGTGGTGCTGGGAAAACTGGTCAACCACTTGTAAAAGAATGAAACTAGAACACTTTCTAACACCATACACAAAAATAATCTCAAACGGATTAAAGATCTAAATGTAAGACCAGAAACTATAAAACTCCTAGAGGAGAACATAGGCAAAACACTCTCCAACATAAATCACAGCAGGATCCTCTATGACCCACCTCCCAGAATATTGGAAATAAAAGCAAAAATAAACAAATGGGACCTAATTAAGCTTAAAAGCTTTTGCACAACAAAAGAAACTATAAGGTGAAAAGACAGCCCTCAGAATGGGAGAAAATAATAGCAAATGAAGCAACAGACGAAGGATTAATCTCAGAAATACACAAGGAACTCCTGAAGCTCAATTCCAGAAAAATAAATGACCCAATCAAAAAATGGTCCAAAGAACTAAACAGACATTTCTCCAAAGAAGAAATACAGATGGCTAGCAAACACATGAAAAAATGCTCAACATCACTCATTATCAGAGAAATGCAAATCAAAACCACAATGAGGTACCATCTCACGCTGGTCAGGATGGCTGCTATCCAAAAGTCTACAAGCAATAAATGCTGGAGAGGGTGTGGAGAAAAGGGAACCCTCTTACACTGTTGGTGGGAATGCAAACTAGTACAGCCACTATGGAGAATAGTGTGGAGATTCCTTAAAAAACTGGAAATAGAACTGCCATATGACCCAGCAATCCCACTCCTGGGCATACACACTGAGGAAACCAGATCTGAAAGAGACACGTGTACCCCAATGTTCATCACAGCACTGTTTATAATAGCCAGGACATGGAAGCAACCTAGATGCCCATCAGCAGACGAATGGATAAGAAAGCTATGGTACATATACACCATGGAATATTACTCAGCCATTAAAAAGAATATATGTGAATCAGTTCTAATGAGATGGATGAAACTGGAGCCCATTATACAGAGTGAAGTAAGCCAGAAAGATAAAGACCATTACAGTATACTAATGCATATATATGGAATTTACGAAGATGGTAATGATAACTCTATGTGCAGGACAGAAAAAGAGACACAGATGTATAGAACAGAGTTTTGGACTCTGTGGGAGAAGGCGAGCATGGGATGATCTGAGAGAATAGCATTGAAACATGTATATTATCAAGTGTGAAACAGATCGCCAGCCCAGGTTGGATGCATGAGACAAGTGCTCAGGGCTGGTGCACTGGGATGACCCAGAGGGATGGGATGGGGAGGGAGGTGGGAAGGATCATGATGGGGAACACATGTAAATCCATGGCTGATTCATGTCAGTGTATGACAGAAACCACTACAATATTGTAAAGTAATTAGCCTCCAACTAATAAAAATAAATGGAAAAAAAATACTAGATGAAGATGATGATGATTATTATGATGGAAGAAAGTCCATCTGATCTCAAACACTAGGTGTATCAGGTTTGCTGAAACTCAAATGACTTATTTCCATTATAAAAGGTTACAAAATCCATAAAATTTTGTTAAACAACTTTGACTGATAAAACTTGACACAGCACAATGATGATGCGTGCTGTGGTTTAAAATACCTATTTTTATTTTTCCTTTTTATTCGTCAGCAACCAAACTGAATCTCCTGTCTTCAGACCCTAAGACTTCTGGTAAGCTTTGCGTCTTCTGGAAAATTGATTTTCCTGGGCACATAGCTGCTAGTGTCTCATGCTGATGAATGACCCTGCTAGTGAAACACAATTTCTACTAAATCAACAAATGGTTGTTATAAAGGCTCTAAGTCTTACTCTATTCCTGCAACAAAAGCTTCCATCTCTTGCTCATTAATCCTTGTAAGTGAGATTCAAACGATGGGGAAAATTCCAATAAACTCTCTTCTCTTCTTAACTATTTTCTAGTTATTTCCTAAAATTCTGAGGAAGAGGCCTAATACTAAGGAAGGAATGGTGAGACTTAAAGTGGGTTAGGGTATTTCTTAGGGGATAGAATCATTTAAGTGTCATTTAAGTGGAAATGTCCTCCTATTAGGATATGTCATGCATAAGCCTGTTAAATTGTATTTGATGAAGGAAGGGAGGGAAGAAGCAAAAAAAAAAAAAAAAAAAAAACAGAAGGATGGGGGAAGACTAATGTTCAGGGAGCATCAGGTGATTGTTGAATTTGGATCTGTATAAAAATGAGTCATTCTTGTTGGATTCAAAGGACAAAGGTGTTTCTGTGTAGTATATTCTTTCTCAGTTTTGGCCATACCAGTGTTTCACTGTTTGGAGATTAAAGGGAATCATCATCATCATTATTAGTATTACATCAGTCCTAAGAATTATGCTTGGGTGTGTCCATTCAGTATTTACTCCCTGTATTTTTCAGGAGTCACCCTGTTGTTTCCCACTCCTGAAATAATGGTTTTGTTTAGTCAAGCAATACTTTGTAAGTGATGTGAGGGGTGTGTAGACAGGCTTCTGGTAATAATGATGTAACACCATACTGGTGGGCTTCAGGTCTTAATTAGCAATAAATTGCTCATCTTTATTGAGGAGGTGGCTAGCGAAAACAGCAGTTTCTCTCCCATTCATTATGACCATGAGCTTTTAAATGGTAAGGGAGGATTAGTACCTGAGTGATCTTTCTATGAAACAATGAAGGTATCTTTCTGTCTAAAATATTTGAAAATTGTTGGTGGAGACCCTGCATGTACTGAACTATACATTTTCCTTTTTTTCCCCAGATGCTGTTTTCCAAATAAGCAGACCCAATTTCCCTACACTTTTCTGTGCCCCTGTAGTATCTCAGCATTAAGGAGCTATGGAGAACAGTGTTCACTGCTACTGTGTCTCTGTTTTTATCAAAGGAAAATCCTAGGTCTCATTAAAGAAATTTCCATATTATTATCTCTTTTCTCCCAGACTTGAACTTCAAATAAATGCCTTCATTTATTCATTATGTACAACTGTGAAGTGTCCCAACAAAGTTCTAGGAATCTTTCCTTTGGATTCATCTCCAGAGGAGAAGGACTCTTGAGAGGTCTTCAGGTGAGTAGTCATTATTTTAATTATAATAATAAGAATATTATGCAAAAGTACAGGAAACAATCAAAAGGATACAGCCTTTGCAGCTCTTTACTCTAATAATGGGCTTCCCTGGTGGCTCAGATGGTAAAAACCTGCCTGCCAATGCAGGAGACTGGAGGTCAATCCCTAGGTAGGGAAGATACCCCGGAGAATGGAATGGCAACCCACTCCAGTATTCTTGCCTGGAGAATTCCATGGGCAGGCTACCATCCATGGGGTTGCAAAGTTGGACATGATTGAGTGACTAAGCACATACATACTCTAAAAGTACCTTCTGTGCACTTTTAAGCTAGGAGAGAAAATCCAAGTCTGGTCCATCCTGAAAGTATGTGTTCTTCAGTGTCCCAGCTCTAGAGGGGACATACCATCAGATGATATGCCAGAAAATAACTGGCATCTAGTCACCCAAAGCTCCTTCCTAGAGGTGGCTCATCAGAGCTAAAGCTTTAGCCTAGGGCCCTATAACACAAAACTATGCTTAGGTGGCAGCAGAGGATGAGATGGTTGGATGGCATCACTGACTCAATGGACATGAGTTTGAGCAAACTCTGGGAGATGGTGAAGGACAGGGAAACCTGGCATGCTGCAGTCCATGGGGTTGCAAAGAGTCAGGCATGGCTAGTGGCCGAACAGCAACAACAATGCTTAGTGAATCTGAATCTCGCTTATTTAATTCTCTTATCCACAGAAATAACCAGGTAAAGTAGGGGACAATGGATCTTATCAACATCTGAAACAGAAACTCTAAAATACTATTTCTATTAAATGGCTACAGTACAATGATAATGCCTCAGGCTTTAGTAATCAACCATCAGATTACTAAATTTCTTCTGAAATATCAAATGCCAAGAATAAAACAGTGTGCACTTATCATTGATAATGTATGCACAGGGTAATCTACAGGAAACCTGGAATTTCATTCATAGATTATTTTGCCCAAAGGACTAGCTTTAAAATTTTTATATTAAAATCTACCTTCCAGATAAAGAGATAAATACACTTCCCTCTGGCACCAAATTCACTAAACTAGAGGTACAAGTGGAAGTATAGTAAACAGGTACAAACACACATATATACCATACACATAAACACACATACATGTGGAAAGGTGGAGTGAGACAGACAGATATTGAAAATCAATAAGAGATATTCTCAGTGGACCAGAAACTATGAGGGATCATTGAAAATTGGAAAGTGGACATTAAGCGTCTGAGGAAAGACAGTCTTGGAAGGAAGCTTTGGTCAAGGTTAAGGGTGAGAACATTGTGCTACCCGAAAGAGGGGATCAGTACTAACAGTGCTCCACATCTGGAAACAGAAGAAACCAAGAGCTTGCAAGGACTTAAGAGAAACTAGAAAGGTAATTAGATGGCTCCCTCTACACACTTACCCAGTGAATTCAGTCCCAATACTATAGATACCTGCTTCCTCTTTCAGGCCAAAAGACAGAAATACTTAGAGATCATCGGAAAATTGTTGAAACTAGAAACCCGCAAACCAAGTATCTTAGTCTATTCAGGCTACTTTAACAAGGTACTAAGGATTGGGTGGCTTATAAACAACAGACATTTACTTCTCCAAGTTTTAGAGACTAAAAATCTGAATCTGGGTGCCAACATGGTTGAGTTCTGATGAAGGTCCTCTTCCCAGCTGCAGACTGTTGACTACTTCTTTTAACCTCACATGGCAGAGAGGAGAAAGGGGGAGGAAGCCCTCTTCTGACATTCACAAGGGCACAGATTCAGTCATGAGGCTTCCAACCTTATGTTTGTATCTAATCCTAATTACCTCCCAAATGCTCCACCACCTAAGACCATCAAACTGAGGGGTAGAGTTTCATCATATGAATTCTGAATATTCTGCAAATATTCAGTCCACAGTACTCTACCACCAGCCCCCCCCCCAAATTCATGTCTTTCTCACAAAATATTCCATCCTGTAGTCCCCAAAGTTAACTTGATCCAGCATCAACTCTAAAGTCTGAAAGCTCTTCTAAAATTAACATATAAATTTGATAAAAGCGGGCCTTGGGTAAAATTTATACTGAGACAAAATTCTTCCCCAGATGTGAACAAGTGAAACCAAACCAATTATACAAAACCAAACCAAAATGAGAAGTATGAAAAGGCAAAAAGGTATGATACTGAAAGATGAACTCCCCAGGTTGGTAGGTGCCCAATATGCTACTGGAGAAGAGTGGAGAAATAACTCCAGAAAGAATGAAGAGACAGAGCCAAAGCAAAAACAACACCCAGTTGGTGGATGTGACAGGTGATGGAAGTAAAGTCCAATGCTGTAAAGAGCAATATTGCATAGGAACCTGGAATGTTAGGTCCATGAATCAAGGCAAATTGGAAGTGGTCAAACAGGAGATGGCAAGACTTAAGAGCAATATTTTAGGCATCTGTGAACTAAAATGAACATGAATGGGTGAATTTAACTCAAATAACAATTATATGTACTACTGTGGGCAAGAATCCCTTAGAAGAAATGGAGTAGCCATAACAGTCAACAAAAGAGTCCAAAATGTAGCACTTGGATGAAAGCTCAAAAATGACAGAATGATCTCTGTTCATTTTCAGGGCTCTATACACATTCAATATCACAGTAATACAAGTCTATGCCCCAACCAGTAATGCTGAAGAAGCTGAAGTTGAATGGTTCTATGAAGACCTATAAGACCTTCTAGAACTAACATCCAAAAAAGATGTCCTTTTCATTATAGGGGGCTGGAATGCAAAAGTAGGAAGTCAAGAAATACCAGAGTAACAAGCAAATTTTGCCTTGGAGTACAGAATGAAGCAGGGCAAAGGCTAATAGAGTTTTGCCAAGAGAATGCACTGGTCACAGCAAATACCCTCTTCCAACAACACAAGAGAAGGCTCTACACATGGACATCACCAGATGGTCAATACTGAAATCAGGTTGATTATATTCTTTGCAGCCAAAGATGGAGAAGCTCTACACAGTCAGCAAAAACAAGACCAGGATCTGACTGTGGCTCAGATCACGAACTCCTTAATGCCCAATTCAAACTTAAATTGAAGAAGGTATAGAAAACCACTAGACCATTCAGGTATAACCTAAATCAAATCCCTTATGATTATACAGTGGAAGTGACAAATAGATTCAAGGGATTAGATCTGATAGACAGAGTACCTGAAGAACTATGGACGGAGGTTTGTGACATTGTACAGGAGGCAGGGATCAAGACCATCCCCAAGAAAAAGAAATGCAAAAAGGCAAAATGGCTGTCTGAGGAGGCCTTACAAATAGCTGTGAAAAGAAGAGAAGCTAAAGGCAAAGGAGAAAAGGAAAGATATACCATTTGAATGCAGAGTTCCAAAGAATAGCAAGGAGAGATAAGAAAGACTTCCTCAGCAATCAATGCAAAGAAATAGAGGAAAACAACAAAATGGGAAAGTCTAGAGAGCGCTTCAAGAAAATTAGAGATACCAAGGGAAAGTTTCATGCAAAGATGAACACAATAAAGGACAGAAATGTATGGACCTAACAGAAGCAGAAGATATTAAGAAAAGGTGGCAAGAATACACAGAAGAACTATACAAGAAAGATCTTCATGACCCAGATAACCATGATGGTGTGATCACTCACCTAGAGCCAGACATCCTGGAACATGAAGTCAAGTGGGCCTTAGGAGGCATCACTATGAACAAAGCTAGTGGAGGTGATGGAATTCCACTTGAGTTATTTCAAATCCTAAAACTGATGCTTTGAAAGTGCTGTACTCAATATGCCCATAAACCTGGAAAATTCAGCAGTGACCACAAGACTGGAACAGGTCAGTTTTCACTCCAATCCCAAAGAAAGGCAATGACAAAGAATGTTCAAGCTACCACACAATTGCACTCGTCTCACACACTAGCAAAGCCATGCTCAAAATTCTACAAGTCAGGCTTCAACTGTACGTGAATGATGAACTTCCAGATGTTCAAGCTGAATTTAGAAAAGGCAGAAGAACCAGAGATCAAATTGCCAACATCTGCTGGATCATCGAAAAAGCAAGAGAGTTCCAGAAAAACATCTACTTTTGCTTTATTGACTATGCCAAAACCTTTGACTGTGTGGATCACAACAAACTGTGGAAAATTCTTAAAGAGATGGGAATACCAGACCATCTGACCTGCCTCCTGAGAAATCTGTATGCAGGTCAAGAAGTAACAGTTAGAACTGGACATGGAACAACAGACTGGTTCCAAATCTAAAAGGAATACGTCAAGGCTGTATATTGTCATCCGTTGCTTATTTAACTTATATGCAGAGTATATCATGCAAAATGCCAGGCTGGATGAAGCACAAGCTGGAATCAAGATTGCAGGGAGAAATATCAATAACCTCAGATATGCAGATGATACCACTCTTATGGCAGAAAGCAAAGAATTAAAGAGCTTCTTGATGAAAGTGAAAGAGGAGAGTGAAAAATTTGGCTTAAAATCCAACATTCAGAAAACTAGATCATAGCATCTGGTCCCATCACTTCATGGCAAATAGATGGGGAAACAGTGGAAACAGTGACAGACTTTATTTTTCTGGGCTCCAAAATCACTGCAGATGGTGACTGCAGCCATGAAATTAAAAGATGCTTGCTCCTTGGAAGAAAAGCTATGACCAACCTAGATAGCATATTAAAAAGCAGAGACATTACTTTACCAACAAAGGTCTGTCTAGTCAAGCCTATGGTTTTTCCAGTAGTCATGTATGGATGTGAGTGTTGGACTATAAAGAAAGCTAAGTCCTGAAGAATTGATGCCTTTGAATTGTGGTGTTGGAGAAGACTCTTGAGAGTCCCTTGGACTGCAAGGAGATCCAACCAGTCCATCCTAAAGGAAATCAGTCCTGAATATTCATTGGAAGGACTGATTTTGAAGCTGAAACTCTAATACTTTGGCCACCTGATGCGAAGAACTGACTCATTGGAAAAGACCCTGATGCTGGGAAAGATTGAGGGCAGGAGGAGAAGGGGACAACAGAGGATAAGATGGTTGGATGGCATCACCAATTTGATGGACATGAGTTTGAGTAGGCTCCGGGAGTTGGTGATGGACAGGGAAGCCTGGCGTGCTGCAGTCCATGGGGTCACAAAGAGTTGGACATGACTGAGTGACTGAACTGAACTGAAACCAACGTTTGATAGTGGGACAGGCATTGACTAAACATTCCGATTTCAAAGGGAGAAACAAGAAAGAAGAAATGTGACTAGTCTCCAGTGAGTTCAAAACCTGACTAGGCAAACTTCATGAGATCTTAAGGTACCAAGATAATCCTCTTTGGTTCCCTACTCTGCCCTCCAGGCCACTGGAGCAGCAATCCACCTTTGTGGACTCCTCCAGGCCACTGGGATGTTCACTGGGATGACTCCCAGGCCACAGGGATGGCAGTCCTGCCCCCAAACTTTGACAGGCAGGGGTTATGCTCCAGGGCTCTGCGAGATTAAGGCTTTTGGGAGAAATCCCCTAGTCTGTTCAAAGCAAGGCAATAGTCCCACCTTTTCAAACTGAGATGGCAGCACTGGTGATGTCTGAATCACCTTTAGGCTCATTCTTTCCTTGTCTTAAAAGAATAGGCTACTTTTGTAGACAAATGTTCCTGTCTTACACTGGGTTGACCAAGAAGTTCATTATGGTTTTTCTATAACATCTTACAAAAAACCTGAATGAACACTTTGGCCAATCCAAATAAAATTCAGGAAGTCCAACAGCCTTCCTTCCTTCTTCTCCTACTTCACTTCTTTCCATCTTCTCCCACTTCACTTCAAACTGGCAGTTTTCTTACTGGGATGATAAGACCATGGCTGACATCCCTACTAATATTGTCAAAGGGTCATTTGGTCCCCTCCTTGGTGTTCTCATACAAAAATGTTTCTCCATTTTTTTGCAACAGAAACAGACAGATAATTTTCCAAAACTTTATGTTCTAGATGCTTTTTTCTTAACAATCCCATCTTTAAGTCATTTTTCTCTTTTCACATTTTACTATAAGAATTCAAAAGGAGAAAGCCATATCTTCAACACTTTGCTCAGAAGTCTGATCAATTAAATATCCAATTTCATTGCTCACAAGTTCTGCTTTCCATAAAACACTAACATGAACACGATGCAGCCAAGTTCTTTGTCACTTTATAACAAGGATCAGCTTTTCTCTAGTTTCCAATAACGTGTTTCTCATTTTCATCTGAGAACTCATCATAATAGCTTTTATCATCCATATTTCTACCAACATTCTGTTCATAATTACATATTCTCTAAGGAGATGGAAGCTTTCCCTATTGCCCTCCTCCTTTTCTTTCTGAACTCTCCACATAATCACCTTTTATTTTTTTTTCATTTATTTTTATTAGTTGGAGGCTAATTACTTTACATCATTGCAGTGGTTTTTGTCATACATTAAAATGAATTAGCCATGGATTTACATGTATTCCCCATCCCGGTCCCCCCTCCCACCTCCCTCTCCACCCGATCCCTCTGGGTCTTCCCAGTGCACCAGGCCCGAGCACTTGTCTCATAGAATCACCTTTTAAATTCCCTTAATGGCTATATTGGCTTCTTCTAGCATGCACTTCATATAAACAACAAATTTATTTCTCACCATACTAGAGGCTTAAACTCTGAAATTCAGGTGCCAGAACAGTCAAATTCTGGTAGGACTCTCTGCTACATTACAGTCAGCTGACTTATTGAATCCTCATATGGCTGAGAGCAGAGAAGGGGAGTGAGCACTCTTGAGATGTTTTAAAGGGCATTTATCCCATCCCTGGCTCCCACGAACCACCCTCATGACCTTATCCAATCCTAATTACTTCCCAAAGGCCTCATTTCCTATTACCATCATATTGGGAGGTGCGGTATGACCATATAAGTTTTGGAGGGGCACATTCAGTCCATTATACCAAACCACTATCATCTCTAGCTGGACTTAACACAGTAGTCTTCTAATTGGTCTCCTTGCTCTCATCCTTGTCCTTGTACCTAAAACCTATTCTCAATGGAATAGCATGAGAACCTCTTATAATATAAATCAGATCATGCCTCTCCCCTGTTCAAAGCACTGCACTGGCTGATTGTCAAACATGAATAAAATCAATTGTCTTCCTAATGACGTTTACTAATCTGCCAAGTTTCACCTCTTTAACCCTACTTCTTTTCATTCTTTTCCTCCTGAGTAGGCTTCAGCCTCCAGAGAAGGCAATGGCAACCCACTCCACTCTTGCCTGGAAAATCCCATGAACGGAGTAGCCTGGTAGGCTGCAGTCCATGGGATCGCGAAGAGTCTGACAGGACTGAGCAACTTCATTTTCACTTTTCACTTTCATGCATTGGAGAAGGAAATGGCAACCCACTCCAGGGTTCTTGCCTGGAGAATCCCAGGGATGGCAGAGCCTGGTGGGCTGCCGTCTATGGGGTCACACAGAGTCGGACACGATTGAAGCAACTTAGCAGCAGCAGCAACAGGCTTCAGTCTCATTTCCCTTCTTACATATTTCCCCTCAGTGCATTTGGACCTAATTCCTCAGGTAAAGACAGCATCTTCACTTGCACTTGATTCAAGCCTCTGTTCAATTGTCACTTTCTCAGAGAGGCCTTTCTGACCACTCCAGAGTAGTATCTCCCTCACTCTCCATTCTCGAAGTATCCTTTTGTTTTTCTTCTAGCCTCATTAATATGTAACATATATATATATATATATATATATATATATATATATGTGTGTGTGTGTGTGTGTGTGTGTGTGTGTGTGTGTGATATACACATATATATGTTAATATATAACATATTGCTCTATATTGTTATAAACATCATATGCATTCAATACATAGTTGCTAAATATTAATTGAATGGATTATACAAAAAATAGCACAAATAAATGAAGCAGGAGAGTGAAATAGTGAATTGGAGAGCTAACTTCTGGAATTTTACCAGAAGATAGTATAAATAGGTAAAAAGATGCCATATCACAGAAAGATTTATGAAACAAATATATAATTTTCAATATCTTTCAAATCAAAGTTCCAGATGGAACAAACACAGGGAGTGGAGCAAAATGATATTTTTAGGAAAATAACTAGATAATTAGAATTTTCCACAAAGGAAGAAACACTTGAATGCTTGAAAGAATGCTGAATATCCTTTCAGTTCAGTTCAGTTCAGTCGCTCAGTCATGTCCGACTCTTTGCAACCCCATGAATCACAGCATGCCAGGCCTCCCTGTCCATCACCAACTCCTGGAGTTTACTCAAACTCATGTCCATAGAGTCAGTGATGCCATCCAGCCATCTCATCCTCTGTTGTCCCCTTCTCCTCCTGCCCCCAATCCCTCCCAGCATCAGGGTCTTTTCCAATGAGTCAACTCTTCACATGAGGTGGCCAAAGTACTGGAGTTTCAGCTTCAGCATCAGTCCTTCCAATGAACACCCAGGACTGATCTCCTTTAGGATGGACTGGTTGGATCTCCTTGCAGTCCAAGGAACTCTCAAGAGTCTTCTCCAACACCACAGTTCAAAAGCATCAATTTTTCGGCACTCAGCTTTCTTCACAGTCCAACTCTCACATCCACACATGACCACTGGAAAAACCATGGACATGTCAAAAAACATAAATAATAAGCCCACACAGAGATACATTATGATGATATTTCAAAAATGTTAAATACTCAAGAATAAATCTAAGCAGAAGAATGCCAAATCTCTATTTTAAAACTACAGAATATTTTTTACATTTATTTTTATTAGTTGGAGGCTAATTACTATTACAATATTGTAGTGGTTTTTGTCATACATTGACATGAATCAGCCATGGATTTACATGTATTCCCCATTCCGATCCCCCCTCCCACCTCCCTCTCTACCCGATCCCTCTGGGTCTTCCCAGTGCACCAGGCCCGAGCACTTGTCTCATGCATCCAACCTGGGCTGGTGATCTGTTTCACCCTTGATAGTATACTTGT
The DNA here is from genome assembly GCF_023699985.2 of Odocoileus virginianus. Lineage (NCBI taxonomy): Eukaryota > Metazoa > Chordata > Mammalia > Artiodactyla > Cervidae > Odocoileus > Odocoileus virginianus. The sequence continues at coordinate 1,096,120 of NW_027224329.1, read as the reverse complement.
TTCAATGCTATTCTCTCGAAACATCCCACCCTCACCTTCTCCCACAGAGTCCAAAAGTCTGTTCTGCACATCTGTGTCTCTTTTTCTGTTTTGCATATAGGGTTATCGTTACCATCTTTCTAAATTCCATATATAAGCGTTAGTATACTGTAATGGTCTTTATCTTTCTGGCTTACTTCACTCTGTATAATGGGCTCCAGTTTCATCCATCTCATTAGAACTGATTCAAATGAATTCTTTTTAATGGCTGAGTAATATTTCATGGTGTATATGTACCATGGCTTCCTTATCCATTCGTCTGCTGATGGGCATCTAGGTTGCTTCCATGTCCTGGCTATTATAAACAGTGCTGTGATGAACATTGGGGTGCACGTGTCTCCAAAGAAGAAATGCAGATGGCCAACAAACACATGAAAAGATGCTCAACATCACTAATCATCAGGGAAATGCAAATCAAAACCACAATGAGGTACCCTTACATGCCAGTCAGGATGGCTGCTATCCAAAAGTCTACAAGCAATAAATGCTGGAGAGGGTGTGGAGAAAAGGGAACCCTCTTACACTGTTGGTGGGAATGCAAACTAGTACAGCCACTATGGAGAACAGTGTGGAGATTTCTTTAAAAACTGGAATTAGAACTGCCATATGACCCAGCAATCCCACTTCTGGGCATACACACTGAGGAAACCAGATCTGAAAGAGACACGTGCACCCCAATGTTCATCGCAGCACTGTTTATAATAGCCAGGACATGGAAGCAACCTAGATGCCCATCAGCAGACGAATGGATAAGGAAGCTGTGGTACATATACAGCATGGAATATTACTCAGCCATTAAAAAGAATTCATTTGAATCAGTTCTAATGAGATGGATGAAACTGGAGCCCATTATACAGAGTGAAGCAAGCCAGAAAAATAAAGACCAATACAGTATACTAATGCATATATATAGAATTTAGAAAGATGGTAACGATAACCCTATATGCAAAACAGAAAAAGAGACACTGATGTACAGAACAGACTTTTGGACTCTGTGGGAGAAGGCGAGGGTGGGATGTTTTGAGAGATCAGCATCAAAACATGTATATTATCTAGGGTGAAACAGATCACCAGCCCAAGTTGGTTGCATGAGACAAGTGCTTGGGCCTGGTGTACTGGGAAGACCCAGAGGGATCGGGTAGAGAGGGAGGTGGGAGGGGGGATCGGGATGGGGAATACGTGTAAATCCATGGCTGATTCATGTCAATGTATGACAAAAACCACTACAATATTGTAAAGTAATTAGCCTCCAACTAATAAAAATAAATGTTAAAAAAAAAGGAATACTGGAGTGGGTTGCCACTTCCTTCTCCAGGGTGTCTTCCCAACCAAGGGATCAATCGAGGGTCTTCAACATTGCAGGCAGGCTTTTTACTGCCTGACCCTTCAGGGAATGCTAACACAACCCACCAACCCCTTGGGGGAAAAAAAAAAGGCATTACCAAGACCAAAGTCAAGGAGCTTTCCCCCCCCATATTTTCTTCTGGGTTTTTATGATTTCAGGGCTTATTGAAAGTTTAATTAATTTTGAGTTAGGTTTTGTGAATCGTGTAAGATAGGAATTCAGTTTCATTTTTCTGCATGTGGTTATCCAGTTTTTCCAAAATTATTTATTGAAGAAACTATCCTTTCCAATTGAGTGCTCTTGGCTTCCCTGTCAAATATTAGTTGATCTTACACATGTGGGGTGGAAGGGTTATTTTTTGGCTCTTGCTTCTGTTTTAGTGGTCTATACGTCTATTTTTATGCCACTACCATACTGTTTGTCTTCCCTGGCTCAGTCGGTAAAGAGTCTGCCTGTAATGCAGGAGATCTGGGTTCAGTCCCTGGTTGAGAAGATCCCCTGGAGAAGGAAATGGCAGCCCATGCCAGTATTCTTGCCTGGAGAATTCCATGGACAAAGGGCCTGGTGGATTACAGTCCATGGGGTCACAAAGAGTCAGACATGACTGAGTGACTAAGACTTAGAGTTTCACTTTCATACTGTTTATATTACTATTGCTTTATAGTCTAGTTTGAAATCAGGAAGTGTGATGTCTACAGCATTGTTCTTTTTCAGGACTGCTTTGGCTGTTTTGGGTCTTTTGTGGTTCCATACAAATTTTAGAATTGTTTTTTCTATCTCTATGAAGTAATGCCTTTGGAATTTTACAGAGATTGTTTCAGATTTATATATGGCTTTTTTGGGGGCTCAAAAATCACTGAGGATGGCTACTGCAGCCATGAAATTAAAAGACACTCCTTGGAAGGAAAGTTATGACCAACCTAGACAGCGTATTAAAAAGCAGAGAGATTACTTTGTCAACAGAGGTCTGTCTGGCCAAGTCTATGGTTTTTCCAGTGGTCATGTATGGATATGAGAGTTGGACTGTGAAGAAAGCTGAGCACTGAAGAATTGATGCTTTTGAACTGTGGTGTTGGAGAAACTCTTGAGAGTCCCTTGGACTGCAAGGAGATCCAACCAGTTCATCCTGAAGGAGATCAGTCCTGGGTGTTCATTGGAAGGACTGATGCTGAAGCTGAAACTCCAATACTTTGGCCACCTCATGTGAAGAGTTGACTCATTGGAAAAGACCCTGATGCTGGGAGGGATTGGGGGCAGGAGGAGAAGGGGACGACAGAGGATGAGATGGCTGGATGGCATCACCGACTCGATGGACATGAGTTTGAGTAAACTCTGGGAGTTTGTGATGGACAGGGAGGCCTGGCGTGCTGCAATTCATGGGGTCGCAAAGAGTTGGACATGACTGAGCGACTGAACTGAACTGAACTTGGGTAGTATGGATATTTTAACAATATTAATTCTTGTAACCCATAAACACGGGATTCCTTTCCGTCTGTGTCTTCTTTGATTCCTTTCATCAGAGTTACTCATGAGGCTGCAATCAAGCTGCAGCTGGGCATGCTGTTGTCTGGAGAAGGAGGCTTGGTTTCCAAGTTCATGGACAAAGTTGTTGGAAGGTCTCAGTTCCTCACCTTGTAGGTCTCCCATAGGTGTTTTGAAACCCCTCATAATATGGCAGCAGGCTTCCCCCAGAACATTCTTTACCACAGATAATTTTTAAAAGTACATATTTTCTTTTTTTTTATAATACTATATGGCATATATAAATTCCTTTGGGGAATGAAGAATGTCAAAAATAAATAATAAATAATATAATCAATCTCATGAAAAATGAGCATGCCCATCTTGTCAGGCATTAAGTTTTCTATTTAACACTTACTAAGTGCTAAGGCTAAGGCTGTATTGTGGTATAGTTTATTGCACATACTTTGTTGCCTCTCCAACCCGTTTTTACTCCTTGCCCAATTGCATAACAGCCAGGTACTCTAGGTAGCATTTAATTTAGGAGGAATCCATGGGTGAGACCTAACTGTCCAAAGGCAATTATTTCAGTCACAGGGATTGTTTTGGGGGAAGCACCTGAATTAAGTTAATACATTCATGGAGAATATCATGGAAATTTGATCAGTGTTTAGAAGTGACTCTAGAAAACACTCCTTGAACTCCCCTACACCTAGAAACTCATTATGAGTTGAATGGTACAATCAAAAGCTTGAGGACAGTTTTTGTTTCCTCTGGACTCTGTGTGAGGTTGCATGCAGTAAGGGTTTTTAATAGTGCATTTCTCCCCATCTCAAGGGTTAGAGAAGTTGCACATCTCTTTGTATTGGTTTTGCATGATACTCACTAATTTAGCTAATTGATTGCTTTGCTGTGCACATATCTTGCTCAACTCCATAAAATGCAGTCACAGAATGCTAATTGTGACTAACCCAATGAGACGGAGGACCCTAGATATGCATGGAATAAACTTTTAAATACTGATGTGGGTATATTTATGACAGGAAGTTTCAGAAGCAATATTTCCAATTTAAATTTGAATGAAGCTTGTTAGAAAATCAGCTGTTCATTGGTCTCTTTGCAGATCTACACTATTTAGTGTGGCATTAGGAAACTCATCCCCCAAAACAATGGAAAAACAACTGATGGCCGTCTCAACAACAACAACATTAAAACAGAAAGAAGCTAAAAACTGAGTTATCAGTCACTTACCAAAGTAGTGACTTCATATCATTCTGGAAATCTTTCAGTATTATTCTTCTCACATCATGATTTATTAATGTTTCTACTAAATTATGAAAGCTTACCTGGCAAGTTATCATAGTGACAACTATGAACACTATATCCCCACTAAACAAAGACTCATAGGATGCAGAAAATGTTGATTATAAACAGAAAAAAAGAAATTATTTTCTAAAGATGCAATGATGTTATTTCCATTGAATATGTATGGAAATGCCACCTGCTTTTAAATGATAGTTTTATAAGTATTCACCAAGATAGAAAGCTATCAGAAAGAAACTGATAACATTCTACTAAAGCAAAACATATTTTGCTGCATTTATTTTTGACGTATCCAGACCTGAAGGAACCTTGTGAACCATGATTAATTTGGTGATATTGGAACAATCATGGCCCTACACGTTCTCTTAGTACTATTTCTCTCAACAAACCTGACTACTAGACTCAACCTTAATCTAGGAACTGTATGGTGTCCATGCCTAAATAACACCATTCACCCTTGTTTCTCATCTTTTATCTTCTAGAAGCAACTGCCATCCAGTATAGTACTAGAGAAATATTAAAGATTACTATATTACCAAGGAAGGTGAAAGTGTTAGTTGCTCAGTAGTGTCTGACTCTCTGTGACCCCATGGACTGTAGCCCACCAGGCTCCTCTGTCCATGGAATTGTCCCCAGGCAAGAATACTGGAGTGGGTAGCCATTCCCTTCTCCAGGGGATCTTCCCAACCCAGGGATCAAACCTGGGTCTCCTGCATTGCAGGCAGATTCTTTACCATCTGAGACATCAGGGAAGCCACACATTAGTGTAGGTCCTCTTAAAAACAGCCTGGTTACCCCAAACTATTCTGTGAATAAGTAGACATTCTCAAGAAGCTGTCTTGATAACTTAATATAATTTTTTACCAATGAGAAATGAAGTACCTTAGGATGAATGCCTAAATGGATAAACAGGGTTAAATATCAGGAATGAGCTGGTTAACTACTGCGAGATTTTAGCTCCAAGGTGAAATTTGATTAGTTTAGTTAGTTAGCACTATGGTATGAATCATTTATTTGTGTCACTCATTTCACAGTCTGAACTATAGAACTCTAGAGGGGTCAGTGCAACCAATGACTCACATGAAAAAATACCCATGAGGTCAGGAGAGAAACATACCCTCAACAATGGTTTTTACTATGAGAAAACTCTCCAAGAAAAAATAACACATAAAGACTTTTTTTTTCTCTTAACTCCTTAGCAAAGAAACATTTATCTGGTCAAAGAGGGAAAATACACAGTAGAAATGGGAGAGAAGTAAGATAAGTCTGGATAAAAGGAAAGTAGAAACATTTCAAATCAAGGAAAGAAATAACTGCATTGTACAGCATTAGTGATTTCCATTTTCAAGCTATCAACGTGATGTCACTGAATGAGTTGGGAAGAGATGCATGGCAGCATACCTTTACAGAGTATTTCCACCACACAGATGGAAGAGATGTACATGACCTCAAGAGTACAGATACTGCAGGATAATTGTAAAGTTGTAAATTTTGAGTATTCATTTTCTTTTTTAAAATATAATTTGTTAAATTGTAAACTTACTTAATTTATATTTTAAAATAATAACTGTTTTATATTTGGCTTGTAAAATTATTGAAAATTTAAAAATAGGCTTTCTGTACCCATACAAGAGAGCTTTAGCAAAGTATTGGCTACAGTAAGTGGAATAGGGGTAGTGAAATCTTAAAAGCACAGTTATTATATTTGAGGGAAAAGTAAACTTCCTGAGCAAGACCATTTCCTTAATTCTCAATATTGGGTAGCTCATCCTCAATTTCGGAAGGAGAGCTTCAGAGGAAAATATAAAATATGAATTAGACTATCCAAATAGGAAATTTGTTTTGACACACCATCTGGGAGTTGGTAGCTCAATCTTTTCTTAGAGATTAACATCTAGAATATTAATCCCACAAAAGGTTGAAGAAATCCCAAGGTCTATTTTGAGGTATAATTCACAAAACATAACAAGAAAAGAAACTGGAGTGTAAATCAGTGGCTTAAATATGTTTTAAAATATTTTTCTGTTGCTAAAAGAACAACAACAATGTTCTTGGCAACTTTTCACTTCTTTATCTTTTAAGTTTCAGAGCACATGCACAGGCATGGGTGGGGAGCCTGGAATAATACCTATCAGCCCCTGAGGTGCCCTTGAGACACCTTCATAGAATCCAAGGGTTCCACAGAACTACTTGAATACACAGGTAAGGATGTTTGAAACCTGCTGTTCAAGGAGGCCCGTGGCTGCTGGGAATAAAATACCACATATCTGGAAGTATTAAAGACACAGTTATAACTCATAATTTATTATCCACACATACATAAACATATTGGTCTTGTCACAGAACATTTACCTGCAGTAAGTCTAGCATTGGAAAAGAGATAACACTTACTTAATCAGTAGGCTGATGTTTTGCAGACATAAACTGCTCCATAATTCTGACAAAAGAGTTTCACATTTATATGTGGTTCAGTGTGTATACACCCTCACCCCATATGAAGTACTTGCAATGACTAGAAGATCATAGATTTGGAATCAGTAGACAACACTATCTTCCCACAACAGGCACGTTAACCAACCAAGGCAACCTTTCTCATTTACTTCAAGACCGCCCCAGGATCTTGCTAAACACAGCTTTGGGGGGGGGGGGCAGCTACAGAAAATCAGAATTGGCAGCCCAGCTGAAATCCATGTCTTCTTTGTGGACCAGGAAACCATTCAGGTCACACGCAGCTATAATGTCTTAGCGCTGCACAAATGTCAACCTTGTCTTTTCAATTCTTACTGCTGTTATTTTACTCTTCTTTTTTTAAGCCTGCATCACTTAAAGAAACAAGCAAACAAATACAAATATTTGAAGATCTGAATACTTACAGAAAAGAAAAAAAAATCATTAGTTTCCCAGCAGAACATACAGAACATTTTGTATGGTGCTAAGGCCTGCTCAAGATTAACAGAGAAAAAAGAATTTGAATCACTTCTTCTACCCACATCTGCCAAAAGGAACAGGGTTCACTCACTTCACTCATGGTGGTAGAGTTCCTAAACTGAATAATCACAGAAGGCCAGATGCCAAGGACTTATTGCATGCTTACAGAAAAAAAAAATTAGGAATGCCCTGTGCATGGGTGATTATAAATTGGCTATTGGGTTTAATTAAGGGGTTTTCATTTCATCATCTAAACAACTGGGCTTTGAGATTAGCAGTTGCTATCTGTTCACATCAGTAACTGGCAGTGATTCTTCTAATCATATGAGGACATGTTAGCATACTGTGCATTGCAAGATGATGCTCCCAATAAAAAGTGACAAAAGGTTACTGAACTCAGCATCTGTCATCCAGAATGCATATATGATTTATTTGTAAAACATCTTTACTCCTAGGAGATTCTTATTTATTTTTGAGAAGCTCCTAAAACCGAAAACAACCAATATCCCAAGGGTACTTTGAAGAACAATCATTCTTTAATCATCATACAATATTTTTGACTATATAGCTATGTCCACATGACAACTGAAAAATGTTTCATAAGCAGAATTACAGAGTCAGTATTTAGCTGAAGTAGTCCATTTACATAAGATTCTATCTAACATGTCTCTGAAATTTTGCTGTTGTCTCCATGCTTATTGTTGCATCTTAACAATTTCTCACATCTGTATAGATGCTACCAATATAAATTTTACCAAAATGGCAGTTCTGAGTTACAGAGTCAATACAAAATATAAACATAATAACTAGTTAGCTGGCATTTGACAGAAATATTTGCTTAATATATTTGAGAAATATGTTCCATAGAACATCAGCCCTTCAATATGGTTGTTCATTTCACAAATATTTAAAGGGCCTAATAGGTGCCAGGTAAAGCATTGGATATGGAGATGTAACAATGAACAACAAACATAATCTCTACCCTTACAGAAGATCGACGGTCATGTGGGGGGAACAGATAATATATAATATAGATGTCTTGTGTAGATACAGAATTCATATTGATCTATTTAAGCCTCTGAGAAGTTCTATAATAAAAAACAAGCTAACAATAATAGTGATAAAATCTGTTGCTTAACTGGGTGTTTCTCAAGCCAATTCAAATGAAAGAAGTGGTCTGAAGAGCCCACACTGGGACAACTATATGAAAAAAAAAATGCAGCTAGATAAAAAGACCAAGAAGTTCAATCTAGCTTTAATATTAAGTTTACTTTATTACTTAAAGAATGCAATGAGATGACCAATTCCAAAATAATCAGACTGTCTGAAATTATGAATGGCAGTTTATTCCATATGTACATGGACCTAAGCTACAAGAGGAAGATACTATCAGCTATCAGCCATGAGCTCCATGAATCACAAAGGCTGGAAAATGTCGTATATCAATACAGATTCTCTACAGGACTGTCCTTACTGGAGGGCTTGATAGATCTCCTCCCCCACTGGTAGCCAAACACAATCTTGGTGTTCCTCTTTCTCAGTGGTTAATTATATATTTAACCCTCAATCATAAATAGGGAAAGAGGAGTAGTGAGGGATTTTTTTTTTTTTTTTGTAACCCACAAATGTCTTAATGCCCTGGCTGGAAGTCAATCTTATGTAAACTGAATGTCCCCAGGCCTTATAAGTATAAGGGTGCAATGAAGTCACACTGACATCCATGCCCAAATTAGGCTGACTCATTGTTGCTGCTTGGCTATGTGCTCCATCTCAGGGAGGATTTCTTGAGGTTTCTGGGATGGCAGTGGACTCAATTTTTTTCCTCTTTTTTGGCATATCAGTCAGGGCCAGTGTTTATTCCACAACTGCTGACATTTCTGGTCTCCCCACTCACACAGCACCTGCAACACACTCATGTCTAACTGCTGAATGTGGCCAGTGCTGTCTCTCTCTCCAGCTGAATTGAACTTTCCAGTCCCATGAAGGTGCTATCCCTCCCTTTCAGTAAATGTAGACCAAAACCTTAGGCCTTGTCAACTTGCTACTTCCTCCATCTAAACATATTTTGTTCAAATCTCATGTCAAGTGTAACTTATTGGAGGAAGCATTATTTGACTAGACATGAGAGTTAGGGGCTCCTCTAGTATGATCATGGAACTTAGTGTACTTATTCATATTTTAGCACTTATATTGTTTAATAATCTGTTGGGAAAGAAATAGGTAAACAGCAAGAGCCTTATGGAGAAAAAGCCTTTATTTATGTATTTAATTTTTTGAGAAAGTCTTTTTTATCTGTGTGCCTTGAGACTTGACATAGAGGCTTGCATATAATAGGACTTTTCATAGGAGGGTTTGCAGCTGCTCTTCTGCCATTCAACAGATATTCTAGCTACAACTCGGCTATAGATGAGCCAATCTTGATTATCAGGTTTCAAACTGAAATCATACATACCAACTCTTTTTCCATATTTCTCATACTTAAAACATAACTGTATAACCTACCCCAGGCGGTTTTGTGATAGAGAATGATCTATTGACTTATTGTATTCCTTTAAGTGCTCAGAGTCCTCATTCTGAGCTTTGACCACCTGAGGCCTCCCACAATTTTACCAGGTCATCCTAGACATTGCTTTATACTCTGGGTTTTCCTCCCCTAGCATGATTTTTTTCCTATCCTTGGTCTTAATTCCTTAGAGCCTTGCTTTCTTCTAAGTTGCTACTGACTCAAAGTCCTTATAAAAGCACATTTTAATTAACTTGTGGAAGGAAGACATTTTTTAAGATTCATGATTAAGGAGGGCGTATTTCCAGTCCCTTTTTTAAAACTGGTGATAAGAAATGAACAGACTAGAGTAATAGTCTGTACCAGGCTTTGCAGTGGTCAACATAGCACACTTCAACTCTCATTCTCACCCTGGAACAAAAAATAATCAAACTAAGATATATAGATAGTACACATGTATTCCTCTAGAAATTAAGCCTCCTTGCCCCAACCCACCCTTATACTGCTCCTTACTTCTTCCAATCACAGTCTCACTAGAAATCAAAGAGCCAGGGTCTCTGAATAAATTAAAGTGAATGACATTTTTGATTGTGAGATACTCAACTATGGTTGGGGTGAGATGCCTGCTCCCCTGATTCAATGACTAAAGTACTGAACTATGCTTGATGAAGAATGCAGGGCAAAAAAGAAGAGGAAATGGTGGGAGACAGAACCTTTAACAGAAAATGAGCTAGTATAAGTGAATAAATAACATGTCTTAGCACAGGAGAAAGATTGGGCATGAGAGCTGAGAGCAAGACAGGTAGAAGATGAGGAGATGAGGAGGAAGAAAGCAGGACAGAGAGAGGAAGACATAGAGAGAGGATAAGAGGGAGGGGGCAGGGAGAGATCAAAAGTGCAGGAGAGAAGGAGAGACAGACTGAAAACAATGAGCATTCAATTAGAAAAAAAAAAATTAAGGGCAGGCATTATGCCAAGATCACTGACTGCATAGAATAGCCAAGACGTCTTCAACTACACCCTGTGACCCACATCTGGCCAGATGTCTGCTTCTGCAAATAATATTTTATTAAAACAAACCACAATCAATGGTTTACATATTGTCTATGGCTGTTTTCGAAGGCAATGGCACCCCACTCTAGTACTCTTGCCTGGACAATTCCGTGGATGGAGGAGCCCGGTAGACTATGGTCTATGGGGTCACAAAGAGTCAGACACAACTCCACTTTCACTTTAAGTACTGTTAGTCAACCTACCATAAAAGGAAATACTTTAATGATATAATAATAGCAACAGCAACAATATTGTTAAGACCCAGTCAGGGTAGTCAGTCATGTGCTCAAATATAAAAGCAGAGCTTTATAGGAAACCAAAAATTCGACTGAAAATTTAATTAGAATTAGTCCTACTCACAGGCTGTTGGGAGCTATTCTCTTTCTCTCTTTTACCATTTATGATATTTAGAAAGAAACGTGAGGTTCATGATAATGAACAGAAAACTGTTCATAGGTCTGTGACCCTTCCTGAGTAGCAGAGACAGAACACATTGGCTTATTTTAAATCATTCCTCAATTTGGTAACCATAGAAATTCAGACACTTTGGAAGACACAGAATTTTACAATTTGAAGGACATGAAGAATCCAAAGCAATGTAAGTTCACCAGAGACTGAGGTTATATCTCAATCCAGTAAAATTTTAGTGAACTGACATGATAAGGGAATGGATATTCTAGCATTTTATTGGTATCCACACTAGTGATTTTCATGGATTTTTGGCCATGGAAATATTTTCAGAAATCAAAACTACCAAAGAGCTAAAGCAGACCTGATCTGGTTGAAGCAATGGTAGAAAAAGCCTTCTGTCCTCACGATCTTCTCTCCTCATGCTCTTTTGACATGTATCATTTAACACTGCGTCTGGTACATAGCAGACATTTAAGTAATATTTTTGAATGAGTAAGTGATTAAGTGAATGAGGCACCTAGGAAGAATCACTAGTGGTCTGTGAAACAGGTTTTTTTTTTTTTTTTGGTGAAACAGTTTTAAAATCTGCTCTATAACTCATTGGGCTTCCCTCGTAGCTCAGTCAGTAAAGAATCTGCCTGCAATGCAGGAGACCAGGGTTCAATTCCTGGGTTGGGAAGATCCCCTGGAGAAGGAAATGGCAATCTACTCCAGTATTCTTGCCTGGAGAATCCCATGGACAGAGGGGCCTGGAGGGCTACAGTCCATGGGGTCACAAGAGTCACACAACTTAGTGACTAAACCACCACTATAACTCATTAGTTTTAAGGATGAGAAATATAGAAGATATGAGAAACGGTAAATATAGACCTAATACCATTCCATGTTTGTTTGAGGATTTGGAAGGCCCTCTCATTCCTAGCAGAGCTTTAATACCAAGCATCATTATTTTAATGCTACAATACCCCAAAAGAGGTTTCTTATATTTTGGTTGTATAAAAAATGTATTTTATTATGAGACTCCTGATCATGAATTGCGTTTCCAGAAACATGATAAAGACCATAGCTATGTGATATCACACATGAAGACAAAATGACACAATTCAAACCACAAATTTCATTGTATCTATAGATTTGGTTTCACATATTCAAAATCTAAGTGCCTTTGAAATTGATGCATGCATGCTAAATCACTTTCAGCGTGTTCGACTCTTTATGACCCCATGAACTGTAGCCCGCAAAGTCATTCAGTTAAACTATTTAGATTATATTCCATTATATAGATGTTGAATATAATTTCCTGTGCTATATAGCGGATGCCTGTTTTTTATCTATTCTGTGTATAGTAGTTTGTATCTGTTAATCTCATATTCCTAATTTGTCTCTCCCTCCTTCCCTCCACCCTTTGCTAATCATAATTTGTTTTCTGTGTCTGTTTTTGTTTTGTATATATATTCATTTGTATTATTTTTACATATGATGTATGTGACATCATAGTATTTGTCTGACTTCACTATGTATAATATTCCCTAGGTTTAGCTGTACACAGCAATATTTCATTTTGTCTTATGGCTGAGTAATATTTTGTTGTGTATGGGTATGTGTATGTTTGTGGCATGTCTTAAGCCAATTATGTCTTGATGGGCACTTGACTGTTTCCATATCTTTGCAATTGGAAATAGTACTGCTATGAACATTGGGGTGCATGTATCTTTTCAAATTAGAGTTTTCATTTTCCCATATATCCCTTACCTTTTATAGCCAGAGGTTAGTTTTATGAGGATGATTAGTTTGTTTTGTTCACCTATGCCTAAAACGATACCAAAAATGATACAGTTCATAGTAGGCACTCAATAAATATTTATTGAATGAATAACAGAGAGTCAATAAATATTATCTAAAGCTAGAAAATCAATAAATAGAGGTTGACAGGTGTTATTTAAATTTTCAAGAATATTTAAAGAAACATTCAATATTCAAGAAATTTAAATTCTCAAATTATCAGTGGGAAAAAAATCAAACACAAACCTTATGCATATGCAAGTACATTAAGTATGAGATTACTAGCTAAGATGATTGAATAACATTTCAGTGATGTACACAGTACATTATACAGTAAAGTTCTAGCATGCGTCTTTATGCAAAAAAATAATTTGGCATTGAAATACATAAAGACAAATTTGAAACAGAAGGAAATAGCCACTGCTGCTCACTGCTGTCCATTCCCAGGCCATCCCCTTTTCCTGCTCCCCTCAGCTTTATTGAGATATAATTGATATATAACTAAGGTGTACAATGAGTTGATTTGATAAATTTACAGATGACAATATGATTACCACCATAGTGTTAGCTACCATTTCTATCATATCACATAATTACCATTTCTTTTTCATAGCTAGAAGATTTTTAAGATGTATTCTCTTAGTAACTTTCAAGTATATAATACAGCATTATTATTTCTAATCACAATGTTGTACATTAGATCCCTGGGATTTATTCATCTTCTAACTAGAAGTTTATACTCTTTGAACAACACTTCCCCACTACATTCACCCCCAGCCCCTGCCAACCACCATTTAACTATCTATCAATTTGCCTTTTATAGATTTCACTTAAAAGGAATATCACACAATATTTGTCTTTCTGTTTTATTTCACTTAAGATGTCCTTAATGACAATTCATGTTGTCCCATAAGGTACGATTTCCTTCTTTCTCATGGCTTTTTACACATATATCACAACTTCTTTATCTATTTATCTATTGAGAGACATATAGGCTATTTCCATATCTTGGTTATTATAAATAATGCTGCAAAAAACATGGTGTAGAAATCTCTTTGATACCCTGTTTCCATTTTCTTTGAATATATACCCTGATGTGAGATTACTGGATCATATGGTAGGTCTTTTTAAAATTCTGTGAAGAACCTCAATTCTATTTTCCATCATGGCTGTACCAATATACATTCTTACCAGCAGTACACAAAGTTTCCTTTTTCTCTACATCCTAAGCAACACTTGTTATCTCTTATTTTCTTGATGCTAGCCTTTCTAACAAGTGTGAAGTGATAACTCATTGTGGTTTTCCCACAATGAGGTACCATTACATGCCAGTCAGAATGGCTTCTATCCAAAAGTCTGCAAGCAATAAATACTGGAGAGGGTGTGGATAAAAAGGGAACCCTCTTACACTGTTGGTGGGAATGCAAACTAGTACAGCCACTTTGGAGAACAGTGTGGAGATTCCTTAAAAAAACTGGAAATAGAACTGCCATATGACCCAGCAATACCACTCCTGGGCATACACACCGAGGAAACCAAATCTGAAAGAGACACGTGTATCCCAATGTTCATCGCAGCACTGTTTATAATAGCCAGGACATGGAAGCAACCTAGATGCCCATCAGCAGACGAATGGATAAGGAAGCTATGGTACATATACACAATGGAATATTACTCAGCCATTAAAAAGAATACATTTGAATCAGTTCTAATGAGATGGATAAAACTGGAGCCCATTATACAGAGTGACATAAGCCAGAAAGATAAAGACCAATACAGTATACTAATGCATATATATGGAATTTAGAAAGATGGTAACAATAACCCTATATGCAAGACAGAAAAAGAGACACAGATGTATAGAACAGACTTTTGGACTCTATGGGAGAAGGCGAGGGTGGGATGATCTGAGAGAATAGCATTGAAACATGTATATTATCAAATGTGAAACAGATCGCCAGTCCAGGTTGGATGCATGAGACAAGTGCTTGGGGCTGGTGCACTGGGATGACCCAGAGGGATGGGATGGGGAGGGAGGTGGGAGGGGGGATCAGGATGGGGTTCATGGCTGATTCATGTCAATGTATGGCAAAAACCACTACAATATTGTAAAGTAATCAGCCTCCAACTAATAAAAGTAAATAAAAAAAAACTCATTGTGGTTTTCATTTGCATTTCCCTGATGTTTAGTGATGTTAAGCATCTTTCCATGTCATCTCCTCAATGCATACAGACAAATGATCAAAGAGATGAATTCTTATGCATTTCTAAGAAACATATAATGTGAATACTATTAATATATAAAATGTTTTCAAGACCAAAACATGTCAAAATTCAAAATACAGTTCACAAAACCATCATAATACTGACTACAAACCCTTACAAAAGGGTACACCTTACATATATACAATGGAATGGGGGGAGGAGCTAAGATGGTGGAGTAATAGGATGGGGAGACCACTTTCTCCCCTACAAATTCATCGAAAGAACATTTGAACGCTGAGCAAACTGCACAAAACAACTTCTGATCGCTAGCAGAGGACATCAGGTGCCCAGAAAAGCAGCCCATTGTCTTCGAAAGGAGTGCTGTATAGTTGGAGAAGTCTTGAGGCTACTGGAAGAATAAGACTGAAATCCAGAGGCAGGAGACTTAAGCCCAAAACCTGAGAACACCAGAAAACTCCTGACTACAGGGAACATTAAGTAATAAGAGACCATCCAAAAGCCTCCATACCTACACTGAAACCAACCACCACCCAAGAGCCAATAAGTTCCAGAGCAAGACATACCACGCAAATTCTCCAGCAACGCAGGAACATAGCCCTGAGCATCAACATACAGGCTGCCCAAAGTCACACCAAACACATAGACCCATCTCAAAACTCACTACTGGACACTCCATTGCACTACAGAGAGAAGAAATCCAGTTCCACGCAGCAGAATACTAACACAAGCTTCCCTAACCAGGAAACAAGCCAATCGTCCAACCCCACCCACTGGGAGAAACCTCCACAATAAAAAGGAACCACAGACCACCAGAATACAGAAAGGCCACTCCAAACACAGCAATCTAAACAAGATGAAAAGGCAGAGAAATACCCAACAGGTAAAGGAACATGAAAAATGCCCACCAAGCCAAACAATGGAATGTTACTCAGCCATTAAAAAGAATGAAATAATGCCATTTGCAGCAACATGGATGGACTTAGAGATTATCATACTGAGTGAAGTAAGTCAGACAGAGAAGGAGAAATATCATACATGACATCCCTTATATGTAGAATATAAAAAGAAATGATATAAATGAACTTACAAGCAGAAAGAAACTCACAGACTTAGAGTACAAACTTATGGCTGCCAAGGGGAAGAGTAGGGGAAGGTATAGTAAGGCATTTGGGATGGACATGTACACACTATTATACTTAAAACTGACACGGACCTGTCAGCACAGGGTACTCTGCTTGACGTTATATGCGAGCCTGGATGGGAGGGGAGTTTGGGGAGAATGGATACATGTATATGTATGGCTGAGTCCCTTCACTGTTCACTTGAAACTATCACATTTGTTAATCAGCTATACCCTAATACAAAATAAAAAGTTTTAAAAAAAAAAGTCAACTCTGTATCTGTGACTCCTTCACATCCATGGATTCAACCAACTATGGACCATGTACTACTATAGTATTTGCTAATGAAAAATATTGGTGTATAAGTGGGCCTGTGCAGTTAAAACACACATTGTTCAAAGTCCAACTTTATTTACTTATCATCAGTGATAAATTATAAGCTTTTCCATTAAAATAAGAAACAAGAGAAATCTACTTGCTAGCAATGTGTCAATTGGATAGGTGTTATAAATACTAGCCAGGTACTCAGACTAAAATAAATCACATTGGCAAATGAACAATGGAAACACAATTATCATTGTTTATAAATGATACTCTTTTGAAAATGCAAGAGAATCAACTGAAAAGTTCTTAGAAACAAGAAAATTCAATAAGGTGACTGGCCATAAAATTAACACACTAAAGTAAATTATCTCTTCTATAAATAAAAAAGTAGTTTGAAAAGATTATGGAAGGAAGCATCTCACAGTAGCACAACGTCAACAAAGTTTATATATATATTTAACTTGGAATGTCCATGGCTGATAAGAAAAACTGTAAAACCCTACTACATTATATGAAAAAGCTACTTTGTTCTTGTCTAAGATGACGGTCTTTTCCAAATATTTAGTCTCTCTAATTTTTAAATCTAATATGATCCTATTAACATATTAGTAAGGTTTTTCATTTTTCATTGTGTTTTAGTCTTGGCAACGTGAGTCTAAAATTATCTTGAAAAATAAATGCGAGAATAAAGAGGATAAAAAAGAGGAGCAATGAGGCAAGACTAACTCTATTATATATCAGTTTGGTTATATTCCAAGAATAGATCAAACAACAGAAAATAATAGAGAAACCAGAAACAGATACATGGAGATTCAGTGTATTCTAAATAAGTAAGAAAACATGGATTATTCAATACATTTTGTTAGGACAATTGAGTGACTAGCCATTTGGGTAAAATCAATAAACTTGGATTTCTTTCTCAAACTTTAAGCTGAGATAAACTATAATTCAGAAAAAAAAAAGTTCTAAAAATAGGATTCCAAAAATGATCTCTTTGATCTGAGTTGGGGGAAAGCATTTCAAAATAAGACATGGAAACCGTAAGTACATAAAAGATAAATACATTACATGGAAATAACTTCAGCTGGAAGATAAAAGTGAATGAGTATCCTGACTTAAAAATTTAACCCATTAACCTTAGCCATTAAATCTATGTTAAACTGCTGGTTTGTCTATTTACCTCAATGCAAGAGGTCAGCAATCTTTCAGAACAATCCTGCACCCACCTTCATGAGACTGACTCTTCTATGAAGTGAAGTCGCTCAGTCGTGTCTGACTCTTTGTGACCCCATGGACAGTAGCCTGCACCAGGCTCCTCCATCCATGGGATTTTCTAGGCAAGAGTACTGGAGTGGGTTGCCATTTCCTTCTCCAGGGAACCAACTACTAATTCATTTGATATCCTTCTGGGACCACAGTTGGTCAGTAGAGGTTCTATGTGCATAAAGCTCAGAAACAAATCAGAAGCCTAGGCCAGAATTATTCCTTATTTTATCTCCCAGCTAAAGCTATTTCCAGCCACTATGATCAACATTTCCTCTCAGTGACTCTGCAGTGAGAATATAGGGCATTAGTAAAATGCTCCAATAAAATACCAACCATAAGATCACCCACATTTGAATATGTTGTCCCATTATAAAATTCTGAAGGAAAAATAAAAGCCCCAAAATTAATTTTCCTAGAAAGGAAGTTTCCAAAGATATTAAGGTCCAAAATACTTACCGCAAATTAAATTATTATGGTCTTGCAAAAAGTTCAAATCAAAATTTTCTCCATTTTTTTTTTTAGCCTCTAAATCTCAGACAGAGAGCATGTCAATATCTGAGTAGAATTATTAACATTCCTTTGGCATCTTCAACCTGGCCCCTCAGTGGAATGAACATAGTTTCTTTAGATCCTCACTTCCTTCATTTCCAAGTCTTTCAAGAGCCTTCACTTTTAAATAATGCCAAGAGTTCAGAGGACACACAATTAGCGGAGTGCCAACCACAGACATGCCAAATTTTTTCAAAGTCTGTCCTATAGTAGTTATGCCAAGCAAAACCATGTTCCCTGAATGTAGTATGTACTTAATTGTATCAAATATCACAACAAAGTCTCAGTGGTGTCTGAAGAAAGAAGGGTAGCAAAAGACATTCTTAATTTTTGTCTTACCAATACATTGGAGGCCAGTTATACCAATTCTATTGTACAACCAATAAACTTAACAGGAAGAAATATTCTTACAAAAAGCAAATTTTGGCACTATCCAAATAGATAGCTTCTCTTGGGGGAAAATTCACTTATACAAGTTGGCACCTGCCTCAGAGAGAAACATTGAAGATTTCTTAGCCCTTTACTCTAAGGTTTTATTTAAATGAAAATGTTCATACAGCAAAGTTGAACAAAATTTATACTGAACATTCAGATAAACACTGTCTAGATTCTACCATTAATACATTACTATACTTGATTTATAACATATCTGTCCATTTATTCATTCCTCTGTCCATCCATCAATCTATTTATATCTGTGGAATTCCAAAGTAAGTTGAAAACGTCACTACAGTATATGCTGGCAGCTTCCCAGGTGGCGCTAGTGGTAAAGAAACCACCTGCCAATGCAGGAGACGTAAGAGACACAGGTTCAATCCCTGGGTCGGGAAGATCTCCTGGAGGAGGGCACAGCAACCCACTCCAGTATTCTTGCCTGGAGAATCCCATGGACAGAGGAGTCTGGTGGGTTACAGTCCACAGGGTCGCAAAGAGTCAGACACAACTGAAGCGACTTACCAGGGCACAGTATATGCAATCATTAACAAGAATTCAGTGTTTGTTTACAGTAATTTTTCTTTTGATGTAAAATGTATTTGCAAAAAGCACATGTTTTAAGAGTGTGATCATTGAGTTTTGACAAGTACATTCATCTATATAGCCCCAATTTCTGTCAAAGTATAGCATATCAGGTGGGCCCGGAAAATCCTGTGGCCACTAGAGCAGACTTCTTCCCGCCCTGCCTTGGGACCAAGCCTGCACTGTGCTCACGAGTGGACTCCAGTCTTCTCATTGCCCTTCTATTACTCCCAGTGGGCCTCCAACCAGCCAAGGGTGCTTGCCTCCTCAGTCTAGGACACCTGGACCGGGGCATCCAATCAGTGGTTCAAACCCATTTACTCCCCTGGAGGGGCATCCACCCGTGTGAACTCCCTTTACCTCTGTGTCCCATCCCAAGGGCATGGGTTCCGATTTGAGTGCTTTTCTTTCCTTCTCGCTTCATGACATGTGTATCTTTCTTACAGTCTGATTGTACATGAGTCCTTTTGCTAGTTTCCAGTTAGTTTTCGGTGAGAATTGTTCCACATGTAGATGCAATTTTGATGTGTTGGTGGAGGAAACTGAGCTCCATATCCTCTTTCTCTTCTCTTGATCTGACCTTGATCTGAACCCTTCTGTCAATTTTGTATATCATTTCCAAGAATCAGCTTTTGGCTTTGTTATTTTTTTCTGTTGTTGGTTTTCAATTTTACTGATTTTTTCTCATATGTTTATCATTTTCTTTCCACTTCCTCTTCTTTTCCTATCAAGAATCGAAGTTCATTTTTAGATCTGTCTTTTTTCCCATATAAACCTTTAATAGTATAAATGTTTGTCTAAGCACTGCATTAGGAGTAGCTAATAAATTTTGATGTTTCATTTTCATTACATTAATAATTCATTTTGAAATGTTTTCTAATTTTTCATGATTTCTTCTTTGACCTGTGAATTATTCAGAGGTGTTTCTATATAAATAGATTTGGTGTTTGCTATACATTTTATTTTTATTTACTTCTAATTTAATGTAATGTTGCAAGAGAACATACTCTACATTTCAGTCCTTTTAAATTTATTGAGATTTGTTTCATGGCTTAACATAGGATCTATCATCACATCTTTGTAGGTGGGCCATATTCACTTGAAAATAATTATATTCTGCAGTGTTAGGGTATAGTGTTTACAACAATTAGGTAATGTTAATCAGCAGTATTATTCAGATCATCTGTGTTTTTAATTTATTTTTTAATCTTGGTCTACTGTTTGCTGGGAGATAAATGTGTTAGAATCCCCAACTGTATTCATGGAATGGACTATTTTCCCCATGAGTGAGTGAGTGAAAGTCACTCAGTCGTGTCCGACTCTTTGCAATCCCATGGACTATGCAGTCCATGGAATTCTCCAGGCCAGAATACTGGAGTGGGTAGCCTTTCCCTTCTCCAGGGGATCTTCCCAACTCAGGGATCGAAACCAGGTCTCCTGTATGGTGGATTTTTAACCAGCTGAGCCACAAGGGAAGCCCATTTTCCCCTATAATTTGGGCAAATCATGCTTTATGTATTTTGAAGCTTTTTTTTAAATCAGACACATGTGCATTAATGATTTTTATATCTTTCTGATGACTTGATCTTTCTATTGTTATACAGCCTCACTTTATGTCTCTTTATCTCTATCTTGAACTTTTACCTATTATCCATATAGCTCTTCCAGCCTTCCTATGCTTATACTGTATAACCTTTTTAAGTTTATAAATTTACAGAGTTGTGAATCCTATTCACCAGATCCCACTTGAGACTATGTTACTGCTTGTTCAAAACATCTTTATTCACATTTATATTTTGAATCTGTGTTTCTTCATTAATTGGAGATTTTCTTACAAAGCAGTATGAACGCTGTTTTGTAAACAGGAATTTTCAGTGCTAGGTCACAGTTGTAACTTCGATTGCTACTTGATAAAGAATAGCTTAATTATCTAAAATCTGTCTTACAGAGAAGACTTTCCCCCTCTATAGTTAATCCAGATTCCTGCTGAGACTACAAGTTTGGGAATGACTCTTTAGCCTGTGGACTAGCTCCAGGAATCCAGATATGTCTCCTTCACTAATGCATCTTGGGTGCTGAATACAACAGCTATCGGCTTGCCTTTATAAGGCCATAAAATTTTTTCATATGAAAACTCTAGAACTTCATAAGGTCTGGGGAATTCAGCTGTGTTTTCAGTTTAAAAGCAACAAATCTTGTTCTATCAATGGCTAAAGAGCCTATATATGGAAAGACTCTCATTCTATCTATATGAATCTTTGCCTCAGTTGAACCCACTCACCAAGGCCTTAGTACACAGTAACAGCTGCCAAAGCTTCTTCAGTTCTGCATACATGCGCTAGTGAAGTGAAGTGTCCGACTCTTTGAGACCCCATGGACTGTAGCCTACCAGGCTTCTCCATCCATGGGATTTTCCAGGCAAGAGTACTGGAGTGGGTTGCCATTTCCTTCTCCAGAGATCTTCCCGACCCAGGGATTGAACCCAGGTCTCCCGCATTGTAGGCAGACACTTTACCATCTGAGCCACCAGGGAAGTCCACTAAGACAGTTCAAATCACATTCTAGTCAGCACCCTAAATTACCCATCATTTTGTTAAGGCGGTTCACTAAGTATGAGACTTTTCTGAGACTCATACCTTTGCTGAAGCCAATTTAGCTAGCATTTGTTTGTTAAACTCAATGTGACCCTTATTTACTCAGACCAGTCCATGGCTGATGGTCCCTGTATCCTTTCTTTGCTGAGGTCCAAAAGCTCTAAAATTTTCTACCTATGCCTTTGATGAAATGTAAAACTCTAGATTTGTGTGTTTACTCAAAGCTTGGTGCCTACAGCACCTCTAAAGTAACATTTGCTTATGAAAAGGCTACATAAGCTATATTCACCTGCCAAGGTCAAAATGCAATATAGCTTAAGGTCACAGCAGTTAAAAATCTACCTTCACAATATAAGCCACTGTAAACTTCAATCACAAGTAAGACGGTAGGTGTTGCGAGAGGGCATCAGAGGGCAGACACACTGAAACCATAATCACAGAAAACTAGCCAATCTGATCACAGGACCACAGTCTTGTCTAACTCAGTGAAACTAAGCCATGCCGTGTGGGGCCACCCAAGACAGTCGGGTCATGGTGGAGAGGGCTGACAGAATGTGGTCCACTGGAGAAGAGAATGGCAAACCACTTCAGTATTCTTGCCTTGAGAACCCCATGAACAGTATGAAAAGGCAGAGTAATAGGATACTGAAAAAGGAACTCCCCAGGTCGGTAGGTGCCCAATATGCTACTGGAGATCAGTGGAGAAATAACTCCAGAAAGAATGAAGGGATGGAGCCAAAGCAAAAACAATACCCAGTTGTGGATGTGACTGGTGATAGAAGCAAGGTCCGATGCTGTAAAGAGCAATATTGCATAGGAACCTGGAATGTTAGGTCCATGAATCAAGGCAAATTGGAAGTGGTCAAACAGGAGATGGCAAGAGTGAATGTCGACATTCTAGGAATCAGCGAACTAAAATGGACTGGAATGGGTGAATTTAGCTCAGATGACCATTATATCTACTACTGTGGGCAGGGAATCCCTTAGAAGAAATGGGAGTAGCCATCATGGTCAACAAAAGAGTCTGAAATGCAGTACTTGGATGCAATCTCAAAAATGACAGAATGATCTCTGTTTGTTTCCAAGGCAAACCATTCAATATCACAGTAATCCAAGCCTATGCCCCAACCAGTAACACTGAAGAAGCTGAAGTTGAACAGTTCTATGAAGACCTACAAGACCTTTTAGAACTAACACCCCAAAAATGTCCTTTTCATTATAGGGGACTGGAATGCAAAAGTAGGAAGTCAAGAAACACCTGGAGTAACAGGCAAATTTGGCCTTGGAGTACAGAATGAAGCAGGGCAAAGGCTAATAGAGTTTTGCCAAGAGAACGCACTGGTCATAGCAAACACCCTCTTCCAACAACACAAGAGAAGACTCTACACATGGACATCACCAGATGGTCAACACTGAAATCAGATTGATTATATTCCTTGCAGCCAAAGATGGAGAAGTTCTACACAGTCAGCAAAAACAAGACTGGGAGCTGACTGTGGCTCAGATCATGAACTCCTTATTGCCAATAATTCAGACTTAAACTGAAGAAAGTAGGGAAAACCACTAGACCATTCAGGTATGACCTAAATCAAATTCCTTATGACTATACAGTGGAAGTGAGAAATAGATTTAAGGGACTAAATCTGATAGACAGAGTACTTGATGAACTATGGACGGAGGTTCATGACATTGTACAGGAGATAGGGATCAAGACCATCTCCATGGAAAAGGAATGCAACAAGGCAAAATGGTTGATTGAGGAGGCCTTACAAACAAGAGAAGTGAAAAGCAAAGGAGAAAAGGAAAGATATTCCCATTTGAATACAGAGTTCCAAAGAATACAAATGAGAGATAAGAAAGCCTCCCTCAGTGATCAATGCAAAGAAATAGAGGAAAACAACAGAATGGGAAAGTCTAAAGATCTCTTCAAGAAAGTTAGAGATACCAAGGGAACATTTCATGCAAAGATGAGTTCGATAAAGGACAGAAGTGGTATGGACCTAACAGAAGCAGAAGATATTAAGAAGATAGGTGGCAAGAATACACAGAAGAACTGTACAAAAAAGATCTTCATGACCCAGATAATCATGATGGTGTGATCACTCACCTAGAGCCAGACATCCTGGAATGTGAAGTCAAGTGGGCCTTAGAAAGCATCACTATGAACAAAGCTAGTGGAGGTGATGGAATTCCAGCTGAGCTATTTCAAATCCTAAAAGATGATGCTGTGAAAGTACTGCACTCAATATGCCAGCAAATTTGGAAAACTCAGCAGTGGCCACAGGACTGGAAAAGGTCAGTTTTCATTCCAATCCCAAAGAAAGGCAATCCCAAAGAATGCTCAAAATACCACAAATTGCACTCATCTCACACGCTAGTAAAGTAAAGCTCAAAATTCTCCAAGCCAGGCTTCAGCAATACGTGAACCATGAACTTCCAAATGTTCAAGCTGGTTTTAGAAAAGGCAGAGGAACCAGAGATCAAATTGCCAACATCCGCTGGATCATCAAAAAATCAAGAGAGTTCCAGAAAAAAAACACCTAGTTTTGCTTCATTGACTATGCCAAAGACTTTGACTGTGTGGATCACAATGAACTGTGGAAAATTCTGAAAGAGATGGGCATACCAGACCACCTGACTTGCCTCTTGAGAAGCCTATATGCAGGTCAGGAAGCAATAGTGAGTACTGGACATGGAACAACAGACTGGTTCCAAATAAGAAAAGGAGTACATCAAGGCTGTATATTATCACCCTGCTTATTTAACTTCTATGCAGTGTACATCATGAGAAACGCTGGGCTGGAAGAAGCACAAGCTGGAATCAAGACTGCCGGGAGAAATATCAATAACCTCAGATACGCAGAGACACCACCCTTATGGCAGAAAGTGAAGAGTAACTAAAAAGCCTCTTGAAAGTGAAAGAGGAGAGTGAAAAAGTTGCCGTAAAGCTTAACATTCAGAAAACTAAGATCACGTCATCTGGTCCCATCACTTCATGGGAAATAGATGGGGAAACAGTGGAAACAGTGGCAGACTTTATTTCTTTGGGCTCCAAAATCACTGCAGATGGTGACTGCAGCCATGAAATGAAAAGATGCTTACTCCTTGGAAGGAAAGTTATGACCAACCTAGACAGCATATTAAAAAGCAGAGATATTACTTTGCCAACAAATGTCCATCTAGTCAAGGTTATAGTTTTTCCAGTGGTCATGTATGGATGTGAGAGTTGGACTGTGAAGAAAGCTGAGCACCAAAAAATTGATGCTTTTGAACTGTGGTGTTGGAAGACTCTTGAGAGTCCCTTGGACTGCAAGGAGATCCAACCAGTCCATCCTAAAGGAGATCAGTCCTGGGTGTTCATTGGAAGGACTGATGCTGAAACTGAAACTCCAATACTTTGGCCACCTGATGCAAAGAGTTGACTCATTGGAAAAGACCCTGATGCTGGGAGGGATTGGGGGCAGGAGGAGAAGGGGACGACAGCGGATGAGATGGCTGGATGACATCACCGACTCAATGCACGTGAGTTTGAGTAAACTCCGGGAGTCTGTGATGGACACGGAGGCCTAGTGCACTGCGATTCATGGGGTCGCAAACAGTCAGATAGGACTGAGCGACTGAACTGAACGGAACTGAACTGAAACTTCAATCAAGGGCTTCCCTGACAGCTCAGTTGGTAAAGAATCCGCCTGCAATGCAGGAGACCCCGGTTTGATTCCTGGGTTGGGAAGATCCGCTGGAGAAGGGATAGGCTACCCACTCCAGTATTCTTGGGCTTCTCTTGTGGCTCAGCTGGTAAAGAATCTGCCTGCAATGCAGGAGACCTGGGTTTGATCCCTGGGTTGGGAAGATCCTCTGGAGAAGGGAAAGACTACCACTCCAGTATTCTGGCCTGGAGAATTCCATGGACTGTATAGTCTGTGGGGTTGCAAAGTGTCGGACTCAACTGAGCTACTTTCACTTCACTTCAAACTTCAAGGTCAAAAACCCATGTATGCTGCACTTATATAATGCTCCCAAAAGTTAAAGTCATCCATAAGGAGCATGTGAGAAGCCGTAATCTCCAGGAATTACCTTACCCCTAGAAGTCTACTACTCAGTAATTTTGGCTGAACCAAGTGGGAAATAAGACAAAAGAGAAAGAAGACGTGTCTCAAAATATAACCTTTATTACTGAAAACTGATGTTGGAGAAGGTGAATATTTATGAATAAGTGGGATTCCTAATATATATTCCACTAGAATGCAAGGGAAAATGATTCTGATCAAGGAGGGGAATTTCAGTGTTAAAGATTATAGAACTGGAGTGGTTTCTGATTTCCTAATACTGATATGCCAGTTGTGATAGGCTGCCCCTAAAGTAGCAGGAGAGTACTCTGCTAGTGATAAAAAATTTTCTCCCTCCAAAAATCACTAATCATGTTAAATTATTCCTCATCCCCTAAGGCAAAATGAGTAAAGAAATGGAAAGAAACCAAGAATGTTATGCTAATATATGTCTCTTCACATAAAAGGAAACATTAGAAATGAGGAAGAAGCATTTTCTCCCAATTCCAAATCCAAAATATATTATTACAATGCAAAAGCAAGTTGTAAGTGTGTTTTGGTCTTATTTGTTTAAGCAGTAAAGAAAATGCATACAGATAAGGCAAGTAGAAAAGAATAATGTCTTAAAGGATAGCAGTTTGTTGAACAATAAGTTAATACATTTTAGACGACTTTCTCCTTATTTGGTTATGCAAGAATGAAAAAGATATCAGAGTATATTGAGAGCAGCACAATCAAAGTAATGTTCATTTAGACTGGGGAAGATTCACTAGGACTTCCCTGGAGGTCAGCTCTTAAGAATCCACCTTCTAATGCAGGGGATGCAGGTTTGATCCCTGGGTTGGAAAGATCCCCTGGAGAAAGAAATGGCAACCCACTTAGTATTCTTGCCTCGGAAATCCCATGGACAGAGGTGCCTGGCAGGCTACAGTCCATGGGGTCACAAAGAGTTGAACACAAGTGAGGTGACTGAGCGTGCACACATAAAGGTTCTAACTGAAATATTGGAAATGATATATTTTCAATGGAGTCAATCACCATGTGTTGTGTGACATTCTGAGGCAGTTTGCAGAAGCCCAAAAGTAGTCAAAGAGAAAACAGACATGTTGACTAAAAGGGGTTTTAGACTAATTGACTAGGCATATACTATGGAGGAAAAAGAAATTCAAGTTGCTAATGAGAGTGCTCCTTAAGAAGCTTATCATAAGCATTTAAGTAATAAAGGAAGTTATTGAAAAGAGGGGTAAGAGTAGATTGAAAGTTTTGATGGAAAAAAAAAAGCTAGTCTATTGAAGGTGCAAGAGTAGGAGAGGCTAAAGGGTAAAGGAATGTGTTGAGAGAGAAATTTCATTGTTAAACATTATAGAGGTATCGGTAGAATCATTATGGGTGATGACAATTTCTAGCGATTTTCATTGTTAGTGAATTGTAGAAATAGAATGTGGAAGATGGTCAAGAAAATTTAAGGGAGTCATGGACTCCCTTGACTGTGCCATCTGTTTTTTAGTTGCAATGCCATAGGGTTCCTGTGGTAATGAAGAAATATGTAGCTGTAAAAATGATGCCAACATGTCCAAAGATTGTGGGAGAGTGACTTGAAAATGAAATTGGACAGGAAGAGGGTAGTTTTGTAGGCTTCAAAAGAGTATGAGATATTGAACAAAGGTCTGAAAAATAGTAAAGGGGAATCAAGTGTATTCCAACCCATCTCCCTGGATCTAATATATGTCCACAATGGGAGAATGAGGAAGTATCAGTTGATAATATTATAGGGAAATCATTGTCCATAAAGGAGAACCAGGTCCCAATCAAGGAAAAAATAGTGATGGATAGAAAAAGTAGTCCAGAAAAAAGTTGAACACATTAACATGCATCTTTAAAACAATTAGGTTAGAGGTTGTAGGTGTGACATTATTAGTATAGTTTGAAGTCCTATATATGCTTCAAAGTACATTTACTTTGAAGAACATGCTCTTTCACTAAATAAGAGGCTTTTCTCCTCAAAGCAATCCAATTTATTGAAACCCCAAGGCACTGATCTTTCCTGTCATTCATGTAGCTATGTAGTACAAAGCAACAAATTAAATTGACTGAAGTTAGAATCCAATTTTCTCACCAATAAATTTGGAAATAAAAAACTCACCCAACTCCAATTAAAACTTATTCAGATCGCATGGCTTCAACATGAGTTGAAATCATACATTCTTAAGTTCAATTAATCACCTTCATTATCTAACACATTATTCAGCACCTGTAAAGTTAGGCACCTAGAGATAATTAGCAAAATCTATGATTTGCATCAAATTTTCTCCCTTTTCTTTAAAGGAGGTAATAGAAGCAAAAGAAAAAGATAAACTATGTAATACACAATAGATTTATGCTAACATATAATATCATCATTAGTATTTTTATTGTCAAAGGATGTAAAGTAAAAGACTATTGAGTTGTTTATCAAAATGTCTGGGTTATACCTCTGATCTTGTCTTCTTTGGACCAGTCCCTTTACCTGTATAGAGTTTAGTTTTCCCATCTAGCAAATGTACAGGATAATCTGAATCATCTCTATATGATTTTGCAGCTTGACATTGTGTTGGCTTCTCTACTTTGCTCTTCTGTTTGCTCAAATATAAGAAAAAACACAAAAGAAGCCATTATATTGGTCAGGGTTCTCCAGAAAAATAGAACCAATAATATATATAGATGTGCATATTATATATAATATTTTATATCATATTATATATTTAACCTATCAATTTCATATTTATATATTTTAAGTATATAAATATTTGTATATATTTGTGATATAAAACCCAAATATATATAATGAGATTTATTATAAGGAATTGGTTCATGAGATTGTGGAGGCTGAGAAAATTCTCAAAATCTGCTATCTGCAAGCCAGAGACTCAGGAAAGCTATAAATGAAAGTGCTGTAAATTCCAGTCCCAGTCCTAAGGACTGAAAACCAAGAGTGCTGATATAAATCCCAGTCTCAGGGCAGGAAAAGACTAAGATCTCATCTTACACAGTCAGGCAGGAAGAGAGAATTCTTCCTTCCTCTGCATTTTTGTACTATCCAGGCCCTCAGTGGATTGGATAATGTCCACCCACCTTGGGGAGAGCAATGTGCTTTTCTCTGTCCCCTAATTCAAATGCTAATCTCTTCCCAAAACACCCTACAGACATATCTAGAAATAATATTTAACCAGATATGTGAGTATCTCTTTGCCAAGATGACAAGGGATAGAACTCTAATGGTTAACTTTTTTTGTCAATTTGACTGAGCATTCATGCCCATCTCCTTAAACCATGCTTTATCTCCAAATGAAGACAATTCTAATTCTAATGTAATACAACTACCCTGCATACAATAAAAAATGTAAGAACCGCTTTCCCAGAATAGGAAGTAAAATCCTTGAGTGGTTTACTCTTCTTTTTGATATCCCATAACTTAAATACCATGATGTAAAATTACCAGTGTTTAAATTGTGTGATATAAAGTTCATGATTTTTCTTATGTTACATGATAAAGGAGTGAAAGGGGAAAGAAAACAAAGATATTTGACACACACACACAAATATATCCATAAAAAAGTGAGGAAGAATTACAGTTTCTGTAACTGGTGTCATAGTCATAGCTGGTATTTATGCTACCTTTTCCCAGTACTCTTTCTGTGTTCCCTTTACCTTCAAAAAGAACCTCAGCTGATTATGGTTCTTTATCTGATGTGGTGACCTAAACCCTTATTCCTGAAAATTCTGTGATGTTAGTTGTCCTCCCTGGATTGAGTTGTAGTTTTCCACTGACCTTAGTCACAAGGCATGGTGATATTAAGAGACACCCTAAGGGATTTTCTGTATTCCACACATTCTCCTTTACCACCATTGTGGACTAATAATCCAATTACCCCTTGGTAGTTCAGATCCATTACCCCAGCCAGCACAGTAACTCCCTTCTTTGCCTATTGATTCAAGGCATGAGGAACGCAAAGTGGCTGCATGGAAGCCTTAACTTTCAGTTTAATAGAGGCATTATTGTGTCTCCAAGTGGATGAAATTTCCCCTTTAGAAATAAGACTTCTAGTTCAGCAGAGCATAGTGTCCCCAAAACAGGAAGCAAAAATTGCTGAAGGGTCACTATGGGTAATAGTGAGCGGCATCATTCCCATTTCTACCCCCTTGATTCCTGGACCCATTGATCCTATCACAGAAACAGCACAACATACTGACCACTCATTCAGAGCATATACAACCTTCTGGAGAACCTTGGCCCAGCTCTAGAAGGTGTTGCCACCTAGCTGGCACTGTAACTGAGTCTTCAAAAGGCCATTACATGATTGAGTGTAGGCAGCTGCTTTGGGATCATGGGGAACAATGATAAGCCCAGTGAATTCAGTGAATATGGGCATGTTGCCTCACTTCTATTGCTGTGAAGTGAGTTCCTTGATCAGAAGCAGTGCTGTGTAGAATACCATGACAGTGGGTAAGGTAATTGGTAAATCCGTGGAGGTAGTTTTGGCAGAAGTATTACAGGCAAGGAAGGAAATCTCCATATTCAGAGTATATCTGTCAGGAAGAACAAAATGCAGCCCCTTCCATGATGGAAGCAGTGCAGTATACTCAGCCTATCGCTAGATAGCTGGCTAATCACCCTGGGAAGTGGTGCCTATGGGGACTCAGTGTTGTTCTCTGCTGCAGGCAAACTGGACACTCACTGGTGGCCATAGACAGGTTATCCTTGGTGAGTGAAAGTACATGTTACTCACCCCATGTGCAAGTCCTCTGGGGGCACGAATTACCCTCCAGGATGTTTTTTCTATTTTTCTTGGTTTTGATAGTCCCAGTGGCTTCCACTTGACTTTTACTACCATAATAGTGCTCACTCCACAGTTCAAAGGACCGTTGTGGAGGGATTCTGTCAGCTTCTAAGTATATACATTCCAATTATATATTCTAGAACTGGGGAAACCACCACAAGAGGGGTTCAGGGACCCACTGGGCCCACTATGAGATGGATCTGAGCTAAAGCTTCATTGATAACCTGATTTCCATAAATCCCTACTCTGGTGGAATATAGTGGCACTTCATGTCTTCTTAAATTAGTGTCAGTTCAGAGTCAGTGTCCAATAGTCCCTGAAAGGTCTGATTATTTCTTTTTCCCCAATTCTCAGTTACCCTGCTAAAAGGGCATATGTCCCTTTGGGGAAGGCTGGGGAAAAATTAGAACTATACATTTTTGGTAGTGTATCAGTGTCATCCTTCAGTGGGACCCAGCCTCCCTTTCATTCACAGGGGTTTCCGTGCCTATAAGCTCTCTTTAGTCTAGGAATTGATTGAGGGGTATGACTCTGTTTTTATAATTCAGTTTAGACTTTTTCCACTTGATCTGGAACTTTTCTGCTTATACAGATCAAGTAAGACTTTACTAGGCTTCTTATTTCTTTCACTTCTAGGAATAGGATGATTAGCTAATTTCATAGGTCTGTATGACAGACTATTCTGAGTGGTGCTTTGACAATGCTGTCCATCATGGTAACCATGCCCCCCTTGCCTGTAGCTGTTGAATGCCACCACTTTACCTCTGCCAACTGGTATCCAATTACTTCCACTGCATTTAGGTTTCTCAATCCAGTGTCTGCCGTTCCCACTGTAGGATTGGGCCTATAGAGAACAATCATGGAGCTCTCCAAGGATGCTCAGGCTTCCCTCATAAATTTATTTCTCACAGAATTGGTTAAAGCTATGTCGTCTGGTCCCTCCCAGTGTGGGTTGTGCTGTGCTGTGCTTAGTCACTCAGTCATGTCCAACTCTTTGCGACCCCATGGACTGTAGCCCACCAGGCTCCTCTGTCCATGGGGATTCTCCAGGCAAGAATACTGGAGTGGGTTGCCAAGCCCTCCTCCAGGGGATTTTCCCAACCCAGGGATCAAATCCAGGTCTCCTGCATTGCAGGGGGATTCTTTACCATCTGAGCCACCAGTGTGGATTAGGAGATCTTAAATAATTAATCCATTTAAACATTCCAGTCTCCCTAAGCCTTTGAATCCCTTTCTCCACTTTAAACCAAGATACGTCCTATATATCCACCAAATTCACCTCTTCATCCATCAGCCAGCCATCCAAACTTTTAGAACTTTTTCTAATTTCCCAATCTGGAACATTAAATGCAAATTTTCTGCTTACTGAATTCATGTTAATAAATTCAAACTGGTCCAAGTTTATCTTCCTTCCTCTATTATCTCACAGTCTCTGAATCCATTCCCACACATTTCCTTGGATGTTTGTTTGTATAAATCAGAAAACTCAAGTAGTTCTTCTGGAGTGCATTGTACCTCCTCATGGGTGACACTGTATACCCAACTTCTAGCAGATTCACTGAGATATTAGTCTTGTAGGTATAGAAGCAAAGAAGGATGGTGGGGGTGGGTTTGGAGGAGAATCAGCATTGTTTTACATAACAACTACCTCAGGGAAAGCAATTATACTTTCTTCAGGCAGTTCAGGGTTCATTCCCTCAGGCAGGAGTGGAAAGGCCAGTAAGACTGGGGGTAGAGAGGTTGATACCACGGAGGGTGAGGGGTAGGGTGGCGGTGGATGCTACTGACACTGTGGGTGGAGAGGCTGTTTCTGCTGGGGGCTGGGAGGCTACCTCTGCTAGGGTGGGGAGACCACTTCTACTGGGTGTGAGGAGATCTCTTCACAGACACACCCAGAAATGTTTAACCAGATTTTCTGGGCATCCCTTGGTCCATTCAAGTTGATACATAAAATTCACAAAAATTGTAAATCAGCTATCAGTTCAGTTCAGTCGCTCAGTCGTGTCCAACTCTTTGTGACCCCATGAACAGCAGCACGCCAGGCCTCCCTGTCCATCACCAACTCCCAGAGTTTACCCAAACTCATGTCCATTGAGTCAGTGATGTCATCCAACAATCTCATCCTCTGTCGTCCCCTTCTCCTCCTGCCTTCAGTCTTTCCCAGCATCAGGGTCTTTTCAAATGAGTCAGCTCTTTGCATCAGGTGGCCAAAGTATTGGAGTTTCAGCTTCAACATCAGTCCTTCCAATGAACACCAAGGCTGATCTCCTTTAGGATGGACAAACTGGATCTCCTTGCAGTCCAAGGGACTCTCAAGAGTCTTCTCCAACACCACAGTTCAAAAGCATCAATTTTTTGGTGCTCAGCTTTCTTCACAGTCCAACTCTCACATCCACACATGACTACTGGAAAAACCATAGCCTTGACTAGATGGAACTTTGTTGACAAAGTAATGTCTCTGCTTTTTAATATGCTACCTAGGTTGGTCATAACTTTCCTTCCAAGGAGTAAGTGTCTTTTAATTTCATGGCTGCAATCAAAATCTGCAGTGATTTTGGAGCCCCAAAAATAAAGTCAGCCACTGTTTCCACTGTTTCCCCATCTATTTCCCATGAAGTGATGGGACCAGATGCCATGATCTTAGTTTTCTGAATGCTGAGTTTTAAGCCAACTTTTTCACTCCTCTTTTACTTTCATCAAGAGGCTCTTTAGTTCTTCTTCATTTTATGCCATAAGGGTGGTGTCATATGCATATCTGAGGTTACTGGTATTTCTCCCAGCAATCTTGATTCCAGCCTGTGCTTCTTCCACCCCAGCATTTCTCACGATGTACTCTAAGCAGGGTGACAATATACAGCCTTGACTGTACTCCTTTCCCTATTTGGAACCAGTGTGTTGCTCCATATCCAGTTCTAACTGTTGCTTGCTGACCTGCATACAGGTTTCTCAAGAGGCAGGTCAGGCGGTCTGATATTCCCATTTCTTTCAGAGTTTTCACAGTTTATTGTGATCTACACAGTCAAAGGCTTTGGCACAGTCAATAAAGCAGAAATAAATGTTTTTCTTCAGTTTAAAAAGGTAACAGAAATTACAATTTCAAATACCTTCCATCATTTCTTCCTTTGACCTTTTAATTTTTGTTAGACATATTATCCATTTACATTGCCAATTACTATAATTTTATCTTCTCTTCTTTGATAACAAAACCTATAAATTACTTGACCTTAAATATGTATTTTCTTTAAGGATTCCTGCAGATTCTTTCATACCCAAGTCACAATTCCAAGAGCTGACTTTTAAAATTTGATCCATTGACTAATTGTAGAAAATATTTCAAAACATGCTTGTGTGTACTGTTACTTCTCAGTACACCTTTTTTTTATGTTGAAAATATCTTTTGTCAAAATTTTCATAATATTAATACAACAGTAGCTTGATTAGGTACAAGATTCTTGAGTCATACATCTTGGCTCTCTCTACCTTCCTATTCCACTGTAGTTTTATTTTGGCAATGGGTGTTTTTCTGTGAAGTTCTGAAGCCAGTCTCAAGTTCAGGTGACTTTCATTGCCTGGATATTTAAGAAAATACATGCTTTGTATTTAGGCTTCAACAAATTATGAAGAATATGTCTAAGTTTTAATCAGCCTTCACATTTTCAAATAGACTTTATATTTAGAACAGTTTTAGATTATAGAAAAACTGAAGGGATTGTACAATGAATTACCACATATCCCACACACAATTTTCCCTATTATTAACAACTTGCCCCATTGTGGTCCTTTACTTGTATTTACTTAATTAATATTATATATATTATTACTAACTAAACTCCATTCTTCATTCAGACTTGTTTAGCATTTACCTAATGCCTTTTTCCTGCTTCAGGACCTTATTCAAGAGGCCACGTTAAATTTAGTTATATGTCTCATTTGGCTTCTCTTGGCTATGTCAAATTTCCAAATTTCCTTGTGTTTAAAGACCTTGATAGTTTTGATAGTCAGGTATTTTGTAGAATGTCTCTTAATTAGAATTAATGTGATGTCTTTCTCATGTTTAAACTGTGGTAATGTCTTGTTGCAAGGAAGACTACAGAGATACAGTGCCATTTTCATTGCATCATATCAAGGGTACATACTATTAACATAATTTGTCACTGTTAATGTGACCTTGATAACTTGGCAGAGGTATTTTTCCTGATTCCTCCCCTGTACAGGTACTTTTATTTTTAATCTTTCCATATTGTACTTTTTGGAAGGAACTCACTACACACACCCTATACTTAGAGAGTGGAGAGTGTTGACTACTTTGTTTTGTTGCTCAAATATTTTCCAACTTTGGCCCTTGGGAGCAATTTAAATTGGCTCTCATCAAAGTAGGTACTTCCTTTTGGAGAATCTGTGTACTTTAAGAAACTATACCATGTTCCAGATTCATTCTCTGTATTTCTTCTAATAGTCCTAGAAATAGCTGTTTCTCCAAAATGTCTTCATTCCTTTTATTGAGGAATGGTATGATAAATCAACACCTAGGCACTAGGTGTGTTTGATCTTACTTAGGTACCATTTACGCTAGGAACTCTCAAGTGACAGAGCAAGAAAATATGTGTATTAACCTGTGCATCTACATATATCTATAAATGTTTATCTATGTAGCCTTCTGTGTGTATATTAAGCTGAATATGAGTTCACACTGATATCTCCAACTCTAATCCATTAGCACATGGATCATTCCAGCTTCCTGCTCATACCATATGAAAATTCCCACTCTAACAGAGAAAATAAATGGCTCACAACACATGTAATTCATGTATGAAATTATTCAGGGATACTACATTATAAAGCAGTACCTGTATCCCCCTGAGAAAAAAATTCACCCACTACAGTGGAGTGAATTTCATTTGCTTTTTCTTTCATACTCTACTCATTTTCAATCTACAATAAAATTGCAATCATTTCACATGCTAGTAAGATTATGCCCCAAATCCTTCAAGCCAGGCTTCAGCAGTATGTGAACTGAGAAATTTTGGATTAGAAAAAGCAAGAGAATTCCAGAAAAACATCTATTTCTGCTTTATTGACTACGCTAAAGCCTTTGACTGTGTGGATCACAACAAACTGTGGAAAATTCTTAAAGAGATGGGAATACCAGACCACCTTACCTAGCCTCCTGAGAAACCTGTATGCAGGTCAAGAAGCAACAGTTAGAACCAGACATGGAACAATGAACTGGTTCAAAATTGGGAAAGGAGTACATCAAGGCTGTATATTGTCACCCTGCTTATTTAACTTATATGCAGAGTACATCATGTGAAATGCTGGGCTGGATGAAGCACAAGTTGGAATCAAGATTATTGGAAGAAATATCAATAACCTCAGATATGCAAATTATACCACTCTAATGACAGAAAGTGAAGAAAAACTAAAGAGCCTCTTGATTAAGGTAAAAGAGGAGAATGAAAAAGCTGACTTAAAACTCAACATTCAAAAAACTAAGATCATGATATCCAGTCCCATCACTTCATCACAAATTCGGTTCAGTTCAGTTCAGTCGCTCAGTCATGTCTGACTCTTTGGAACACCAACACCATGCCAGGCCTCCCTGTCCATCACCAACTCCCAGAGTTTACTCAAACTCATGTCCATTGAGTTGGTGATGCCATCCCAACCATCTCATCCTCTGTCATCCCCTTCTCCTCCCACCTTCAATCTTTCCCAGCATCAGGGTCTTTTCAAATGAGTCAGTTCTTCACATCAGGTGGCCAAAGTATTGGAGTTTCAGCTTCAACATCAGTCCTTCCAATGAACACCCAGGACTGATCTCCTTTAGGATGGACTGGTAGGATCTCCTTGTAGTCTAATCACCACAAATAGATGGGGAAAAAATAGAAATAGTGGTAGATTTTATTTTCTTGGGCTACAAAATCACTGGACAATAACTGCAGTCATGAAATTAAGACACTTGCTCCTTGGAAGAAAAGCTATGGTAAACCTAGACAGCATATTAAAAAGCAGAGACATCACTTTGCTGACAAAGTTCCATATAGTCAAAGCTATGGTTTTTCCAGTAGTCATGTATGGATGTGAGAGCTGGACCATAAGGAAAACTGAGTGCTGAAGAATTGATGCTTTTGAACTGTGGTTTTGGAGAAGACTCTTGAGAGTCTCCTTGGATGCAAGGAGATCAAACCAGTCAATTCTAAAGGAAATCAGCCCTAAATATTCATTGGAAGGACTGATGCTGAAGCTGAAGCTCCAATACTGTGGCCACCTAATGTGAAGAGCCAATTCACTGGAAAAGACCTTGATGCTGGGAAAGATTGAGGGCAGGAGAAGAAGGGAGCGAGAGAGGATGAGATAGTTGGATGGCATCACCGACTCAATGGACATGAATTTGAGCAAACTGTGGGAAATAGTGGAGTCCATGAGGTCATAAAGTGTTGGACACGACTGAGAGACTGAACAACAACAGAGCCCCTAGCATGTTAATCATAATTATTTTAAATTGTTTAAGAGTCTGGGACTTATGCTTTCTTTGTAAACTGGTGGGGTTTTATTCCCTTGCCTTTCATGTGCCTTATATCTTGGGAGAAAGCCAGTTGTGATGCATTGAGTAATAGGAACTTAGGTAAAGTATCTTCTGTGTGAGGTTATATGTTAATCTGGCTAGGAGTCTGGCTATGGTTAATGATTTTTCAGATTGTAAGTACTAGAGGTCTTAAATTCCTCCAGAGTCCTTGTTTTTTTCTCTCTAGTCTTTGGGTATCTGTATAAATCCCTCTTTAAATAGGATCTGTTGCTTTCAGTTCTCTTCATTGTAACCCACTATTACTATCCTAGAGCACTGTAAATGTTGATAATGTGTGAGGGAGGGGAATCATTCTACAATCTTATTATCAAATAACAGTGTTTCACCTTTTGAAGCGTTTCTTAGCCATCTTTTCCCCTACACTTATGCAAGACATGAAGTCTCCAGGGGGCTAGAAGTAGTTAATTGCCCTTCCCATGGGTTAGATAAGCCTCTGGTAAAGACTTTTTTCCTTGGAGAGTTGGCCTTTTTTTATGGTGAATACTCATGGTATATTTCAAAATGGTTACTTTTCCCCTGTCCCTAACTGAAATGTCAGGGGATTTTTCTTGGATACTTCCACTGTGAGAACCCAGTGGAATACCTGGAAATAAAACCCACAAAATGTAGGAATACTCTTAGGGCTTTACGCTGAAAAGTTTCTCACTCTCAAGTTAGTCCTTACTTAGCCTTCAGTTATTTCCCAAAATTACCACTTTAGTTTTCCCACCAAATTGTGACTCCAGTAGCCTCATTTCTAGGTAGACTGATTTCTATGTTTGCCTGTTTATCAGAGTTTTGAATGGCAATTTTTCCTGTGATTTCAGTTATTTGAGGGTCCAAGAAAAGTAGTCTATTTTAGGTTTGTTCAACTTTTTCTATTTTTGCTGTAAGAATTAAAGATTTATTAGCTGAAAATGACTATCACTTTTTTTTACTGCAAAGAAATACCACTTGATGTGGAAAGTGAAGTCTTAATTTTTCTTCTACCACTTTTATGAATGCTTTTATATCTAGTTTTGTCAGGTATATAACTTATGTGTACCTCAGACATCTCAAATTACTTTGATCTCATCTTTTTCTCAAATATGCTTGATTCTCTCAGGTCTTTTAACTGTAGCACTGAATCTTTTTGTAGCAGAATATACTGCAATTCTTTTTTTTTAAATTAGTTTATTTATTTTAATTGGAGGCTAATTATTTACAATATTGTGGTGGCTTTTGCCATACACTGACATGAATCAGCCATGGGTGTATATGTGTCCCCCATCCTGAACCCCCCTCCCACCTCCCTCCCCATCCCATCCCTCAGGGTTGTCCCAGTGCACTGGCTTTGAGTGCCCTGTTTCATGCATCAAACTTGGACTGGTGATCTATTTCACATATGGTAATATACATGTTTCAATGCTATTCTCTCAAATCATCCCACCCTCGCCTTCTCCCACAGAGTCCAAAAGTCTGTTCTTTATATCTGTGTCTCTTTTGCTGTCTCGCATATAGGGTCATTGTTACCATCTTTCTAAATTCCATATATATGTGTTAATATACTGTATTGGTGTTTTTCTTTCTTACTTACTTCACTCTGTATAATAAGCTCCAGTTTCATCCACCTCGTTAGAACTGATTCAAATATGTTCTTTTTAATAGCTGAGTAATATTCCATTGTGTATATGTACCACAGTTTTCTTATCCATTCATTCTGCCGAAGGGCGTCTAGGTTGCTTTCATGTCCAAGCAATTGTAAACAGTTCTGTGATGAACATTTGGGTACACGTCTTTTTCAATTCTGATTTCCTTGGTGTGTATGCCCAGCAATATGTCAGGCAAAGGCTAACAGGTATGAAAGGGAAAATTGACAGTAACACAACAATAGTGGAAGACTTTAATACTCCACTCTCACCTATAGATAGATCAACCAAACAGACAATTAGCAAGGAAACACAAACTTCAAATGATACAACGGACCAGTTTGACCTAATTGATATCTATGGGACATTTCACCTCACAACAATGAATTTCAACTTTTTCTCAAGTGCATACGGAACATTCTCCAGGATAGATCACATCCTGGGCTATAAATCTAGCCTTGGTAAATTTAAATAAAAAAATGAAATAATTTCAAGCATCTTTTCTGATCACAATGCAGTAAGATTAGATGTCAACTACAGGAAAAAAATCTATTAAAAATACAATTACATGGAGGTTAAATGACATGCTTCCGAATAACCAACAAATCACAGAAGAAATAAAAAAGAAATCAAAATATTCATAGAAACAAATGAAAATGAAAACACGACAACCCAAAACCTATGGGATTCAGTAAAAGCAGTGCTAAGGGGAAGGTTCATAGCAATACAAGCTTATCTCAAGAAACAAGAGAAAAATCAAATAAATAACCTAACTTTACACCTAAAGCAACTAGAAAAAGAAGAAATGAAGAACCCCAGGGTTAGTAGAAGGAAAGAAATCATAAAAATTAGGGCAGAAATAAATGAAAAGAAAATAAAGGAGACCACAGCAAAAATCAACAAAACTATACTGTAATTCTCGATGTATCAAATATAGATTTTATTTTTGATAGTTAATTTTTTTCTTCATGTTTTCCATGAGAAATGGATGATCACAAACTTTTTTTATATTTCTGTATTTTACATCACTACTCTGATACACACACACACACACACACACACACACATATAACCTATTACTGTCCATGTTCTGTTTAATGACAAAGTATTTTTATATAAACATTCTATGATCAGTTTTCTCATGAAATTATTTTTTTGAAGTATATTCTTTACATACTCTTGTTTACTCTGTTCCTTTCCTTAATTCCTCCTATTCCCTTTTTATTTTTGAGTACTAATCCATTGTAAAGATTTGTTGCAGTTTATCACATATGTTGATCATTTATTTTGTTTCCAGTTTTGGACTATTATGAATAAGTCTGCTATGAACTCTGTAAATGGGTCAGTATGGACATATACTTTCATTTCTCATAGGTAAATACCTAAGAGTAGAATTCTACATCATATAGTAAGTGTATGTTTAAGTCTAAGGAAACTGCCAAATGACTTTCAAAAATTGTTTTACCTGTTTACACTGCTATCAGTAATGAATGAGAGTTCCAGATCTTTGCCAACACTTATTATCTGCAGTCTTTTAAATGTTAGTCATTTGAGTGAAAGTGCTTGATATCATATTGTGGCATGAATTTGAGTTTCCCGCTTTATAAATGATGGTGATAATTTTTAATGAGCTTATTCATCATTCATATGACTCCTTTGTGAAGTGTCTATTCAAACTGTTTACCAATTTTCACTTGGACTGCTTGTCACCTTACTGACTTATAAAGGTTCTTTTTGATCTGAGTCTTCTGCCAAATATATGAATCCTGGAGTAACTCTTTTTCTGAAGTATATTTTTCACATGCTATTGTTTGCTTAAGTGTTCCTTTTCTTAAATCATTTACTTCCTGTCATGATCAAGATAAAAATGGAGAAGGGCAAAAGCAGTGAACAAAGCTAGCCAGAACTTCAATTTAAGTATGTTGTCATGGATTGTTGTTTGTCTTATAGTTATTTGTGTATCCATCCCCTCACCAAATTGAGTTTTCTGAGAATAATTGTGACAAATTTTTAAAAAATTTTCTCAAGCAGACCTCATCCTGGCATCCATTTCATGCCAGTTGGTTTTAGAAAGCAGTTCACTCAACAGCAGCCATTAAGCAATTAGAACTTTGACTTCAAATCCTACCTACAGTTTAAGATGACTCCTGCCATAAAAGAAGTTCTACCATATGAATTTATTGTGGCTATCTATCATACCTGCAAAAGTGTTGTGTAACAGAAATTGGCTTTAAACAAAGCCATATTTTCAAGGAGATACTTGGCCACGTCTTAGGGGAAACCTTTTAACATAAATTATTGTGATATATCTTTCTAGCTCTCTGCATATCACTAAACAAGTTATCTAAACTTGATATTATATTCA
The DNA here is from genome assembly GCF_023699985.2 of Odocoileus virginianus. NCBI lineage: Eukaryota > Metazoa > Chordata > Mammalia > Artiodactyla > Cervidae > Odocoileus > Odocoileus virginianus. The sequence goes on along the minus strand of NW_027224329.1, from coordinate 1,054,757 downwards.
AAGAATCTAGTAGACCTTTCAATAAATAATGATAATGGTGATGATGGTGATAATAAATACTACCAATTGAACTGCTCATACTATCTGATTAGAGAAAGTGATTGTAGAATTCAATTGGGTATGTTAAACTTAATGGTAATTCAGAATATAGTTATAGCATTTATACTAAATTTAACAACTCACATGTAGTCAATTTGCTTCTCTGAAATGTCAAAGACAATTTTTTCAATTAGCTATTAAATTTATATATACATAAGAAAGGAATTTGCTTTTGAACCCACAACTTTGTAAGAAAGTATTCTGTAAATTACCCTTCATCCCAATATTAATAATAATCCACTGCAAATCATGGCCCAGTATCACCCCAAACTGCAAAGCTAGAGAATATAATGCAATGGGAAGAGGGCCGAGGTTTCTGTTTGTGACAAAAATAAATGCTTTAGTACTACAATAGTGATTGTAACATTTCTTAAGGGCCAGTAAATATAAACTGGCTATAATTTCCACACTGTGTCAACTAGCAAAATAACATGATTTCCAGGAGAAATAAGCTGGTAAAATTGAATAGGCTTCTTGCAGGCCATTACTCCTTTATTGTATTACAAGAACTGATATCATGTTGCCTTCCAAATACTTTCATCTAAAGGGTTTCAAAGAAAGCCAACAATCTCTTCCACACCTAATTCAAGACATACCAAGAGGGAAAATATTTAATTATCTCAGCAAGACTTTGCATATCCTCTGTGATACTTCACTCACACCCTCCTCCTTGCCTCAATCACTTAACATGGTTTTGAAAACAAGCTAAATAATGAATGTGATCTTTAGTGTAAAGTAAGCTGGATAAAAAGGCAGACCAGAGTTGATCAATTGTTCTCCAAATCACATAATTACAAATAGTTATATGGAACTGTGTGGACCAAAGATCAAGCAGAATGATCAAGCAAAGATCAAAGATCAAATATTTTTAGCCATTTCATTCAGTGTATTGATATTGTAAAGACACAGCCTCAGTGGAAGGTTTTGTTTTGAAGACCAGAGTCTAGTATATGGTATATAATCAACAAATTATAGCTGTTGTTATTAATGAAGTGAGGTTTAAGAGACTTATGGTAGTTATCTGTATAAATCCCAAATCCTCATTTATCCTCTCTCCAGTCCAAATCTTAGAAAGACTTCATTTAATCACTCAAAAGAAACTTTCTTAATGCCTCATATGAGGTACAAAATGAGCTGGTCACTGGGGATGAAATAATGATATAATTTGTTCATTCAAGAAAATCAGCATATTATAATCTCCCTTTCACTTTCCTAAGAACAATATTAGGGTCAAACAATATTATGCTATTGGGATAGTAGGTGCAGTTGTGAGAAAGAAGCAGAGGTTTTCTAGATGAAGCAATAGGGATATAATGAGGAATTTTATGTAGAAGAACTGTGGTGCTGGAGAAGACTCTTGAGAGTCCCTTGGACTGCAAGGAGATCAAACCAGTCAATCTTAAAGGAAATCAACCCTGAATATTCATTGGAAGGACTGATGCTGAAGCTGAAACTCCAATACTTTGGCCACCTGATGTGAAGAACTGACTCACTGGAAAAGACTTGGATGCTGGGAAAGATTGAAGGTGGGAGGATAAGGGGATGACAGAGGATGAGATGGTTGGATGGCATCACCGACTCAATGGACATGAGTTTGAGCAAGCTCCAGGAGTTGGTGATGGACAGCGAAGCCTGGTGTGCTGCAGTCCATGGAGTCTCAGAGTCGGACACATCTGAGTGACTGAACTGAACTGATGTAGAAGAAAATGATCATATCTGTGTTTTAGGAAGCTCACTCCATTGGCACTATGGGGTATTAATTGGTGAGGGTTATACTATAGGCAGGAAAGGGTATTGCAAAGTTTCAGAAAACAGTTGGTATTGACACAGTCTAAGGAAATAGTGCTGGGAATGTATATATAGGGAGAAAAATAAATAAAAAATATTCAGGAGGCAGAATTCAAGGATTTCGATTAAGTGGATGCACAGAATTTGGGAGCAGCTTCTTAGCTTCTGAAAGGTGGACTTCAGAAACTTTTCTCTGAGCTAGTCCGATAATACATCTAATCCAAGATTATTCTGTTGAAGATGGCAGACTTGGGGGTAATGATAAATGTCAATGTTAACATTTATCTTCCTTTATTGACCAATTAAAGAGCATTCATAAATAGGTTCAGGTAAATTGAGATAGTTTCCCTTTTCAATGTTGGACACTATATTCTTCCATTTTCACGTATTATATTAGTCTTTGCTTATTTGGACAGATTTTTATTTGTCTGGAATTTACTTTAGCTTTTATGAGGACTGATTTTCCCAATATTTTAAGATTTGATAATCAAGGATCCCTCCTTCCCACCTCCATATATATTTAGGAAATTTGAGATCAATAGGATGTGTTAATAATTTGTTAGAAAAGGGCTCTTTCATCATCCTGCCTATTAGCACTCAATTTCCTGTTTTATTGTTGGAATAATTACACCTCTAACGGAAGCATAATGGAGGGAAGCATGAAGAAGTATACATGGCAAAAGAGATAAAATATATTTAATAATCTTAGCTCCTTCCCTAGTAAAGATACATTACCACTACTGATGCAACTTCAGGTAAATTTTTCAAAAAACAGAATATTTCCTAGTACAAAGTGTACACCAGCATCTTGGATTAACATATGACAAAAAACATATGCATTGCTCATTGCTCAGTGAAAGCTTATGGGGCCTCTTTGTATCACTAAAGGACAAATCATGATTATAAGCTTAAATTAATTAGTAGTGCCCATTAATTAGTGCATTTCTAAAAGAAACAGTGAAAATGTTCAGTGTAGGACAAATTGTGAACAGCAGCCTTGGGGGAGATTCAGTTTGTAGGTTTGTAGAAGGATGGTTAGCACGAAGCAGAGGAATCAACTTTAATCTGGGAGAGAAATGGAACTCCTAGGTTTGATAGGAAGGCTGCCATGGTTTCTACTGGAATACCACAAAAAAAAAATCTCTGTCCCTTCAAAGGTCAGTTCCAGTCTGAATATTCTTTGTATCTGAAGTTCTAGAATGGGGCTGTAGAAATAAACTCTAGAAATAAAGTTGATACATTTCAACATTTTGTCAGGCCTCATAACTACCCTATGACATGGGAAATATCTCTATCCCAGTTTCATAGATGAGAAAATCAAAATGAAAAGAGAGGTGAAATCCAGGGTCTTACATTTAGTAACTGTTATAATAAGGTTGTTTGATTTCCAAGTCTGTGTTTTTAAACACTACACTACACTGCATAAAATGCCAGGGAGCAATTTTATATTTACATCAGCATTTAAGAGTGATTCTCTCATTTTTTAGCACAATATGAGGAAAAGGAGAAAGAGGTGAAACTGAGGCATTTGTTAATCCATTCAATAAGCAACTTTGAGATCCTACTCTGTACCAGTTGTGAGGTGGGGTGGGGTTTGAGAGTACAAATTTTTATAGAGCATACCATTTATCAGGTAAGATAGGAATTATCATTTTTCTACCTCTTACTCTAATCTTATTCTCCCTTTCTGCAGTATAAGTATTATAATAGTGAACATTTTAGTTTGTATGACATATGTGATTTAAAGGTGGAATCATTAGGAAAGGGCTCAAAATCTTAGAGGGCCTTGAATTCTAAACGAAGGAATGTACATTGTATCCTGAGGCCAATGTAGAATGATTGAAGAGATTTGAAAAAAAATGAAATATTGAGTTTGATATTTAGTTTAGCTTGCTTTTGTTTGACTTTATATATCAGTTTGACTGAGTGTATAGGGCTGGAAGTGGATAGAAAAAACTGGAAATTTATGAGGCTATTGCATGGATAAAGTGATGTGAACCTGGAGCAGATGGTAGCAAAAATGGAAGGTAAGGTTAGATGTGGAAGAATGGTAAAGATACTAAAGCTCTTTTAAGATACTACCTATTCTAATACAGCCTGTGTGCTGGAAAAACATGATGGATTCTGAAGTTTGGCACACCAAGTTTTGTTCTCCTACCTGTCAGTTATATAACTTTGTCCTAGTTATCCAAAATCTCTTACATCTAACACGGAGATAATTATGTATATTTTACCTTTAATTTTTTATAAAACACCTTCAAAATACTGGCTATAGAGGAGATTTTCAAAAAACATCAATTTCCGTCTCCCTTCCCTAACCTTTATCTTTTTATTCCAGAGATAATAACACAAGAAATAGAGTATTACTATTATTATCTATGTTTTTAATAGTGTCATAGAAATTTAGAGGTAAGAGAACTCTAAGGGACAGAGTAAACATTTAATGAAGCATCTAATCCAAGAAACAGTTTTAAATATTCAATATGTATAGATAGTTTTCCTGGTGCTGTTGATACAGTAGAAACTTGAGAAAATATTGCTGAATAAAAGTTGTGGTGCTAGACCTTGTAGGACATGGAAAATGAGAATTGTTAGAGAAGGAAGAGTATTCTTTGCTGGGGTATAAAAAGTATTAATCTAGGGGAGATATGGGTAGGGAAATGGGAGACTAGAAAGAAAAATGCCAAATACTTTAGCATTTTCATAGATAAATGAAATCAGCTCCTAGAAAAATAGCATGCATGAGTGCTCAGCCGCTCAGTCATATCAGACTCTGCAACCCCAGGGACTGTAGCCCACCAGGCTCCTCTATCTATGGGATTTTCCAGGCAAAAATACTGGAGTGGGTTGTCATTTCCTTCTCCAGGGGATCTTCCCCACCCAGGGATCAAATCCATGTCTCCTGCATTGCAGGCAGATTCTTTACCACTGAGCCACTGGGCAAACCCCAGAAAAATAGCATATATAAGGCAAAAGAAAAAAAAAAGGAGAATCAACATTGACAAGAAGCTTTCCAACTGAGATGAGTGGATTATAATTTATTTTCCCTGTGCAACCAAGAAAATGAGGTAAAGCCACCAGTTAGAGTAAAACTTAATGAATTTATCACTGTATATATAAAAAATGAGATATTTGAAAGTCCGATTCAACCTGATAAACTAGTAATACATTTTTGCTAGACTTTTTACTAAGTTCTCATCAAGATGGTCATAAAATATATAAAGACACAAAAACTGACAACCAATATCTTTTACAAGGTAAAGGTGGACCATATGGAGTAAAATATAAACTGTCTGAATCACCTTTGCCAGTGTTCTGGAAAATAAAGTTTTATTGCATCTTGTATATGTCCAATCAAGAAAAAGCCATCTTTAAAATGGCAAGAAATCTTGTGACATTTTCACTAGCCTTTGCCCCACCCCTTCCCTGGCATGACAGTGATTTTGGTCTTCAAGCTCTACCAGCCTGGTTCTCCATTCCCTCCCTAGAACTGAGCTGGAAAAGCAGCCCTAACCTACAAATTGTTCTGTATATCTATTCAAACCTATCTGAGGGATACCTGAAAGGCTGATGCGTGGTGCTAGACACTGTTTTGCCTACATCAGAACTCAGATAGGAAAAGCCATGAGCACTGTCCACAAAAGCTATAAGGTAAACTATAGTCCCCCAGATGCTGGGAACAAGGGATTATTGTAAATACATAATACAGATCATTCAAGGCAAGGAAGAGAAGCCACATATATGCTCAGATACTATGCATCCTCAGAAACTATCTGACAAGGCCTTAAGCTTTCACCTAGGGCAGATCTATAAGCCCAGAGGAAGCTTAGTAAAAAGAGTGCACTAGAAGAAAGACATCCCTGGTGTAGAGCGGCTAAGACTACACTCCTAATACAGGGGGCCCGGGTTTGATCCCTAGTCAGGGAGCTAGATCCTGCATGCTGCAACCAACACCTGACAAAGATCAAAGATCCTGTGTGCTGCAACTAAGACCTGGTACAGCTAAATAAATAAATATTTTTTAAAAAAGCAAGATTATCGTTACCATCTTTCTAAATTCTATATATATGCGTAAGTATACTGTATTGGTGTTTATCTTTCTGGCTTACTTCACTCTGTATAATAGGCTCCAGTTTTATCCATCTCATTAGAATTTAGGAAGATGGTAATGATAACCCTATATGCAAAACAGAAAAAGAAACACAGATGTATAGAACAGACTTTTGGACTCTGTGGGAGAAGGTGAGGCTGGGATGATCTGAGAGAACAGCATCGAAACATGTACATTATCAAGTGTGAAACAGATCGCCAGTCCAGGTTGGATGCATGAGACAAGTGCTCAGGGCTGGTGCACTGGGAAGACCCAGAGGGATGAGATGGGGAGGGAGGTGGGAGGGGAGTTCAGGATGGGGAACACATGTAAATCCATGGCTAATTCATGTCAATGTATGGCAAAAACCACTACAATGCTGTAAAGTAATGAGCCTCCAACTAATAAAAATAAATGAAAAAAAAAAGAATTACAGAGAGAAAGAAAATTAAAAAAATAAAAACAAGAAAAATTGAGTGCACCAGCACAGAACCAATCTACAAAGATTGGAAGAGGTTGTTTTTCTTCTTTTTGTTTGTCTCCTTTCTTTTTTGTTTTTAAATTTTGATGTATTGTTTGTTTAATCTCTTGCTGCTCAAGGAGATTGAACAAACTGAAGAAAGTTTATACAACTTCTGAATTGTATCTATATTAACCAGTCTGCTATGGTTTTCTAAGACCTAACGCACTGCCCTCACAACATTTTAAGTGCCAATTGATTCCATAAGTGAATTCTGTCAAACTTTCAAGAGGCAGAAAATCCTAATGCAATTACACTTTAAGAGAACAGAGAAAAATAGGAAAAGCATTCAAATTATATTTTCATTTTTGTCCATATCTATAAAATATAGAATTTAAAGTATAAACTAAGTTGCAATATGAATATTGATGCAGAAATCATAAATAAAAGCAAATATAATTCAAAAACTGTAGTAAAATAATAATTGACCAAAACTAAGTGATTTTCTTTGCACTACAGAGACATACATATGGCTCAATACTAGAAAATAGATTAATATAATTCACCATATTAAGCATAAAGAAAGGAAAAGCATATTTATTTCAATAAATTCTAAGGAATCATTCAGTAAGAGCTAAACTTCATGAGTAGAATGAAAAAATAAAGAGAAGGAAGGAAGGCAGGAAAGGAGGAGACAGGCAAGCAGATAAAAGAGTATCTGTAGTAAATATTAAAATAGTAATTGATATGTTTTTGATTATATATATGTACTTACATAAAAATATACATATGCAGGCATAAAAATGCATAATTATAAAATATGTCTATTATATCAAGCTTAATGGCAGAGGATTAGAATTGCTTTGTATTAAAGATGAGAATTAGGCAGGAGGACCATTAACATTATTATTACACTCATCACTCCTTAACCAGGAGGGATTAGCTCCAGGACCCCTGCAGATACCAAAACCTGTGAATACTCAAGGCCTTATATAAATTGCATTGTATTTGCATATAATCTAAGCACATCCTCCTGTGTGCATTAAATCATCTCTAGATTTCTTATAATGCTTAATGCAATGTGAATGGTATATAAATACAATGTAAATCCTATGTAAATAGATGCCAGTATGGGGCAAATTCAAATTTTGCTTCTGGGCACTTTCTGGAATTTTTTTAAAAAAATTTTGATCCATAGGCCTTTGAATCCACAGAAGCAGAGGGTCAATTATACTTAAATGTTTTCTGAAACTTTGGCTAATTATTAAGAGAAGAAATAAATAAAATAAATGCAATAAAAGAATAGATTGGATATGACCATCTATAACTGTGTAATTGAATTCTTGGGCTACACAATTATTATGGACTGAATTGTGTTCCTTCAAAACTCATATATTCAAGCCCTAACTCTGACCCCATGTGTCTCTATTTGGGCACAGGACCTTTAAAGAGGTAATTAAGAGACCTTGGTTCAATCCCTGGGTTGGGAAGATCCCCTGGAGAAGGAAATGGCAAACCACTCCAGTATTCTTGCCTGCAAAATCCCATGAATAGAGGAGCCTGGCTGGCAACAGTTCATAGGGTCACAAAGAGTCGGACTCAACTTAGCAAATAAACTAAATCTGAATGATGCCTTTATAAGAAAAGGAAGAGAAACCAGGATAAGTATGAGGTTTAGGATGTATATGAAAGTGTCAGTCACTCAGTCATATCCAACTCTTTGGACTGTAGCCCTCCAGGCTCCTCTGTCCATGGATTTTTCCAGGCAAGAATTAGTATGTATAAGTTTATGGGTTTTATCAAATTTGTAGATTTGTATATTTCATCAAATTTATCAAAATTTTAAAGACTTTTTAAAAAAAATTTATTCATGCCCCTTGGTCTCTCTCCTCTCCTCCTTAAACTCTCATAATTTGAATATTAGTAAGTTTGATGGTGTCCCACAGGTCTCACAGAGTGGTACATTTGTTACAACTGATGAACCTACATTGAAACATCATAATCACCTGAAGTCCATAGTTTACATTAGGGCTCACTCTTGGTGTTGTTCATTCTATGGGTTTAGACAAATGTGTGATGGTACGTATCCACCATTATTGTATCACACAGGGTATTTCACTGCCCTAAGAACCTTCTGTGCTCCACCTGTTTATCCATCACAACCCTTTATGCCACATGGCATAGACTTTTTAACTGTCTCCATAATTTTGTCTTTTCCAGAATGGCATATAGGTGGAATCATACAGTATGTACACTTCTCATATGCTTCTTTCACATAGTAATAAATACACAATAAAGGTTCCCCCATGTCTTTTTATGGCTTAATACCTCATTTCTTTTCAGGGCTGAATAATATTCCATTGTCCAGATATATAAGAATTTATTTATTCATTCACCTACTGAAGGACATTTTGGTTGACCCACGTTTTGACAATCATCCATAAAACTGCTGCAAACATCCATGTGAAAGTTTTCATGTAGACATATATTTTCAACTCCTTTGGGTAAATACCAATGAACATGATTACTGGATTTTATGATAAAAGTGTGTTTGAAAAGTGAAAGTGTTTGTTTCTCAGTCATGTCCGACTGTTTACAATCTCATGGATTATAGCCCACCAGGCTCCTCTGTCCATGGGATTCTCCAGGCAAGAATACTGTTGTGGATTTGCTCCCGAGATAGATGGGTCCCTTGTGGTTTCTCTCCATACATCGAGAGGTGACCCGTGGTGAACTGGTTACTGACAGAGATCTGAGCAGCTTCTGAGGTCCCGCTTGATTATGTACTGACACCGGCCAGTTCTGCCCCACTTGGACTCTGCTTTGGAACTGATCACCTCTGCATTCCCTGGCCAAGTCTTTTTCCAGCTCATGGCTGCTCCAGATCCAGGGCTGCACCATTGCTCAGCTCAGGCTGGAGCATGTGGTGAGATGCTTATAGGGGACCTGACAGCTGCTCTCTCCACCTTGCAGCATGGCTAGCCAGGGTGTGCGGGCTCCTCATGAGTGGAATCTGAGCTTCTCTAGCCCTTCTCTTTGTCCCAGCAGTTTTCCAACCAGTCACTGGGCTTGTCTTCCCCATGTAGGAGCCCAGGACTGGGATGCTGAGTCTGCGGCTTGATCTGCTTACTTCCCAGGGTGGTGCCCAACCATATAGTCTGTCTGCCTTTTCTTCTGAGTCCCCTCCCAGGAGCACAGGTCCCAACCTGATTGCTTTTCTTCCCTTCTTACACAAGTACCTATCTTGGGAGTGAATCCACAACAGGGCAGAAGCAACAGAGGCTGAGGACAGTGATCAGTTGTGAGAGACAAAGGGGAATTCCCCCTGAGGGAGGGTGGAAAGAGAGCTGCCCAAATAGCTGCCCAAATAGCGGCCAGGTGTTCTGCCCCACTGCACTCCATAGCCCGAGCTGAAGAAATGTTCCAGCCTAACTCAATCCACGACCAGGGAAACTACTCAACCATGGGACACAGTGGCAGTGTGGCCTGGAGCAGATCCAGGGGGGGTAGTGGTGACCACTGTTGCTGCAGACTCAAGAGGGGCCTCAGAAGCCACCCAGGTCACTCATAAGCAACTACTCCACCACAGCGAACCTCCTGATATATGCCGAGAGCCCACGTGGGCCCCGCCAGCCCTGCAGAGTGGTATCACAAAACAGCAGAGGCAGCAGAAGCAGGGGAAAGCACTTGTTAGTGAGAGACAAAGGAGAATCGCATCTGAATCTCTGTCTGAGTACAGCCATGGAAACCTATACAGGTAACACATTGAACCTCTGTTGGAACATGTCCCTACTTCCTTCAGCACTGCCTTCTTCTGGGGCAAAGGTACTGGTACAAAGAGAAAGAAAATCACACACTTGAAAGGAACAGAGCCAGCTCAAGTCCAACCCCTCTGGGCTTCTGCTCTAGGAGTATGGGATCAGACTCGGCCCCTGACTGGGCAGTGATGGCTGCAGAGAGGAAGTCTGGCCTCATGCCAGTACCACTGCTGCCTCTGGTACTGGCATCTCAAGCCCAACCCCCTCCCAAGGTGAAAGCTGCCAACACTCCCTGAAGAAAGATATGACTTGAGTCCACATCAAATTCAGCTCTCCTATTAAAGGCACTGAGCATGTATTATCTACATAGGGCTGCTCCCACACAAGAGACTTTTCAAACATTTAAAGATGTGTAAATTGTCTCCAGTTTGTTGGCTGTATAAAACATATAGTAAGTTATAGTTAAACTTATTTTCAGTTCAGTTCAGTTCAGTTGCTCGGTTGTGTCTGACTCTTTGTGACCCCATGGACTGCAGCATGCCAGGCTTCCCTGTCCATCACCAACTCCTGGAGCTTGCTCAAACTCACGTCCATCCAGTCGGTGATGCCATTCCAACCATCTCATCCTCTGTCATCCCCTTCTCCTCCTACCTTCAATCTTTCCCAGCATCAAGTCTTTTCTAATGAGTCAGTTCTTTGCATCAGGTGGCCAAAGTATTGGAGTTTCAGCTTCAACATCAGTCCTTCCAATGAATATTCAAGGTTGATTTCCTTTAGGATTAACTGACTTGATCTCCTTGTAGTCCAAGGGACTCTCAAGAGTCTTCTCCAATACCACATCTCAAAAGCATTAATACTTCTGTGCTCAGCTTTCTTTATGGTCCAACTCTCACATTCATACATGATACTGGAAAAACCACAGCTTTGACAGACGGACTTTTGTCCACAAAGTGATGTCTCTGCTTTTTAATATGCTGTGTAGGTTTGTCATAGCTTTTCTTTCAAGGACCAAGTGTTAAACATATTATTAAGACTTGGTGCAATTTGAATTTGCTCAATTATTTGAACTTTCTTCTGGGTAAATTCATTTAATTCTCACCTTCTGAATAGTTGTATTTCTTAGCGTTATCTATTCTCCTATACTTTGACATTTTATTTAGAAGGCTCATCTTGAGTGGAATTTTTTTTTCTTTCTCCTTCACTCAGAATGACATCTTGTATCAGTGACTTAGGACTCATGAAGCTATGGTGATATAGAAGAGATAAAAATTCCAATATGTGTCAAACAGTTTTTATCTGACTTTTCAGATTCTTTTAGTCTCAGTAGTCTTTAGCGTCTTTGGTCATTTGTTCTAGACAAAGCTGCCATCGAGTAACCAACTTCAAATAAAAACCGTCTGAATGTTCCTCACTTCATTACACCCAAGATCCTTTATTTTCTTTGCTAAGGATTCTTCACATAGAAACTGAACATTAGCACATGCTCCACCAAAGTGTTTGAATTAAAACTTCCAGGGTGAAACTTTAACCAGCAGGAGATAGGAGCCGGCATATAATTCTTTTCGCTTTCTCCCCAAGATGGGTTTTCCTAAGAAGCAATTATTTGGTCTTCTCCAAGAAGGTTCTGTATGATTGAAAAACTAGTAGTATTTAGTATCAAGTGGTAGCAGACTTGGTATCTCACCCTGACATAGACATACCACTTTTTATTGTGCTTTACTTAATTGCAATTTGGAGATACTGCATTAGGAAAAAAAAAAAAAACTATATGTTCGTGGCTAACCTGTGTCAAGCAAATCTACTGGCACCATTTTTCCTACAGTATTTGCTCACTTTGCGGTGTCTCTACATCACATTTCAGAAATCTCACTATACTACAAACTTTTTCATTATTATTGTATTTTTATGGTAATCTGTTATCAGTGATCTTTAATGTTACTACTATAACTTGCTGAAGGCTCAGATAATGGTTAGCAGTTTTTAGCAATAAAATATTTTTAAAGTTAATGTATGTACACTGCTTTTTTAGAAATAATGCTATTACATGTTTGATAGACTACAATGTAGCGTAAACATAACTTTCACATGCACTAGGAAGCCAAAACATTCAAGTGACTCACTGTATTGTAATATTTTCTTTCTTGCAGTGGTACAGAACCCAACCTTCAATATCTCCAATTATGCCTGTAATGAATTTTATTTTTTCCTAACTTTTAGTCTTCTTTCTCTTTTATTTCTCCTCCTATGATTGTACTCCCTAGTTTAAAAAAAATTAGCACTCTGCCTCACAATGTTTTCTGTGATCCTGGGTAAAACACAGTCACTAAGCTTGTAGTTGGCTAGTTAAGGTCCCTTTTTTCCGTGACTTTTCCTACTTATACCCACCACTCCAGTTGTTAAACTTTATAAAAGCTACTGTCCAGAAAAACAGTAACAGGATTTGGAGGGTGGGGTTCTTTTCATCATAGGGAGAAGATCACTTCAGCTTCCCAGTTTCACTTAATGAATGTTTCTGTAGCCCTACCAGCAATATTTTTGTCCTCCATGGTAATTGATCTCTGGGCCACTTCTACTTGCTTTCAACTGCAAAGCTTATTAGACTATGCTTTTATCCTTAGCTTACAACTGTGTATTTATTTTCAATTTCTGATCCACAGGAACCATTGGCTTGTTTTTCAGTATCATTTTAAAGATATTTTAAGACAACATCTTTCATTGCTGCATTTACAGATGAGAGAATCTAAGATTGACCTGAAAATATCTTAATGAATGAAAACTACTAAACAGACATGCATGTGCCCGTATTATTGACAAAGCTTATAATTTTCTCATGATTGATGAGGTGAAGAGTCTAAGAAATTTATTATTTTGAATAAATTCCAAGTTGCAAATTCTCTGAACACAATAACCATCTACAATTTTTGGTTGTATGTCTATGGAGAGCTGCCTATCTCTTTCTGAATTCTGTACTATTCCTTCATTAAGGACTTACTTTTCATTGAAAGGTAAAAAAACAAAAACTTTATAGATGTAATTAAGTATCTTGACATGGGGAGGTTATCCTAGATTATGCCAATGGTCTCAATGTAATCAGAAGGGTCTTTATAAAGTTAGAATGGAAGATGTGACAACAGAATCTAGAGATTGAAGTGACATGACTGATGTACCATAAGCCAAGGAACCATCATCCTATAGATGATGCAAGAAGCAAGGAAATAGATTCTCCCTTTAAAGCCTTAAAGGCTTGGTTTGGAGAATGAATATCTCTTATCCATACCTTTGTTTTTACTTATAAGATTCATTTTGTTTATGATATCTGACCTCCAAACTATAAAAGAATAAGTGTGTGTTGTTTAAAATTATTAAGTTTGTACTAATTTCTTACAGTGCCAATACATAAAGTTATACTGATGCCATATATTTTCTTCATTCAAAGTCCCACAAATCTATCAATTTACTGCTTGAAATTTAGATACAGGATACACAAAAGGGTACCTCAAGACATATCAAGGGTTGCATACTTAAAGGCCATATTTAATATGATAAATGGCAATCACTACCAAGCTTTAGAGTTGGTAAGACAGCAAAAAGTGATGAAGATGGTGAAAGAGTGAAGAGTGCATACCTCTTAAAGGTTATTACTCAGTTCCAGCCAAATATTGTTATGCATCAATGCAGGCCCAATGTACCAGATCTTATATTTTTCTTATAGAAAAAAAACAAAACATTTTTATGGACTGCTACATGAAATTTCTTGTTTTTAAGTGTGTATAAGTAAATATGGGTTTCCCAGATGGTTCAGTGATAAAGAATCCACCTGCCAATGCAGGAGATGTGGGTTCGATCCCTGGGTCAGGAAGATCCCCTGGAGAAGAAAATGGCAACCCACTCCAGTATTCCTGCCTGGGAAATCCCCATGGACAGAGGAACCTGGCAGGCTATAGCCCATGGGGTTGCAAAAGAGTCAGACACAACTTAGCGTCTCAACAAGTAAATAACAAATTAAAACTTTGTATAGACTAGCACAGTATGGATGAACATATGTAACCAGCTGCTTTGTTTGATTATACTATGGCTAGTCTGCAGTCTCCATACTAGGCCTCTTGAAACAAACTAGTCTATCACCACTTTGCAATCAATTCTCTCCTTCAGTAGATTAAAAATGGGGATGATGTATTTCAATGTTTAATGGTAAAAATAATCTAATTAGTCACATTGTTTTACTATTTTAACATGTGGCTTGTACAAACTTGAGTCAAACTTCTTTTAAAAACCACATCCTTTTGGTTGAATAGAGTGTGCCAGAGAAAACCACATATCCTATGTGACCAAGGAGCCACAGACATTTTAGAAAGGCCACAGAGTATTATGATGCTCCATAGAACACATTCCTGTGAAACTTCAGAACACAAGGAACTGAAGAGTAAGCCTCCTGGAGAGAGACAGGGAGAAAGAGAAGAGCTAATTGGTGATGGCATCACAGCAGGTGTTCTACTCAGGGACTATGATGACACTGCTCATGCATTCAGAGACAACTTCATGTGCTCCTTGGCAAGCTTACACAGATTTGGTTTTTTTGTAAACAAGTCAAGTGTCTACATCTGTGACAAACAGATCTGTGCTTTGAAGAGTACTTCACAGCCTAAAGGGCCCTAGAAACAAAGCCAGAATAAAACTTTGTCGAGTAGGTAGCATTCATTTTGTGCCAAGTGGGCTTAAAAGCTCAGGTGTGGTCAGATGATAGGAAAGATGAAAATGACTCAGAGACATTAACAGAGGAATCTTGGCAGCTATTGAGTTTCATAAACAGAAACTAAGAAATACCTTTGATGACTTAATATTCATCACTGCATAGTTACTCTCTCACAGGGTAGGAAATTGTCAACTGCCAGCCTTGGGAGTCACAGCATGTGCTCTGGTCATCTGCTGACAGTGTCTGAAAGTATGGATATGCTCCATAACTTTCCTTCTTCAAAGTGAAAATTACTGAAAATTACTTCAGTAACTAAGGCTGAAGCATAGAAAGGACTAGTATTTAAAAGAGGAAGTGTTACTTATAGTTGCCAAAGGGAAGGGTTGGGGGAAGGGATAGTCAGGGAGTTTCAGATGGATGTGTACACTGCTATATTTAAAATGGATAACCAACAAGGACCTACTGTATAGAACAGGGAACTCTGCTCAATGTTATGTGGCAGGCTGGATGGGAGGGGAGTTTGGGGGAGAATGGATACATGTATAAGTATGACTGAGTCCCTTCTCTATAACCTGAAACTATCACAACACTGTTTGTTAATCAGCTATACCTCAGTACAGAAAAAAAAGAAGTGTTAATACAACATTGTAAATCCATTATACTTCAATTTAAAAAATAAAGATGAAGTATAACTTTTTCCACTTATTTGGGTAGGGACACATTCACTTGCAATTAATGTTTTTTTCACAATAACTCAAGTTCACAGAAGTAAATCCTTTGTGTCCCCCTGGAACTATTAGCTACAATATTGCTGGAAAGAGGCAAATCCTGGAGGTAAACGATAGGGTCATGGAGACCTTCACTTGTTAACTGTTATTTGTGAATTAGAGACTATGGCTGCATTTAAAAAGTCCTCAGTATATTAAAGAAATGCTCAACCAAAAGTTACATGGTGAGAACATTGATTATGGGATTAATTCTGTCATTTGGCAAATTACATGTAAATCCTATACTACGTGATAGGGGAGAAATTGTTCAAAAACAATAGACATGTTTGCAAATGTAGGCTTTACAAGTCTAGGACAAATAACAATAGGAATAATCATCATGTATTGCTTATAATGTTGAAGCACTTATTAGCAGCACTACATACACAATCACATTTAATCACTAGAGTGGCCCTACAAGACAAGAATCATCATGTCCCTTTTAAAAATATTGAGTTTGACACAATGAATTAGTGATTTACCCCAAATTACACAGTAACTACAAGTAACCTACAAGATCTTCTAGAACTCATACCAAAAAAAAGATGTCCTTTTTATCACAGAGGACTGGAATGCAAAAGTAGGAAGTCTCATGTACCCAACCTGAGCTGGTTATCTGTTTCACCCTAGATAATATACATGTTTCAATGCTGTTCTTTTGAAACATCCCACCCTCGCCTTCTCCCAGAGTCCACAAGTCTGTTCTATACATCTGAGTCTCTTTTTCTGTTTTGCATATAGGGTTATCGTTATCATCTTTCTAAAGGCCTGGTGCACTGGGAAGACCCAGAGGGATTGGGTGGAGAGGGAGGTGGGAGGGGGGACTGGGATGGGGAATACATGTAAATCCATGGCTAATTCATTTCAATGTATAACAAAAACTACTGTAATGATGTAAAGTAATTAGCCTCCAACTAATAAAAATAAAAAAAGGAAAAAAAAAAAAAAGAGAAACCTAGAGTAACAGGCAAATTTGGCCTTGGAGTACAAAAGGAAGCAAGAGTTTTGCCAAAAGAAGGAACTGATCATAGCAAACAACATTTTCAAACAACACAAGAGAAAACTCTACACATGGACCTCACCAGATGGTCAACTGAAAAAAGACTGATTATGTTCTTCGCAGCCAAAGATGGAGAAGCTCTATACAGTCAGCAAAGATAAGAATGGGAGCTAATGTGGCTCTGACCATCAGCTCCTTATTGCAAAATTCAGGCTGAAATTGAAGAAGTAGGAAAGCCATTAAGTCATTCAGGTATGATCTAAATCAAATCTCTTATGATTATACAGTGGAGGTGATGAATAGATTCAAGGGATTAGATCTGGTAGACAGAGGAAGTATGGACAGAGGTTCTTAACACAGTACAAGAGGTGGTGACCAGAAGCACCCCAAAGAAAAAGAAATGCAAGAAGGCAAAGTAGTTGTCTGAGGAGCCTTACAAATAGTTGAGAAAAGAAGAGAAAGGCAAAGGAGAAAGGGAATGATATATCCAACTAAAGGTAGAGTTCCAAAGAATATCAAGGAGAGATAAGAAAGCCTTCTTAAGCAAACAATGTAAAGAAATAGAGGAAAACAATAGAAGGGGAAAGACTAGAGATCTCTTCAAGAAAATTAGAGATACCAAAGGAATATTTCATGTAAAGATGGGCACAATAAAGGACAGTTACATCAAGGACCTAATAGAAGCTGAAAAGATTAAGAAAAGGTGGCAAGAATTCACAGAAGAACTGTACGAAAAAGATCTTCATGACCCAGATAATCATGATGGTGTGATCACTCACCTAGAGCCAGACACTCTGGGGTGTGGAGTCAAGTGGCCCTTGGGAAGCATCACTATGGACAAAGCTAGTGGATGTGATGGAATTCCAGCTGAACTATTTCAAATCCTAAAAGACGATGCTATGAAAGTGCTACATTCAATATAACAGGCTGGAAAACTCAGCAGTGGCCACAGGGTTGGAAAAGGTTAGTTTTCATTCCAATCCCGAAGAAAGGCAATGCCAAAGAATGTTCAAATTACCATATAATTGCACTCATTTCACATGCTAGCAAGATTATGCTCAAAATCCTTCAAGTTAGGCTTCAGCAGTACATGAATCAAGAACTTCCAGATGTACAAGCTGCATTTAGAAAAGGCAGAGGAACCAGAGATCAAATTGCCAATATCCATTGGATCATAGAAAAAATAAGGAAATTCTACAAAAGCATCTACTTCTGCTTCATTGATTACGCTAAAGCCTTTGACTGTGTAGGTCACAACAAACCATAGAATATTCTTAAAGAGATGGGAATACTCGACCATCTTACCTGCCTCCTGAGAAATACAGGACAAGAAGCAACAGTTAGTACTGAACATGAAAAAATGGACTGGTTCCAAATTGGGAGAGGAGTACATCAAGGCTGTATATTGTCACCCTGCTTATTTAACGTATATGCAGAGTACATCATGTGAAATGCTGGGCTGGAGGACTGGATGGAGCACAAGCTGGAATCAAGATTGCTGGGAGAAATATCAACAATCTCAGATATGCAGATGATACCACTTTAATGACAGAAAAAAAGAGGAACTAAAGAACCTGAAAAAATGAAAAATTGAAAAAATGATGATCATGGCATCAGGTCCCATCACTTAATGGCAAATAGATGGGGAGAAAGTAGAAAGTGACAGATTTTATTTTCTTAGGCAACAAAAATCACCTGTAGATGGTGACTGCAGCCATTAAATTAAAAGATGCTTGCTCCTTGGAAGAAAAGCTATGACAAACCTAGACAGCATATTAAAAAGCAGAGACATCACTTTGCCAACAAAGGTCCATCTAGTCAAAGCTATGGTTTTTACAGTAGTCATGTACAGATGTGAGAGTTGGACCATAAAGAAGACTGAGCACCAAAGAACTGATGCTTTCAAACTGTGGTACTGGAGAAGACTCTTGAGAGTCCCTTTGACATGCAAGGAGATCAAACCAGTCAATCCTAAAGGAAATCAATCCTGAATATTCATTGGAAGGACTGATGCTGAAGCTCCAATACTTTGGCTACCTGATGCAAAGAGCCAACTCACTGGAAAATACCCTGATGCTGGTAAAGATTGAGGGCAGGATGAGAAGGGGATGACAGAGGATGAGATGGTTGGATGGCATCACTGACTTAATGGGCATGAGTTTTGAGCAAACTCAGCGAGATAATGCAGGACAGGGAAGCCTGGGCATGCTGCAGTTCATGGGGTCCCAGAGAGTTAGACATGACTTGGTGAGTGAACAACAGAAGCAGCAGCAGCAGAAACAACACAGTTAGTTGCAGAGATTGATTCAAACTGACATTTTTCTGACTACTTAGCCCAATGGATAGAATTTGGTCTTCTCTTTGTTAAAAGGACAAAGTTTTCTTTAATTACTGTATGAAATGTTTGTTAAGTAACTCACTTAGGAAACAAAGATTTGGTTCTTACCAAAATAATTTTCTGTGTTTCATGTTGTCTTTTTATCAGGTCTTTAATTATTTGAGAAACTGAATCTTCTCTGTTTAAAAAATAACAAAACAAAAAAACTACAGTTCCTCTTATAACTATAACTTTGTATTTGCTTAATCATCACTTTGATTAAATGGATAACAATATTTTTTCACAGTAACATATGGTTATGTTTAATCAAGTGCTTTAAACCTTGTGACATTTTAGATAATATCCTAAAACCAAATTCTAAATAAAGTCATTTTGATCTTGAACTAACTTTGTGATTTTCCAGATGTCCCTGGATAATCACAAAAGAATTTTTTCTCTCTCCTTATAAAAAGAGAGTTATTAAACTATTTGAAGCTTATTTTATATGTTAAATGCACAGGAAAGTTTTCAAATAAGAAATGATGCTAAACCTTCTTTAGGTTATATATGATTATAAGTGTATTAACATTGTGCTCCAGGAATTGTAGAAAATTTGTATAAATTTGTCCTTACTGTTCATGTAATCAGTCATAGTTTCAAATATTATCTTAAATGTATATCACAGAAATAGCCAAATTTCCTTGTTAATTACATTATAATTTATCCTCACCAGATCTTTATCCATGGCCATTTTGAACTCTTTTGTTCTTCACAGTTATTGTTTTGTTCTGATGCTTTCCTGAAAATTGTTGCTACAGACAAAAGGACTCATCCTCAAAAAGAATGATGGGAAGAGCTTTGACAAGCTTTGACAGCATTTGGATAGCATTAACATCATCTCACTGAGCTAGTAAAGAACTTCAAGTACCCTAATGGAGAAATTGATTCAGAAACAGCTAACCCAGGATCAAGCAAAACAAAAATTAAGTTGAATTCAAAGAATCAGTGAGGATAATTATAATTTTTATGACCTCTTGTTTAAAACATTATTAACAGTTTGATTTCTAATGTAAAGAATCCCTTTTTCTTAAACTATCTGTAACTTATAGATATTTGGTAAATTATACCTGTGTAAATAGAACTGAATTATTTTCTTCCCACCTGATCCCTTTAGAATGCACACTCTTATTGAATACTCTTATTTTCATAGAAATGTCATTATTTGCATAAATTTAATAAGAAGCTGTTCTCCTTACAACAGGAACACAATTGGAAATGTTTTCCATTTTATTAAGACTTTGACTGGAATGTCAAATTTGAGAATGTGCGTTGAGTCAGATATAACCAGATTGTTTTAAGAAACTAAGGTTTACTTCACAGAGCCAATAAAGTCATTTAAGAAGGAAAAAAAAAAGGCCTGTTACCTGTCTTACAAACTTCACAACCTTACAGTATGCTATGGAAGAACAATTCCTGATGGTCCCAGGAACCTGAGGATATATGGGAGACTTGAGAAGGGAAGGAGTCACACAAATCCACAGGTGGTGCAGGTGAAGTTTGATGATAAGTCCTTGGCTTAACATTCTAGAAATGAGAGATTTTTAAAAGTTCAGTCAGTTATTTCTTATTAAATGTCGTAGCAAAGTGGATTTACAAATGACCTACATGGTCAATTAGTATTCTTGCTGTAGGTGTTTAAATAATCAGGCCAAGTTTAATGATATTGGACCTATTCTGCAAACAAAATAGTCTGATTACCTTTGGTGACCCAGAGGGATGGGATGGGGAGGGATATGGGAGGGGGGTTTGGGATGGGGAACACATGTAAATCCATGGCTGATTCATGTCAGTGTATGGCAAAAACCACTATAATACTGTAAAGTAATTAGCCTCCAACTAATAAAAATAAATGAAAAAAAAGGGCATGATTGTAGAAGAAAAACTATGTTTCAATAGAAAAGTATAGAAAACTAGTGTGCTTAGTCACTCAGTCATGTCTGACTCTGTCACCTCTTAGACTACAGCCCGCCAGGCTCCTCTGTTCATGGGATTCTCCAGTCAAAAATAACAGACTGGGCTGTCATGCCCTTCTCCAGGGGATCTTCCCAACCCAGGGATTAAACCCATGTCTCCTGCATCTCCTGCATTGCAGGCAGATTCTTTACCACTGAGCCCCCAGGCCATAAAAAACTATAGTGTACCCTTATAGATAACAAAATATAGTTCTATTAATTGTCTCTGCGGTTTATTTTCTCTCTGTAAACTGGACTCATTTCTGAATTCTACTTTTTCCCAATATGATCAGGCTTAGTTCAATTCAGTCACTCAGTTGTGTATGACTCTGCAACCCCGTGGACTGCAGCACACCAGGCCTCCCTGTCCATTGCCAACTCTAGGAGTTTACTCAAACTCATGTCCATTGAGTCAGTGATGCCATCCAACCATCTCACCCTCTGTTGTACCCTTCTCCTCCTGCTCTCAATCTTTCCCAGCATCAGGATCTTTTCAAATGAGTCAGCTCTAGGCATCAGGTGGCCAAAGTATTGGAGTTTCAGCTTCAGCATCAGTCCTTCCAATGAATATTCAGGACTGATCTCCTTTAGGATGGACTGGTTGGATCTCCTTGCAGTCCAAGGGACTCTCAAGAGTCTTCTCCAACACCACAGTTCAAAAGCATCAATTCTTTGGTGCTCAGCTTTCTTTATAGTCCAACTCTCACATCCATACATGACTACTGAAAAAACAATAGCTTTGACTAGATAGACCTTTGTTGGCAAAGTAATGTCTCTGCTTTTTAATATGCTGTCTAGGTTGGTCATAACTTTTCTTCCAAGGAGCAAGAATCTTTTAATTTCATGGCTGTAGTCACCATCTGCAGTGATTTTGGAGCCCAAGAAAATAAAGTCTGTCACTGTTTCCACTTTTCTCCCATCTATTTGCCATGAAGTGATGGGACCAGATGCCATGATCTTAGTTTTCTGAATGCTGAGCTTTAAGACAACTTTTTCACTCTCCTCTTTCACTTTCATCAAGAAGCTCTTTAGTTCTTCTTCACTTTCTGCCATAAGGGTGGTGTTACTTGCATATCTGAGTTTTGATCTTTCTCTCGGCAATCTTGATTCCAGCTTGTGCTTCATCCAGCCCAGCATTTCTCATGATGTACTCTGCATAGAAGTTAAATAAGCAGGGTGATAATATACAGTCTTGATGCACTCCTTTCCCTTTCTGGAACCAGTGAGTTGTTCCATGTCCAGTTCTAACTGTTGCTTCCTGACCTGCATACAGGTTTCTCAAGAGGCAGGTCAGGTGGTCTGGTATTCCCATCTCTTTAAGAATTTTCCAGAGTTTGTTGTGGTCCACACAGTCAAAGGCTTTGGTGTAGTCAATAAAGCAGAAGTAGATATTTTTCTGGAACTCTCTTGCTTTTTCGATGATCCAACAGATGTTGGCAATTTGATCTCTGGTTCCTCTGCCTTTTCTAAATCCAGCTTGAACATCTGGAAGTTCACGGTTCACATACTGTTGAAGCCTGGCTTGGAGAATTTTGAGAATTACTTTGCTAGCATGTGAGATGAGTGCAATTGTGCAGTAGTTTAAACATTCTTTGGCATTGCCTTTCTTTGGGATTGGAATGAAAACTGACCTTTTCCAGTCCTGTGGCCACTGCTGAGTTTTCCAATTTTGCTGGCATATTGAGTGCAGCACTTTCACAGCATCATCTTTTAGGATTTGAAAAAGCTCAACTGGAATTCCATCACCTCTACTAGCTTTGTTCATAATGATGCTTCCTAAGGCCCACTTGACTTCACATTCCAGAATGTCTGACTCTAGGTGAGTGATCACACCATCGTGATTATCTGGGTCATGAAGATCTTTTTTGTATAGTTCTTCTCTGTATTCTTGTCACCTCTTAGTATCTTCTGCTCTGTTAGGTCCATACCATTTCTGTCCTGTATTGTGCTCATCTTTGCATGAAATGTTCCCTTGGTATCTCTAATTTTCTTGAAGAGATCTCTAGACTTTCCCATTCTATTGTTTTCCTCTATTTCTTTGCATTGATTAGGCTACAATGCTTCAAATTAATATTTCAAATTTTCTTCCACTCTTCTGACCTGATGTGAGTTAAAACTAAAACTACTTTTTCCCCCAAGCCCTGGTAGCTGAAGCTGGATGACTTGATATAAACTTCAGAGAAATCACTACAACACCTAAGTATGGAAACCTTCATACATGCTGCTGTAACAAGCCACTCAGGAAGTTCGCTAGAACACTGTTATTAGCATCAAAGACATTCAAATGGGCAAAAATGCTTTGACTTCAAATCTAGAAATCTTCTCAACTTTTTTCAGATTCAGATACAAGTTTCCAACTATTAACTTTTTCTTCTTTTCCATAGAAACATGTCTTATTAAGTACATGATTGCTCACACCATATAGATGCCTAACTTTGGTGGCAGTGTACCTGTAAAATCTCCTGAAATCAGACTCAACTGTTTAACTGATCTCACATGTTCCTAGGAAAGATAAACTAGTTCAGTGATACACAGAAAAATCTACCAACTCACCTTCTGGACTGTGAAACTTCTTAAGGAGGTTTCAAAGGTAGGAAATGTAAGGGTGGCAAAATATACCACCCCAGAACATGTCTCTTTAGCATAAGGATCATGGTAAGGAGAATATTTTGAGAAACAACAGATACAGCAGAAGCTCTAAAAACAGATTATAATTCATTCTTTGTAAGGGAAATGAACAATTATAAAAATAAGTCTCCACATGTAAAGGTATTGACCTCTCTGTGCTTGGGAGAGAGATGAACAACTAAATCACAAGACATTCTTCTCAATGGACAAGAAACTGATTTAAATCTGTATAACAAGCTTTCTTTTTGCTTATCAGTTTTCTTGTTCATTCTATAATTTGCACCCCAACAACCAAAAATAGCTTAAGATATTTAAACCTGAATTCTAAGCCATTTCTTACACAGTTTATCACTTTACCCTGGGTTTCTGCCAAGTACACATGAGATATACATATTTAAAAACTTGTTTACATGTAAATCCATGGCTAATTCATTTCAATGTATGACAAAAACCACTGCAATGTTGTAAAGTAATTAGCTTCCAACTAATAAAAATAAATGGAAAAAAAAACTTGTTTATTTTAAATCTGTTTAAGTAAATAAACAGTTTCATTTAAAGGAATATTAAAAATGAAATATTTTAGAATAAATTTAAGGAAAAAAGCATAATACTTATAGAATAGAATCTATAAAATATAGTTGAAATATATTAAAGAAGACTTAACTAAATGGAAAGAAACAGTATGTAACAATTAGAAAATTTAGTATTGTTATTATGGAAATACTCTCCTAAATGGTGCCACAGATTCAATGTACCCTCAATCAATATCACAACTGGATTTTTTAAAATATAATTTTTAAAGGTTACACTCCATTTACAGTTATTATAAAACATTGGCTATATTCCCTATGTTGTACATCAGTGCAGCCTATCTTACACTTAATAGTTTGTACCTCCCACATTACCTCGCCACTATAATGCCGCTCCACCACCCTCTGGTAGCCATGAGTTTGTTCTCTATATCTAAGATTCAGATTCTTTTATGTCATATTCACTAGTTTGTTAGATCTTTTAGATAACATATAGTGTTTTTCTCCGTCTAACTTATTTCACTAAGCATAATATATATTATTTGAAATTATATGTTAACATTTCTTTATTTTCTTGAATAATATCTATTAATATCCATTACATTGGGTAATGCTTAGGTAATGTTTGTTGAGTGCACGATTATGATCTTTGTCAGGGCAAGAATTATGCTTTAAAAAAATTCACCCTGAATAATTCAAGCATTTTCCAAATATTTTTCTCTGCTTTTTTAGTTGCTTTGAAGATCAACATTCCACTTGGGAAAATTATACAATTATCTACATGGTACTATATGAGATCCCTAAAGAGCACAACTCTTCTTGCCTCAGGGACTAATTTCAGAGAACTTGAAATATGCATTTACCTAATAATGTTAGTGGTAAGCCTTTAATAAACTAGAACTACTCTGTGCTATACATTAGTTGAGTGCTTTATATCCATCATCCCATTTGGCCTCTTCATGCTCATCTTACTAAGTTAATTTGGTTTTGGATTTTTTTCTTCATGATTCTCATTTCTTAAATAAGGAAAGTGAGGTTCAGAGAGGACTAACACATTGACAAAGGTCACATAGTCAGTAACTGACCAGGTGCATAACCAACATGCTAAGTAACATTTTTATTTGTTACTGTGTACCAAAATGTGTACTAAACATGATAGCTCAGTTCATGACCAAATCATCATCAAAATCAACATCAAAACTTGGAGAGTTTGGCTTCTCACATACTCTTCAACCAAGTGAATTCATTTTTAAGTTTTATACAGTTTATCTATTATGCTCCCTTGTGATATGGAGGGTTCAATGGGACTTTAGATATTTTATTTTATTTATTTATTTTTTTTAGATATTTTAGTTAACTAGAAAAGAATCATTGCAAGAATGACAGCAGTATTCTTTTCCAGAAAGGGGAATGTCAATTCACCCCTGGGGCAGGTTCTTTGGACAAATCTTCTTAAACAAAAACAAAAGTGAAAACAAAACCTCTTTTGGTTTTAATTATAGTTTTGAATAAAATTTTTTTCCAACTGAAGATGTATGTTAACATTTTATTTTCAGAAGTTACCAAATCTAAAATTATCATAAGGATCTATTTTCTAGTTTTACTTTAAGGAAATACAATTTTTCCAAATTACATATGAAGTTTCTTCACATTTACATATTACAATTGGCTGTTCACTCTTCTACGTGACTCATATTTTAGAGTTAATCTAAGATAGAAATTAGCAAGGCCATTTCCATTTTAGAAATGGAAATTAGTATCTAAAGTTAGTTCAAGCTAATATCTATTCAACTTTTGCTATGACATTCTTTTTAGTTTTCTATTGAGTTATGATTACATTCAGTATACACACAACTATAAAGAGTACACTTTGATTAGTTTTGACAAATATCTACACCTGAATCCAATACCTCAATCAAGATGTAGATGGGCGAGGAGTCAGGATGGAATAGGAGGGTGTGGAATTTGTCTCTGCTCACAAGTACATCAAGAATACATCTACAGGAACTTCCCTGGTGGTCCAGTGGTTAAGCATCCACCTTCCAATGCAGGGGACATAGGTTTGATCTTGGTCAGGAACTAATATCCCACATGCAATGGAGCAACTAAGCCCGCTAGCAGCAACTACTGAGCCCACATGTTCTGGAGCATGAGTGTCACAATCAGAGAACCCGTGTGCTGCAACTACTGAGCCTGAATGCCACAAGGAAGATCCCAAGTGCCACAACTAAGACTTAATGCAGTCAAATAAATATTTAATAAAATCTAAAAATTGTAAAAACTTTTTAAAAAGAATACATCTACAAATGGAACAATTCTCACAGAACACATGCTGAACATTAGTTAAAGACTTTGGATACCTAAAGAGATAAGAAAAATCCCCTCACAACTGGGTAGGATGAAAGGAAGAAAAAAAGAAAAGGGGTAAAAAAAGGTCCAGCAATTCTGGTGGAAAGCTGAAGGTGAGGAGAGTTTCTCACAATCAGAAAGAAACCCCACATGGTGGGGAAATCAGCTGGGATAGAAAGGGACTTTTGGGAGATTGAGGAATGCAGAGGACAGTCTGTGGAAGGCAGGACAAAGTAAGAACTGAACATATGGTCTGTGCCCTGCACACTCCAGCAAGAGTCATAAGTCTCCTGCCACGGAATGGGGCTAGTTGCTGGGGAGTAGGGTTTGGAGCATGGACCCAGGGAGGCAGCAGCTATTGGCTGTGAAAAGACAGCCTGAAGGAACAGGATTAAGGAGCTCCACAACTGGGAGAGCTTGCAAAGGAAGTCCAGGACACCACAGAAGCAATGCTTGGGTGAGCAGTGCACAAGGGAGGCACGGGCTGCCACTGTAATCCCCTTCCCCACCTGCTGGCTTCAGCCTCCACAGGCATTAGAAAAAGCATCCATCTGAGCTGGCTCACCTGCCCCTCAAAGGCAAAGCCTCCTCTACTCACATAGGCTCCAGGGTCTTGAGCGCCACCACCCCAAAGCCTCAAAACTGCCATTGCTTGCAAATGACATGACAATAAACACAGAAAATCCTAAAGATGCCACTAGAAAACTGCTAAAGCTAATCAATGAATTTTAGAAGAGCTGTAGGATACAAAATTAAAACAGAGAAAAGTCTTGCATTTCTATACTTTAATAAGAAAAGATCAGAAAGAGAAATTAAGGAAATGATCCCATTTACCATCACAATCAAAAGAATAAAATACCTAGAAATAAATCTACCTAAGGAGGCAAAAGACCTGTATGCAGAAAACTATAAGATACTGATGAAAGAAATCAAAGATGACACAAATAGATGGAGAGATATACCATGTTCTTGGATTGAAAGAATCAATATTGTGAAAAATGACTATACTACCCAAAGCAATGTACAGATTCAATGTAATCTCTATCAAATTACCAGTGCCATTTTTCACAGAATTAAAATAAAAATTTTTACAATTTGCATGGAAACACAAAAGATCCTGAATAGTCAAAAGAATTTTGAGAAAGAAAACTGGAACTGGAGGAATCAGGTACCTTGATTTCAGACTATACTACAAAGCTACAGTAATCAAGACAGTATGGTACTGGCACAAAAACAGAAATATAGATCAATGGAACAGGATAGAAAGCCCAGAGATAAACCCACACACCTATGGTCACCTAATCTTTGACAAAGGAGGCAAGAATATACAATGGAGAAAAGACAGTTTCTTCAATAAATGGTGCTAGGAAAACTGGACAGCTACATGTAAAAGAATGAAATTAGAATACTTCCTAACACCATCAAAAATAAATTTAAAATGGATCAGATCGGAAACTATAAAACTCTTAGAGGAAAACACAGGCAGAACACTCTTGACACAAATCACAGCAAGATCTTTTTTGACCCACCTCCTAGGGTAATGAAAATAAAAACAAATTGGACCTAATTAAACTTAATTAAAAGTTTTTGCACAGCAAAAGAAACAGTTAACAGGATGAAATAACAACCCTCAAAATGGGAGAATATATTTGCAAAGGAAGCAACTGACAAAGGATTAATCTCCAAAATATACAAACAGCTCATGCAACTCAGTATCAAAAAATAAACAACCCAATCAAGAAATGGGCAGAAGAACTAAATATACTTTTCTCCAAAGACATACAGATGGCCAACAGACACATGTAAAGATGCTCAACATCACACAGTTGTGTCTGACTCTCTGCCACCCCATGGACTGTAGCCCACCAGGCTCCTCTGTCCATGGGATTCTCCAGGCAAGAATACTGGAGTGGGTTGCCATTTCCTTCTCCAGGGATCTGAACCTGGGTCTCCCACATTGCAAGGAGACTCTTTACTGACTGAGTCACCAGGGAAGACCACTAATTATTTGAGAAATGGAAATCAAAACTGGGGCTTCCCAGGTGGCATGAGTGTTAAAGAACACACCTGCAAATCCGGGAAACTTAAGAGAAGTGGGTTCAATTCCTGGGTCAGGAAGGTCCCCTGGAGGAAAAAATGGCAATCCACTCCAGTATTCTTACCTGGAGAATCTCATGGACAGAGGAGCCCAGTGGGCTATAGTCCATAGGGTCACAAACAGCCAGACAAAACTGAAACGACTAAACAGGCATGCATGCAAATCAAAACAACAATGAGGTATCACCTCATATCAGTTAGAATGGCTATCATCAAAATATCTACAAACAATAAATGCTGGAGAGGGTGTGGAGAAAAGGGAACTGTCTTTTACTACCTGTGGGAATGTAAATTGATACAGCCACTATGGAGAACAGTATAGAGGTTCCTTAAAAAAATAAAAATAGAACTACCATATGATCCAGCAATCCCACTCCTGGGCATATATCTGGAGAAAACCATAATTCAAAAAGATACATGCACCCCAATGTTCATTGCAGCACTATTTACAATAGCCAGGATGTGGAAGCAACCTAAATGTCCATCAACAGAGGAATGGATAAAGAAGATGTGGTATGAATTAACAATGGAATATTACTTGCCCATTAAAAGGAATGAAATTGTGTCATTTGCAGAGACATGGATGGACCTAGAGACTGTCATACAGAGTGAAGTAAGTCATAAAGAGAAAAACAAATATCATATATTAACACATGTATGTGGAATCTAGAAAAATGGTACAGGTGAACCTATTTGCAAAGCAAAAATTGAGACAGAGTCATAGAGAAAAAAAAATATATGGACATCAAGGGGAAAAGTGGCAGGGAGGGATGAATTGGGAGATTGGGATTTACATATATACACTACTATGTATAAAATAGATAACTAATAAGAACCTACTGTATAGCACAGGGAACTCTACTCAATGTTCTGTGGTGACCTAAATGGGAAGGAAATTCAAAAAAGAGGGGATATATGTATATGTATGGCTGATTAACTTTGCTCTACAGCAGAAACTGACACAGCAGTATAAAGCAACTATACTCCAATAAAAATAAGATATAGAGTACCACCATCAACCTAAAAATTCTCTTATCCTTTTCTGATATATCCTCATGCACCTCCCAGAAGCAATTGCTTCTATGATTTCCATCTCTTTAGCTTTGTTTCTCCTATGGTAGCAATACAAAAATGGAATTGTGCAGTGAGTACTATTTGGGATCTAGGTTCTTTAACTGGGTATACTTATACAATTCATCCATGTTGCGGGCATCTATAGTTCTCTCCTTTTGGTGGTTGAGCAGTAGTCCATTACTGATGTATCAAAATTTTCAATTCTTTTTCATGCTGATGGATAGGTAGATAATTTTCAATGTATTTTTTTTATAAGTAAGGTTACTATGAACATTTTTATACAAATCTTTGTGTGGATATATCCTTTCATGTTTCTTGAGAAAATATCTAGGAGAGGAACTGCTTTGTCATAAGGTGGGTAGTTATATGTTTAGTCATAGCAATTGCAGCATTTTACACTCCCATGTAAATCTATGAGAGTTCCTGTAGTTCTAAATCCTCTTCAACATTGTGCTTTGTTAGTTTTTTGAATTTTAGTCATTCTAGTATATATATAGTGGTATCTAATCATGAATGTGACTTGAATTTTCCTAATGATTTAAAGGCATTCGTACATCTTGTCATGTTTTGATTGGTCATTACGATTACCTCTCCTGTAAAGTGTTTAAGACTTTTGCTTATTTTGCAATTTGGCTTGATTTTATTATTTATATATTCTATTTTATTTAAATATTCACAGGCACACACTTAGAGAGAGGGTAGGAGGAGAGACATTTAAAAATTCTATCTGAAATGCAAATCAAAACCACAATGACTATCACCTTACTCCTGTCAGAATGGCTAACATCAAAAATAACACAAATAACAAATGTTTGCCAGGATATGAAGAAAAGGGAACCATTGTACACTGTTGGTGGGAATGTAAGTTGGTGCAGTCACTGTGGAAAACAGTATGGAGGTTCCTCAAAAATTAAAAATAGAACTACCATATGATCCAGCAATTTCACTCTTGGATACATGTCAAAAAAAATTGAAAACATTAACTCAAAAAGATACATGCATCCTAATGTTCCCAGCAACATCAGTCATAATGGCAAATATACAGAATAAATTCAAGTGTCCATCAACAGATGAAAGGATAAAGAAGCTGTGGTATGTATGTGAGCATGTGTTGTGTGTGTGTATATATATATATCCATAAGATGGATATCCATCTTATTCATAAGATGTTACAGAAAAACCTGAGCAAACTTTTGGCCAACATATATATATATTTTTTTTATATATATTTTTATATATATATACCTATACCCATACATCATGAAAGTCTCCCATTTGAAACAATGTGGATGGTAATATTATGGTTAGTGAAATGTCAGAGAGAGACAAATACATACATGTAATCTAAAAGATTATACAGATGTGTATATATGCAAATCAGAACTCACAGATATGGCAAACAAGCCAACAAACTAGTGGATACCAGTGGGAAGAGGGAAGAGAGGAGGGACAAGACAGGGGTATGGGATTAAGAAATACAAACTACTATGTATAAGAGATAAACAATAAGGATATATTGTACAGCACAAGGGAATGTAGCTATTATTTTATAATAACTGTGAATGGAATATAATCTATAAAAATATTGAATCACTAAAGTGCACAACTAGAACTAATATAATATTGTAAATCTGCTATACTTCAATAAAAATATTCTATCTATCTACACTCTCTGTAGTATCAATATACTAACACCTCACAACTTAGAGCATACAGGAAAGCATCTTATCAAACATTTTGAAGGCATTCACCTCCAGACCTTGGAAGTTTCAGGGAAAATGTAAGCAAGATTCAAATAGGAACATGGAATTTCTGAAAGAAAAGGGATAGCCACTCTTCCTAGATATTCAAAATTATCAATGCCTTGACCTTTGAATTGGGTAAGACCTAAAGAAGATGCAAGAGTGAGGGAAAATGCAATATATCACATTCAGTATATTTCATACCAGGGCTGTGTCACTGGAGGGATGTATGATCTACTGACTGTGCACAGTTAGTGCTAATATGTATCTGATATCAGAAATCCTGAAACTCTGGGAAACTTTTGAAGCAAAGAGACCTTCAGATATATAAGTTGAAAGTGATATTATTAAAACTGTAATCTCTGAGGCTGGGGAAATTTTATTTTTGTGTATCTACAGCTAAGAATGGGAAGAAGGCGTATGCGCATTTATTCCTTGACAAACCACTAAAGGGAGGAAGGGTAGAAATGGTAAATGGATCCTTTTTACCGAACTACTCATACTTCTTTGTTTGTTGTTTAGTCACTAGGTTGTGTCCGACTCTTTTGCGACCCCATGGACTGTAGCCTGCCAGGGTCCTCTGTCCATGGGATTTCCCAGGAAGAGTACTAGAGTGGGTTGCCATGCCCTATTTCAGGGGATCTTCCCAACCCAGGAATTGAACCTATGTCTTCTGCACTGCAGGTAAATTGGTTTTGGGCAAATTGGCATTTATTTTGCCATAGAGGGGGGAAAAACATGGCAACAGTAAGAACTGTATGTATGTAGGGCTTCCCTGGTGGTTCAGACAGTAAAGAATCTGCCTGCAATGTGGGAGACCTGGGTTCAATCCCTGGGTTGGGAAGATCCCCTGGAGGAGGGCATGGTAACCCATTCCAGTATTCTTGCCTGGAGAATCCCATGGACAGAGGAGCCTGGCGGGCTACAGTCCATGGGGTCACAAAGAGTTGGACACGACTAAGCAACTAAGCACAGCACAGTACAGAGTATCACTGGTTATGAAGGTGTTTGCTTGAGCTTCCTGTTACTTCCCTTGAAAGGATACAAATCAATGATCTTTTTAACTCATAATTTCCCTTCTGAGCTGGGTGCCTTTGATGAAGCTACAGAGTAATATGCTGTGCATTTTTGTTCTTTACTTGCTTCTTGTCTTTTCCAGGGTCCTACTTATACAGAATCATTGCAGCAAACTTATCATCAAAAAGCCACTCATCTGAGAAAGCAGATACTGTTCTTGCATGTGCTGACATAGCACAGATATAGCCAAAAATTCCTCCCCAGCTTCAAATATACAACACCAGGATAAATGACACTGGGGTTCATACTCTTTCAACATCCTGTAGAATCTTTCTTCTGATTCTGACCTTTGAATACCAAGTTTTCCAGTTCTCCAGTTATTATTTCTTCTGGATATTATATGGTAAATAATGTTTCTTAGAAGCAAAATTGTATTTTCACTTTTACTGAAGAAAGTTATCTTGATTTCTGAAAATGATTTTGTGTAGTCTGAAGAGAAGTAAGCTAATATGGGAATGTAAGGCAGGAATGGAGTGGTCCCAGTAGGAACTAAGTCATCCTCTGAAGTAAATCTGCTATCTGGACTGAAGAACCGACAACACATTCATGGATTGAAAAAAGGACCATATACACCCAAGAGTACCAATATGTATGTACAAATACAAAGATTGAGAAATAAACTGTAGTACAGAGATAAGTGAAAGGAGTTCAGTGGGGCTAATTGTAAAAGTCTTCATGGAAGGGATGAATTATTGCCAGGTTTTGTGAGATGTAAAATATGTGAATTGCTGACGTGGTCCTTCCTGGATTCCCCTTCAGTAAGTGATACATGGAATATTTGGGATACTTCTGAGGAGGGAACAGGAGAACCAAGCTAGATCTCTGCTAGTAGAATATGAAGAAAATGAACAGGCGTGGTTTTGGCTTCATCGGTAAGAGGCAGGATTGATCACCAAAAGCTTGATTATACAAATCAAAGAAGTTATGGATCAAACCTCATTTAATTCAGATACCTGTCAACAGGTATGGTGGGCTAGATGCCACATTAAGATTTCTGACAGTGATAGACAGGATCCAGTGAAAAACAGATTACTATACAGCTGTAACGGATGAAAGGAATTGATGAATAAGAAAACATTTTTGTAAACCTTAGGAGGAGTCTAGAGAATTGAGGACTCTCTGGGAAACAACTAGTGCCCATCCAGTTGAGGGAAAAGTAAAACCAGATGTCAACACCTGAAAGCAAAAGTTGAAGTAAGCAAATTGGCTATGGTCATCTTCATACAGATAGCAGATTCGATAAATGACAACTTGGCTCCCAGGGCTCCATTCACCTCTATGCCCTTGTCTAATTGGTATGTGGCATCCAAGGACTATATCCACATCCTATTTGCCAGTTTGGAAGAGACATCTTAATAGTTTATGGAGCAGTCTTGAATAAGAGATAAGCAGAGAGACATGTGGGTTTCTGTACCCATGCCCTGGGTACTCAGAACTCATTTTAGCAGTTTCTTGCTTATTCATCAGATTCAGATGGCTGTATGTGAAGTGAAAAGCCAGCTCTCTTCCATGCTCTGCCTTTAAGAAAACTGGATTAATACATGCCTGCTTTTAACACCAGTCATCAGATACTACTTCCTCCTGGATCAAACAAAACATTTTAAGCCTCCTCTCTCTGTTTTTTCTTCCTAACTGCATTAAACACTTGTTGCATTAAACGTGTTACTTGACATGAATTGCAAATATTATGCTCATTCCTCCATTATCTTTTAAAATTATCAACTGCATTAACATATTGGAGGCCTTAATTTGTATATATGCCCTATTTAGTTTAACCAATAAGATTAACTCCAATAATAATTTTGCACACATTTATTTTAAAAATGAACATGTTGAAATAATTGTCAAATTAGTAAAGTATTGCTTCAGATTTTTCAAACTGGGGCACAACTAAATCTTTGCTACATATTGTATTGCAATTCAAATTAAACTACTCCAAGAACATTGTTATTTGTTTTCTCCAGAGTAGATTTAGGCATTCCTTCCTAAATTAACAAAGAATCTCAGAGAATCATAAGCTATTAAAAATAAATTGGACCAATACAATATTGTAAAGTAATTAGCCTCCAATTAAAATAAATAAATTTATATTTTTTAAAAAATGGGCATTAAGAGCCATTATCCCCATTTACAAATTATGCAACCTACATCTGGGGAGGAAATAACTGGTCTAAGATGACATAAATTAGTAGAGGAAATAGGGCAAGAACCCAGGTTGCTTGAAATCCAGCTCACTTTGGTCTATCATACAACTTCTCAATACTGTAGAAGGGCTCCTTTAAGGTACTGGGGTTGGGAGTGGTGAACACTGGTCTTAGTATAGTATATTAGTATAGACTGGGCAAATGGATATCATTTAACAGTGCTCACATATTCCAAAACTGATTAAGGTCATGAGAAATCCAGGATAAGAGCTAACCCTCCAACCTGTATGTACATCACTTTGGGCAGGCATTATTTGATTTTGTGGGTGGGTTGATAGAGGAGCCTAACAGAGAAGAAAAAACTGTAAAGGAAGGATGTGTGTGGAGAAGGAGGGTGATAAAAGAAAGCAACTAGGCATCAGGCAGATTTTTTTTTTTTATCTAGACTGGTAGCAAAAATGCACATATTTGATATGAGTATCTTCTATTGTCTCCATTAGTCCTTTTGTTACAATCCACTAAACACAAATGGGCCATTATCCTTCATCATCATCACCATCCATTACATTGCGATTGAATGAAAAGGTGAATAACTACTACTTATAATCAAGCTGGATGGTCTTGTTAAATTTAATTTATGAATCATTTCAACATATAGCAAAGGAACAATTCCTTGAGGAGAATGCATTAATCACAAAAAGACTGACTCTTTGAAAACATGCTGGGGCCGGATAAATTGCGTTCTGTCACTGAAGAAGATGGCTCCTATAGCATGAATAACGCATGTCAAATATTAGAGATGAATAGCAATCTTATGGCATACCCACAGTCCAAAAATGAGTTAGAAAAATATTACTTCCTTTTATGTTAATTCATACTCCAGCACAATGGATTACTATATTTGGGGGCCATTTGACTCACTCAATTATTAAACATATATGTGCTGATTGTCTACTCTATGAGCAAAAGTTAGTCTAGATGCTGGACATATAATAGTGAACAATAAAGACATAATTTCTGTTCTTATAAATTCTACATTCTAACGAGGGAGATAAAAAGAAACACGTTTTACACACACACACACAAAGACTTGAATGAAGGGGATGATAATAACAGTAACTAGCATATCTTGAACTGTGAACCGTGAACTTCCAGATGTTTAAGCTGGTTTTAGAAAAGGCAGAGGAACCAGAGATCAAATTGCCAACATCCGCTGGATCATTGAAAAAGCAAGAGAGTTCCAGAAAAACATCTATTTCTACTTTATTGACTATGCCAAAGCCTTTGACTGTGTGGATCACAATAAACTATGGAAAATTCTGAAAGAGATGGGCATACCAGACCACCTGACCTGCCTCTTAAGAAACCTGTATGCAGGTCAGGAAGCAACAGTTAGAACTGGACATGGAACAACAGACTGGTTCCAAATAGGAAAAGGAGTACTTCAAGGCTGTATATTGTCACCCTGCTTATTTAACTTATATGTAGAGTACATCATGAGAAATGCTGGGTTGGATGAAGCACAAGCTGGAATCAAGATTGCCAGGAGAGATATCAATAACCTCAGATACGCAAATGACACCACCCTTATGGCAGAAAATGAAGAAGAACTAAAGAGCCTCTTGATGAAAGTGAAAGAGGAGAGTAAAAAAGTTGGCTTAAAGCTCAGCATTCAGAAAACTAAGATCATGGCATCTGGTCCCATCACTTCATGGCAAATAGATGGGGAAACAATGGAAACAGTGGCTGACTTTATTTTTCTGGGCTCCAAAATCACTGCAGATGGTGACTGCAGCCATGAAATTAAAAGACACTTACTCCTTGGAAGGAAAGTTATGACCAACCTAGACAGCATATTAAAAAGCAGAGACATTACTTTGCCAAAAAAGGTCCATCTTGTCAAGGCTATGGTTTTTCCAGTGGTCATGTATGGATGTGAAATTTGGACTGTGAAGAAAGCTGAGCACCGAAAAATTGATGCTTTTGAACTGTGGTCTTGGAGAAGACTCTTGAGGGACTGCAAGGAGATCCAACCAGTCCATCCTAAAGGAGATCAGTCCTGGGTGTTCATTGGAAGGACTGATGTTGAAGCTGAAACTCCAATACTTTGGCCACCTGATGCAAAGAGCTGACTCATTGGAAAAGACCCTGATGCTGGGAAATATTGAGGGCAGGAGAAGGGGACGACAGAGGATGAGATGGTTGGATGGCATCACCGACTCGATGGACATGGGTTTGGGTGGACTCCGGGAATTGGTGATGGACAGGGAGGCCTGGCGTGCTGTGGTTCATGGGGTTGCAAAGAGTCGGACACGACTGAGCAACTGAACTGAACTGAGCATGTCTTGAACACTGTATGTCACACACTTGCTAAGTGTTTAACATCCATTATCTCATCTATTCAGTCCTCCTAGATAATGCTTTGAAGGGAATATTATTCATCCCTACTTTATAGATGAAGAAACTGATGTTCACAGAGGTAAAGTAATCTGCCTAAAGTTTCACAACATGTGGTAGACGTGGCATTCTAATCTTGATGTAACAATGAAGTTTAAATTATTGAGCATGATTCTAGGATTTGTTCAAATCATTTTCCTGCCTCACAGAAGATGGGGGCCAGATAAAATTTTTCCTTGTTAGGCAAACTGTGTCTTTGGTTAGTGGGTTTTTCTAAACACTTAAAATACACTGTTTAACAGCTCTGTCTACCTGGGCTCTAGGAAAGTTGTAGTAGCTTATAGATCAATGCTAACAATTTTTAAAGGGCAGATGGTAGCAGTTGTGCCTTGCAATCAAAGTAAGGCTTCCTGGGCTACAGCAAAAAGTAAGCATTAATGCATGAGTGAAGTCTAATAAAAAGCTTTGGACTGGAATTCAGGGGTCTTGAGTTATAAATCTAACTTGTTCACTTATATGCTATGGACATGGAGCAAGTCTCTAAAGAGTTATTACTCTGAAAAATACAAAGAACAGACTAGACATATTTCCTTCTTATAATCTTTTGTTTATCAGTCACATAAGAGAAGTTACGAAGACTAGGCATTTGCCTTCCATTCCAGTTAGGTTTCTTTCTAAGAAACAGCTTGTTCCTTTCCCTACACTTTCCTTTCTGTTTCTGGGTGTATCAGGGGAGGAAGGGACAGTGAGGTGAGGCAAAAATCACCATTTCTGCACATTGATGAGCTGACAGATGGAATATACCTGGGCATTTCTTTCTTCAAGTCTCACTCTAGGGAAGTACTCTTCGAGTTATACTTTTGGAAATGGGGATTTGGTGAATCTCAAGGCAGGCCAAGTATTGAGTCAATGGTATTTGGTAGTGGGGTTTGGCTCATTATGGATGTTTATCAGCTGACATATGTTCAACTGTCATTTACTGGTTGTTTCATTTGAATTCATTGACATTGTTGCTAGCCTTAACACAGGGACCCTTTACAGATTAGGTCAAGTCTCTGATGCAATGAATGGGAAAGCATTTAGATCATGACTTTTAGAAATAAGAAATAACTCTCACTATCTATCATGTGTCTTAGAAAAGGAAAACAAGTTTACATATGTCAAACAAAATGAAAGGCTGGGGAACAGAAAGGCCTCCATGGCTGGCAATGAAATACAAGATTGCTTCCTAAAGAAGAGGATACAAATGAACTTACAAAACAAATACAGACTCACAGACTTTGAGAACTAACTTATGGTTGCCAGAAGGAAAACACGGGGGGAGGGATAGTTAGGGAGTTTTGGTACATGTACACACTGCTGCATTTAAAATACATAACCAACAAGGACCTACTGTAGAGCACATGGAACTCTGCTCAGGGTTATATGGCAGCCTGGATGGGAGGGGAGTTTGGGGAAGAATGGATACATGTATATGTATGGCTGAGTCCCCTTGCTGCTCACCTGAAACTATCACAACGCTGTTAATCAGGATCTTCTCAACCCAGGGATTGAACCCGGGTCTCCTGCATTGCAGGTAGATTCTTCACTGTCTGAGCCATGGAGGAAGCCCCTAATCAGCTATACTTCAATACAAAATTAAAAAGTTAAAAAAAAGAATAAAAGAAGAGAAAAAACTGCTTTCTGAAACAACTGGAGGAAGAGGTTAACATTTTATATCCCCTAGTTCAAATGATGGAAATCAATTTCTGTTTACACAAGAGAAACAGAAGAATCTATTTTTTCCAAGAACAACTCTCACTGCAAAAACGTTACTATACCTGGTGATTCTTACAAAGAACTTCCATATAGAATAGACAAGGTATTCATGGATCGCAGAATTATAGACATTGCATCTGGTCAAATCCACCTACTACATGTCACACCTAAGGATAATTATCACCCAAAAGGTGAAGGGACTTGTCCTAAAGTGCACAGCCATGAAGTGAGAGAGTCAGGCCAAAACAAGAGAGTGATTTCTAGTTTAGTTTTCTCTCCACTTTACCACAATGCTTTGTTTTTCCCACTGAAAGATAGGGGAAGGGGAAATTATATTTTCTCTTGTTGATCCTCATATGTCTTGTTTTATTCTTCTTAGAAAAAGTGATCCAATTCAAGTTCCCTACATTGCAAAGATGTTAAAGGGAGGTCACAAAAGATTCAATTGCTGAATGTGATTCATTTCATATGGAGCTGTATACCTGACTCAGAGGATTGCATGTCCTTGAAGTCAATCACAGGCATGCTTTTTTGCCTTCTCTGCTTTTCTTACTGCCATAGCATGAAATATTTAAGTACAGAAAATTTATATAAATGAGTAAATTAACTAGCATCCTATAAATGATTTTGTATTTATACATTTTACAAATATGAAATAGAAAACGGGGGTTTTTTCAGAGAAATCCTATTACAGTATTAGTAATTCTTGCATTCTTAAAGGTTGGAAGTGTGTTAAAATGATATATAATTATTGACTAACATTTAATATGGCCCAGTTTATATACACTAAAATATTCTCAAATAATTCATTACCATTTACCTTTACTATAGTTTTCCTTTGAATTTGTATCATTTTGTTAAATCCCCAAATAACAAAAGTGGATCAATGTTATAAAACTTGCACACCAAAACATGAAAGTAATGGTAAAGATAGTGATATAAATGCTACAGCTCAGAACAATCACAAATGCAAATTGTCCTTTTATACATATTTGTGTATATGTACATATAATGGGATTATGTATTTGATAGTATATGATAGTAACATGGGACTTTGCAAGTGTGATGATTTTAAGGAAGTAGTAAAAAAAATGATGAGATGGGTTAAAGATGAATTTGCTCAATTGGCACACCTCAGCAGGGACCCATTATCACAAATTTTTTATACATCAGTTATCATTTCAGGGATATATATAACCTATAATTTCAAAAATAAGTTATCTTGATTATTTTGATGTTGAAGATAAAATGGCAGAGCTGTATAAGAATACTCAGCTGTGATGAAAACGGTTTGATTACCAAGAGTTTGACTCTTTTGGAACAATTGGTAATATTCTTTACTCAGAGGAAAAAATATAAATAACACTTATTTGGGCATACTTAAAAACCAAATGTAAATGTTTCAAAATAATACTGAAACACATTTCTTAGAACTCAAAGAAACCAGAGAATAAATTGGCAATCCATTTATAGCTATCAGACAGTGTGAACATGCAACCATCGAACTTTTGCTTATGATGTATTCATTAACTTAGCTATTGACAAGTGCTGAAAGCATTATTAAACTGGAAGTACCTTTTTAATAATTTGGGGTCTAAGTTGGACACAAATAACTACCAATTTTTGATGGAGTCATGACACAACTATATTTCATAAGGAATAGTAACAAGAAAGTGAATTTTTTTAATTTCAATAAAATTAACAGTCTCCAAAAAATGACTCAATATAAAATCTGACCTATTGGTCAAACTATAATTGAGCAGGCTACAGATGCATATGTGCAAGTCTGCAACCAAAAAATTAATTTGAAATAATACTTTTGAAAATCATAATTTCTTTTTGTACTTCCCTTAAAGTGATAGACTTGCACATAGCAAATACTCTTCAACTGTTGACCATACCTAAATTTCAGCAAACACAGGGATAGATGAATCTCTTATTCAGTCAAACCCACTGTTGATTCTTTTCTCTCACATTGCTTCTATGTCAAAATCCTGCTTCTCTTGAATTAGTTATCTTAGGTCCTTTCCCTTTTACTCTAAATAGAACATCTTGAATTATCTAATACCAATTTTCTATTCAAGTTTCAAACTTTCTTCAATTTAAACACATATCCTCTCTGTATGTATGGGCATAACCTCCTGTTGGACATGAGGTATCTAACAAAAATGTACACACAAATGGATTCAATGATATATTCCAGGTTTTTTTTAAACCTCTCTCTACCACTTTAGCTTAGCTAATTTTGAGTTCAACATGGTATGTGTTCAAGGAATGGTGTTGACTATCTTATAACAAATACATTGGGCTATCACAGTTAGGTAATACTGGATTAAAAAAATGACAGATTCTTCATGTGGGTCAGTTAAATTCACACAGAGAAAACCTAGTTCTCTGTCTTATATTATACCCCTAAACAAGATCGGTTGTCTTACCAATGCCTGAAATTTCACTTCCCCCTTATCTTACTAAGACTCAACTTTAGACACCATAAGAATATTATTATAATGAGTAAAATGGTTTTACACCCAGCTTTCTATGTTCATACAGTTTTCCTCATACTACTTCATTTTTTAACTACCCAGTTGACTCCCAGCTTGTTTCAATATGATCCACAGGACAACTCTTAAACAAAAATATCAATCCTGCTACACTCCTCATACCTTCTTAAAATAACCAGAAACATGTTTTGCCCCCAAACATATAAGCTCTATCCCAATGGCTGTTCTACCTTCATCTCTCTCTTTGACACTGAGATGGTATGACCACTCACCTAGAGTCAGACATTCTGGAGTGTGAAGTCAAGTGGGCCTTAGGAAGCATCACTATGAACAAAGCTAGTGGAGGTGATGGAATTCCAGCTGCTGCTGCTGCTGCTAAGTCGCTTCAGTCATGTCCGACTCTGTGTGACCCCCTTCAGTCATGTCCGACTCTGTGTGACCCCATAGACGGCAGCCCACCAAGCTCCCCCGTCCCTGGGATTCTCCAGGCAAGAACACTGGAGTGGGTTGCCATTTCCTTCTCCAATGCATGAAAGTGAAAAGTGAAAGTGAAGTCGCTCAGTCGTGTCCAACTCTTAGCAACCCCATGGACTGCAGCCCACCAGGCTCCTCTGTCCATGGGATTTTCCAGGCAAGAGTACTGGAGTGGGGTGCCATTGCCTTCTCCAGGAATTCCAGCTAACCTATTTCAAATCCGAAATGATGCTGCTGCTAAAGTGCCACACTCAATATGCCAGCAAATTTGGAAAACTCAGCAGTGGCCACGGGGCTGGAAAAGGTCAGTTTTCATTCCAATCCCAAAAAAAGGGCAAACCCAAAGAATTTTCAAACTACCACACAATTGCATGCATCTCACACACTAGCAAAGTAATGCTCAAAATCCTTCAAGCTAGGTTTCAACAGAACATGAACCAAGAATTTCCAAATGTACAAGCTGGATTTAGAAAAGGCAGAGGAACCAGAGATCAAATTGCCAACATCCACTGAATCATAGAAAAGTCAAGGGAATTCCAGAAGAACATCTACTTCTGCTTCATTGACTATGCTACAGCCCTTGACTATGCAGATCACAATAAACTATGGAAAATTCTTAAAGCGATGGAAATACGAGACCATCTTACCTCCTCCTGAGAAATCTATATGCAGGTCAAGAAGCAACAGTTAGAACTGGACATGGAACAATGAACTGGTTCAAAATTGGGAAAGGAGTATGTCAAGGCTGTATATTGTCACCCTGTTTATTTAACTTATATGCAGAGTACATCATGTGAAATGCCGGGCTGGATGAAGCACAAGCTGGAATCAAGGTTGCTGGGAGAAATATCAATAACCTCAGATATGCAGATGACAACACTCTTACAGCAGAAAGAGAAGAGGAACTAAAGAGCCTCTTGAGGAAAGTGAAAGAGGAGAGTGAAAAAGTTGGCTTAAAACTCAACATTCAGAAAACTGAGATCATGGCATCCAGTCCCATCACCTCATGGCAAATAGATGGGGAAACAATGAAAACAGTGATGGACTTTATTTTCTTGAGTTCCAAAATCATTGGATGGTGACTGCAGCCATGAAATTAAAAGACCCTTGCTCCTTGGAAGAAAAGCTATGACAAACCTAGACAGCATATTAAAAAGCAGAGACATCACTTTGCTGACAAAAGTCCACATAGTCAAAGCTATGGTTTTTCCAGTAGTCATGTATGGATGTGAGAGTTGGACCATAAAGAAGGCTGAGCACTAAAGACTCTTGAGAATCCCTTGGACAACAAGGAGATCAAACCAGTCAATCCTAAAGGAAATCAAACCTGAATATTCATTTGAANGGACTGAAGCTGAAGCTCCAATCCTTTGGCCATCCGATGCAAAGAGCTGACTCATTGGAAACGATTCTGATGCTGGGAAAGATTGATGGTAGGAGGAGAAGGGGATGACAGAGAATGAGATGGTTGGATGGCATCACCAATTCAATGGACATGAGTTTGACAAACTCCAAGAGATAGTGAAGGACAGGGAAGCCTGGCATGCTGCAGTCCATGGGCTGCAAAGAGTTGGACACAACTGAGCAACTAAGCAAAGTCTTCACCACTCTTTCTTAATAGTGTTGACTTCTTGGCTTCCATAGTAACACTATTTTTCTTGCAGGACACAGATTATGCAATGAAAAATTACATACCAAGATAGTTCAAGATCAGAGCTACATTTTTATTACCTTATTGTTTTATTAATTTATTACTTTATTACCTTATTATTATGTGCACTCAGTCCCAGGGTGGAACCAACTGAAAGTAAAATATTTTTCTCAATTTCTGGCTACCTGTCCCAACTAAAGAATAGAAAGTCTCTGGGAAGAAGTCCTGAATGATTTGGATATGCTGATAATAGATGATAATTATCTTTGTAATGAATATCATTTTGCTGAGCAACATGGGCATATGAAGCTGACAGGGAAAGAAAGCACAGTGAGTTCACAAAACAAAAACAGAGGAATTAATTGTGAGAGAGAATGTCTTCTTCAAAACTTCTGTAGACCCTTCCCAAACAGTGGACGTAGTCACTGCTGCCATAACCAAGGAAGAAAGTGAAAGTGTTAGTCATTCAGTCATGTCCGACTCTTTGTGACCCCATGAACTGTAGCCCATCAGCCTCCTCTGTCCATGGAATTCTCCAGGCAAGAATACTAGAGTGGGTTGCCACTGTATTGCTAATAATCTTGGCAAGGAATGGTCTTTACTTTTAAGCACAAAGTTTCCACATTCAGGAGAAAGGGGCCAAGTACTTTGGGAAACAAACAAACAAAAAAATAAACAAAACAAAACCAAGGAACAAAGCTCCTGTGGTCGCTATTGCCCTCAGCCTTACGGAACTTCCTCGGGTGTTGCATTTGACCATTTGTTCCCCTAGCCAGCCCAGCTGCTCTCACCAGGATATTTTTCTGTCCTAGGAAACTGCCTGGTGTGTATTCTATTTTAGAAGTGCACTTATCATTGCTCTTGAAATGCCATTTTGCCTTTGGAAATGCTCACAGGAACTAGCATTCAGAAGGTGAAAAGATTTTTGAAAGCTAAAAAATTTCCCAGTAGGAGTTTCGATTTTCAAAAAGCCATTAAAGAACACAGGCTGGGTCATTTCTAATACAACAACAGCAAAGTTGAAAATATCTCTCAAACCATAATATTGAGCTAAAAATATTATCATAAGATGGCAAAGAGTAATTAGTAATAATATCTGCTGCCATGGATTGGTTCCTGCTTTTTGCTAATGCTTTATATTGATTATCTCAATTAATATTCACAGCATTTATATTCTATATAAATGTAGAAACAGAGACTCAGAGAGGTTAGGTAATTTTCCCATGGTTACCCAATTAATAAGTTGGTCAAGATGAGATTCAAACCCAAGTGTCTTTCTCCTATCACTCTGATTCACTTGAGTCCCTTCCATTAATGCAGCCTAGCCCTTAAAACAAGTATCAATGTGATGGACCCACAAAATAAGCAAGCTGAGCTCTGCTTCACATGGTGAAGAAAGCAGTTTCTTCTGACATTTTGTATCTGCTGTATTATCTACAGATATTTTCTGCTTTCAGGTTTTCAAGAGAAAATGGTGCAAAGTTACAGAATTCTGAGAAGATACTAACAATTGATTTGTACTTGCTATATGTCAAGTACTTTACATATATAACTTATTTTCAGGACAGCCC
Organism: Odocoileus virginianus; assembly: GCF_023699985.2. NCBI lineage: Eukaryota > Metazoa > Chordata > Mammalia > Artiodactyla > Cervidae > Odocoileus > Odocoileus virginianus. The sequence continues at coordinate 1,009,780 of NW_027224329.1, read as the reverse complement.
TTCAAGTTTTATAGTATCATTGTCATTTAACACATGAGAAAACAAAAGCCTACTTTAGTATTCTGGCAATTGGAGGCATTTTGGTGCTGATGTCCTCTTCCACAATCCTCCCCTCTTCTGAAGCATAATGTCAAAAATGATTTTTAAATTAAAATTAAATGGAAAAAAAAAGACTACTTGTAAAACCCTTTTCAGAATTATTAAAGGCAGAACTATGAAATCCTACCATTAGTTAGACGGTGAGTGTGCCAAATTTAACTTTTACCAAATGAAACAATTATTTTAATATTTTAAAGGTATCAAGCCATACTTCCCTTTATATGCCAATAGCTGTATTAGTGAAATGTACCCATATCAGATATAGTAGCTCAGAAAAAGGAGGCTTCTTCATTATCTCTGGGCATCAATTGCCAAATGATACAGATTTCTCCCTTCATCCCTCCCTTGATTATACACTAATTTGTTTCTACCTGTTATTTATTGCAACAATAATGCTGTGTAGCAAATCACCCCAAAACTCAGGAACTTTAAAACTAAGCCTTTATTTAGGTCAGGAGTCTGTGGGTTGACAATCTATGCCACACTCAGATGGATGATTCTGATGTTAGGTAGGCTTACTCATATGTCTGGCAGTTGGTAAATGATAGTTAGGTCATTGGGGTGTCAGGGACACATGTCTTTCATCATGCAGCAGTCTAAACTATGAATGTTATTATGTTGAAGGGAGAGTAGCAAGAAAAAAAGGCAGAAGCAGACAAGCATTTTTTAAAGCCTTCGCTTATATTAAATTTTCTACTTTCAAATTAGCAAAATAAAGTCATGAGGCCAAGCCCAACATCTACAAAGATCAATGATATAGGGAGGTCTGATATAGATGGCCTTTAGTGCAATCCATATATCATAGTCCACTCTTGTAATAATTATGCATAACATTCCTACATTCAAAATATGCTTTCCTCCAACGGAGGATCTCAAAACTTTCATTCAGTCACAACGTCAGACCTAGAATCCCGTATCTCATGATCTATGATCAGGTGCTAACAGGGCTCCTCAGATGAGGATCCAAAGACCAACAGATTTAAATGAAAATTATCAGCCATCCACATATCCAACATTCAGTGATGACAGTAGCACTGGATACAAAAATACTCATCTAGAAAGGGAAAGAAAATGGGAAGGTGCTAGCCCTGGTATACATCTATAGCAATTCCCACTGGGTATATATGACCAGAACCCTACAATGTAGGAATGGGGAATGCTTCTTACCTATATTCCATCATGACTCCAGACAGTGGCTCACCTATCCATTGTTCTCCATGGCTTTTAACTTTATTGTCTGAAATCTTATTCTTTTTCCATTCTGCTTGGTCACTTCTTGAAGAGGGCACTTATAAACAATTTCTGAGTAACTTTTTAGTCTGCCTCCTGCTCACTGAATATTGAAGGACTGGTGCTTTTCTGAGTTTTCCACAATCTCATTCTCTTTTAAACCAGGCTGGTTGCACTTTTGCCCATACAATGCCCTTAAAAACTTTTTGGGCTTCACATAAGTATTTTTCAAGTTCATTTCATTGGCAAAAGCCAAAGTCATAATTATTTTGAGAGAGGCCTCTGTCTCTAAATTTTGTTAGTGTTTCTTTGGAGATATCAGGCTGCTGCAAGGAAATTCCCTTAAGATTTCTCCAAATACTTTCTTCTAGTTGAGAGTGTCTACTTTGTTGCTGTTCACTTGGGTAACTCATGTCCAATTCTTTTGTGACCACATGGACTGTAGCCTGCGAGGGTCCTCTACCCATGGGACTTCACAGGCAAGAATACTGGAGTGGGTTGCCATTTCCTTCTCCAGAAGATCTTCCCAGCCCAGGGATTGCACCTGTGTCTCCTGCATTGGCACGGGAGATTTTTTACCACTCAGCCACCAGGGAAGCCTGAGGATCTATTTAGAAATTCCTTTCTATCAAATATCTTAACACAGTCTTACAAAACTGTTTTGGTCTTTAGTACTAAGATCACATCTTTCTGGGTATTTCCTGGATTTAATCTTTTACTAGTATGAGAGGCTATAGATGAGAAAAAATGTTTCTTCTAATCCAGTGAGTTGTGGTATTCTCTAAATTTTACTTAAAAACTGGCCAGTTCTTTCTTTAACTTATCTCTTTCTTGTTGTTATGCACAGCAAGTAAAAGCCAGGTGATATTTTCAACATTCTGTCTGGCAATATCTTAATTCAAATATAAATGCTAATTTGGTATATTTTCTATATTATGTTACAACATTTTATCAAATGTTTCACTAAATAACATGGTTCACCATTTATCCAAGTGCTATAGCAGCTTTCTCACCATTGTTTCAGCCTCCATTCCTTCAGCCTCCATTCTTTCAACACTGTCTTCCTAGTCTCTACCTACCTCCTTTCCCAAAGGCAAGGACATGTATTTCAGATTTTTATTACAATATTTTGCTCCTAAAAGGACAAATATCTCTATTTGTTAACTATTTCTACAATAATGCTACATAACAAAACAAATCGAACTGAAGAATGCAATTCACTAAGTATTTGTTAGCTCACAAGTCTGTGGGTTAGGGATTTAGAATGAACTTCTTTGGCCCGTGCTTCTGGTCTGAGCTGAACTTCCTCACATGTTTGGAGGTTGGCTGCCTGTCAACCAGGACAAAAGCCATCACTGGGCCAGCTGGTGTCTCACATCACCCAGCAAACTATCCAGGGAATTTTACCATGGTGAAGGCAAAGAAAAATAGAAAAGTGGAAACACTAAGTACTTTTTCAAGCTACTGATGGCATCAAATTTTCTAGTGTTTCATTGGCCAAAACAAGTTTCGTGATCAAGTCAATATGAGAAGACACTGCCAAATGATGTTGACACATGGAGACATGAAAAATTAAGGCCATTAATTCAATCAATCAAAGATACTTATTATATAATTGCCTCAAATATATTAACAGCTTTTCATCCCAATAAGATGACAAACATCTCTAGGGAAAGGAATTGCTATACCTTTTTTGTTTTTGCTAAGAATTGCTAAGAAAACACATATTTTTGAAATGAAAGATATGGAAAACAGAGGAACAATTCAAAGAGAAGAGGACTTTAATGAGGATTTTCAATACCCAATGCCCCCAAGATTCTGGAAAGTAGTGTGATTACTGAAGCCAGTGGGGACAGGAAATGATGGGCCACGGCAGGGATTATGGTGAACTATAAAGCCCTACGTAAAAGCAGCAGCTACTCTTCAGTTCCAACAGATCACTGCCCTAAGTATGAGCAAATTATTGCCAAATGCTACAATTTTTTTCAAAAGAACCAGAAATCCAGATTTTTTTTAATGTGAAATCTCTTGCTTTTTAATTATTGGTGACTAAGTCAATGAAAATAAAAACAATAAATAAAATACTGAGGAGGCCACTACTGTATGATTTCCCAAAAAGTCCACAATTGTAAGCTGAATCTGAGCTTAGGTTGCCAGTTTGTGACCTGTGCTTTAGATCTTTGTTGATAGATGATTCTTAACTTTTTTCCAACTTTGCTGACTGAAGTATAATTAACACATAAAATTATAAGATATTTAAAGTATGTGCAATAATTAGACATATGTACATATTGTGAAGAGATTCCTCCCATTGAGTTAACACATCCATCACCTGACATATTCAACTTTTACTGTGTGTTGAGAAAATTTGAGTTCTATTCTTTTAGGAATTCCCTGGTGACTCAAACGGTAAAGTGTCTGCCTACAATGCTGGAGACCCCGGTTCGATCCCTGGGTCAGGAAGATCCCCTGGAGAAGGAAATGGCTACCCACTCCAGTATTCTTGCCTGGAGAATCCCATGGACAGAGGAGTCTGGTGGGCTACAGTCCATGGGGTCGCAAAGAGTCAGACACGATTGAGTGACTTCACTTTCACTTTTAGGAAACAAATTATATAAGAGAGTTATCAACTATAATCACCATGCTATATATTACATCCTCAGGCCTTGTTCATCTTATAACTAAAAGTTGATACCCTTTTACCAATCTCTCCCTATTTTTCCCGCTTCCAGCTCCTGTCTACCACTTAATTTTGGCTATGATTTTGACTTCTTTTTCTTTTTTTTTACTACATACAAGTGGTACCATGTGGTATTTGTCTCTGTCTGGCTGGCTTATTTCACTTAGCATAATGCTCTCCAGGTTCATATTTTCTTTATCCATTCATCTGTCAAATGGACATTTAAGTTGTTTCCATACTTTGGCTATTTGTGAATAATGCTGCTATGAACACAGGTGGATGACAGATGGTTTTTCATTTTAAATGCAATATATCACAAATAAATCTAGCCTGGAAGTGAGTTGGAAATTAGCACATAATCCAGTACTTTTTGCCTTTCAATGATATTACATTTGCATCTAGATGTTTCTTTTGCTTTCATATGTGTTGACCATGCAAATAGTTTATAAAGGTTCATCTGTGCCAAAGCCCAATTCAAAATGGTATAGGCTTAATGAGAATCTAGCATAAGACCTGATTTTTTTTTCTAGTACTTCCTATATATAGACTTACTATCCCAGTTTTCTGGGGATTGAGGGAGTTCCCAGAATGCAGGATTTTCAGTGCTAAAATTAGGAAAACAAACCAAGACAAGTTGGTCACCCTAGGGAGAACTTGAATCCATGTTGTAGAAAGAAATACTGAGAGTTTCAAGACATTTACCCAGGAGAAGGCATGATAAATTCTCCTGTGTATACTTAAAGACTCTATTATTTTCTTCTTTATATCCCCAAGAAGTTACAAGGATCGGGAGGTAAAGTTATACATTTTGGTTCAATACAACAACAAAAAAAGACTTATAATCAAAGCAGCCTAAAGGTGAAATGAGATAGATCAAGAAGTTCATGAAAATTCTCAGATTATGGGCAGCTTTGGTGTAAAGATATACCAGGAATATCTTGCAGAGAGCATTCAAATTTTGGGAAGAGGAGAAGGGGAGAAAGGGTTTAGATTACATGTCCTTTATGATTCCTTCCAATTCTGCTTATAACTTCTATGATTCTATTATGATCATAGGATATTTTAAGACACAACCAAGTCTGAAGAGTAAGTTTGAAAATTTTACGTTCATTTTCAAAAGGTAACAGAATAATTTTGAAAGAGCAAAATAAGGGCAGGAGAGAAACTGAAATTAGTCTGAGGTTAGTGTAACAGGTGATGTAAGCTGTCAAGTCATTTCTGAAGCAGGCAGCCTCAGATAAGAGATCAGCCATGGATGAAGAAAGACCATTTTAGAAGAGAATGAGAAACAGTCACTGAGGATGGTAAAGTAATTCAAGCATTAAATTAATTCTTACATGTTTACCAAAGGGATGACAAAAAATATGCCTACTCCTCTTTGTCTCAAGAAAAGTGTTTAAGTTACCAGGGTGACTGAAATGCCAAGTATCCAAACAAGTATTAACCCTAAGTTTGCCTGCACCAAATTTCTATATCATCTAAGACAGAAACATTAAGCCCATCCTTGACACTTTGCTTTTGGGTTAAGTAGCACCAGGAACTAGCAAAGTGGAAGTCAGGGTTATGTCTGAAGTACTTCCATCTATTTGGGACCAACTGGTTTTACTGCCCAAGGGATAGAAGATTGAATGAAAAAGAATGGGCTGAACTTCCAGATCCTAAGGCCCTAATACAGACCTGAATTTTATTTTTAAAACCTCGCTTTCACATCATAACACAGTCTACTGTGTTCATTTTTTGATCATTTGCAAAACTTCTCTACCACAGTTTCTTATCTATGTTAAGGATGAGTTTTGTCTTCAAAGTAATCAAGGCATGAGAGTAAATTGTGGTGGATCCAAATAAAGTTATAAACACAGAATAACAGTTACACTTATTGAATTCTCCCTGAATGCATAGTTCTGTATTAATTATAAAAAGTGAAAAGCGAAGTTGCTCAGTAATGTACAACTCTTGGCAACCCCATGGACTGTAGCCTACCAGGCTCCTCTGTCCATGTGATTTTCCAGGAGTGGAGTGGGTTGCCATTTCGTTCTCCAGGAGGTCTTCCTGACCCAGGTATTGAACCCAGGTCTCCAGCATTGTTGGCAGACACTTTACCGTCTGAGTCACCAGAGAAGTCCACGTACTAATTACGAAGGGACTACAAAGAAAAAATAGCTGCGTCCCCTGATTTCAATGAATTTACAGTTTCTGGGGCAAGGCAGGAAAAAATATTCCAGTTTGACAAATGTTAACTAATAGGGTTTGATACTTTCACACACTTGTCTTAAAATGGATACTGTCCACATTTTATAAGTGAAGCAATATGAACTGCCCATGAAGTAACCACATGTACCTTTTTGCCCTGGCCAGTCCCAGTTTATGTCTACTGTTTTGGTGTACTTTTTAACAGTATCCATCTTCACTCTCCAAATTTCCTCAGTTTTGATTATCAATTATATGGTCACCTCACAGTAGTACATGACACACCTGAGATGAAAATAATGGCCTGCTAATTTCTTGTGCTCTTTTGAATGTGGTCTTAAATTGGATATTCTATGGCGAGAATGTAACCGAGCAGGATCCTATGGGGCCATCTCAGGACAGACCCCTCAACCATGTCCTCTGCTTTAGTTCCTCTCCGAAGTATCTAGATAATAGTATTTGATGCACATTTTCTGAGTTGTTTTGCAGATATAACCCCTGCCCCCTCATTAAAAGGGAGGTGTTACCTAAATAATGATCATGTTCACATAGCCCCCAGGCCTACTGGAGCTTGAGGACTGATAAAGTTAACTCCTGTGACATGGCCCTGCTACCTCACCATCAGTCAATCAGAGAATTGTGCATGAGCTAATCACTTATGTACCCTGCAACCCCCGTCCCTCACCTGGGTTTTTTTTTTTTTTTGAACTTCACCAAATATTTATTTATTTATTTATTTATTTAATTTATTTTTTTATTTTATTTTTCCATTTATTTTTATTAGTTGGAGGCTAATTACTTTACATCATTACAGTAGTTTTTGTTATACATTGAAATGAATTAGCCATGGATTTACATGTATTCCTGGGTTTTAAAAGTGCTTTGCTGAAACCCTTCATGGAGTTCAGGGCTTTTAGGGCATGAGCCACTTGTTTCCTTGTCTGGCCCTGCAATAAACCTTTCTCTGCTCCAAACTCTGAAGTATCCATTTGTTTGGCCTCACTGTACACTGGGCACATGAACTTGCATTAACAAAAATATGACAGACATGAATTGCTATCTTGTGAAAGTCCATTGCTAACACTTCCATTTCCACACAATTACTCATTCATACTTAGGTAAGCATCCTTTGTGGCCTGCTACCTGCTCATTCATCCTCATCTATCCTTTCCTACTGGATCATAGCCACTACCACACATTTTCAACTTGGGACTGTAGAACCTTAATGTCTTCACTGTTCATGCATCTAAAACCTTGGTCTTAGGCTTTCTTGGCTCTTTAAAATGATAATCAATCCACATGGGACACCCATTCCCATGATCATTTATTGAATGATTAACAGGGACTATACAACCTCTTCAAAACTAAAACTTCAATATCATACATAAACCAAAGCTTCCTTTTCTTTCAGTTTTCCTACCGTCATTCCTGCCTAACCAACTTCCTTTAGTCTCATTCATAGTTACTGTTTGCTGACCCTCCCCCACCCCCATGATTTCTGCTGGATCATTAAACTATTAGGAGCTTTAGTTTGTTTTCTACTCAGCTGGGACTCCATAAAAATCTCATCAATTCCTATGATTTTTATTTTTCATATTCAAATAACATGAAGAGAGAGTCATTCATTTGTAGCCATAGCACTTCACATAAAAACCTGGGTTATAATGCATACTCAACAATTACGTGCTGAAGAAAGAAATAATGATGGGGTATTGCCTGTTCTATGTTAAATTTTCTCCTTTGAATTTTCATAACAAGGTTATAAGTAGCATATCTGAAAGGGCTGGGTGGTATATCAACTGGTCTAATGAGACTGCAGTAATTAGTCACATCCTCAGGTGAATCAGATTTGCTTTGAACTACTATATGAAAATAAAATAACACCCTAAACTTTGATCAGCTATGCCACTCACTATTATTTTTATGATTATATTTTATAATATTAGTATTGTAAATCTCTTTATTCCCTCCTAGGTACTTAGCAACTTATTTTAATTGCTAGCTAGTAGATATTCAGTGGCTCCCAGCCTTTGGGATTATGCCCAAAATAGCAGGATGTCCTATAGGAATAGTTAGTTTATAGGCAGAGTTAGCATTACACACTGCATATAAGAAATGCTTCATAATTCACTGATCCAAATAAGCATATTTTATCACTTACATATGCACAGAAAAAAATTAAAATGTAATTACAGAAAAAGAGCAAAATGGAAACATTTGAAAAACTGTGTTTTTTAAAAATATGTACCATTCATCAACCAATATTTTCAAAATATAAACACTTTTATACAATGAAATACCTTATTTGTAAACATTGGACTGCTTTAAATGACTCTCTATTATAAGTAGGTTTTTGCAAAATTTACTTTTTTATTCACCTGAACTTTTCTTGAATTCCAGCTTTGTTTGTAGTTGTGGAAAATTCTTCCAGAGATGGGAATACCAGACCACCTGACTTGCTTCCTGAGAAATCTGTATGCAGGTCAAGAAGCAACAGTTAGGACTGGACATGGAACAGACTGGTTCCAAATCGGAAAAGGAGTACGTCAAGGCTATATATTGTCACCCTGCTTATTTAACTTATATGCAGAGTACATCATGAGAAATGCTGGACTGGATGAAGCACAAGCTGGAATCAAGATTGCTGGGAGAAATATCAATAACCTCAGATATGCAGATGACACCACCCTTATGGCAGAAAGCAAAGAACTAAAGAGTCTCTTGATGAAAGTGAAAGAGGAAAGTGAAAAAGTTGGCTTAAAACTCAACATTCAGAAAACTAAGATCATGGCATCCAGTCCCATCACTTCATGGCAAATAGATGGGGAAACAGTGACAGACTTTATTTTGGGGGGCTCCAAAATCACTGCAGATGGTGACTGCAGCCATGAAATTAAGACACTTGCTCCTTGGAAGAAAGTTATGACCAACCTAGACAGCACATTAAAAAGCAGAGACATTACTTTGCCAACAAAGGTCCGTCTAGTCAAAGCTGTGGTTTTTCCAATAGTCATGTATGGATGTGAGAGTTGGACTATAAAGAAAGCTGAGCACTGAAGAATTGATGCTTTTGAACTGTGGTGTTGGAGAAGACTCTTGAGAGTCCCTTGGACAGCAAGGAGATCCAACCAGTCCATCCTAAAGGAAATCAGTCCTGAATATTCATTGGAAGGACTGATGCTGAAGCTCCAATACTTTGGCCACCTGATGCAAAGAACTGACTCATTTGAAAAGACCCTGATGCTGGGAAAGATTGAAGGCAAGAGGAGAAGGGGGACGACAGAGGATGAGATGGTTGGATGGCATCACCAACTCAATGGACATGAGTTTGAGTAAACTCCAGGAGTTTGGTGATGGACAGAGAGGCCTGGCCTGCTGCAGTCCATGGGGTCGCAAAGAGTTGGACACAACTGAGTGACTGAACTTTCTGATGCAACCTCTCTCCAGCTTTTACTTCATTTGTCTTTGGTAGACTTATGCTTCTGACGGCAGCAGACTAGCTACTTTCAGACCAATCCATCTACTTAGGACGCCAAAAATATCTGCATAGAACATAAAAATAAAATTTTCATTTAAAATTGTATAATGTAATATAAAGTAAGCACAATGAGTTTATATTCTGTGTATCATGTATGAGTATATGTATATATATATATATATATTTATAATTATTTTATACTAAGTAAGTGTTAGTCACTCAGTTGTGCCCAAGTCCATGAGATTTTCCAGGCAAGAATACTGGAGTGGGTTGCCATTTCCTTCTCCAGGGGATCTTCCCAACCCAGGGATCAAACCTGGGTCTCCTGCACTGCAGGCAGATTCTTTACCGACTGAGCTACAAGGGAAGCCCTGTTTTATACTATAAAAAATACAAATTGTAGTTCAAGAGTAATAAAAGAAGATTCATGTTAAGCATATAAGGTTTTCAGTTGAGAATTTGAAGCTCTGTATTTCACTACTACACTATCTGGATAAGCAAATCATTAAAAGAACATTCAAACTTTCATGGATTATGGAAATCTGGGATTGCTAGTGCTTTCACCCAGCTATTTCTCAGAATGAAAATTAAATCATCTCTGGAGGAAGAGCACATCAAATTTATCTAAAATATTATACAAAATTCTTTGGCTTTGGATAAAATATAACCAACCTTGCAGAAATAAAGGATTTGAGAAATTAATGAAAAAATACAAACTACAAATAGACAAACAAGAGAACCATATGTTGAAGTTATCAGACAAGGGCTATAGAATAATTCTGTTACAGTTGAAGAATTTCAAGACAATCAAATTTGTCAGAGAGCTAGAAACTAAAACTTAAGAATCACATGGGACTTCCCTGGGAGTCCAGTGGTTAGGACTCCATGCTATCACTGAAGGGATTATGCATTCAATCCCTGATCTGGGAACTAAAATCCAATATGCATATGGCATGACCAAGAAATTGAAAATATTTTTAATTCAAAAAAAAAGAACCCCTCTAGTTTGTCACAGAGCACCAGATTGACTGAGCACACACACATAAAAAACACAGAGATGTTCAACAGTATGAGAGTGTACTGAATGTAGCCAGACTTGATGTATCAAGGTCGAGAGAGAGTGAAAGTACACTGAAGTAAACCCTAAAACTCTTTTACAGTTCTTGCAAGGTGCACAAAGGCTAGTGGAAAACAGATTCCCTGAGCTTGTAGCAGTCTCACTGGGCATAGAGAACAAATGTTAGCATTTAGGGCTCCCAAAAAAGGCCATAATCTAAGGGCCAATATTTCATAGAAAAGGGAACCACACCAAAGTGAGTCTAACACTCTACACTCAGTTTTCCCTTGAAGTAGTTTTTTTAAGTTTCAAGCTTTCCTTGTATGGAGAATGGTTCTGAGAAGCCAAACTAAATGAAGCTGTAGGAGGTAAAAAGGCTAAGTAGAGATTCCAACAGTGTCGTGGCACTAAGGAGACCAAAATATCGAGGTTAGAACCTACAAAGGAAGAATCATCTGGTAAATGAGCAAAGCCTTCTGGTAAGACTCTGAAAGAGATGTATCCTAAAAAAAAAAAAAAGAGAGAGAGAGAGAGAGAGAGAGAGAAAGAGAGATGTATCCTAGAGAAAGGACAGAATGCAAATAGACCAATTGGAGTAGGAGCAAGGCAATTTGACCATGCTCTATGCTCCTGTAAGAAGAATAATATATCCTCTCTAAAGGAAAATAATGAGACTTAGAACCTCTAAATTTTTCTCATGCAATGTCTATTATTCAAAATAAAATTAACAGGTATGGAATGAAACAGGACTAACTGAGTTAAATCTAAGAGAAAAGACAATCAATAGAAACAGATCCAACGGTGATCCAGACACAGAAGTTATCAGACACAAACTTATAAAGAACTATGGTGAATATCTTCAAGAAAATAGAAAAAAAATGAAAATTTCACAGAAATAAATAATAATAATCAAATGGAAATCTTAGAAATAAAACGTAAAGTGAAATAACACTTACAAATTTTAAGTAATCTAAATTAGCAATTTGATAGACAAGTTTAACAGCAAATCATTCCAAGTAGGATGGATGAATAGCAAACTTGAAGTTAGGTCAGCAGAAAATGTACAGAATGAAGCACAAGGAGAAGAAAGAAAAATGTAAAAAATCCATTGAACGGGTAAATGGAATCAAAAAAAAAGAGAAGAGAGAAAATGGATCAGAAGAATATTTGGAGCAATATCAGCCAACAGTTTTCCAAAAATGATAAACACCATCAACTATAGATAAGAGAATATCTATGAATCCCAAGCAGTGTGTGTGTGTGTGTGTGTGTGTGTGTGTCTCCACACAAAGAGTATCATGGTAAAGCTTCTGAAAATCAAAAACAAGATAATATGAAAAATCAGCCAAAGGAAATTAAAGTTCCATTACTTTTCAAAAAACACCAATAGACTAATAGCTAATTTTTCTAAAGGAAGAATAAAATAGGAGTTCTTTAAAGGACTGAAAGCAAATAATGCAAACTCACATTACAATTTATAATGAAAATATCTCTACACATACAGACAAAATAAAACATATTCAAACAAACAAAAGCTAAAAGAATGAATTACTATCAAATTTACCCTGAAATATACTAAAAAGAAATGTTTATGAGAGGGAAATGATCTAAGGTAGAAATACAGTAATGTGGAAAAGAATAATGAACTCCTGAAAGGATAAATTTAAATGGATATTGACCAGTTAAAGCAATAATAGTGGTAAATTGTGTGGCTTTAAGTATTTGCAGAATTAAAACTTCTGGCAGCAAATCACATAAAATGTAAAAGAAGTGTGAATAGAGGTAAAATATTAAAAAGGTCCTTGCATGTTTGGAAAGTAATACAAGCATTTATTTAGATTACATTTTAATGAGACAAGGATGCATGCTGTAGTCTCTAGGGTAACCATTAAACAACATGAAATATTTATTATTAACAGGGCAGCAAAAGAAAAATAGGATTTTTAAGAAATATTTGATAAATTCAAAAGAATCCAAAACAGGAGAAATAAACCACCAAGATAAGCCAAAAAGAAAGTATATAGCAAAATGGTTCATATAAACTCAGAGACATCACTAACTACTTTATATGTAAATGACCACAGACTCCAAATAAGACACATATTTTCAGTCTAAAAACTAAAATAAAACTCAAATACAGACAACTACAAAATCTCTTATCAGAGACACACCTTAAATATACGGAAACATAAAACATGAATGTAAAGAGTGAAAAAATACACCATGCATACAACTAACCCAAAGGAAGCCAAATTAAGAAAATAAAAGGACACCAATCAGAATGACCATCATTACAAAATCTATAGATAACAAGTGATGGAGGGGGTGTGAAGAAAAGGGAATCCTTGTACACTGTTGGTAGGAATGTAAATTGGTACAGCTATTATGGAAAACAGTATGGAGATTCCTTAAAAAATACTGAACATAGCGTTACCATAAGATCCAGCAATCTTATTTCTGGGCATATATCCATACAAAACCATAATTTGAAAAGATATTTGCACCCCTATGTTCATAGCAGCAGTATTTACAATAGTAAGGGCATGGAAACAATCTCCATGTCCACTTAAAGATTAATGGATAAAGAAGAAATGATATAATACAAACACAATGGAAAATTACTTCAGTCATAAAAAAGAATGAAATAATGCCATTTGCAACAACATGGATGGACCTAGAGATTTTAAGTAACTTTGAGATTATCGTACTAAGTGAAATAAATCAGAAGGGCAAAGACAAATACCATATGATATCACTTATATGTGGAATTTTTCAGATAAACTCAGAGACATCAGTAATTACTTTTTAAATATAATTGACTAAAGACTCCAAATAAAAGAAACATATTGTCAGTCTAAAAATGAAAATAAAACTCAAATACATGCTTACCAGAGACACATCTTAAATACATGGAAACATAAAACATTCTATCATAAATTATGACAGAAATGAACTTATCTACAAAACAGAAACAGACCCACAGACATAGAGAACAGACTTGTGGTTGTCAAGGGGGAGGGGTGTGGGGGAGGGATGGATTGGGAGTTTGGGATTAGCAGATGCAAACTATTATATATAAAATAGATAAACAACAAGGTCCTACTGTATAGCACAGGGAACTATATTCAATATCCTATGATAAATCATAATGGAAAAGAATATGAATATATATGTGCAACTGATTCACTTTGTTATTCAGTAGAAATCACTGTAAATCAATTATACTTCAATAATTTTTTTTAAAGGAGGGTAGGAGATAAAGGACAAATTTAATAATGATAAAATGTCAGCTCAACAGGAAGGTGAAAAGTGAAATTCGCTCAGTCATGTCCAACTCTTTGCGACTGTACAGTCCATGGAATTCTCCAGGCCAGAATACTGGAGTGTGGTAGCCTTTCCCTTCTCCAGGGGATCTTCCCAAACCAGGGATGGAACACAGATCTCTCGCATTGCAGGCGAATTCTTTACCTGCTGAGCCACAAGGGGAAACCCAAGAATACTGGAGTGTGTAGCGTATTGCTTCTTAAGTGGATCTTCCCAACCCAGGAATCAAACCAAAGTCTCCTGCATTGCAGGCGGATTCTTTACCAGCTGAGCTATCAGGGAAACAGGAAGTTACATGCACCCAATAATATAGGTTAAAATATATAAAGCACACATTTTCAGAAGGGAAACAATATACAGACCTGCAAATAAATCAGGAGACATTAAAACACCTGTCTCACTAAAAAATAAAACAAATGAATAAAAGTTACTGATGATCTAGCAGATGTAAATAAATTGTCTTAATTTGGGTTTTCCCAGAAACAGATTTGGAGACAAGGATTTAAATGCTAGTTATAGCTTTGGGAAGCTCAGGAAATACTGGTAGTAGACTGGGGAATTATTAACGGAAAGAAAATTAAGCTATTTATTGCTATGTGCTACTGTGGGCACTGGAAATTATTCTTGTCTGTCATCTGTCAGACAAAGTTAAAACAAAGAAACAAACACTTCCTCGGTATTATACCAACTAAGGAGTAATAGAATATTTATACACATACACCCACTCCCAAGGGTCATCAGTCTCAAGGGGGATAAATAGGGCCAGTCTCAAGGGGGATAAATTCTTGAGCACCTCTGGTCTATAGTGTACACATGGACAGCATGACCTTCCACCTTTCTGCTCTCAGTCATAAAGTCGCAAGCTGTGGGCAATTTGAAATCAGCCAGAGCAGACTGGAGAGTTCTAAGGAAGTGAGTGAGGCATTGACAGCATCTGCTACAATAACTAACAAAAATGGCCTAACTGATATTTATAGAACACTGTACATTATAGCAAAACTGTAGCATACACATTATTTCCAAGTGGACATGGAAAATTGATCAAAATATACCATATACTGGGCCATAAGACAAGTCTCAGCAAATGTTGAAGTGATTAAAATCACACCAAAAATGTTCATTGAACACACTGAAATTGAAGTAGAATTTAATAACAAAATGATACCCAGGGAAATCCACACATGTCCATATAGTAAAGACTACACTTTTTAAGTAAACCATAGTCCCACTTTAAGGAAAATTGATGTTATAAGCAGAACACTCAATGACATAAATCAAAGCAAGATCCTCTATGACCCACCTCCTAGAGTAATGGAAATAAAAACAAAAGTAAACAAGTGGGACCTGATTAAACTTAAAAGTTTTTGCACAGCAAAGGAAACTATAAGCAAGGTGAAAAGACAACCCTCAGAATGGAGAGAAAATAATAGCAAATGAAACAACAGACAAAGGATTAATTTCCAAAATATACAAGCAGTTCATACAACTCAATGCCAGAAAACAAACAACCCAATCAAAAAGTGGGGAAAAGACCTAAACAGACATTTCTCCAAAGAAGACATATACAGATGGCTAACAAACACATGAAAAGATGCTCAACATCACTCATTATTAGAGAAATGCAAGTCAAAACTACAATGAGATATCACCTCACACCAGTCAGAATGGCCATCATCAAAAAGTCTACAAACAATAAATGCTGGAGAGGGTGTGGAGAAAAGGGAATGCTCTTGCACTGTTGGTGGGAATGTAAATTGATACAGCCACTATGGAAGATGGTATAGAAATTCCTTAAAAAACTAGGAATAAAACCACCATATGACCCAGCAATCCACTCCTAGGCATATACCCTGAGGAAACCAAAATTGAAAGAGACACATGTATCCCATTGTTCATTGCAGCACTATTTACAATAGCTAGAACATGGAAGCAACCTAGATGTCCATCGACAGATGAATGGATAAAGAAGTTGTGGTACATATACACAATGGAATATTACTCAGCCATAAAAAGGAATGCATTTGAGTCAGTTCTGATGAGGTGGATGAACCTAGAACCTATTATACAGAGTGAAGTGAGTCAGAAAGAGAAAGATAAATATCATATTCTAACACATATATATGAAATCTAGAAAAATGGTACTGAAGAATTTATTTACAGGGCAACAATGGAGAAACAGACATAGAGAATAGACTTATGGACATGGGGAGAGGGGAGGAGAGGGTGAGATGTATGGAAAGAGTAACATGGAAACTTACATTACCATATGTAAAATAGCCAACGGGAATTTGCTGTATGGCTCAGGAAACTCAAACAGGGGCTCTGTATCAACCTAGAGGGGTGGGATGGGGAGGGAGATGGGAGGGAGTTTCAAAAGGGAGGGGATATATGTATACCTATGGCTGATTCATGTTGAGGTTTGACAGAAAACAGCAAAATTCTGTAAAGCAATTATCCTTCAATTAAAAATAAATAAATTTTAAAAAAACCTGATGTTGTCAGCTGTGGCAGGGAAGGCCACCCTGAGGTAGAAAAATGTATGATAAGACATGGAAATCAGAGAAGAAGGGTATGTTTCATACAGAAGGAATAATATGTCTGGAAGTCATTTTTTTTTTTTTTTAAATGGAAGGTTTCTTGGAGGAGGCATCTTGAAATGGGCCTTAAATGATTACTGAGATTTGGCTGGCCAGAGGGAAAAACAATAAAGGATATTGCAGGTAGAAAGAGCAATATGAGTAAAAAGAGGTATGAACATGACATGTTGGGGTCCATGAACTTTAACGGAAGCTAGCTTCTTTGATGAGTAGCCATGGGGAATTAAGTTGGAGAAATAAGATGAGATCAGATAATAGTGTGGAGAGCAAAGATTTTTAGCTATGGGTCAATACACAAGAGATGCATGTATACTTATGTAGCAAGTTTCCTTTATAAGGCAAGCTTCAGTAGAATATTTAAAAACCTAAATTTAATTCAAAGAGATATTAAAAGCCACTGAGTAATATATCCCTTTAATAGCACATGTAAAAGTGGTCCACCTTCTGTTCCAGGGAAAGCATTCTTCTGTTCAGTGTATATTGCAACAGCAGGTTGCTATCAAGCCCAATATTATTTAGTAACAGATTGTTACAGTAGAACAATCTAACTCAGGCCATTCTTGGTCTTCCAGCAGTCCAACAAGAATGGACTGCTTCAGTTAATTGAATATTCTGTACATTTGTCATGCAAATACAGAAGGTTTAGCAACATTTACAAAATCTGAGTACAACTCAAGTCATTTAACACAGATTAAGAGCTCAAAATCCACGTGCTCAAATTATCTTTCAGTTCATTTCAGTTTATCTTTCTTTGATGATTCAGAAAGCTCTTTGGGTCTTAAGGGGTCATCTGTAGAAATATTTTCTTATGTGTTCAGAAATACTTAGTGTAGAAGTGTCCAGCCACAGGGTGCTGGAGAAAATAATTTCTTGTAAGGTGATACTCTAATCCAGTATGGGGGAGAAAAAAGTATAATAGGGTATTGGGAAAACCTAGAAGAATATCTTGCCAACAGTTGTACAGATTTGGAAAAGGAGAATGTCTCCTGTGCTGGGCATGAGGGATGTAGGACTGTGTATTCCTCTTTACAGTCTCCAAGATACTGCTTCAGGCTTAAGTCATAATAGCTACATTCTATAGCTCTGTTCATTCACAATGATTGCCCTCTACATCACCAGCCTAGCTTTCAAGAGGGAAAAGGAGGCATTACAATATATGCAGGATGGTATGGAGAACTCAGAATACAGACACAAAATATATTCTACTGTTAAAATAATTTTGAGGTCCAGAAAGTGTTGAGGAGAGAATTCACATTTAGTAAGGCTGAATCTTCACAACAACTATTATTCATATATTATAACTGTGAAATTATTCCCATTTTACAGACAGAGAAACTGAACTTCACTGGGATTAGCTAAACTAATGTATAGGTTAGCTAACAAATCTTTAAATCAGTATTTAAACTCAGTTTTGTCTCATTCCCAAACTGCTAGCTTTTCAGTATTCTACACATTCTCACATTCATTTTGGCAACAGCTATATGTCAGGTAGGGAATGAAGCACTCCCCATACATCACCCCATCTCAAAGTTTTAGAGACTGAGGTCCAGAGAGCTTAGGTAACATGTCTAAAGTCACACACTAAATGGCATAAACCAAGATTTGAACCTAGACTCTGATTTCCAAGTCTCCTTTGTTAAGCACTGTGATACATGTGGCTAGAAACAGACCATACATATCCCAACCTGGTTTCTGCCACTCAAAATCAGGATGCCCAGTGTTCTTCATCCAACCAGGACGTAGATACCCAGTTAGGAAGTTGAAATTAATTTTCTTGGTTTTGCCCCCAAACAATTCATTATTAATATAGCAGTCCTTAACCTTTTTGGCACCAAGGACCAGTTCCATGGAAGATGATTTTTCACAGAATGGTAATGGGGCAGGTGCTAGGGATGGTTTTAGGATGATTCAAGCGCGTTATATTTATTGTGTACTTTATTTCTACTCAAACCCTTGTCTCCTGCATTGAAGGCAGATTCTTTACCATCTGAGCCACGAGGGAAGTCATGGTTTTATTATATCACCTCAGATGAACTGGCCTTAGATCCCAGAGGTTGGGGACTCCTGCATTAGAAGATACTACAGTACCTAGCAAAGGAGAGAAGACAGTGTTTTCATCATGGACAATGCCACTTGGCAAAGGGCTACCTCCTGGGGCATCCAGTGCCTGTTTTTAAGGAGCACTATCTGGTTCAGAGCTGAGAGTAATATAGAGATTCAATTATGTCAACTTATGTCACATGGCCCCAGATGATCTCACTAGCTTCTTCTGAACTGTTTCACCTTCTGTAACTTTCCTTAGTATGTGCTTTCATTTCTCATAGAACTCCACCCTCAACAAACAATTCCATATCCTTTCCTCTCCTCTAGGAGAGAAATGCAGTAGCAAATTGCATTTATTTGTTCTCAAGCTTGTGATGTGCCAGAGGGGTTTCAAAGTACTGCCTGACTCTAGAAATTCAGTTCACGGAAAAAAAAAAAAAAATAGAAAAGATCAAATCCCTTACTATATTAATGGAGTACCATGTTAGCTATAATTACACTAGTTGTAGAAAGGTCAGGGTTTGAAATGGTACAAACAGAGAAACGATTCCTCCTACTCACACACTACTCATCTATGCTACTGATGCCAGAAGGGAAGGCCTGACACCTGTGTTCTATTTAACCTGTGACCACCAAGGCAGTGGTCCCCAACATTTTGGCACCAGGGACTGGTTTTGTGGGAGACAATTTTTCCACGGACTGGGCAGGGGTTGGGGGATGGTTCAGGCAGTAATGCAAGTGATGGGGAACAGCCAATGAAGCTTCACTTGCCTGCCGCGCAGGAGGTGAGCAGCCCAGTTCCTAACATGCAGTGGACCAACTGGGGGTTGGCAACCCATACACTAAAGAATTCTTACTTAGCACTTGTCTCATGCATCCAACCTGGGCTGGTGATCTGTTTCACCCTAGATATACATGTTTCGATGCTGTTCTCTTGAAACATCCCGCCCTCGCCTTCTCCCACAGAGTCCACAAGTCTGTTCTATACATCTGAGTCTCTTTTTTCTTTTTTTGCATATAAGGTTATCGTTACCATCTTTCTAAATTCCATATATATGTGTTAGTATACTGTAATGGTCTTTATCTTTCTGGCTTACTTCGCTCTGTATAATGGGTTCCAGTTTCACCCATCTCATTAGAACTGCACTGGGAAGACCCAGAGGGATGGGGTGGAGAGGGAGGTGGGAGGGGGGACCGGGATGGGGAATACATGTAAATCCATGGCTAATTCATTTCAATGTGTGACAAAAACCACTGCAATGTTGTAAAGTAATTAGCCTCCAACAAATAAAAATAAATGGAAGAAAAAAAAAAAAAAGAGAGACGTTAAAAAAAAAAAAAAAAGAATTCTTACTTAGGGGATGCCTTCTAATCTGTGGAATGAATAAAACATACGAGGTGATAAGGTAAGGCACCCTGCCTCTGGCCAACAGCTCTCTAGATGCAGGAATAAATAAACCATGGCATATGGACCAAATCCAGACTGTTGTTTATTTTTGTAAATAAAGCTGTATTGGAACACAGCCACACTTATTTCTTTAGGTATGTCTAGTGGTAAAGAAGAGAAGGCAATGGCACCCCACTCCAGTGTTCTTGCTTGGAAAATCCCATGGACAGAGGAGCCTGGTGGGCTGCTGTCTTTGGGGTCGCACAGAGTCAGACACGACTGAAGTGACTTAGCAGCAGCAGCAGCAGTGTTAAAGAATCTGCCTGCCAACAAAGGAGATGCAAGAGATGCAGGTTCAATCCCTGGGTTGGGAAGATTCCTTGGAGGAGGAAATGGCAACACACTCCAATATTCTTGCCTGGAAAATTCATGGACAGAGGAGCCTGGTGGGCTACAGTCCACGGGGCTGCAAAGAGTTGGACACGAGTGAGCGCGGCACATTCTATTCTACATTCTACTCTGCCACTGTTGTTGATGCTGTTCACTCAGTCGTGTCCAACTCTTTGCGACCTCATGGACTGTGGCATGCCAGGCTTCGCTGCCTTTCACCATCTCTTGGAGCTTGCTCAAACTCATGTCCATTGAGTCAGTGATGCCATTGAACCATCTGCATTCTCTGTCATCCCCTTCTCCTCCTGCCTTCAATCTTTCCCAGCATCAGGGTCTTTTCTAATGAGTTGGCTCTTCGCATCAGGTGGTCAAAGTATTGGAGCTTCAGAATTGAGTAGCTGGTCTAGATAACATGGAGCCTACAAAGCTGAAAATGTTCACTATCTTGTTCTTTTTTTTAATTTTTAAAAATTTTAAAAAAATTTTTTAATTTATTTTTTTTGAAGAGTCATGATTTTTTTCCATTTATTTTTATTAGTTGGAGGCTAATTACTTTACAATATTATAGTGGGTTTTGTCATACATTGACATGAATCAGCCATGGATTTACATGTATTCCCCATCCCGATCCCCCCTCCCACCTCCCTCTCCACCCGATCCCTCTGGGTCTTCCCAGTGCACCAGGCCCGAGCACTTGTCTCATGCATCCAACCTGGGCTGGTGATCTGTTTCACCCTTGATAATATACATGTTTCGATGCTGTTCTCTCAAAACATCCCACCCTCGCCTTCTCCCACAGAGTCCAAAAGTCTGTTCTGTACTATCTTGTTCTTTACAGAAAAATTTTGTAACCCCTGGTCTATTGGCAACAGTTGACTTGGAAACTACAATGAGCACAAAATCAACCCATACAGATGAATGCCCCTCAGGTACCTTCTGTTCCCCACTACCCTTCCTGTTGTTTTCTCTCCAAATTCACAGGAGAACTCAGAAGGAAGGTGCCTTATGAAAACGAATGTGAGTTCTCTAGGGAACTTATGATTTCAGCAAATGGGAAAAAAAAAGAGTTGGATAAAATTTCAGCATACAGAACACTTAAAAGTGGTAGGGCTGAACTGAGAAGATGGCAAATTTAGGAGAGTTTAAGTTAACAAGAAGACATTTAGGACCTCAGGAGAGATGATTTTTTAGGGCATGACAGTTACTTAGGGTCTATTCATTTTTATATTTTTACTACAAACTTCCTGACTCATTCATAGAAAATAAAAAGTAAATACCTCTTCTCTAGTCCCTATTCTCATTCCATTCATTCAAAATTTTGAGCAAGATACTAAACTGGATGCTGATAATGCAACATGAATAATCAGAGCTTGTTTTCTATTCTCACAGGGCCTGCAGTTTAGTGAGAAAAAGAATTAAAGATAAGCTCACAAGAATTTATAATTCTGATAAGTACCACAAAGGAAAACTATAGGATGCTCTAAGAGTCCAAATCTAGGCTGGAGGGGTGGGGATAGTGTTACAAAAACAGCAACACTGATAAAGAACATTTAAGACCTGAAGGGTAGAGAGCAGTTTATGTGAACCGCTCTTTCTCCTATTTCTATTTTTGCCTAGGATAGGAATTTGGCATCTTCAAAGACTTGAAACAAAACCAGATTCCTAAGCAAGGGTGAAAGAAATAGAACATTAGGTTCAATATACAGGTAGAGTATAAATCACACTGGACATTGAAAGTGTTATAATTTTATTACAATAATAATAAAACACAACTGAGAAGTAACAGGGACCATGATTTCACCTACCGTTTGCTCTATCACTTCAAGAAGAAGGTAGAGAATAGACAAACAGGGAGGAAGGTCATAGCTTTCATGGGCAAAGTCTTAGGGGGCTCTTGCAATATCTTAATGTCTCTCCTCACTTTTAGTCATCTTTTTGTCCTTTTCTATACTCTCTACTTTTCTGCTTATTCCTTTTCCTTGCCTTCCTCTCCTCTACTATCACTGGTCCAGTGCCCTTGGATTTCAGTTCTCAAGCTTATGCTATTAGTTTGACTGCTTTAGCAATCAAATCAGCTCTGTGGACTGGCCTGGGAAGTCAGACACTGCTTAGAGTGTTGCGATATGCATTGTGCGCCGGGCTGAGTGTGTACATAGGGCAACTTGTATTTGGAAATCGGAAAACATCTGTACTATAGATCTTGGCTCAGTGGATACCCAATGCTTGTTTACTCATAGACTAACATGAACAGCTTCATCCTCCCTCTTATTTCCAGCTGAACTGTAACACTTAATCCCTTACCCAGCATTGAACACCCACATTGTGCTCTCTCTGACTGTCTCCTCCCATATTTTTTCTTTCTTTCCTTTTTTTAAAAAATTTCATTTCATAGCATTTTTCTAATTGAGGAACAAGCAGTTTTATCTCCAGCTAAACAACTGTGCCATTAGTGAGCAGATCTAAGGGGGAAAAAAAATCTTTTGGTATAAGGGGCCTTTCAAGCACAGCCGCAACCTCACCATGTTCACAACTGACTGCTTAGGCTACACAGAAGGCTGGACTGTAGCAAACATATACAAGTACAGACTACAAGACCACAGCCTACTGTGATTCAATCAGAGCTGTCCATATACTTCATACATCACTGCTGCCCATCACCATAAAGTTTAGCCATTACAGCCATAACTTGAATAATATTGTGATGGAAATTTCTGTTTAACAAAGATTTTCAATCCTTGAGTGATGGCCTATTTATTTCAAGCAATTTACATTTATATAACTTTCATTTTCTGCCACCTAGAAATGAAAAGCCAGGGTACCAGCGAACCATCTATTAGGATTAAGCTCTCTACATTTTGGTCTTGGGGTTTCGTATTTTATCAGACCTCCTTCTTCTCTCCTCTGTTGCCTGGTGATAAGTTCCATGCTCACAGTGAGAAGGAAATGAATATACAACCACAGAACAGTGTCTGCACTGTACTGGAGCTCCTGAGAGTGATCCACTGAGGTAGTCCAGCTGAGATATCCAGGTGCCCCTCAAGGCAACAGAGCCCTCAGTTGCTCTGGTAACTTGATGTATTGCTTTCCTTACCCCACCTGTGTCCTAGTCTAGCTTGACCCTGGAGCTGCTGTTGATTCTACCTCTGTGTGTCCATGCAATGCCATCACCACTTTCAGAAAGGAAGCCTACACTACTCTCTTTGATGTTGCCTCTTGATTTCAGATTCATCCTAGTTTATATCTTGGCTACAAGCTTTCTTCAGGTGTTACACATTTTCATCAGCCACTGGCCCCTTTACTTTATACAAGTTCAGTTTATTCTTTTTAAGATTGGTATTTTCTTAAAGAGTGAGGCAGCACATCATGGTCAATTAGAGCAGTGCTTCTCACAGTTTATTGCACATAGGAATCACCTGGGGATCTTCTTAACATGCAGATTCTAATACAGTAGGTAGGGGTGTGGCCTAAGAGTCTTCATTTTTAATATGCTCCTAGATAATGCTGATAGATCCTGGTCCACAGGAAGATTAAGACCTAACCTACAGAGTTGTACATGAGGTAAACCGACCAAGCAAAAGTGCCTGGTAAGAATGAAGGTATCGAATCCAGGTCTCCCGCATGGAAGGTGGATTCTTTACTGACTGAGCCACCAGGAAAGCCCAAGAATGAAGAGAATCAGCATTTTTTGAGTACTTACTTTGAAAACTACTATGAGATTTTCATCCATGATTTAATTTAAACCTCACAAGAACACTATTAGGAAGCTATTATTAGCGTCATTTTCATGATAAAGGCACAAGGTTAATACCTTGTCCAAAGTTCCAAATGTGTCTGATACAATGTTCAAGTTCTTAACCATCATATAAATAAGTACTTGGCAAGTAAAAGCTAGACTTTTTGATCCAAGATAGAGCCATATAATCAGGGGTGCTCATGAGAGGTTAGATAGTTATGAGTTTGGTGTACAGGTACTTGATTATCAAAAAACTTGGTTGAACAAGACTGAAGATTGTCTCAACAACTAAGACTCTATGATGCTGTATTTGGTAATGGTTACATTTCAGGTGACAAATATTTATCACTTCTGGATTGAGCACGGGTGCAAGAAGCCAAATAAGCAGCTTTATCCATGGTAAATCTAGATTTGAAATATGGACTTGATTCAAAAATTAAACTTGGGCTTCCTACCCCCTCAATACTCCCAATTTTAAGATAGTGAACTCCACTAAAGGGCAGGAATGACTTATTAATCTAAGTGAATAAATGGTTAAAAAAAAAAAAAAAGCAGAGTAGGAGTTGGGAGCCACTAGAACCGATCTGCTTACCCCATAAAGATTACAAGCACATATGAAGTTCACCTTGTCTGAGTACAAGGGATCCAAAAGAGATAGGAGAGAGAGAGATTGAGGTAAGCCTGAATTGCCTTTTCAATACATTTATTCTGCCTTCTGATTAAAAGAAAATTCTTGGGAAGTAGTGTGTAGGATTTGAAGATAAACTGAAAATATTCTCTCCAAAATAACTCTCCATATCCCCCTAACCACACAAAAGAGAAACAGAAGTCCCCTTATATATAGTACAGGCAAGAATCATGGAACAGGTAAAAATATGTCATCTCTCCAGGTAATGATAAACATGTATCTTGTTGATGTGATAGCATGGAGTAGAGGTTAAATTATGGGCTCTACTTAAATTACAAGGGCTTAATTCAGGCTTTGCTAATTACTCTGTAACATTAACAAAGTCACTTAATATGTGGGTCAGTTTTCCCACATCTAAAATGGTAATAACAGGAAAGAATTTGGGGGAGATAGTGGAAACAGCAGACTTCTTCTTGAATCTCCCTGAATTCGACAATAAAAAACATACGGAACAACTAGATATCACAATAAAAAACTCAGGAGCAACATTTACAACAAAATTAGGTAATAAGATACCCTAACAATCTCAAAATACCAGCAAATAAGCAGGAGAGATATCAACATGCAAAACTAGCAATGGTATCAGGGAATGTGTAAAACAGAGTAGAGGGAAGCAACAGTGCATCTCATGAACCTCAGAACAAAAGAGCTCCAACATAGTTTAAAAGCATTTATAGGAAATACAGCAGAGTAAATTGAGAATAGCAACAGAAACTGCATGTAGAATACAAGAAAGGAGATAAGCAGAAGAGGTTAAGTAAAAACTCTGTAGCCCTGAATTGGATGAAATAAGAAGTATACATATGAACTCATAAGGTTTACTTCCTTCCTTCCTTCCCCCATCTCCTCTCTCCCCCTCCTTTCCTTCTTTCTACCTATTTATCTTCACCAGCTCTACACATGGCAAAGGCATAGAAACACTGGCCAAAACAAATAGTAACAAGTTGTCTAACATCCAACTTGTGGACTTGAAATACTGTGTTCTATCAAAAGAAACTAGGCCATCTTAGAGAAATAACTGATTCTAGGTCAGCCATATTTTATCATATAAGACAATATATATGTTATGAAAAACTATTAGAGTCATGTTAAAAGAACTCATGGGCCAGTTTGAAAGGGATCTTACTGACCATATATGGAAAAGTTTGAGATTGAAAAAGGACTACATTAGTAAAATTACATAGTAGGCAGCTTCAAGCTTTCATTTCACCAAAGAAACATCACAAAATCACCAGAAGTTTTCAGAACTCTAGAAAACAGTCAAAGGTTTAGAGCAATCAAATAAACATTGAATCAAGAAAGAAAAAAAAAACCAACTGAAACAATAGAAAAGTTTTATGGAATTTATATTAGCCCTTGACCCACTACTTTCCAGCATGGTGGCAGTCTTAAAGCTAGAAATCTGATTTCCTAGTGTGCGATCCTGATACCTGGATACAAAGGGAGAAGACTAGGCTTTGTTCACAAATTATTGTATATGTGTATTCTACCTCATTTGGAGGATACCTGAAGGACAAAGGTAAGGCAATTAGCTCTGTTTCAAATAACTCAGAATTTAGGCTATAAAATTGGTAGGATTTGCTCAAAAGTGCTACAAGCTGAAATAACAGTCCACAGATGCTTGATGACAAAACATAAAATAGTCCACCTAAGGCTCAGGAGACAAAACTTGAGTTTCTTGGGGAAATTAGTACACTCAAAAGGATCTGTATATACAGGGGCATTTAGAAAGCCATGTGAATGCTCAGTAAAAGCTGAAGAAAATACAGTTTTCAACTAAAGCTAATCCTCCAGCTCAGTTCAAGCCTGACCAATTGTGGAAGTAATGTCCTCACACAGAGCAAACCAATAAGGAATAGAAGTATTTTGTGTTTTAGGGATTTTTCTGTTGTTGTTGTTGTTGTTGTTTTTAGCTTCTGGCACTCAAGAAAATCTGTCAAAATATTGCCTGAACACATACTAAGGAAGAGAGACTTCACTGATCACAAACAATGAATATAGTTACAAAAATAGCTTTAGGAAGTCATTAAACAAAACAACTAGTGTATCCTTCAACAATGATGACAACAGAAAGCAAATCCTAGGGAAGGGGGAAAGTCTGATTTCAAGAGTTATCACATTATAATATTCAAATTTCCCATTTTCAACAACAAAATATATCAAAAAGCATACAAAGAAGTGAGAAAGTATGACCCATTCAGAGAAACAAAAGAGTGACAGAAACCATACCTGAGGAAGTCAAGACATTATACTTACTAGAAAAAGACTTTAAAACAACTATCTTAAATATGCCCATATGGACCTACTGTACAGCACAGGGAATGCTACTAAATAATCTGTAATGATCTACATGGAAAAAGGAAACTTAAAAAAGAGTGGATGTAAAAAAGTACATGTAAAACTATTCACTTTTCTGTTCAGCAGAAAATAAAGCGACATTATAAATCAACTATACTCCAATAAAAATAAAGAATAAAACAAATAAAATGGCAGTTTTACATCAATGTAACAAAGTGAAAAACCTAAAAGATCTGTGGAACACTATGAACAGAGCAACATGCACATCATGTGAGTTCCAGAAGGAGAAGAAAAGGGAAGAAAGAATATATGAACAAATAATGGCCAAAAACTTTCCAAATTTCATGAGATATATGAATCTATATGCTATCTACAAGAGATCCAAAGACATAAATATCTTGAAAATGTGCTATGCTCAGTTGCTCAGTCATGTCCGAGTCTTTGCGACCCCATGGACTGTAACAGTCCAGGCTCCTCTGTCTATGGGGATTCTCCAGGTAAGAATATTGGAGTGGGTTGCCATGCCCTCTTCCAGGGGAACTTCCCAACCCAGGGATCAAATACATTGCAGGTGGATTCTTTACCGTCTGAGCCACCAGTGAAGCCCATCTTGAAAACGGACAAATGAAAAAAGACTTTCTATCCAAATAATAACCAAAAGAGATCTAGGATGTCTATACTAATATCAGAAAAATATACTTCAAGTCCAAAGCTGTTATAGGAGAAAAAGGACATTATAAAAGACTCAATTCATTCATAAAATATAACAATTATAAAAATATGGTTAATAAGCAATGATAAACCAAATAAGAGCTCCCAAATGAAGCAAACATTGAAAGAATTGGAGAGAGAAATATATAATTCTACCATAATAGTTGGAGGCTCCAATATACCACATACAATAATGGACAGAATGACTATATAGCTCAATAATGGAATAGAGGATTTGAAAAACAATATAAACCCATGATGAATAATGATCATTCCACCAAACAACAGCAGAATATACATTCTTCTCAATTGCATATAAACATTAGGCAAAACACTCTCTGACATAAATCACAGCAGGATCCTCTATGACCCACCTCCCAGAATATTGGAAATAAAAGCAAAAAAAAAAAGGGACCTAATTAAACTTAAAGCTTTTGCACAACAAAGGAAACTATAAGCAAGGTGAAAAGACAGCCCTCAGATTGGGAGAAAATAATAGCAAACGAAGCAACAGACAAAGGATTAATCTCAAAAATATACAAGCAACTCCTGAAGCTCAATTCCAGAAAAATAAATGACCCAATCAAAAAATGGGCCAAAGAACTAAACAGACATTTCTCCAAAGAAGACATACAGATGACTAACAAACACATGAAATGATGCTCAGCATCACTCATTATCAGAGAAATGCAAATCAAAACCACAATGAGGTACCATTACACGCCAGTCAGGATGGCTGCTATCCAAAAGTCTACAAGCAATAAATGCTGGAGAGGGTGTGGAGAAAAGGGAACCCTCTTACACTGTTGGTGGGAATGCAAATTAGTACAGCCATTATGGAGAACAGTGTGGAGATTTCTTAAAAAACTGGAAATAGATCTGCCATATCAACCAGCAATCCCACTGCTGGGCATACACACCAAGGAAACCAGATCTGAAAGAGACACGTGCACCCCAATGTTCATTGCAGCACTGTTTATAATAGCCAGGACATGGAAGCAACCTAGATGCCCATCAGCAGATGAATGGATAAGGAAGCTGTGGTACATATACACCATGGAATATTACTCAGCCATTAAAAAGAATATATGTGAATCAGTTCTAATGCGATGGATGAAACTGGAGCCCATTATACAGAGTGAAGTAAGCCAGAAAAATAAAGACCAATACAGTATACTAACGCATATATATGGAATTTAGAAAGATGGTAATGATAACCCTATATGCAAAACAGAAAAAGAGACACAGATGTACAGAAGAGACTTTTGGACTCTGTGGGAGAAGGCGAGGGTGGGATGTTTTGAGAGAACAGCATCGAAACATGTATATTATCTAGGGTGAAACAGATCACCAGCCCAGGCTGGATGCATGAGACAAGTGCTCGGGCCTGGTGCACTGGGAAGACCCAGAGGAATCGGGTGGAGAGGGAAGTGGGAGGGGGGATAGAGACGGAGAATACATGTAAACCCGTGGCTGATTCATGTCAATGTATGACAAAAACCACTACAATATTGTAAAGTAATTAGCCTCCAACTAATAAAAATAAATGGGGAAAAAACATTCTATAGGATAGACCCTATGTTAAGTTATAAAGCAAGTCTCAGAAATTTAAAAGATTGAAATCATCCTAAGTATCTTTTCTGACCACAGTGGAATGAAGCTAGATCAGTAATAGAAGTAAAACTGGTAGGTTCACAAATATATGGAAAATACCACATTGCTAAATAATCAATGATCAAACAAGAAATCACAAGAGGTATTTTATCATATTAAGAGAAAAATAAACATAAGAACACAATACATCAAAAGTTATAGGATGCAGCAAGGGCAGTATTCAAAGGGAAAGCCATAGCTGTAAATGCCAAAGGCACAAATATCTTAAAAATGTTCTGTGCTTAGTCACTAAGTCATGAAAAAAGAAGGATCTATCATAGATAAATTAAATTTATACCTTAATAAACTAGAAAAAGTAGAATAATTTAAAACTAAAGCTAGCAGAATGAAGAGAATAATAAAAATTGAAACAGAAAAGAATGAAAAAGAATAAAATACAGATTTTTTTAAACAGTTGGTTCTTTGAAAGATCAACAAAAGTTGACAAACGTTTAAGTTAGACTGTCAAAGAAAAGAGAGAGGACACATATAACTAAAACCAGAAGTGAAAGTAGGAGGAATGTTATTTACAATCTTACAGAACAAAAAGGATTTTTAAGAAAAAACCATGAACAGTTGTACAACAAAATTAGGTATCCTGGATGAAATGGACATATTTCTAAAACCACAAAAATTACCTAAACTGACTCAAGAAGAAACAGAAAAGCTCAATAGTTCTTTAACAAGAGATTAAATCAGCAGTCAAAAATAAAAAAAGAACAGGACCAGACTGCTTCTTCACATATAATTCTCACCAAATATTTAAATAAGAAACGACCCAATTCTTCTCAAACACTTCCAAAATGTAAGAGTAGGAACCAATAACATTCATTTGATAATACCAAACCCAAAAACAGACATCATAACAAAAGAAGGCTGCAGACCAACATTCCTTAAGAATATATAAGCAAAAATTCTCAACAAAATACTAGCAAACTGATTCCAACAGTGTATTTAAATGATTATACACCATTACAAAGTGGCAGTTCTCACAGCAAGGCAAGGATCATTCGACATAAGAAAATCAATATAATATACTACATTAAAGAACATGGGGAAAAAGACACGATTCCTTGATAAGAAAAAAGGCCTTTGACACAATCTAACATTCTGTCAGGATAAAAACATACATATAACTAGAAAGTAGATAGTGGTGATAGCTACAAAACACCATAAATATAATGCTATTGGATTGAATTGTGCACTTAAAAATGCTTAAAATTTTAAATATTATGTGAAATATATATATAAAATTTCAAAAATGATACAATGAATTGAAATCTATTAAATATGTTAAGTCCATGAGTACTTAGTGATATTAAATAATAAATGATTTGTTCACTTTTGGAAGTTCACCTTTCTTTATATTAAAGTGGGTAAATAAAAGGAAAGATAATGCATGTGTCCTTCCTCTTCTATGTAAATTTTACTTCTCATTAATCAATTTGTAGAAGATACATCTATTCTAAGCATACTATCTATAAGCAATAATAGAATTAGAATTTTTACCATTTCCAATCTCTAATTGATTACTTGATCTAGGCATTGACCCTAAACAGCTGCTAACACCACAAAAAGATGGAACCAAACATGTATATCTCGTTATTAAAAACACAACTCTGACTGTAGTTTACTGAAGAGAACAAATAAGAGTCTGAAGCAAGCTTCAGATTGATTTCCCAATTTGCAGGAAATACTAGGGTAGAGGAACATGCTTAATTACACCATGAGCATGCAATATATTCTTTGAGTTCTTCATCAGATATTAATAAAGCTAACAGGTGTAAGAGGAATCTTCAGAATTAAATAATTTTTAAAATATAAAAATTTTCATAAAAATAGACAAAACTGTAAATACATATAAGGAAAAGGTTACTGTAAAACCAAGATAGAAGTCACTGTGGGGAAAGAGAGAGGTTTTGACTTGACGGGGAAATTGAAGGGCTTCAGGGTGGCTGCTATGTTTCTGTTTCTTGACCTCAGTTGGGTACACGGGGGTTTACCTTATGATAACCCTTCATGCCATATATTTGTTCAGTTTGTTTTCTTTTTTTTTTTTTTTTCATTTATTTATTATTAGTTGGAGGCTAATTACTTTACAACATTGCAGTGGTTTTTGTCATACATTGAACTGAATTAGCCATGGATTTACATGTATTCCCCATCCCGGTCCCCCCTCCCACCTCCCTCTCCACCCGATCCCTCTGGGTCTTCCCAGTGCACCAGGCCCGAGCACTTGTCTCATGCACCCAACCTGGGCTGGTGATCTGTTTCACCCTAGATATACATGTTTCAATGCTGTTCTCTTGAAACATCCCACCCTCGCCTTCTCCCACAGAGTCCACAAGTCTGTTCTATACATCTGAGTCTCTTTTTCTTTTTTTGCATATAGGGTTATCGTTACCATCTTTCTAAAGTCCATATATATGTGTTAGTATACTGTAATGGTCTTTATCTTTCTGGCTTATTTCACTCTGTATAATGGGCTCCAGTTTCACCCATCTCATTAGAACTGATTCAAATGAATTCTTTTTAATGGCTGAGTAATATTCCATGGTGTATATGTACCACAGCTTCCTTATCCATTCGTCTGCTGATGGGCATCTAGGTTGCTTCCATGTCCTGGCTATTATAAACAGTGCTGTGATGAACATTGGGGTGCACGTGTCTCTTTCGGATCTGGTTTCCTCAGTGTGTATGCCTAGAAGTGGTATTGCTGGGTCATATGGCAGTTCTATTTCCAGCTTTTTAAGGAATCTCCACACTGTTTTCCATAGTGGCTGTACTAATTTGCATTCCCACCAACAGTATAAGAGGGTTCCCTTTTCTCCACACCCTCTCCAGCATTTATTGCTTGTAGACAGTTTGTTTTCATAGTCTGTGTTTTATTTTACAATAAGAACATTAAAATTGATTAAGGAGAGAAATGCAGTCACTAAAATTTTTTAAATGGCAATATTAGTATTTGAAAGCCCCTGATGCTGGGAAAGATTGAAGATGGGAGGAGAAGGGGACGACAGAGGATGAGATGGTTGGATGGCATCACTGACTCAATGGACATGAGTTTGAGTAAAGATTCCAGGAGTTGGTGATGGACAGGGAGGCCTGGCATGCTGCAGTCCATGGGGTCACAAAGAGTCAGACACAACTGAGCAACTGAACTGAACTGATTAGTAGTACTTGAAATGGAAGACTATGAGAGTTAAGTGAAAAGTATATTCAAAGCACTTTGACATGCCTGGTATGTCTGAAGTTCTTACTATCAGGGCATACTTTATTTCTGATTCTAAAATTAAGTTTTAAATCTAGGTAGGTGTAACACTAATTTAAACACATTTGTCATCTCACCATTACAACAAGCATAGAGGTGAGGTACTCATTCTTTGCTTCAGGGGTGTAACTGGCCATTGCCTTAATATGTTAAATGTCTGTTTTGCAATAATAATGGTGAATTGGAAAATTAATTCAATTATGAGGACACTGACTTTGAATAAGGTACTCTTGTCATTTATGAGCTGTGCTAAATTGTGTGTGCAAGAAATACACTTCTATTTGGTTAAGTCCTGAGTTTGGGGAGGATTTATTCATATTACAGCAGCTAGAATTATCTTAACTGTGACATCTGGGTAAATTGTTTAACATCTTTGTTTTTTGGTTTACTCTTATGCAAAATGGGTATCAGTCTCTACCTCAAAGGGTTGTTGTGAGGATTAAAAGGGTTCAGGTTTATAAGTGTTTTGAACAATACCAGGCAGGCTCTGTCTTTAATGGCTTTCTGGCTGCTTTTTGCCAGAACTGGCTCAAGGACTGGGCACCACTGATACTGATATTTGCAGAAAATTCTCAGGATTTCAGCTGACAAAGCTTGGGGCAAAGACTGGTACACATGTGCTTTTGGTTATCTTTTTATATTGCTTAATTTATCCCTGTGCTGACCACACATTCAAAACACCTCAAACCTTTTCTTTCCCTGTTTCACTCCTTAATCACGTGTGCTGCTTGATAATTTATTGGCTTTTCTTTCCACGTAAGCACAGGGGACCTGTCATATACAAAGTAGTTCCTCCTAGAAGCATTTCAGAAGTTAATAATTCCAATAATATTAACCTGAGAGAATGCACTGTTTGACTGAGGCTGCATGGCTATTCCCTTATGTGTCACTTGCTGCTTGCAATATGCTGAGAATGATGCCTTGTTATAACTGGGCCTGCTTTCTACTCTTTCTTTGTGGTCCCTCAGGTAAAATAGGTAATACGTCAAAGTAATTAATTATGGCTAAAACCAAGAGCTGTATTTTCCCAGCCTGAACTCTTTGGGAATGGGAATATGAGGACATTGTCCTCTCTGGGCAAATTTGCTTATGTTTATACATTTTTAAAACTGCTTATCCCTGAAGAAAAGAAATTAAGTCTCACAATTATGGATTGGAAAGTCATGAGGACTTTCTATTTTGAAAAGAAGAGCTAAGAGGAGTGGCTAGAAGTAAATGCCCCAACTTCTCTTAGCACTGCAGTTTTTAGAGGGCAGGATTAATATCTACCTTAACAGCCATCTAGGGTTGAGCAGACTCTTGCTGTGCAGGGTTATAGTTTAGGGATTCAAAATGTGACCTTTAGAACAGGCCCTGTCTTGTAAGTGACTAGAAACATCCATCACAGGCATAAAATGAGGGTTCTGGACTTTCCCATTACTACCCATGTATTCTTGGGTAGGTCAATCACAATTCTAAGTATAAAGCAGCCTCACAGACATGTTATGAACACCAATTATGGAAGGCATCATACCAGGTATTCCAGTGACAAAGATACATAGGGCTAGGTCCTTTTCTCTCTCTTATATGGGTAAGGAAATTGAAGTCATTGGACTTTGGGATCTCTACAGCTTCTTTCAATCCAAAAAATTCTTCAGTATGACCATGTCTGGTGTTTCATTTATTTTAATTATTGTGCTATGCTCAATTGCTTCAGTAGTGTCTGAGTCTTTGCGACCCCATGGACTGTAGCCCACCAGGCTCCTCTGTCCATGGGCTTCTCCAGGCAAGAATACTAGAGTGGGTTGCCATGCCCTCCTCCAGGGGATCGTCCCAACCCAGGGATCAAACCTGAATCTCCTGCATTGCAGGCAGATTCTTTTTTTTTTTTTTCCATTTATTTTTATTAGTAGGAGGCTAATTACTTTACAATATTGTAGTGGGTTTTGTCATACATTGACATGAATCAGCCATGGAGTTACATGTATTCCCCATTCCGATCCCCCTTCCCACCTCCCTCTCCACCCAATTCCTCTGGGTCTTCCCAGTGCACCAGGCCCGAGCACTTGTCTCATGCATCCAACCCGGGCTGGTGATCTGTTTCACTATAGATAATATATACGTTTCAATGCTGTTCTCTCGAAACATCCCACCCTTGAGCAGGCAGATTCTTTACTGCTGAGCCACCAGCAAGGCCATTTCAATTATTAGAAGCTTCAAATGTGGTATTTAGAGGTTTCAGCCATTTGGATGGATTTTCTTATTATTCTCAATGATACAAGACTTCTGAAATGTAATGGGAAAAGCGGCAAATTTAGCCATTTCCCAAATTTGGGCTCCTATCGGCACCTCTCATGTCCCCCACTGTCTCTGCTGCGATACCGGGTGGGTGATTCCAAATCAGAAAGGTCATCTTCTATGTCAATATGAGCATTGTTGCTATTAGGGTTTGCTACCTTCTTAACATCAATGGACCGTCTCTAAACGAGGACTATTGCTAAGATGACCATTTGGAGTTATGGCAGGCAGAAGTGTAGGTTAAACTGCGGTGATATATTTCTTAACTTAGGTGCTTCAATGTGTAAAAATATATTCTATATCAATGTGCACAGGAAAATAGAGGCGAGAGCCTGCACTCTGGACTCTGAGAGAAACAAGACAAAAAAAATAGGCAGGTTCTATGTCACTAAAATGATATTTCCTTCCCTGGAGAAGGAAATGGCAACCCACTCCAGTATCCTTGCCTGGAAGATTCCATGGACAGAGGAGCCTGGTAGGCTACAGTCCATGGGGTCACAAAGAATTGGACATGACTGAGCGACTTCACTATGTCACTAAAGGAGGACATCAACTTGACTTTTGAGATTACTTGATGGGAAATTAAATAATACTTGTGAAGGGCAAGAAGAGCCAACCTTAGCTAATCACTAGGTTCACTCCATCTGTCTTAACTGAATAGGCTTCTTTCCCAGGAAGGCTCAAAAGGGCCATCCCAAACATATCAAGAGGTGACATCACAGTAACCTAAGTAGAATGACAGAATAGCACCTCAGAATGGTAATTTTTTCATCTCTTAAATGGAAAATCACAGTAACAGTATCTACTTCATAGACTGATGTGACAATGAAAGAAATTCATACGTGAAAGGGTACAAAATAAGCACTATAATTGTTTGTGAATCAACAATTTTTAAAAAGGAAAGGAATGCTACCACTGAAGACTGAATCAGGCCATAATTTTTCCATGGTTTTCTTCTCCAAAGTGAGTTCAAACATACTTGTCACACACATTTGTATATTAATGTACAGGTGAGGACTTTTTGGTATGGCTAAGTTGGTGGGAGTGTAGGTGTACATATGCGTACATGAGCAGTGGAGGGGGTCAAGTATAAGAGGGAGTATGTGGGTACTTAGTACAAAATTACATTGTACTTGGACATGATTGACATGGCATCGTTTTGCTTTTTCTGCTCCAAAACATCTCTCCTTTTATTGCAATCTGTTTACTTGCACGTCCAGCTGCCATCTATTCTACCACTTTAATTCCTATTCTAATAGTTTCCCCAATATCTTAATATCCTTACCATTTTTGTAAAATAAATTATTTGATAAAAGAGACTGCCTGCATTGTTCCCTATGCACTAAATTTTTAAACCTCCTAAAAATGGATGGCTTCCTGGTTGATTCTTCTCACTAGCGTCATGTCCTGAAGATAACCTCTTTTTACTGTGCTGGTTGACACATAGCAAAGAAGGACTTTAATGCTTTTTCTTGCCAGCTAATCTGAGTCTCCATCAAGCTTAAAGTTACTTTCTTTGTTTATCAGGAGATATAAATCTAATAAGCATTTCCACTATCTTGAAACTGATATATGACAATGATACCCTAGGTCAAAATGAAAATTAAGGCAGTCATGATAACTATGTAGGAGATAACTTCCTTATGATAACCCTCCCCATCTGTACAAAGATATGTTAAAGTTCCACCAACCCATGGAAACAACCCTATATTCTTTTAAATTGCTTTTAGGAGACTGAAAATAAAGATCCAATTTTTTTAAACTTGGTCATTACTGACTGATTAAATCTTCACATTTCACTTGTAAATAATGTAGTATAGCTACATCGTA
This sequence comes from Odocoileus virginianus, assembly GCF_023699985.2. Taxonomy (NCBI): domain Eukaryota; kingdom Metazoa; phylum Chordata; class Mammalia; order Artiodactyla; family Cervidae; genus Odocoileus; species Odocoileus virginianus. The sequence goes on along the minus strand of NW_027224329.1, from coordinate 972,847 downwards.
ACAGAGGGCACCAGTGTGTGAGTTTGCTAACATCAGAGTAATCCCATCAAGAGTCATGGCACCATGATGAATTATTAGGACTCCTTACAACTGTCTCAGGTCACTGTGCCTAGGATCAGATGTACTCAGTTGGAATAACAGTAGTTACATTTTTGTGATAGAATACTAAAGGTGAGTAGAAGCATTTCCATGATTGTTTTGTTCATACAAAGACCTGCCATTCAAAAACACACACACACACACACACACACATCCCAATGTACAAAGTTCAGTTCAGTCGCTCAGTCATGTCTGACTCTTTATGACCCCATGGACTACAGCATGCCAGGCTTCCCTGTCCATCACCAACTCCCAGAGCCTGCTCAAACTCATGTCCATCAAATTGGTGATGCCATCCAACCATCTTATCCTCTGTTGTCCCCTTCTCCTCCTGCCTTCAATCTTTCCCAGCATCAGGGTCTTTTCCAATGAGTCAGTTCTTCACATCAGGTGGCCAAAGTATTGGAGTTTCAGCTTCAGCATCAGTCCTTCCAGTGAATATTCAGGATTGATTTCCTTTAGGATTGACTGGTTTGATCTCCTTGCTGTCCAAGGGACTCTCAAGAGTCTTCTCCAACACCACAGTTCAAAAGTATCAATTCTTCAGTGCTCAGCTTTCTTTATGGTCCAACTCTCACATCCATACATGACTACTGGAAAAACCATAGCTTTGACTAGATGAACCTTTGTTGGCAAAGTAATGTCTCTGCTTTTTAATATGCTGTCTAGGTTGGTCATAGCTTTTCTTCCAAGGAGCAAGCAACTTTTAATTTCATGGCTGCAGTCACCATATGCAGTGATTTTGGAGCCCAAAACAAAAAAATCTGTCACTGTTTCCATTGTTTCCCCATCAATTTGCCATGAAATGATGGGACCGGATGCCATGGTCTTAGTTTTCTGAATGTTGAGTTTTAAGACAATTTTTCACTCTCATCTTTCACTTTCAACAAGAGGCTCATTAGTTCTTTGATTTCTTCCATAAGGGTGGTGTCATTTGCATATCTGAGGTTATTGATACTTCTCCCAGAAATCTTGATTCCAGCTTGTGCTTCATCCAACCTGGCATTTTGCATGATGTACTCTGCATATAAGTTAAATAAGCAGGGTGACAATATACAGCCTTGACATACTCCTTTCCTGATTTACAACTAGTCTGTTGTTCCATGTCCAGTTCTAACTGTTGCTTGTTGACCTGCATACAGATTTCTCAGGAGGCAGGTAAGGTGGTTTGGTATTCCCATCTCTTGAAGAATTCTCCACAGTTTGTTGTGATTCAAAGGCTTTGGCATAGTCAATAAAGCAGAAATAGATGTTTTTCTGGAAATTTCTTGCTTTTCAATGATCCAACAGATGTCAATTTGATCTCTGGTTCCTCTGCCTTTTCTAAATCCAGCTTGAACATCTGGAAGTTCATGGTTCACATACTGTTGAAGCCTGGCTTGGAGAATTTTGAGCATTACTTTGCTAGTGTGTGAGATGAGTGCAATTGTGTGGTAGTTTGAACATTCTTTGGCATTGCCTTTCTTTGGGATTGGAATGAAAACTGACCTTTTCCAGTCCTGTGGCCACTGCTGAGTTTTCCAAATTTGCTGGCATATTGAGTGCAGCACTTTTCACAGCATCATCTTTTAGGATTTGAAATAGCTCAACTGGAATTCCATCACCTCCACTAGCTTTGTTCATAGTGATGCTTCCTAAGGCCCATTTGACTTCGCATTCCAGGATGTCTGGCTCTAGAAGAGTGATCACACCATTGTGATTGTCTGTGTCATGAACAATAGAATGGGAAAGACTAGAGATCTCTTCAAGAAAATTAGAGATACCAAGGGAACGTTTCATGCAAAGATGGGCACAATAAAGGACAGAAATGGTATGGACCTAACAGAAGCAGAAGATGTTAAGAAGAGGTGGCAAGAATACACAGAAGAATGATACAAAAAAGATCTTCATGACACAGATAACCAGTATACTAAAGATCAAGATAAATTTAGATTAGAAATTCTACAATAATAATCTCAATGAATTATGTGAATATGTAAAGTGTGTCAAGCAAGACATACTGCACTCAGTCAATGATTCTGCCACACTAAAGGTCAGAATTGGCAAAGATAATGTGAATCATTCTCTTTCTATAAATTTCTTCCCTTTTCCCTCCTCTCCTTTCTTCCTCCCTTCCTCATTTCATTAAACATTTACTGAGCACTTGCTTTTTACCAGGCACTGTGTTTGCTGCTATCGACAAGGGACACAATGAAGAATAATTTATAATCCCTCTTCTCAAAGAGCTCACAGTCTACTGTTCACATACCTCCTCAGCATCACTATTAACTGATTGTTAGGCAAGGGTATTACAAGGAGCACTGGTTGGTAAGAAGGCACAAATAAGTGACCCATAACCCAAATTTAAAAGATAACTAAAAAAGCACAAAATGTTCTAATATCTTTGTCTCTCTGTAAAGTCAAACTGTCCCTCATAGCGGAAGTACTGATTTCAGCTCAATATATTCAAGAGTTTTCTCCTGTCCAGTTTTCTGAAAACAAAATAGGCTATGACTTGTATAGAACGATTATCATTTGAATAATCAAATATATGTTTACGTCTGTTTGTTTACACCTAAACAAGCTGGAGACTGGATAACATGATGTCTAATGCCATTTCAAACTCTATAACATGATTATATTTAAATAAAATAACAGCGCCCATTCAATCCCCACCCCCTTCAGTTCAAGCACTGCAATTGTTTTGGGTCAGGGCCCACTGAACAAATAGTACCATCATCCTCCATGGTGAGAAGTCTACAGTACTGGGAGGCTCCTTCTCCTTCAATGTGTTCAGTCTCAAAGCTCAAAATATACCAAAGAAATATGTTTTTTGTGGGGGTTCATATTACCCTACATTTGATATCTGGCAATGACTCTGGGTATCTGAAATAGAATCAAACTATTTTGAAAATTAAATAAGAGTCATACAAAATCACTATAAAATGTATTATTCTAGACCCTGACAAGAAACATTTAGGGAATATAAACTCCTTGACGTAACATTACTACTACATTTGCTTCATTTGAAATGCAGAAAAAAATTCAGTTGAATCAAAACTACATTCTTCTGCTGATGCAAGCATACAGTTATGTTTTGTGATTTGCTGTGGGTTGTTGTTGTTGTTTATTTCTTTTTGGCAGCTTCTTCCAAATGTAACATCTAGTCAAGGGAATGCTTTTCTTGCAACCTTTATGCCATTATTTCCAAGGATAATAAAATAAGAAAAAGAAAAAAGAAGATCCTATATTCACTAAAAGTACACAGAAATACAAGCTTTCACCCATAGACACCACAAGATTCCACATACACACACACACGGAGAGAAAAATAGTTAAAATATTTTGAAAACAGACATTTAACATCTAGTTTTAAAATCTGGATATTGTCCCGAAGCTCTGGTCCTCATTATACTATTATTTCCTTAAGAGATTTCTCCCTTAGTGATATCATCCTCTTCTACCATTTCAACCATCATTCCCCTCCATCTGTCTTTTCTATCAATCATCTCCACCTGACTTGCACAATCTCCATCTTGATGTCTCAGTAACATATACAAATAAATTCAAAGGTACAACTCCTCTCTGTCTTCCTTATTTCTACTACTGTAAAGGAAAATCTTTCCCTAATCACTCAAGTTGTAAACATTTGATCTCTTGCCCTTCATTTTGGCTTTTCTTATGTAGCCAATCATTTAATGATGCTAACTCTTCACAATGGCAATCATCTTCCTTCTCTTGTTCATGGTTTCTACTCTATTTTAGGGATTTACCATCTTTAGCATGAAGTATGGTAATAATCTCGTAAATGGGCTCAATCCAGACTCTCCTTTTCCAACCTACTTCACAAAACACCAGACAAATTCTACTGAAAATAATATTTACACATGTCATATTTTCCCCAAAACTTTTAATGGCATTCCCAATTATTTTAAGAACAGTGTATGAAATCTATAACCTAGAATTCAAGTTCCCACATATTCGGGCTCAGTTATTCTTTTAAATTGGTCAAAGGGGCAAATTGCTTAGCATCCCTAACTACACTTAAGAGGAGACTGAAACTGGAGAAAGAAATAAAATATTGTACAATAAGCAAGAATACAGGATCTTCAGGCTAGGTCTGTGCCTCTCTGCCTATGTCTTTGCTTGTACATTTTTTTTATACCTGCAAAACCACAAATGATCCCTTCCTTGCTCTGCATATGCCTACTAACCCAAGCTCTTATGTCCATATTAACCACTCTATTTGATCTTCTCTAGAGCTTCTCTAGAGCTTCTCTGTGTTACTTGCATTTAGCATCCTCTGCCTTATACTGGAATGATCTCTCTCTCTCTCTGGGTATCATTTCACTCCCCATTTAGACTGTCAGCTAATGAAGGTCAGAAAAAGGCCTGGCACTTCTTTGGTAGCCCTTGTGAACACTAGCCAGGTACTCAACACATGCTTGTGTTTGAATATGGACCATTTACCAAAATTGTGTCTTTGTCTGGTTTAGGGTAAAATTCTTGACCTGACTCAGTTCTTTATTTTACTGATGCCAGTTTGTGTGTGTGTGTGTGTGTGTGTAGACCTAGCCCCAATTAGTCTGCTATTCCTATAAATTATAACCTGCAGGGCCATGTACCTAGCCTTTCTCTGCAGATTGAGTTTCAAACTGTGACTGCTTCTTTTAAGCACATCAGTCAAAATCCTGGTTCAGAGTTATTTAAAGTGGTTTGTATTTTATGGTCCTATGAAGACTTCACATTGCAACTGCTGAGCTTTAAAAACACAGAAACTAGAAAGAGGGTACGTAGGAACTGCCATCTGTCCCTATAAACAATTATCGGCCAGCCATCTGCCCTTATACTGGGTAATGATTTTAATGCTGGTAATATCTGACTGAAATACTCTCTCCCTGGAGCCAAAGAAAGGGAACCCATTAAAAAGTGCTGATCCTTCTAGTTGTTGTTTGTGACTGTTTTCTCCCATAGAAGAGCCTATCATTTCATTTGAATCTCTGTGCTCTTCCCTATGTATTGAGAAGTTATTCTTCGTGACCCATCTACAAACACTGCAGCTTATCAAAAAAAATAGGTGCTTCTTCCTACTAATTACCAGAAAGAATTAATACAACTGTATAATATTATTTAAACCCATTCAAAATGAAGCAAAGTGTTGAATACAGTATAAAAGAGAGCTAATAGTTAAGGGATTAATGCTCAACCTCAGGTTCAAGCCAAGCAGACTACAGAAATGAAAACCAGTTCTATGCCTTTCAAAATCAACTCCACAGAAGTTCACATTCAATGTAATTCTTCTAATGGGTTCACTGCTTTATTTTTCTGTGATCAAAACTGAGGCAAATTAACATGTAAGTGATAATGAATTATTCTTTGAACCTGGGCAGAATCTGCCTAGTCATTTAAGGTAGGGGATGGCTATTTGACAATGCATGGATTTCTACACGTGTGACTTAATACATGAAATCAAGGTCCTGCTTGAGGTATTAACTCTGAATCACGGTTCATTTGCCTCGTTCCTCTTTTATCCACAATTGTCCTAAAAGATATGTGGTAGTTTGTAGCTTTTATCAATAACATAAATCTCAAGGTTAGGAATATTACCCAAATGGACAATGTGGGTTTCAGCCAGTACCATTTCTTGAGAGACAAGCATCAACTAAGTTTCAACCCACAGTGCCCTATACTAACTCATTTGTCCTGAAATTACTTGTTATTCAAGTGTAGACTCAATTTCTTAATAAAATAGGTTTCAATAAATGTGTCATTTCATATATCTAATGTGAGACAGAGATCTTGCCAACAAGTTTCATGTCTAAACTAATTCTAATAATTTATACTTAAAGAATTCAATTATGTTCAATAATTCTTTGCCTTGCTTTTAATTGTTTATTATATTCTTTCCTCTAAGAAGCACAGCTTCTCAGAAGTCTGCCTTAAGTAATGGGAGCTGAGCTCCTACAATATTGGCTAACCCACTGAAACTAGCTAAAAATTTTCAGCTAGCTGATAGAAGGTATGAAAAAAGTAATTCTCAGACACCCTGTATATTTTGAGCTTTGCTTGGTAAAGGATGTGAGAACTTTTGCTGCAGATTTCAGATCTGGATCTACAAATAAGCATTACTCCCATAGAAGCTTCAGGGACTGAGAGTTTTAAGGGCTGTTAAAACCCTAAGAGGAATGCATGCTCCTCTAGAAAATGGCCAGCTTCTTTGACTTGAAAAATGATGCTAGACAATGTATAAAATAAAACCTCAATTTAGAGCTAAGAACTACTAATGAGGTGTAATTTTATTTACATTTTAGCAAACAAATTTAAAAAAAGATCAATCATAAGTCTTTTTACAGAAAAATGAGGCACATTTTTATTATTGCTGCCTTAAAATGTATAACTTTCTTTGTTCTCCTGTACCTGACAATTTTAAATACACGAGTTGTGCTACTAATATTATAATAATCACAACATGTTGTTTAAGAATAAAAGGAAAGCATAAATTTCCACATCATTCAACTTTCATTTGAAATCTTTGCTATTTTTTTTCTAAATCTTTTCTTGGAATAACAGAAATTTGTCATCATCTTGACACTTCAGGTGTAAAAAAGACATTAATAAGGCAGATATTACTGTCACTGCCCCACTAGGAGTATGAAAAGATAATGAGTGAATCTGCTAAAAGAAAAAAAGTGGAAAGAGAAAAGAAAATCTATAGGTGGCAATTTATTCACCAATGTCAACTGATGACTCATTCCCCCTAGCTAGCTCTGCAGCTTGCCAAGGAACTTTACTGGAGAAAGGACTCCTTCTGGGCTTGGTTGCTGCAGTGTGTTTTTGCTTGCTGGTGTTAGATTCCTGCAGCTGTTGCTTTCTCCTGCAGAGGGGCTGCCACTGTAAAAGCTCAAATGCTACCGCAGTAGCAGTATGTATTGGATTCCCAGAAAGTCTTTGGTTGAAGAGTGAAGAAAATGAAATAAGCACCTCGGCATCAGGATGACCTGAGTTCTTGTACCAGATCGTTTGCAAATTAGATGTGAGAGCCTTACTAAGTTATTTGCCTCCTGTAAATATCACTCTCCTCACCTATAAACCAAAAGATGTGGATTCAACTACATATTCGCAGTCCTCTTTACTTTATGACCCTAGGAATAGCTTCTCTGTGTTTGTATTCATTAAATGGAGGATTCTTAAGATATTTAAAGAAGTCTATTTTTTTTTCCTTTGGCGTGGGTACTCTTGCTTAATAACTGACGGATTTGTGACTTAAAAGCTTTTCAGACATAACTACCAAATATAAATACTATGCTGATCTCAGGTCTTTCTTTAAAAACAGAATCAATGCCAGTACAACATATTTGAGTACTTAACACAATATTCAGGGCTTCTCGGGTAGCTCAGTCCATAAAGAATCTGCCTGTAATGCAGGAGACAACCTGCAATGCAGGAGACCTGGGTCTGATCCCTGGGTTGGGAAGATCCTGTGGAGAAGGGAAGGGCAACTCACTAAAGTATTCTTGCCTGGAAAATTCCATGGACAGAGGAACCTGGTGGGCTAGAGTCCAAAGGGTCATAAGAGTTGGACACTACTTAACCATCAAACAAACATGTCTTAATCCCATGTCTTACTTATTTTTTTGCCTACTTAGTAATCATTCCCTTATTTCTTGTTACCCATTTCCAATTTTTTTCAGCTATTGGGTGGCCAAATGCTTCAGGGATCTGCCCTCTTCTCTCTCAAGAGGTTCAATGTGATTAGCCTAAACCAATCAATGTAATCCTGTTTCTCTTCTTAGAGAAATTTAAGGGTAGGTATTCTGGGATAGGCTTACTTACCAAAAAAAAAAAAAAAAGGATTTTCAAAACAAATATGTGAGAATGTGCCTGGATCACAAAATGCCACAACCATCTTACGAACACAAGTAACCAAATTGCTAAGAATGGCAGGATAGAAAGAACGAACTTGGATTACTACTGACATTATACAGTCTCTCTTTTTTTTTCATTTATTTTTATTAGTTGGAGGCTAATTACTTTACAATATTGTAGTGGTTTTTGTCATACATTGACATGAATCAGCCATGGATTTACATGTCTCTTAACTAACCAATCCTTGACAGTTCATAGTTTCATAGTTCTTAAGTGAGATAGTAAAATGTCCTTTCTGTTTTAGCTATTTACAGTATTTTTATAATTGCATCTATAAGCATCCTGATAAACATACTTAAGTAAAAGAAGATATTAAACAAACAATAGCATATATTATAGCCTCCACTCTCAAAATGATACATTTCTACTTGAAAATTTGAGAATCTTGTTTTCTTTTCTATTATAGCATGTAAAGGACACCAAAAGTTTATAATTTACTCATTTATATTGATAGTTCCAAATAATGATATCTGCATTGTATTTGATGATGAAGCACCTGTTAATGTTTAACCAAATTTTAATAATTTGCTTGAATGTTATGTCTCTACTATCCCACATATTCAGCATTATTGAATTTTATATGCAATGTGCTAAAATGACCAGCTATTTTGGAGTTCTGTATTATTTATTATAGAGACACAGTTCCAAAGTACTTTGTATCATCTTATATTTAATTCACAGAAACTAAAAACAGTAATATATTATGTCACTAGATAAGAACATCATGAGTTATGAACAGACAGGGCCAGTTTCCTCAAATGACAGCTCAAGCCATCCACCTAATTGTTTTCATGGAGTTAGATATGAGTTTCACTCTCAGCCAAGGGCTTGAGTTAGATCATTCTATATATTTCCCAGTACGAGAGATTCTCAGAAATGAGATCCAGACTGTCAACAGACTTAAAGCCATCCTGGCCCAGAGTTCTGGGATCTCCCTTTAATACTCTTTCCTCCACCTCATCATTGGACAAGTCTCAAATTTAGTTAGACTTTAAGTTCATTTTTTTCATAAATTGTTTGCTGAACACTGCACTAAATTTAAAACCTAAATTTAGAGCTAAGAGCTATTAATGAGGTGTAATTTTATTTTCATTTTAGCAAACAAATTTAAAAAAAGATCAAATCTTTTTATAGAAAAAATGAAAATGAAGCACATTTTTATTATTGCTGCTTTAAAATGTATGACTTTCTTTTTTCTGCTGTACCTGATAAGTTTAAATACATGAGTTGGATGCTGGGTTTTTAATAGTGAACAAGATACATGAAATTCTGGTCTGCTGAAGTTTATAGACTAGTGCTGTCATCCTGTGTCTAGTATTATACTCTCGACCATCATTCTAGTATAGACAATTTTATGCCCTCCATACAGTCTCTTGATTAACCAATATATTACAGAAAGTCAGAGAAGGGTTTTGACAGACAACCCAGAGTAGAGTTTGGAATTTTTTAAAAGATGAATTTACCAGCAAATCCCTTGATCTTAGCCTCAAGACTCTTGAAATTTCACCCAATTCTACATGTCCAAAATGCTTTTTCCAACATCATCTTACACAAGTCATAGCATTAGTCAGACTGGGCTATTCGTTATCCTCAGAATTGGCCACAAGCATTTATGATATCCTGAATTGTAACTCAAACTGGCTTTGCTCATAGAAATAAATCACACTGGCAGTTAGGTATTTGTGAAATATTACTCTAAGTAGACATATCGAGTATATTGCTGGTTAAATCTCTAAAACTTAAACATCAAGCATTTAGAACATTGGAACTCAGAATTCATTTTACCATAGAAACAAACTATTCCATTAAAAATGAATTTTGGGAGCACAAGTAATTAGTAAGTATTAAATGCTTGTTCATGTAAGATGTCATCATTCTGATTCTTGAAAAGATTAAATATCAGTATTTCTACTTTGACTATATTTTTCTAAAAATACATGTTATCACTAAGTCTTGGCAAATGCTCAATAATGTTCTGGAACAGTCTACCATGAACGTGTTTTATTATGCTTTGCCTCTTTCTTTCAAAGTTTAAAATGATCTCAAATTTAGTTAATTAAAATATTCTATTAATTGCTCTCTGAGTTATTAGAATTTTACTATCTTTACAAGGTCAAGATTAAACTGACTTATCATAAGGAAATGCTATCAATGAATATTACAACCATTTCCCACTCAGCTATTTTGATACAATTCCATACTGGTTCCTGCCCTATGCTGTAATTCTTTGCCATAGTTTTAATTTCTGAACAGAGAATAATTTAGGGTATTTTAATAAAGAAGATGTACTCACCCCTGGGTAACAGAAAAAGGGAAATGCTTTAGCTACAAGAGCTCCTTTTCCAAAAAAAGAAAAAGAAAAAGAAAAATGGACCTAAAAGCTCTTCCTGACCTTAGTAAAGTTCAAGTCACGGAAAACTCCAAGGATATGAAACACAGCTCTGTGTGAATGTTTACATATAATAGTTGATATATGGAGAGTGGGAATCTTCCTAGTCATCTCTATTCAATAATGCCCCAGAAAGACACATAAAATCCCCAATCTGATTTTGCTTGATAAAGGCAGCAGATTCATTCATACTTAGTAGTCCTATCTAGAGACTACCTTCGCTGCCAGTCCCAAGCCTCCTGCTAGCATGCTGCAAGAGTTTCTATCTCTCTTGTACTTGTAGTTTGTCCTTACAATCCCACCCCTCCCCCACTAAAGACTCAAATAAGCACCAGGAAGCACTTATGTAAATAGCAACTCATCAGATTCCATCCTGAAACAGAATTCTTATGATTCCAAATCCATTCTCCTGCCCGCCTCCTAACATATGTCTTTAAATTCACTTATCTGAGAGCACCATGAGTAAGCATGCCGCTTCACAGATAAAACTTGTGTAAGAGGATTAAGAAATCTTCACATTTTGTCTCAGTTTCAAGAAACAGGGAAGATTTGCTTCAATTTTCAAAATCAATTCACTCTCTTTGCCTTTTTACCAATTCATATCAACAGTAGTTAAATGATGTTTGTTTTATTCATATAATTTTATTTTAACCCATTTCATAGAATTTCCTTAATGTATAGCTCAGAATAAGGACATTTTAGCAAGTTCTGTCTTACTTGTTAAGGGAGAGCCTCCTTATAAATTTTCAATTTCTTCCTGAACCAATAATTTTCACTAAATTCAGAGATGGCTATTTTCATGTGACACCACTTCAATTTACCAAAAATAAAAAAATATCAATACATTCACTGACTGCTTTACATGACAAGACCCAGTCAATTAGATAGAAAATAATGAATGACATGAATCTGTTTTAGGAACAGATGTGTAAGAACTGTGAGGTAACTAGAAACAGATTAAAGTTTGGAAGAATGCTCTGAAAAAGCAAGATGAATACCTACTTTTCCAACCAATCTGAAATGCAACAGTTTATCGAAACTTTTAAAAATTTTATTGTGGTAGGACACTTAACATGAGATCTACCCTCTTACTAGATTTTCAGAGTACTGCATAGTATAATTATCAAACTGAGATTCTTAATTGAAGAAACATACTGAAGTGAATGAGGGGAACTATGACCATACCATCCACCTATGTCACAAGGATGGGGTGGGTATGTGAATCTATGTAGAGACTTTTGCACAGTTGTACTGACTGTGATGGGCAGACATCTAAATGGTGGAAATTCTTAAACTATATTTTGAATCTCATCTCTCACTGGAGTCAAAAGTATACTTATTATAAAAAGTTTATTACCTCCTAGTGTGTTAAAAATTATTGGTAACTTTTATACTTATAATGAAGTGTTTGTGGAAGAACATTACCTAATCTGGTAATCAACACAGTTTCATTGTATGTTTATTGTAATTTCAATCCATCAATGAGCTCAAGTCAGTAAAAATGCAATAAGTTTCTATTACACACAAATATGTACTGAGTAGAAGGTGAGTGAAAGAAAATGCACAGAGATGGCAGGACACAGTTTTTGCCTCCAGGGGCTCACAGTCTACTGGAAGAGACCTTCAACTTACTGCTACAGAAAACAGAATGAAAGTGAAGCTATAAACGAGAATAAAAAACATGATATGGAATTAACATATTTTTTATGGTAGAGTTATCTTATTAACCCCACACAGAACTACATTTTATACCCTGTGAGGAAAAAAGATGGGTATTATAACTATTTTTGGATTTCTAACAGTGCTTTCACATAACTGGTTATTAATAAATATCCACTGAATTGTAAACTGCACTCAAAACAAATTTTGTGGTCTTGACAATAGAAGGTTGTCTTGCTCTTTATAGTGATGCTGCAGTCTGTGGTATAGCTTAAATCTTCTGACTTTCTTTATTTGAGTGTGCAGTAAAACAAACAAGTAAATATAGTAACTTTTCAAATCTTGTTTAAGAAATAGCTAGGAAGAAAATCAACAGTAAAAACAAAGCCAACTGCCACCTTCCAATCTTGAGCCAGTCACTTTCCTTATCTTGACCACAGTTTTTCCACTTGAGTCCTTCCATATCTAGTAGTATGTGATTCTCTCCCCTGAGAGCAAGTTTTTCCTCAAGCTGCCTCATTTCCCTGCTTCTCAGCAAATTTTCTCGAAACTGGGCTAATATTTACTATTAAAATAGCAGCAAATATCCCTCACCTCCCAGTCTTTCACCAAACCCACTTCAGTTAAGGTTTTCTTCCCACCATTTCACTGAATCTACTCTTTTCAAGATCAACAGTGACCTTCAATTTACAAAACCCAATGGCTACCTCTCTGTCCTCATCTTCTGTACCTCTTAGCAGCATTAAATACTTCATCACTATCTCATTCTTAAATGTCAGCCTTCATTTGCTCTTCATGACACCTCCTTCTTCTTTGTCTTCCTTCCTTGTTTTCCTGCCCTGCTCAGATTCCTTCCCTTGCTTGGCCTCCTCTAATTGAGGGCACTGCACTCATTCCTGGATTGTCTGCTCATTTATGTCTATAGTTTCACACGATGTGATTTCTCAATACCACGACATACCAAGGACTCGTTTTATAACTTCATTCCTGAACACCATACTTTTTCATAAAATATCATACCTGAAGTCTCTAGTCTATGCCTAATAGGCCACTGCAAGTTAATCTGGTCAAAACTAAAGCCTAATCCAGGGCAATTATCTCAAGGCTGCGTTGTCTTTCTCCTCACTGTTCACCTCCATGGAGTTGATGACTAAATGACTATAATATTCTTTTACAAACTGAAAATTTTGAAAATGGAATTTACCATAAAATAACTGTCTAAGCATACTGCCTAGAAACTCATTTTTTCCCCTAGTTAGTAGCAGATCTGTTTTCAGCTGTGAAATTTCCATTTTTTTCATAGATATAATTATTGGCTGAAAACTAGTCTCTTCCCATTCATTTTAAGAGTATTCACCTTTTCTTCATGGAGCATTCTTATAATAGCTGCTTTGAAGACTTTATTTTATAATTTTGACATATGGGTCATTTTAGGATTAACACCTGTTTTCTTCTCCCTTCAGAACTGGCCACTTTTCCTGGCTCTTCATATAGCAAATAATTTGGGATTATAGCTTAGATACTGAATATTATGTTGTAAGATTCTAGGTTCTGTTAAAATTCTCTGGAGACGTTGATTTTGGTTTTGTTTTTGTTTCAGCTGGCAATCAAGCTGGTCATGTTTACACTGTAGGTTGTTTCTCGTTTTATGCAGGCAATGATTCCAATGTCTGTGTTTGGTTTTCAAAGCCCTTGTTACACTTTTCAGCTGTATTCTGCACATGAACATCTCAGTGGTTAGTCTGGAACTCGGGTGACATTGTGTATTGCAGTTCCATCCTTAAAGCCTTTCTTGTCTCTTTGGGTCTGTTGCATGTATGCATAGGGAAATGTTGGGGATGGGCCTGGGACTTGATTAATTCATACACGGAATTTGGAGTGCCCTATCTTAGTTCTATCTGCTTCAAGAAACCTTTCCTCCCAACTCTTTGGGTCACCTGGGCTCCTACTTACAGTTTCCTCTATCCAGAGAGGCAGGTTTTCTCCCAGGACTACAGGTGCCCACATGGCCTGCGTGCCTGCCGCTACAGCTGTGCAGCTTCTTACCTGGGACTTGCATTGTGACAAAGCCAAGGGAGAAAAGAAAAGGAAAGATAAACAACTCAAGGAGTCTTCACACTTTTTTTCTTTTTTTTAGATTTACAGAACCTCCTTTCCCTAGCCCTCTGGCTAAAAAGAGGTGGTTTCTCTCAGACTTCTTGCTTTCCCCACTCAAAGTGCAGTTCTGAGGGCCTTCTCTGGTGGGTCAGTGGTTAAGAATCCTCCTTCCAATGCAGGGGACATGGGTTCAATCCTTGATGGAGGAATGAAGACCCCATACGACTCGGAGCAACTAAGGCCAAAACTTGAGTCTATGGCTTCAGAGTCTGTGCTCCACAGCAAAGATCCTGCATGCTGCAACTGATGCAGCCAAATAAATAAGTAAATGAACATTTGAAAAAAAAATTTTTAAAAAGTGCAGTTCTGAGGCTTAGTTCACCCTTGGTTTAAGGCCAGGCAATAAAGAAGGGGGGAACAAAAAGAACATTCCTGTCATTATTTACTTTTCAGCATCTTCAGGCAGCTGCATTTTGGCTGTAATTAATTGGAGAAATAGACTGTAGTGACTTTCTCTCTCTTTGCCAACACCAGAAGTGCCACTATCTTTTTCAATCATTCTGTGTTTACCGATGAAAATGTAATGTCCATATAGGCTCTCATAATCACTGCTGAATTCACAGGGCCAAGAACAGTGCTTAGCACATAATGAACTCTCAGTATGTATTTGTTGAATGTATTAATCAGCTAATTAATGTGTATTTATTTCCTTTCATTATTTTTTTTCCTAGAATGATGTCAACTATAGGAATATGGATTTCAGGATCTCTTATTTAATGATGCTGTTTCCCTTGTCATGATACTGAAAACTAGTCCTTCTATGATGTTCAATGGAGGAGGATAGAAGTTAAGTTGGAGGGTCACTTGACAATTTTTTATGGAAGGGGTGCAAAACTGAAATAAAACTGAGCTGCTATCTTGTCTAAGCCCTAAGTCAACCTCACTGTGCTTCTACATAGCACACAATATATTGAAAAATCTTTATGATAGTAACTCAAGACTCCTAGAGAATTAAAAAAAATTCTAACATTTTCTTAAAATTACTTCTCAGAAGCCAGCATTTTAGTAAAATACCCTTTAACAACTTAAACATTATGTAAGTTGCAATTGACCAGTTCTGAACTTTCTTCCTTTTTAGAGATAAGGTATTAAAGTAGCCTGTAATTTAAAGGAAAGAACACTGTGCCTATCTTTGCCCTTGTTATGCACTGAGGCAATTGAATTGACTTTCCACGGGCGCACACTGATCATTAGGCTAGCAGTAGAGCAAGAACAAAATGAACTGAATTTAATGAGTAGCTGGGTATTTGAGAAATGCAGCACTTCTAATAGCAAGTATCATGGGACAGTATCAACAAATCTTTGCCAGTATCTGATGAATGAACATACCATCCAAGCACTCCTAAACATGCTTAATAGTCCAAAGGTTGAAAGGACTCAGAGCACCTACCTGGAAATACAGTATAAGGTCCTTCTACGTTTAACACTTCAGCTGTCTCTATCAGGGCCTATTTAATTTATATGAACTATTTCTGGAGTTATACTGGAGAACTTTAAGATATAGATTTAAAGTAGTGCTTCCTATAATATAAATGAACCATATAATTTACAGTCTAAATAAGTACATATTAAAGAAAGGAGGTGCTATTGATAATTATGGTAGGAAAACTTGAACAAACTGGGATCCTCCTGGACAAACCAGGATGTGTGTTTTTGTGGTCTGTCTGCATGATATAGAAGGTACAATGTACCATCTATAAAATTGGTCAGGCTAAACTCCCTGAATTTATGGCAAGTAAAACTCACAACAATAAAAATTCTATTGAATATATTAAAAAGCACAATCCTAATGATGTTCAAAGAAGAGAAAGCAAAAAATTGTAGGTAGGGATCCAAAACTACCTTCAAGATAGATGATTCAATTAAAAAAAATTAAGAATTATTCCTGATTTAATAGCAGGAACTGTCTTCAGAGGAACCAAATAATCCTCATTTATGAGTAAAAGTTCTTCCTCTCAATAGATTTCTTGCAAATACTTGTGGAAGAAATACTAGAATTACAAAAATAATTCTTTTGCAATCCTTAATGAATTAATGTATTCAAACAATAATCATCAGTGAATGAAATCATTAGATGAAAGGTTTTTGGAGCATTTCATAACAGAAGAATTATACTGGCATCATCTACCAACTAGGTACTCAATTCAATAAGTTTAGGAAAACAAGGCATTATTTGCCTCTTGATGTGATGCAATATATTGTATAACACTACCTATGATATACCAAAAAAAGTTGAATCTAGAGCTAATTAGTAGATGATTTAAAGGAAATAAGGTGGTAGAGGAAAAAGTTAAAAAACATCACAGGGAAGCAAAAACATCTAGATTATGAGATTGTTACAAGATAACTGAACCTGATTTTTCAGCAAGTCATTAGAATGAAAAAAGGAAAAAAAAACAAGGAAGGGAGAAGTATTGTTGAATAAGAATGTAAAAGACATTAAACCAAATATAATGTGTTGGATTCTAATTTAACAAAACGTATTCTATCTCAGACAATCCAATAATATCTATCTTAGGAAATATGATATTTGAGCAATAACCAATACAAGGTATATACAATCCTGCTGATTTATTTTATTTACCTCTCCTAATCCATTCTCTGTGCTTCTCTGGTGGCTCAGAAGGTAAAGAATCTGCCTGCAATGCAGGAGAACCCAGGTTTGATCCCTGGTTTGGGAAGATCCCTGGAGAAGGAAATGGCAACTCAATCCAGTATTCTTGCCTGGGAAATCCCAAGGACAGAGGAGCCTAGTGGGCTACAGTCCTTGGGTCGCAGAGTCAAACAAGACTGAGCAGTTAACAGTTTCACTTTCAATCCATTCTCTACTCATTTTCTGCCCATAGAGGGTAACCTGTATAACTTATATAAAAAGGTACTGTTGCTCTTAGTTTTGCATTTGGTTAATCCATTGCAAGGTGCTAGCTCAAGAGCAGAGGATTAGCCATGTTAGATGCATACCTCCAACAAAGAGAACTCGTTGTTAAAGGGACCTATGTGGCCAAACCATACTAGCTTTCCTAGGACTTTTCCAGTTTTAGCACCCAAAGTCTCACATTCCAGAAAATGCCTCAGTCTGAGGAAAATCTGGATGGCTGATCATGAGGGGTGAATCTCTCCATTTAGCTAGATTCTCAAGATTTTTCTAGTTGCTTCTTTCTCCTTGACCTTTTAGGCCTACAAGATGGGTCCCTGATGCCATTAACTCCAGAGTAATTATTGTTTTTCCTTATCTTTCTCCTATGCATTTGTAAACAATAATTCTATTACAGTTTGTTTAACCCTCTTTGAGGCTGTGATTTGTTTCTGCCCATGTCCAGAATGTATGTAAAATAAGGAAATTTGTCAGTCTTCAAAAGTGTGATAATGACATTTTATTGTAAAGAAGAATCCATGGTTTTGAAGATGCATACTAAAGTATATTGAAGCAAAATTACAAGATACCTAGGATTTTTTAAAAATGTTTTACTAAAATAAGGGGGGTATAGATAAAGCAGGAGTATAAAAATTTGGTAATTCTAGAATATGGATTCTGGGTATGAGGTTAATTCTACTGTTCTTTATATTGTGAATGTTTGAATTTTTACAAAAATTAAAAAGAGGTAATTCATGCAACTTGAGTTACATGAAGAAAGTTACTAGTCAGTCATATTTTAAGAAAATATTAGGTCAGTGCAAACATAATTGCTCTTTTGGACCATGAATTATAAAATCATTATAACTAGGCTCAAATACTTTTTTATTAATCAAAAAAAGAACCATTACAATCAACACATTTTTACCAATGAGAAGTTTGTTTATTCTTTTTTTTTTCATTTATCTTTATTAGTTGGAGGCTAATTACTTTACAACATTGCAGTGGGTTTTGTCATACATTGACATGAATCAGCCATGGAGTTTTTGTAGCATAGAAATCTGTGCTTTGGGATTTGAAGAACTCTTGGAAAGTATTTTCTGCCTCCTGCTGGTTGTGGAAATGTTTCCCTGCAAAAAGTTGTCAAGATGCTTGAAGAAGTGGTAGTTTGGTTGGTGAGAGGTCAGGTGAATATGGCAGATGAGGCAAAACGTCATAGCCCAATTCATTCAACTTTTGAAGTGTTTGTTGTGTGATGGACAGTCAGGTATTGTCGTGGAGAACGGGGTCCTTCCTGTCCACCAATGCCACATACAGGTGTTGCAGTGTGCAGTGCATCTCATCAAAATGCTGAGCATACTTCTCAGATGCAATGGTTTCACCAGGATTCAGAAAGCTGTAGTGGATCAGATGAGCAGCAGACCACCAAACAGGGACCATGACCTTTTTTTGGTGCAAGTTTGGCTTTGGGGATGTGCTTTGGAGCTCCTTCTTGGTCCAGCCAAAGAGCTAGTCATCACCAGGTATCATATAAAATCGACTTTGCTTCACACTTCATAATCTGATCAAGAAACTGCTCATTGTTATTTCACAGAGTAAGAGAAGACAACACTTCAAAATAAAATTCTTTTTGATTTGCGGTAAGGCCATGCGGCACACACATACCCAGCTTTTTCAGCTTTCCAGTTTGCTTCAAATGCCTAATGACTGGAGAATGGTCGATGTTGAGTTCTTCAGCAACTTCTTGTGTAGTTGTAAGAGGATCAACTTCAATGAAGTCATTGGCAACTTCAATTGGTCATTGTCAACTTCCGATGGCCAGCCACTGTGCTCCTCATCTTCAAGGCTCTCGTCTCCTTTGCAAAACTTCTTGAACCATCACTGCACTGTACATTCATTAGCAGTTCCTGGGCCAAATGTGTTGTTGATGTTGCAAGTTGTCTCTGCTGCTTTACAACCCATTTTGAACTCAAATAAGAAAATCACTCAAATTTGCTTTTTGTCTAACATCATTTCTATAGTCTAAAATAAATAGCAAGTAATAAGTATAAAGGAAAGAACAACTGAAGAGCTTCTTGACAAAGGTGAAAGAGGGGAGTGAAAAAGTTGGTTTAAAATGCAACATTCAAAAAACTAAGATCATGGTATCTGGTCCCATCACTTCATATCAAACCATAAGAAATTCTTAAAGAGATGGGAATACCAGACTGCCTTATCTGCCTCCTGAGAAATCTGTATGAAGGTCAAGAAGCAACAGTTAGAACTGGACATGGAACAACTGACTGGTTCAAAATTGGGAAAGGAGTATGACAAGGCTGTATATTGTCACCCTGCTTATTTAACTTCTATGCAGAGTACATCATGCAAAATGCCAGGCTGGATGAATCTCAAGGTGGAATCAAGATTGCCAGGAGAAATATCAGATATGCAGATGATACCACTCTAATGGCAGAAGGCAAAGAGGAACTAAAGAGCCTCTTGATGAAAGTGAAAAAGGACAGTGAAAAAGTTGACTTAAAACTCAACATTCAGAAAACTAAGATCATGGCATCTGGTTCCATCACTTCATGGCAAATAGATGGGGGAAAAAATGGAAACAGTGACAGATTTTATTTTCTTGGGCTCCAAAATCACTGCAGGACAGTGACTGCAGCCATGAAATTTAAAACTTGCCCCTTCGAAAAAAAGTTGTGACAAACCTAGACAGCATATTAAAAAGCAGAGACATTACTTTGCCAACAAAGTCCATTAGTCAAAGCTATGGTTTTTCCAGTAGTCATGTATGGATGTGAGAGCTGGACCATAAAGAAGGCTGAGTGCTGAAGAATTGATGCTTTTGAACTGTGGTGTTGGAGAAGACTCTTGAGAGTCCCTTGGACAGCAAGGAGATCAAACCAGTCAATCTTAAAGGAAATCAACCCTGAATATTCATTGGAAAGACTGATGCTGAAGCTGAAGCTCCAGTACTTTGGCCACCTGATGTGAAGAGCCGACTCATTGGAAAAGATCCTGATGCTGGGAAAGATTGAAGGCAGGAGGAGAAGGGGACGACAGAGGATGAGATGGTTGGATGGCATCACTGACTTCAATGGACATGAGTTTGAGGAAACTCTGGGAGATAGTGAAGGACAGGGAAGTCTGGACATGCTGCAGTCCATGGGGTCACAAAGAGTTAGACATGATTGAGCAACTGAACAACAACAACAAATATAAACCTAAACTGAATATGAACATGTAAATTAGTACTAGTCTTAGAAAAAGCTTATATTGAATTAATCCAATTTTCTCCAATTCTTCTTATGACCAGGAATAATATGTGCAGAAATGATCAATAATAGAGATTGTTATCTCTATTGTTATCAACAGCAATAGATATTGTTCAACAATATTCAACAATAGATATTGTTATCAACAACAGTAATAATGAATATTGAGTCACAGCTATTTTTATATATGCATCAGGGAAGAAAGCACTTTTAAAGATAATAGACATTCATTACTGAAAATTTAAAAATTACAAAGTACTACTGAAAAAATAAAATTCCCTCATAAATTGACCATCATATAATAGTACCTGTTAATATGTCAGAATACTGATATCTAGTCTTAAAAAGGTTTTTATATGTACACACATAACACACACTCACATTAACTCACATTAGTTATCACAGTGAAGTTATACTTTTACTGTTTGAATACAAATTTTCATATAATATGAATAAACCAAAAATGAGCAAATAAAAATAGGTTAAAATAATATTAATACTTAATGATACCATATATTCTATTTTAATAAATATTCTCTATTTTACTTAAATATTGACATAATCTTGGGCATTAAGATTGTGACTATTTTTTTTTTTTAGTTATTTGTTATACTTTAGTAAACATGCTTTTACATAAACCTTTATATACCTGTCTGATCCCCAAAATAGAATTGCCAGATCATAAATATAAACACTTTGAAGTTATTTATGTATATTGGAAAGTTGCTTTCAAAAAAGTTTTAAACTTAATTATCCTCCAGTAATAGATGAGAATATCAATATTACTCTGATATACTATTTAAAGAGAGCTGTTGTTTTGTTGTTCTTAGTTGTCTACTGAGTACTATTTCTTAGTATGTTTCTTCTGATTAGACTAGGCCGATAATAGCCTTTCATCTTCCTAGAAACAAGGATTGGTTCAACTGACTTAAGAAGGCAACTTGCATTCCTTCTTATTTCCTGTGATTGTGGTTTTCAGTTAGTCTGCCATCTGATGGAGAAGGGTAAGAGGCTTATGGAAGCTTCCTGATGGGAGAGACTGACTGAGGGGGAAATTGGGTCTTGTTCTGATGGGCAGGGCCATGTTCAGTAAATCTTTAATCCAATTTTCTGTTGATGGGTGGGGCTGTGTTCCCTCCCTGTTATTTAACCAGGCCCAAATTAAGGACTTCCCTGTAGCTCAAATGGTAAAGAATCTGCCTGCGATGCAGGAGACCAGGGTTCAATCCCTGGGTTGGGAAGTTCCTCTGGAGAAGGGAATGGCAATCCACTCCAGTATTCTTGCCTGGAGAATTCCATGGACAGAGAAGCCTGGTGGGCTACAGTCCATGGGGTCGCAAAGAGTTGGACATGACTGAGCAACTAACACACACACAAACTATGGTGGAGGTAATGAAGATAATGGTGACCTCCTTCAAAAGGTCCCATGCATGCACTGCTACACTCAGTGCCCCCAGCCCTGCAGCAGGTCACCGCCGACCCACGCCTCCGCCGGAGACTCCTGGACACTTACATCAAGTCTGGGTCAGTCTCTAGTGGGTCACTGCTCCTTTCTCTTGGGTCCTGCTGCACACAAGACTCTGTTTGTGACCGCCAATGGTGACCTCTTCCAAGAAGGCTTATGCCATACCCAGGTCTGCTGCACCCAGAGCTTCTGTCCCTCTGGCAGCCCACTGCTGACCCTTACTTCAGTATTCTTGCCTTGAGAACCCCATGAACAGTATAAAAAGGCAAAAAGATAGGATACTGAAAGATGAACTCTTCAGGCTGGTAGGTGCCCAATATGCTACTGGAGATCAGTGGAGAAATAACTCCAGAAAGAATGAAGGGATGGGGCCAGAGCATAAACAACACCCAGTTGTGGATGTGACTGTTGATGGAAGTAAAGTCTGATGCTGTAAAGAACAATATTGCATAAGAACCTGGAATGTTAGGTCCATGAGTCAAGGCAAATTGGAAGCGGTCAAACAGGAGATGGCAAGAATGAACATTGACATTTTAGAAATCAGCAAACTAAAATGGACTGGAATGGATGAATTTAACTCAGATGACCATTATATCTACTACTGTGGGCAAGAATCCCTTAGAAGAAATGGAGTAGCCATCACAGTCAACAAAAGAGTCCAAAATGCAGTACTTGGATGCAATCTCAAAAATGACAGAATGATCTCTGTTCGTTTCCAAGGCAAACCATTCAATATCACAGTAATCCAAGTCTATGCCCCAACCAGTAATGCTGAAGAAGCTGAAGTTGAACAGTTCTATGAAGACCTACAAGACCTTCTAGAACTAACACCCAAAAAAAGATGTCCTTTTCATTATAGGGGACTGGAATGCAAAAGTAGGAAGTCAAGACAGACCTGGAGTAACAGGTAAATTTGGCTTTAGAGTACAGAATGAAGCAGGGCAAAGGCTAATAGAGTTTTGCCAACATGACACACTGGTCAAAGCAAACACCCTCTTCCAACAACACAAAAGAAGACTCTACACATGGGCACCACCAGATAGTCAATACTGAAATCAGATTGATTATATTCTTTGATTATATTCTTTTGCAATGCCAAAACATGCTAGTAAAATAATGCTTAAAATTCTCCAAGCCAGGCTTCAACAGTATGTGAACCATGAACTTCCAGATGTTCAGGCAGTATTTAGAAAAGGCAGAGGAACCAGAGATCAGATTGCCAACATCCTCTGGATCATCAAGAAAGCAAGAGAGTTCCAGAAAAGTATCTACTTCTGCTTTATTGACTATGCCAAAGCCTTTGATCATGTGGACCACAACAAACTCTGGAAAATTCTTCATGAGATGGGAATACCAGACCACCTGACCTGCTTCTTGAGAAATCTGTATGCAGGTCAGGAAGCAACAGTTAGAACTGGACATGGAACAATAGACTGGTTCCAAATTGGGAAAGGAGTACATCAAGGCTGTATATGGTCACCCTGCTTATTTAACTTATATGCAGAGTACATCATGTGAAATGCTGGACTGGATGAAGCACAAGTTGGAATCAAGATTGCTGGGAGAAATATCAATAACCTCAGATATGCAGATGACACCACCCTTAAGTCAGAAAGCAAAGAAGAACTAAAGAGCCTCTTGATGAAAGTGAAAGAGGAGAGTGAAAAATTTGGTTTAAAACTCAATATTCAGAAAACCAGGATCATGATATCTGGTTCCATTACTTCATGGCAAATAGATGGGGAAACAGTGGAAACAGTGACAGACTTTATTTTTGGGGGCTCCAAAATCACTGCAGATGGTGACTTTAGCCATGAAATTAAAAGACGCTTGCTCCTTGGAAGAAAAACCATGACCAACCTAGACAGCATATTAAAAAGCAGAGACATTACTTTGTCAACAAAGTTCCATCTAGTCAAAAGCTATGGTTTTTCCAGTAGTCATGTATGGATATGAACACTAAACTATAAAGAAAGCTGAGCACTAAAGAATTGATGCTTTTGCATTGTGATAGAGAAGACTCTTGAGAGTCCCTTGGATTGAAAGGAGATCCAACCAGTCCATCCTAAAGGAGATCAGTTCTGAATATTCATTGGAAGGACTGATGCTGAAGCTGAAACTCCAATACTTTGGCCACCTGATGTGAAGAACTGACTTATTGGAAAAGACCCTGATGCTGGGAAAGATTGAAGGCAGGAGGAAAAAGGGATGACAGAGGATAAGATGGTTGGATGGCATCACTGACTCAATGGACATGAGTTTGAGTAAACTCCGGGAGTTGGCATTGGACATGGTGGCCTGGTGTGCTGCAGTCCATGGATCGGACATGACTGAGTGACTGAACTGAACTGAGTTGATTCCTTCCTGTGGTTGACACAAAAATACTGGGTGAAACAAGCTTTCTATTTTAAGTAGAGCTGCTAAACTGGAGTTTCTGGCATTCATAATCAACACAACTTCAAGAGGTCCCATGTACAACAGGAAAAGATGTAGGAAGAACACAAAGCAAAACAGAAACATAACACACAAGTGTTAAGTCCAAAGACAAGGAAAACAAATGTCATCAAGACAGAGGTTCTCATCAAAATTATTAAACTATATGCAAGTAACTTAACTTTGTCTTAACATGTTCAATGATATGTAAAGAAATGCAATAATATTCAGCATGGAACAAGGCAAAATTCACCATTTCTGGCATCCAATCAAAAATTATGTCATTCAAAGATGTACAAAAATATGACACATGATGAGGAGAACATATCAATCACTTGAAATGAACACAAATGACAAAATGATGACAGAATTAGTTGGACATTAATAGTCATGTTAAGCCAGTTACTATAATTATATTTCTATATTGAAGAAGCCGGGGTGGGGGGGGGGGGTCAAAAAATATTAAGCAGCAAAGGAGACAAATACATAAAAGCAGAATTTTGGACTCAATGGGAGAAAAAGAAGGTGGGATGATTTGAGAGAACAGCATTGAAACATATACATTACCATATGTAAAAGAAATAGCCGGTGGGACTTTGATGTTATGATGCAGGCAACCCAAAGCTGCTGCTCTGTGACAACCTGGAGGGATGGGGTGAGGAAGGAGGTGGGAACAGGTTTCAGGAGGGAGGGGACACATGTATGACTATGGCTGATTCAAGCTGATGTATGGCAAAAACCATCAAGATATTGTAAAGTAATTATCCTCCAATTAAAGTAAATAAATTTACAAAAGCAGAGTAATAGAGATTATATAAAAAAGAAACCTCAACTGAACTTACAAATGTGAAAAATACAAAATCTTGGAAGACAAATTCTTAAAATGGGTTAACAGCAGATTAGACACTGCAAAATAAAATATTAGTTAAGTTGAATGCAAAGCAATAGAGTACTAAATTAAACAAAAAGTGAAAATAAATACAAAAATTGAACAGAGCATCAATGACCTTTCACAATGTCAAAAGACCTGATGTATATATCATCAAATATGAGAGGAAAAAAATAAGAAAAGTATGTTGAATAAGTAATAATATTTGAATAAATAACAAATTTATCAACTTTAATGAAAATTATAAACTCAACGATCCAACAAGTTCGAGGAATCCCAGGCGAAAGAGTTATGAACAAAACTACATCACCACATCATAACTGAATGTTTTTAAAATGCAATAAAGGGGAAAAAAATCTTAAAAGCAGGCATCGGGGGTAAAAGAAAACACATTACAAGAGCAAAGATAAAGAATGATGTTCCATATATGATTATTAAATTATGATTATTAAATAAGCCTGTTTTCTGACCACAATGAGTTTACATTAGAAGTCTATATCCAAAAATCTAGAAAATCCCTAAACATTTAGAAACCAATGAAATACTTATAAATAACACTTTCCAATAATCCAAGAGCCTAAGAAATAATTAAAGAGAAGACAAGGATGCATTCTGAATAAAATGAAAATGAAAATATAGCATGAAAAATTTTATAGCAGTTAGAGCAATATTGAAAGGGAAATCATAGTACTATATGCCCATATTACTAAAGAAGAAAGTTCTTAAAGCTAAGAAAAACACTAAAAAGACAAGCTAAACCCCAAAAGAAAGCAAAAATAATGCAATGGAAAACACAAAAGCAATGGATAAAATCAATAAAACCAAAATCAGGTTATTTGAGAAGACCAATAAAATTGATAAAATTCTTGCTAAGCTATTAAGTTAACAAAAGGAGAATCATAAACTATCAATATCAAGAATTAAAGGGGATATCACTGCAGATACCAAAGGCAAAGATAATAAGAGAATATTATAAATAATTTTGTGTGAATACAGCTGATAATGTAGGGGAAATTGACAAATTCCTTAAAAGGCCCAAACTACTAAAGATTACTCAAGAAGAACCAAGTAACATACATTGTTGTTGTTGTTCAGTCACTAAGTAGTGTCCAGCTCTTTGCAACCCCATGAATTGCAGCATTGCAGAATAGCTATGAAAAATATTCAGTCTGTGTTTTAAAACTATCACACACACACACACACACACACACACACGCGCGCCCCTGGAAGTCCATATGATTTCACTGTGGAATTCTATCACACATTTAAAGAAAAAAATACCGATTCTACAAAAAATGCCTACTAAACATTGAAGGGGAGACCTCATTTCAAAATTCATTCTGTGACCAGAATTAACAGACTAATTCATTACAAGAGAAATTAACTACAGATCAGTATTCCCCACAAACATAGTTGCAAATATTCTTAACAATATTTTAGCACATGTAATCCAACAGTATATAAAATAAATAATACATTATGATCAAATAGGAATCTTTCCTGGGAATGCAATTTAACATTCAGAAACCAATCAATGTATTTCACCATATCAATAGACTAAAGAAGAAAAAAAATATCTGTCTTCAAAAATAGAGGAAAACATTTGACAACATTCAGCATCTATTCTTGATAAATACTCTCAGCAAATTAGAAACAAAAGGGAACTTCTTACATCACACTTAATTGTGAAGGAATGAAGACCTTTCTTCTAAGATTGTAAATTCTTCTAAGAAAGAAAAAAAATCTTTCTTCTAAGATTGTCTCCACTCAAAACTCAACATCATAATGGATGTCCTAGCCAGAGACATAATGCAAGAAAAAAGGAACTAAAGGTACATGCTAAATATTTTCATAGATGGCATGATTGGAAATGGAAAATCCCAAAGAATCAATAAAAACAACAAAAGAACTACTAGAACCAGTAAGATCTCAGGATAAAGTTTAATATATAAAAGAATCAATCATATCAACATCATATCCATCTAGTAATGGACAATTAGAAGTCTATTTTTAAAGTACAGTTTATAGTATCACTAAAAATCAAAATAGATAATAATCTAACCAAATATATATAAGATCTATAAATAAGAACATATAAAACACTATGAATGAAGTCAAGAGGCTAAAAATGAGATATAGTCTGCTTATGAATTTGAAGGCAATGCTAAGATGTCCATTTTTTCCAAATGTATGCATACATTCAACGTAATCTTAAACAGAATTCGAACAGGACTACTGCAGAAATCAGAAAGATAATTCTGGAATCTATATGAAAATGCAAAGGAACTGGAATAGACAAAACAATTTTGAAAAAGAACAAAACTGTAGGACTCACAATTTTAATACTCACTATAAAACCGTATTTCATACAGTTTTGTTGCAAACGGATAGATATATATTTCAGATGACAAAATAGTAGTGAAATAGACTCACAGACATATGGTCAATTGATTTTTTCTTTGTTTTCAATCACACAATACATAATCTATTCTTGTAAAATCTCAAATGTAGATAAATCAAAAGTCCCTCTCAAAATCTTGTTCCAGTTCTACTGACTTAACTGGCACTCCATCTGTGGGTTAGCATTATGCCAGACAAAGCCAGACTGTGCTACGGGTTCTGGCACAAACAAACATGATGCTTGATTTTGAGCCTTTTTAAGTTCAAAGAAAAGAGGCACACACACATGAGTATGTTTCATGCTAAGAATACTTAAAGGAATACAAAAGGACAGGAAAGAATTGGAATGTCACAACTAGTCTCACAGAGAACTGTAATACCATCTAGAACACAGCTCAGGAGTACCAATTCAGTTCTTCTTTGGTGTCCTCAACAGTAGGGATCCATTACTCCCAACTCTACTGTTCTCCACTATAATGAGCCAATAGGTTATTCCTATTTTCAATTCTCCTAATATTTTCTTAATTCTTGGCTAATAATTTCTTAATTCCCAATTCTCTTCTTGTATATTTTGCTCCTGCCTTCTGTACCTCTTCAATCTATCCTTCCTAATTTCCCCCTAGTGTCTGTCCTCTCTGTTAGGGGTTTTATTTCCTCTCCTTTAAAGAAAATTTCTGATTGGCCAATATATAGTAATAAGAATTTTTTGGTGTGGTGGTAAAGCCCTCACGACAGATGATCTCAAAGGCTGCTCACCAGCCCACAGGTAGCTATTATGGTCAACTGAGTTTTTGACCAAGGTGTGAATGCAATTAAATACCTCTTGTTGGAACAACTGGATACCCAAACTCACAAAAAAATCAGAGCAAACAAAAAGTGATTCAGCAATCCCACTTCTGAGTATATATCCAGAGGAAATGAATTCACTATCATCAAGAGTTATTGGCAACTCCCATGTTTATTTTAGCATTATTTACAATAGTCAAGATATGGAAACAACCCAAATGCCTGGCAATGGATGAATGAAGAAAGAAAATGTAGTATATAAATAATGGTATGTTATTCAGCCACAAAAAGAGAAGAAAATCCTAGCATTTGTGATAATATGCATGGACTTGGAGGGCACGCAGTATGTTAAGTGAAATAAGCCAGACAGAGAAAGACAAATACTGCACAGTGTAACTTATATGTGGGGAAAAAAGTCAAACTCATAGGAAAAAAAGCTCAATCCATTCCTCATCCCATATATTTAAAAAAATAAGTCAAAATTAGATCATGGACTTAAATATGAAATCAGAAACAATAAAACTTCTAGAAGAAAACATAGGATAATACTTTTGTGAATGCAGATGTAGCAAAAATGCATTAAGCATCATCCAAAAGCATAAAATAAATTAATATAAATTTAACTTCATCAAAACTAAGAATTTTCACCTTTATAGAGACAGAGAATGAAAAGAAAAATCAATATATTGAGAAAATACATTAGCAAATCACATACCAAAGAATTTGCATCCAAAATATATATAAAAAGTTTCCAAAACTCAGCAATAATAAAATTTTTTAAATGGCCAAAACATTAGCACAGACATATCAGTAAAAAACTATAAATGGTACAAATTTCAAATGGTACATAAAACAATGCACAAAAATATTAGTCCTTGGGGAAATGAAAGTGGAAAACTTCACTTAGAGATATCTCTAAATATTATTAGATCAGTTAAAAAACATCACTGGTAATGCAAAGTGTTGGCAAAGATGTGGAACAATTCTAACTCTCCTACATTTCTGTTTTGAATGCACAGTGCTGCAGCCACTGTGAAAAAATTATTTCACTCTTTCTTATAAATGTAAACATTCTTTAAACATTTGATTCAGCATTCCCACACCTAAGTATTTACACAAGTGAAACAAAAACATATTCACACCAAACATGCATGTAAATGTTATTTATAACAGCTTCTTTATTCATAATTGCCCCACATTAGAACAATACAAATTCAAACAACTTTCTTCTACTGGGGAATATATATCCATATAATGGTGCTATATATTAGACTGAAATTATTTCAAATCTGATTGCTTTTGGCTTCAGTGAACTTGTTTAAATCCACATGTTTATAACACAGAAGGCAAAAACAAAAAAGTTGTTTTTGGAAGTAAAGTTGTTTTGATATAAGAACGAAGTAAGTTGTGTCAGAACATCACCATCCCATTTGTTGTCACTGATAAGCACTTAGTAGCTCAGATGCTAGGTGCTTATGTGTTGGTGCAAAGTGCACCTTCCCAGGTGGCATTAGTGGTAAAGAACATGCCTACCAATGCAGTAGACAAGGGTTCAATCCCTGGGTTGGGAAGATCCCCTGGAAAAGGGCACGGCAACCCACTCCAGTATTCTTGCCTGGAGAATCCCATGGACAGAGGAGCCTGGAGGGCTACAGTCCATAGGGTCGCAAAGAGTTGGACACAACTGAAGTGACTTAGCACGCACACACACACACACACACACACACACATGCACAGCTGTGGCCAGGCTCCTCCTGGTCAGCAATGGTGTGAAACCATGCAGCAGTTTCAGGAAGAGAAGGGACAACCGTTGCTTCATTGGTGAAGCACTCCTGCAGGCAGTGGGGCAAGCCATGCCATGGTCCCTCAGAGCAGCCTAGAGCCTGCCGCCAACATCCACTCACACCTTCATTCTCTAGCAACAGGGAACTTCCATATGCTGAAATTTATTCTTGATTGGTTAAGGCTGCTCTCCTGAGAAACCAAACTCATAAAAGGTACATCTCAACTTAATGTGGACTTCTCTGCCATCTTCCCTTGCCTGTGACAATAGTGTAACTAATCTATCATTTGTTTGGGGTACATTTCTTTATGGGCTTATTGGAACACATTACCCTATATGTTACTGATTTGTAAAATTCCTGAAGTGAACCTCTGTTAAGTATGCTATCTCAGGCTCTGAGCATAATTTACCCCCTGCCCCAAATAAAACAAACAGAACACTCCTCAGCAACAAAAAAGGAGCAAACTACAAATGCATGCAACAATGTGCATAAATCTCCAAATCATTATATTAAGAGAAGACAGATTCAAAGAGACATAGACTATATGATTCCTTTCATGTGATATTCTGGAAAAAGGAAAACCTATAAGAGATCTCAAGCAGATCAGTAAAATTTTTATGAGGCTAAATATAAGCACCTTGAATAGTTTCCACAATCCTCCAAATGTTTCAAGGTTCATCATATGTGGTGTTACAGTGGCAGAAAGTGATAATTGTCATGGGCTCAGAATTTATTTAATTTTAAATAAATTAATTTTCCATGACAATTTCACAATAAGCAACTTAAGACCTACCATGCACTCTGAGTTGCTCAATTATTCAAACTTTGCTATCTCAATTTTTATTCACCAGCATCCCACTCTCTTGTTCAGAAGTAGAATAAAGAACACTGAATTGTTATGAATCCATACTGGGTCTCAGAGTCAAATGTACTCTTAACCCAGTGATAGGTCACTCAGTTGGTAAAGAATCCAGCTGCAATCCCAGCAATTGAACTGGAGACCCCAGTTCAATTCCTGGATTGGGAAGATCCACTGGAGAAGGGATAGGCTACCCACTCCAGTATTCTTGGGCTTCCCTTGTGGCTCAGCTGGTAAAGAATCTGTCTGCAATGCGAAAGACCTGGGTTCAATCCCTGGATTGGGAAGATCCCCTGGAGAAGGGAAAGGTTACCCATCCAGAATTCCATGGACTCTATAGTCTATGGGATCACAAAGAATTGGATATGACTGAGTGACTTTCACTTCACTTCAGGCCTTAGACCAGTTTGTTCCTTAGTATTCCAATCTATAAGATAAAGATTTGTAAAATCGTTCTTCATAGAAATCTCAAAGTTCAGTAAAACTGACAAATTATATTAGGAGATTAAGCAGGCAGAAGACTAGATTCCCAAGCCATGTTTCAAGTAATCTATATTGCACATTATTATTGTATGTAAGAAAAGGGCTACTGGTGAAATAAACGCTTTGAGAATCAGCCATCTAAATGTTCCTTCCCACCTCTATAATTGCCATCACAAATATTTAATAAACAAATTAGTGTGCAGCCCCATACAGATACATAATTTAGACACAAAACAGAAAGAAAACAAGGTGTTCCTGGTGCTCTCTCTCCAAATAAAACAGTATGAAATGATCAGGTTTGAAACTCACAAAGCATCAACTTGGACCTTCTCTTAGGTGATGAACTAAGTAAGATTGTTGGTAGAGGGAGGCATGCATGCAATTACCAGAGGCCACTTCAACACAAACAGAGGCTACTCAGCACATCAACAGTCTCCTCACATATCTGGACAGGTAATCAGGAGAAACTCACTGTTGACAGAAACATAAATTAAGTGAGCCATTTTGCACTGATTTGCATTCCAGCAAAGGTGAACTTACAAAGTGCATCTCAGTTCAGAACACTTATAAGAATTCCAATGTTTAATACTTTCTGGACTAGAATGAAGAAGTTCTTGAAAGGCCAGAATAGCTGGTCCATGACAAGAGATCTGGTAAATATCTATGTGTAGAAGGAGGTCATTTCACCCACATCCTCTGGTAAACATCCAGATAGAGTACATGGTCTTTAGAGATGTCTTACTTGCTGTATCTCCTTACCAAAATAAAGCCTACTGGCCAAAAAAAGAAGAGAACTAAAATGGTACAAATGAAAAGCTATTAAATTGGGTTTGATTCTTGGCCTTCACCAAATGACTTTTTTTTTTCCATTTATTTTTATTAGTTGGAGGCTAATTACTTTACATCATTACAGCACCAAATGACTCTTAAGCAAGTGATTTTCTGTCTCCGGGCCTCAGTTTCCTCTGTAAAATGAAGTATGAATAATCTCCAAATTCCTTCCCATATCCAATATATCTTCAATCTGAGAAAGGAAAATGACTTGAGTGTGCTGCTAAGTCTCTCCATCTATCTATCGCCAATCAAATACAGTATATGTCAAGAATCGAAGCATGATTGTGAAATAATCTTCACATGTTAAATGACCAATTGTGCCCAGTGGCTGCCTGACAGAAAACACCTCACTGTGGGCACGACTCCACAAATCAAACTGTATGCTCTCATTACAACTCAAAGACAATTATACAGCAGTGTTTGATAAGTATCCAACCCTGATCTTTGGTCAATATTTCTAAAATCTGCTAGAGGAAGGAGAAATGTATGCTTAGTAGTTCAGAAAGATCTGTACACAATACACATATTCAGGGATTTTGTTTAAGATTTTACAAAGCCCTGACCCACTTCTGATTTCTGAGGTCTGAGAAACCTTCAGTGATCTTAAAGGTGCCAATCATTCTGGTTCATAAATAATGTTTTAACCTACTTTGACTTGCCTAAAATTTCCACAAAATTGGGAAATAGAAAAACTATATCATTGTTACTTAGATAGCATATTATTCTGCTTTTTGAAGCTGCAAAATTTTTTTCTTATCAAATCAAACTAGAAAAGTTACATGTGGTGAAAGCATGTTTTTAAATTCTAAATGTGTTGAAAAAAATAAAGGTGTTCAGAAATACTATTAGATTGAGATATATAGTCTCGTAATAAGGAGAACAAAGGCCAGAAATCTGAATTTCACTACAAATGTCACCAAGTTATTAAATGGAAAAAAAGAGACAAGGAAACTATGTTAAACAACTTTCCACACTGAGCAAACATGTTTTCTACTCATGTGCAGTCAACAGGAGGTAAACCCAGTACAGTGTCAGATTTGGGGAGATGGTGGTCACCTATATAGATATCTCCAATGGAATGATGGAGCAAGCACACTTTAAAAAATATCAACTCCATTTATTTAAGGGCATTGGGAATATTATTTACTTCAGATGAATGCAAGGTTATCTACATGGAAAATGTACACAATCAGCTCCTTGTGAGAATTTCTACTAGGATACAATTGTGCTTCATCACAATTACAAAGATGCATGAAGTTGTAGAAAACTATTGGTAAAACTCAAATCATGCTTTGAATCATAAACTTTTGAGCTTCTGGTTGTTTTCACTGAGGAGCTTGGTTGCTCCTGTGCAGTTAAGTATCAAGTCACCGTCTGGTCGAGGCTACAGTTTTCCCAGTGGTCATGTATGGATGTGAGAGTTGGACTGTGAAGAAAGCTGAGCGCCGAAGAATTGATGCCTTTGAACTGTGGTGTTGGAAAAGACTCTTGAGAGTCCCTTGTGCTGCAAGGAGATCCAACTAGTCCATCCTAAAGGAGATCAGTCCTGGGTGTTCACTGGAAGGACTGATGCTGAAGCTGAAACTCCAGTACTTTGGCCACCTCATGTGAAGAGTTGACTCATTGGAAAAAACCCTGATGCTGGGAGGGATTGGGGGCAGGAGGAGAAGGGGACGACAGAGGATGAGATGGCTGGATGGCATCACTGACTCAATGGGCATGAGTTTGAGTAAACTCTGGGAGTTAGTGATGGACAGGGAGGCCTGGCGTGCTGTGATTCATGGGGTTGCAAAGAGTCAGACACGACTGAGAGACTGAACATTCCCAGGAATAAGGATTGGGTGGATAGAGGGTGGTGAATAATACTTGTCTATGAGACTAGGCCAAAAGGGAATACATGTATACTGAGCACCTATGATGAATAAGCCCCTATGGTTTTAGATCCCAATTTAACTGAAGTCTTTGAAGGCATATGTGATTTGACACCTTCTATGGTCACAAGAACCTGCCATATTGGAGCTATATATATTGGAGAGCATATCAGCTCTAAGAGAAACTTGTCTAATTTCAGTCTTTCCTGCTCTCTCCCAGAAATGAATAGGAAGAGTGACCCAGAGACATTTAAACATAGCTGACTTCAACTGGAATGAGCATGGCAAGAGACAGGACATGGAAACCGATCTATCTATGGAGACATGTGCGACACTGAAGAGCAGGGTCTGAGAGGATAGAATAGATGCAGATGCACGGTAGGGGAGGAAGCCTAGTTCCATGGCTAGACCTCATTTAAATGGCAGTTAAAATGCAAACTGTGTCCGAAGCAAGCTGTGAGCATGGGAAGAGAGAAACAAACATAAGGTGATGGAGTGTCCTGCCTAGAGCAGGGCCAAATACAGTTACTGGGAATCCAGGGATAGAAGGTACAGGTAAGTTAGAGCAGGCAAGCCAGCATACAGTCAGATATAAGGGGAATCACTTTTTGGGCTTCAGCATTCCAGCCGCTGTGCTAGGCTTAGGATAAGACTAAAGTATCAGATAATATAAACTGGAAGAGCAAAGCATAGAGCAATTCTAGGGCAAGGGTCAGGAAACATTTTCTCTAAAGGGCCAGAAAATAAATACTTTAGGGTTTCCAGGCCACATGGTTTCTGTTACAACTGCTCAATTGTACTTTTTGTGGCATTAAAGCAGTCATAGACAACACATAAATGAATGGGCATACTTGCATTCGCCCAAAAAACTATTCACAAAAGAAGTTGACCACTAGAGCTCTTGGAAATGCTTGGTAGGTTACACAACAGGAACTTAAAAATAAGAGGATAAGGTTCTGATAGAAAACCAGAGAATGATAGTAGTAGCTGAGTTTCAAAAACAAGGCCCAGTTATTATTAAGTGTGGCATGAGATCAAGGCTGGCACAGCAAGAAAGGCTATATGATTGTCCTGGAATGTTTGCTTGTAGCTGTGGAAACTCCTCTATCCTGTGGTCGGATGAGTTCCAGAGTCTGGGGCAATGCTGAGCCTGCAATTTTGCAAAGTCATGAATCACAGCAATTGAGAAGGAAGAAGCAAACACTGAGCCAGACAAGGTCTGCTAGAAAAAGCCTGAGATAACTCTCTGAATTCTTCAGTTGCTCTTTCTCCACATTTTCCCTAGCACCAATATAGTCACATTTATAAGTCTGTCCCTCAGGAAAGCACAGCATAACTGCTGGAAAAGTTAAAGAGACTAAAATCTGGGAAATACTGATTCCAAATCCTGAGATCTACTTTTTAAATCACTGTTTTACACTGTAAAATGAAGATAGGCTTAATCCCCAAGAACAATTTTTCTTATAGTATTCTTATGAGAAGCCAATGAAAATTAGAGATGAGAACATTCTTTGTAAACTATGAAGAGCTCTCCATACCCTGGTTATAAAGATCCAGTTTATGATAAACAAGACTCTGGTTTAGTCATGAATTGCTCTCATCTCTGCATTCTTCTTAAATAACAAATGTCACTGAGCTAAACTGTAATACACAATCAGACAAGGAGGACATAAAGAGTAGGCTGTCTATCTTAACTAATTCAGTCACTTGAAATACAAGGTGAGTAGAAGGGTCCTACACAATATTATACAGTTGGTCCAGTTAAAGTCAGTTGCTCATTTTCCTCACATATTTGTGTGCAATAACGGTATAGAAGAAAAGGAAAGATACTCCCATTTGAATGCAAAGTTCCAAAGAATAGCCAGGAGAGATAAGAAAGCCTTCCTCAGCGATCAATGCAAAGAAATAGAGAAAAACGACTGAATGGGAAAGACTAGAGATCTCTTCAAGAAAATTAGAGATACCAAGGGAACATTTCACACAAAGATGGGTTCAATAAAGGACAGAAATGGCATGGACCTAACAGAAGCAGAAGATATTAAGAAGAGGTGGCAAGAATACACAGAACTGTACAAAAAAGATCTTCACAACCCAGATAATCACGATGGTGTGATCACTCACCTAGAGCCAGATATCCTGGAATGTGAAGTCAAGTGGGCCTTAGAAAGCATCACTACGAACAAAGCTAGTGGATGTGATGGAATTCCAGTTGAGCTATTTCAAATCCTGAAAGATGATGCTGTGAAAGTGCTGCACTCAATATGCCAACAAATTTGGAAAACTCAGCAGTGGCCACAGGACTGGAAAAGGTCAGTTTTCATTCCAATCCCAAAGAAAGGCAATGCCAAAGAATGCTCAAACTACCACACAATTGCACTCATCTCACATGCTAGTAAAGTAATGCTCAAAATTCTCCAAGCCAGGCTTCAGCAATACATGAACCAAGAATTTCCAGATGTTCAAGCTGATTTTAGAAAAGGCAGAGGAACCAGAGATCAAATTGCCAATATCCGGTGGATCATCGAGAAAGCAAGAGAGTTCCAGAAAAACATCTATTTCTGCTTTATTGACTACTCCAAAGCCTTTGACTGTGTGGATCACAATAAACTGTGGAAAATTCTGAAAGAGATGGGCATACCAGACCACCTGACCTGCCTCTTGAGAAACCTGTATGCAGGTCAGGAAGCAACAGTTAGAACTGGACATGGAACAACAGACTGGTTCCAAATAGGAAAAGGAGTATGTCAAGGCTGTATACTGTCACCTGCTTATTTAACTTCTATGCAGAGTACATCATGAGAAATGCTGGGCTGGAAGAAGCACAAGCTGGAATCAAGATTGCCAGAAGAAATATCAATAACCTCAGATATGCAGATGACACCACCCTTATGGCAGAGAGTGAAGAGGAACTAAAAGCTCTTGATGAAAGTGAAAGAGGAGAGTGAAAAAGTTGGCGTAAAGCTTAACATTCAGAAAACTAAGATCATGGCATCCCGTCCCATCACCTCACAGGAAATAGATGGGGAGACAGTGGAAACAGTGTCAGGCTTTATTTTTTTGGGCTCCAAAATCACTGCAGATGGTGACTGCAGCCATGAAATTAAAAGACGCTTACTCCTTGGAAGGAAAGTTATGACCAATCTAGATAGCATATTAAAAAGCAGAGATTACTTTGCCAACAAAGGTCCCTCTAGTCAAGGCTATGGTTTTTCCAGTGGTCATGTATGGATGTGAGAGTTGGACTGTGAAGAAAGCTGAGCACCGAAAAATTGATGCTTTTGAACTGTGGTGTTGGAGAAGACTCTTGAGAGTCCCTTGGACTGCAAGGAGATCCAACCAGTCCATCCTAAAGGAGATCAGTCCTGGGTGTTTATTGGAAGGACTGATGCTGAAGCTGAAACTCCAGTACTTTGGCCACCTCATGCGAAGAGTTGACTCATTGGAAAAGACTGTGATGCTGGGAGGGATTGGGGGCAGGAGGAGAAGGGGACAACAGAGGATGAGATGGCTGGATGGCATCACTGACTCGATGGACATGAGTTTGAGTAAGCTCTGGGAGTTGGTGATGGACAGGGAGGCCTGGCGTGCTGTGATTCATGGGGTCGCAAAGAGCTGGACACGACTGAGCGACTGAACTGAACTGATAGCCATAAATAATGTAACACAAGTAAGTAAAATTAGTTAATAAAAGGAAATTAAAATGAGGAGAATTTAATCTAGACTCAGCACAATAAAGAAATGACAATTGACAGCTTTCTTTCAAGGAAATATCCCACTCTATATATCCAAATAAGGACTTTCCAGGTGGCGTTAGTGGTAAAGAACCCATCTGCCAATGCAGGAGACATAAGAGACACAGGTTCAGTCCCTGGGTCAGGAAGATCCCTGGAGGAGGGCATGGCATATCCACTCCAGTATTCTTGCCTGGAGAATCCCATGGACAGAGGAGCCTGGTGGGCTACAGTCCATAGCATCACAAAGAGTCAGACACAACTGAAGCAACTTAGCATGCATGCACACATAGATCCAAATTAAAGTTTTCCTAAACTGAAATTGGGAGAAGAGTTGCTGGTATTTTCTGTCTGATGTCATTTCGTGACAAGGGGACCACCTCTATTTCACCCTGAGTTTGAAATGGTGGCAAATGGGAGATGGTGGTCAGTTATGATATAATGCTAAGACCTTCTCTCCCACTCTGCCAGCCCTCAGCATTGCAGAAATCATGAGAAATATCTGTTTCTGTTTCCCCTGCTTGGCACCAATCTCCATGCCCAGTGGCTGTCATGGCAGGTGTTGAAACACAGAGGTAGTGATTGCTGCCTTGGGTGGCCAGTTCTCTCCAGGACCTGAGCAATCATAAAGGCGGTCTGGGACCAGTGAATTAAAGCCATCCGTCAGGCTCGTTGCACCACACTGAGCAACTGCTTCTGCTGACAACAGTGAGAATAGAGCTCTCACAGGGGAAATGGAAATGCAAGAACTGGAGATTTAAAATGAGGAAGCATTTCAAGAAGCAGACCTGCCAAGACGAGAACCATTATTCTATCAGATTCTGAAGCCACGTTCAGGCTTTACCTAAGAGACACAGCTTCATTTGTCAGGAAAAGCACTGCTAGCCTATGAGATTACAGGGAGAAAAAAAGTTGGGAGCTTTTAAAGTTTCAGGCAAACATGAAAGAATGGAGCATGGCATCTTTGATCCTTTCAGCACTAAACAGGCCCACTTTAATTACCAAATACAGCAATCTTGTCCACATACTTGCTGTGCTCTTTAATCTACAATCCCAAGCACCCAAGCCTGTTCATCTGTCAGACAGATCCACTTTTATGGAGAGGCAAAAGATGTCACTAGGGCCAAGCTTGTGACCTCTCTATTTCCCAATCCAGTAGATCTCTGTACATTTATTCTTTCATTACAAGGAGAATCAAAAATGATAATCATGGGAAATGAATTAATACAAGGCCATGCGGATACTTAGCTACAATGCATTGTTTTGTAAACACTGCTTCTACCCCACCTACTAAAATGAATTTGATATATCTTCTTATGGGATTCCCTGATGGATCATTGGTAAAGAACTTGCCTGCCAATGCAGAAGAGATGCAGGTTTGATCCCTGGGTCAGGAAGATCCCCTGGAGAAAAAAATGGTAACCCATTCCAGTATTCTTGCCTGGGAAATCCCATGTAGAGAGGAGCCTGGGGGTCTACAGAAGATGGGTTTACAAAAGAGTCTGACATGATTTAGCACTAAACAACAACAAAAACACCTTCACATCTAGTAGGAAAAGAATGGATTATGCCCTTCCTTCCAGATGCTAAATCAGTTGCACTTTCTGTACATGTCTGTCAGACTTCCAGGAAAGGTTCCACTTTAAATGGTTATGACTGTAAACCCCTTCCTATGCAGCAACATACCTATTCCACATGCAGCTCCACTCAAACCCAATTCTGAAGGTCCTTATAGCAATAAGAATGATTCATGAAATATGGTATTTGAGAAGCAGAACAAACATACTACCCTAATCAAAAATATCTCATCCCATGACCCTGATAATGATGTTTTATAATGCTGCTTTGACATTCATTCATCCACCGAAATTCATGGAGTAACTCCTGTAAATTGCTTTGTGCTCCCTACTGTGCAAGATGCTAGGGATACAGTATTGTGGAGGAGGAGGGCAAGTGAATCAGTGTTTCAACTGTGTCATAAGTGTTCCAAGAGATAAGAAAAGAGTGATGTGGGAACACAAAGGAAAGAGACATGTAGCATGAGAAAGCAAGCACTGATTTGTCAGAAAGGGTGGGCTAGAGACACAAAATACCAGGCCCTCCTGATTCAGAATTCAATGAGGGCTGATCCTGGCAGAAATGTTACTATCCCCGAATCACTCATTTCAGGCTGCTACATGTCTACATAGGTTTTTATAGCTAGATTGCAGTTTTCTTTTTTTTTTTTTTTTTAGATTGCAGTTTTCTGATAGAACTGTCTCCAGATATAGAAATGGTTTCTACCTGTACTGGCCAATATGGTAGCCATTAGCCACATGTAAATATGTGAGCATGTGAAATATGACTAGTACTAAGGAACTGAATTTCTAATTTTTTGTAATTTTAATTAAATTTAAGTGTACATTGTCACGTATTACACAGCACAAGCCTAGACAGTGTGTGTTAAGGTGTGGAAAGCGAATGGTATAGGGATCCTAAATTATACTCACCATTACAAAAGCTAAAGCCATTCTTTTCCGGTCTTACTGCCACTACCAAAATCAGGACCCTCATCATGTTACACCTAAACTGAGTTCACTGAATCGATCCTTCTGTCATCACTTGTCTTCTGTCATCTTCTCTTAATTCACCATATCACTATCAGATTACTTTCTAAAATGGGAAATTATGTAAAAAAATGGAAGACCACAGAAGTTTACAAAAGAGTAAATGGAAATATCAAAATCCAAAATCTTGTTTCTTAATTTGATCCAACATAATTTTTCAAAATTATTTCCTGTTATACCAATCATGTGGTATACTCATGGTATACTGATTAAATGGACATGAACTTGGGTGAACTCTGGGAGATGGTGAGGGACAGGGAGGCCTGGCGTGCTGCTGCCTATGGAGTCACACCTAAAGTATTGGACACAACTTAGCAACTAAATAACGATGACAACAGTGACAACATATCACTCATGTAGCCTAAGCTCCAACGTAATGCATTCTAACCTCAAACCTAATGGGACCTCTCACCATATTTGAAATACACCCAGCATTTTACTCTTCCAATACATTTAAGTTGCCTACTTTTTCTGGAATTTTCTTTATCACTTCTCACTTTTAAAATTCTCAAGGCCAAACAGAAATGACACCTCCAATTAGGCCTTCCCAGGGTTCCCTCATGTAACAGCTGAAATTAATTTCTTACTAATCTATGTTGTATATCCTATAGAAGCACAAATGCAAATAACAAAAATAATCAATAGTTTAAGTTTCAGCCCAGAAAAATACAGATACTAACATTGATTTTCCTGAAGCCTGTGTAAGGACCTTGGACTTCCCAGGCAGCGCAAGAGGTAAAGAACCTGCCTGCCAATGAAGAAGACATGAGAGATATGGGTTCAGTCCTTGGGTTGGGAAGATCCCCTGGAGGAGGGCATGGCAACCCATTCCAGTATTCTTGCCTGGAAAATCCCATGGACAGAGGAGCCTGGCAGGCTACAGTCCATAGGGTCACAAAGAGTCAGACATGACTGAAGCAACTTAGCATGCATTACACGGACCTTATGTTATAAATCTCTCAACTAAGCAGTTTTATTTCAGCTATTAAATTTCATTGGGTTTTGCAACATTTTAAGCCTATTTCTATAATGCACATGTAAATAAAAGAGAGTTCCGTAGCCAAATAAATTTTAGAAAGCCTTTATGAAAAAAAGTTACTCTTGGAAGTTTCAATGTGCAGGACTACAGAATGTCTCAAAACCTTTAACAGATTAATGGAATTCATTTAAACCAGACATTTTAAAACTTGAGTAATCATTAAGATTTATAT
Source organism: Odocoileus virginianus (assembly GCF_023699985.2). Taxonomy (NCBI): domain Eukaryota; kingdom Metazoa; phylum Chordata; class Mammalia; order Artiodactyla; family Cervidae; genus Odocoileus; species Odocoileus virginianus. Next base: position 931,166 of record NW_027224329.1, on the reverse strand, counting down.
TACACAGTCTGGCTATTAACATTTTATGGCACACTATGCTATAATGGAATATTTTAGGAAACACCATCATTATAAAATGGAGACTCATTTGAAAATATTTCTGAAAATAATGGACATTTAAGCTTAGAGTTACTATATTAAGCATTGCTGTATTATATTCAGAGACTGGAAATGCTCACAAGACAAAGCAATTAGTGTGTACCTACTCTAGCCCATGCTCTGTGCTGTTAGAGGAGGTATGGAATAGCATGAGTAGCGAGTATGGAGAAAAATGAGATATGGATAAGCTGGATGTCAAAATCTCATCCCTCTAGATTCTGGATGTCTACAAATTTCCATGTTAGTTTTCCAAAAGCAATGAGTAACTAGAAAAATATGACATATACTACAAATAAATGTTGGGGGGGAAAAAAAAAGCAAAATGCAGAATGTTGCTCAGTACAGTGTTTTATTGGTTTTTGTCGTGGTGGTTGTTTTCTGACACTATTCTTAGTATGATTACATGGTTGAAAGGACATAATTGGGAGGAAGGGATTGAAGAAACTATAAGTTACTACTGTGAAAACAGAAGGGGATACTGACATGGCATGAAGAAGAGTGGGGATGAAGTAATCATACCCCTGCGAATTACAAAGCCTCAGTGAGTGTGTGAAGTGTCTGATGGCTCCAAAATGTGATTATCTTCTGGTAACCACACCACCTGGGACGGCCTAATTGCTATTCTCCAAGTCTCAAAGGGAAAAAAAAATGTGCACGCAAAGACAAGTTGGCAGGGCAGTTTGGAAAGCATGATGCCTCTACTTGAACAGCAGTCAGAGCTGAGCCATGCAATTTGGAAAGGAAGCCTCAGTGTTGAATAAACACTATAAACACACAGTTTATTTATTGCTCCAATGTTTCATAAATATTATTTATTTTGGAAGGGGAGCATAATGGCAGAGTAATAGGGAGTAATTAGCACTGTTAGCAAAATAAAATGGAGCCGTCCTGAGAAGGGCTGGTAAGAAAGGGTGCTACTACATTCCTTTGTAGCCTTTAAGTTTAAATTTCAATCAAGGGGAATAAAGGATCAGTCAGGTGAGAGCAACTCATCACTAAAGCCCAGACACCTATTGGACATTGTCCATTTTAAAACATAAGTCAATCTCTTGTTGGTTGCTTCATTTACAAATATTTTCTCCCATTCTGTGGGTTGTACATGGATGGACCTAGAGATTGTCATACTGAGTGAAGTAAGTCAGATAGAGAAAGACAAATATCATATGATACTGCTTATATGTGGAATCTAAAAAAAATGCACAATTAACTTATTTACAAAACAGAAATAGAGTCACATATGTAGAAAACAAACTTATTGTTACCAGTGGGAAGGATGGGGAGAGGCATAAATTGGGATACTGGGAATATCCCACACTACTATCCATATACACACTCAGTTCAGTTCAGTCACTCAGTCATGTCCAGCTCTTTGCAACCCCATGAATCCACAGCATGCCAGGCCTCCCTGTCCATCACCAAATCCCAGAGCTTACTCAAACTCATGCCCATCGAGTCAGTGATGCCATCCAGCTATCTCATCCTCTGTCGGCCCCTTCTCCTCTTGCCCCCAGTCCCTACCAGCATCAGGGTCTTTTCCAATGAGTCAACTCTTCACACCAGGTGGCCAAATTATTGGAGTTTCAGCTTCAGAATCAGTCCTTCCAATAAGCACCCAGGACTGATCTCCTTTAGGATGGACTGGTTGGATCTCCTTGCAGTCCAAGGGACTCTCAAGAGTCTTCTCCAACACCACAGTTCAAAAGCATCAATTTTTCAGTGCTCAGCTTTCTTCACAGTCCAACACTCACATCCATACATGACCACTGGAAAAACCATAGCCTTGACTAGAGGGACCTTTGTTGGCAAAGTAATGTCTCTGCTTTTTAATATGCTATCTAGTTTGGTCATAACTTTCCTTCCAATGAATAAGTGTCTTCTAATTACTATATATAAAATAGATAAGTAATAAGGACCTACTATATAGCACAGTGAACTCTACTCAATACTCTGTCATGGTCTATATGGGGAAAAGAATCTAAAAAAGAGTGGATATATATGTATAACTGATTCACTTTGCTGTGCACCTGAAACTAACACAACATTGTAAATCACCTTTGAAGGAAACTTCAGCAATGCCATAATTGTTGCTCAGGATCACATTTGAAAACTTACAAGAATATGGCATTATTCATTTTTTTCCAAAAGGAGCTTTGAATTTGTCACAATCATAAGTTATAACATTTATGTTAAGTTTAAAAAATTCATATAATTACACAGGGCTAGGTTAGCTTAAAACTTCACCCAAGAGACTATAGCAATAGTTGTCAACCTTCTTCTAGTTTCCATGGAAATAACATTAAAGAAAATGTATCTATTTTTAATGAACTTCTGATTCTACAAGGCTATTGAAAACTATAAAACTATATAATAAATTTAATGACTGAAAGAGGAAACATGATTTTCTAAGCAGCAGTTCACAAAAGAGGGATTATTCTATCCTCCTTCCTCTAGGACATTTAATACTGTCTAGAGACAATTTTAGTTATCACAGTTAGGAGTAGGTAGTGCTTGCCACTGGCATATAATGGTTAGAATCAGGGATATTGCCAAACATCTTACAGTATCTTACAGCATAGCCCTCCCCTGATGATGTGCCCTTGCCAAAAAAGTATCAGGCACAAAATATTAAGAGTGATCAGGTTGAGTAACTCTAGTTTAGAAGTTTCTGTATTATTTTAACTTCTTTATAACTAACAGTATATTTGAAATAATATAATTTTATTTGAAAATAATAAATAGTGGCAATTTTTTCATGATAAAATAGTAACAATAGAATGAGAGAATATTATGAATAATGGTATGCAAATAAATTTGAAAATTTGGATGAAAAATGGAAAAGATAGTGGCAAAAAATCAGACTTAAAAACTGAGATAATAGGTTCATATAATTGCCTTGCCTTTTATTATATATGTGACCTTAATCACATTCCAATACCTCTCTATGTCTTTGTTTGCTCTTTAAAACCGGATTTTGTGAGAATTAGGAAATTGCATATGAAAGGACTTAGTATAGTGCTTGATAAATAGAAAACATTTAGTGCATTCTGTGAATAAATGAAATAAATATTAATTTATTTTTAAAACGAACACCATTTTGTTTAAAGGTTATGTCACACAAGCTAAAAAAGAAGGCATGTTAGTTGATTTAATGCTAATCTTTTTGACACTTTAGGGGAGAGCTTGGGAGATATAGAACGGTAATCATAGCAAAGGGCAAGTGCTTTCTATAGTCAGCAGTTGTGTGAATTGTGGCATTTCTTATTAACAATGAAGAAAATGCCTCTTTTTGGAGTGAGAAGCTTCTTATATACAGGTCACAATTCATACTGAAGGATTCAAACAGATTTTTGCCTTCATGTATAACAGGGCTTCCCTGCTGGCTCAGATGGTAAAGAATCTGCCTGCAGTGTGGGAGACCTGGGTTTGATCCCTGGATTGGGAAGATCCCCTGGAGGAGGGCATGGCAACCCACTCCAGTATTCTTGCCTGGAGAATCCCCATGGACAGAGGAGCCTGGCGGGTTACAGTCCATGGGGTCACAAAGAGTCAGACACGACGGAATGACTAAGCAAAGCACATAATATATCAAGAAAGGTGAGCTGAAGAACAAGATGCTATTTGACAGATCAGTTCATTTGTGATTTGAAAACCGGTTGTGTAGGATCAAATCACAAGTGGAACATTCTCAGGCAGAGGTACTTTTAGTTACGTGGAGAATGTTTAAGATTTATCATCACAATTCCGCATAATTCATTGCTTTTAGAGTATAGTCAGAATTGATCAACACTGGGAGACAAACTCATTGTGGTAGCATTCTCTAAACAGTAGATCAAATTCTTTTTGCCAGTTTTATTACATACTCTTTCATTCTTCTGCCTTTGTATTGTGGAACCCTCCATCTTCAGTGCCAAAGTTTTGTCTTTCTATCCACGACTGAACTGCAAATTCATCAATACTACAGTTGCAAAGTGTTTTGCCACTATCATGTAAACAATACTTTGGCTAATTGTGGCCTCTGTCTCCTAGTTTGTTTTGGAAAATGTCACTAATACAGCTTAAAAAGCAGTAGAAAAAAAAAAAAGGATGTCAGCCAGGCAATCATCATTTTCATACAATGGAGTGATATTTATCATTTCATTTACTTGAGTCAAGTGATTATTTCTGTTTTACTCTGAGTCTAGTTGAAAAATAGATATGCGGCTCCAGCTTGGTTAGAGAGTGGTATGATGACATTAACAAACTGTTCTAGAAAATATCATCACAGAAATTTCTTTCCTATGCCTAATCTGCTCCTCATTTCCTTGGAGACAATGAAGTGATGACTCCAAAACTTATTGAGATGGAAGGAAAAGCAATGTCAATAATTCTTTGGTCACTAAAATAAAATATGCTTTAATAAAAATTTCCTTTACACATGTTAAAAGTCACTGTTCATATATGTCCTCTTTGGCTTAAACTTTCATGACTATAATATAATTAGCTATCTGGAATTACCCCCAACTCTACTAGACTCACTTTGTACCATAGAAATTTATGGCTGCATATAGTCTATGGTGTATCTTGATCATTCTCTGTTGTTATTTAGTCACTAAGTCACGTTCGACTCTTTTGCGACTCCATGGACTTTAGCCTGCCAGGGTCCTCCGACCAAAGGATTTCCCAGGCAAGAATACTGGAGTGGGTTGCCCTTTCCTCTCCAGGGGATTTTCCTGACCTAGGAATTGAACCTGTTTCTCCATCTCCTGCATTGGCAGGCAGGTTCTTTACTGTTGAGCCAGCAGGGAAGCTGATCATCCTCTATGATTTCATAAAATTTTAGACCACAAGGGGAAAGGACTATTACAACACCAGCCTTGAACAAATTCTGTTTTTGGAGATCTCTGAATAGAAGTAGCTATGTGTGCCTCAGGAACTTGAGCAAGTGCTCAAGCTCCACTGACTCAAAATATTCTTTCTGTGTTTGTTTTTACAACCTCCTGGTATCATATTGTTGTTGTTCAGTCGTGTCCAACTCTTTGTGACCCCATGGACTGCAGCACACCAGGATTCCCTGTCCTTCACTATCTCCCAGAGTTTGCTCAAACTCATGTCCATTGAGTCGGTGATGCCATCCAACCATCTCATCCTCTGTCACCCCCTTCTCCTCCTGTCCTCAATATTTCCCAGCATCAGGGTCTATTCCAATGATCAGGCTCTTTGCATCAGATCATCAAAGTATTAGAGCTTCAGCTTCAGCAACAATCCTTCCAATGAATATTTCAGGGTAATGTCCTTTAGGATTGACTGATTTGATCTCCTTGCTATTTAAGGGACTCTCATGAGCAAGCATCTTTTAATTTCATGGCTGTAGTCACCATCTGCAGTGATTTTGGAGCCCAAGAAAATAAAGTCTCTCACTGTTTCCATTGTTTCCCCATCTATTTGCCATGAAGTGATGGGACCGGATGCCATGATCTTTGTTTTTTGAATGTTGAGTTTTAAGCCAGCTTTTTCACTTTCCTCTTTCACTTTCATCAAGAGTTTTCATCAAGAATGCCAGCCCAGCATTTTGCATGATGTACTCTGCATATAAGTTAAATAAGCAGGGTGACAATATACAGCCTTGATGTACTCCTTTCCCAACTTTGAACCAGTCTGTTGTTCCATGTCTGGTATTGTTTTTTCTTGACCTGCATACAGGTTCTCAGGAGGCAGGTAAGGTGGCCTGGTATTCCCATCTCTTTAAGAAATTTCCATCTGGTATCATAAACTCTTTATATTTAAAAAAAAATTTGCCATTGCATTTTGATGTAATTATGTAGACTTGGACATATTGGTCTATGGTAGCTTTGTGGTTAATGTCTTGCTTGTTTTAAGCAATATAGTGAAGATTTTAGAGAGATTCTAAAATAAATGATAGAAATAATACTTTTTAGCACTGACTATCTCCTCAGGTCATATGCTCTTTCATGTTTGAAAGCAAATTGCTTTACACTAAAGCACTGCATGCAATTATAGCTTGGAGAATGACTGCATTGTATGCTCCCTTTGACATGCTGCTGAAGTACCATGTATTATTATTTTCAAATCAGCGAATAAATGGAAAATTTCTATGCATCAATGACTTCTAGTTGAGGAAGAACATACCTAAAAATAAAGCTGTTCCAATAGGTAAATTTTGGCATGTCTTTAATCAAAAGAATAGTGACAAGAGTGATTGGAGGATTGAAGGAAATAAGGTTATTTTTAGATTTTTAAATATATCATATGACTCAATCTATTTAATATACCTTAGAAATCACATAAAAATCTAAACTTGGGTCTATGGTAGTAGCTTTCCTCTTGTGTAATCTTTTTTCTATTGCAATATTGAATTAACTAAGAAACTGAAAGTATTACACAGCCAAACATTACATATTCAATAGATAATTGAATGCATCTGATTTAAACTCAGCTCAAGAATCATTTCCTCTTGTTATTTAACATGTAGCACTGGAATGTGAACAGTACTGAAGAGACAGCTTTGCTTTTTCCTGTAAGTTGCAGGGGAATTCATAACAGATGGGAAGTGATTGTTTTAAAAATCAAAGGATTTTTCAATGTAGCAGTATATGAATTAACTTTATAAGTCCTCCATTATGAGCAATTATTATTTTGGCATAATTAGATAGCACTTCTTAAAATATACAACAAATTTTATTAAACCTTCTTGTTGACTGAAAACTGCAGTAGGACATATTTTCATCTATTTAAAAACAGCTAGTTCTAGAGATAATATAAAAGCAGTGCTTTTGGATTTCAGTAAGAGTACAAAACTAAGGAGAATGGTCAATCTATGCTCAGAAGCTGTGTTATTTGACCAATGGACTGGCAGCATCTAACTAAGCATTGCAAAACCCATAGTACTATTTGCATTCTTATACTAGAGAGACAAAGCCATAATTAGGAAGAAATGACAGAACCATTACACACACACACACACATATGTATGCACTAAAGATGACACCAGGGATCAGGATGCTATCATCATAAGAATATCTAAGAAGACTCATGAAAATAACAAAACCAAGCCAAATGTTCTAAAAATTTCTTTTTAATGCATATATCATACTGTCATACTTGGAGTAAATTTCTTTAGACTAGACATTCTCTGAGGGCAAAAGTCTGTTTTGCTTGAAGAGAATGATATAATTCAAAGTAGAGATAATACACGTTTAAATGAATTTAAACTCAAAAGTGTGTTAGAGCTAGTTCAAATCATCTCATGAGAATTTAATGATAAATTTTCAGAAAATTTGTAAACATATTTCCATTATTTAAAATTAAATTACATAGATCTGACATCAGCAAAATGGCAGAGTAGACAATTCCAAGCTTTTGCCTTCCATAACAACACCAAAAAATAAGAACTTTAAGAATCAACTCTGTCATAATTCTGGAAAAGAGTCAAGGTTTACAGTATCAAACACTGAATCAAGAAAAAAAAACAAAATTGGTGGGAAATCTTTGTAGCATTTTACTTGCTCTTCCCCTATCCCTCCCTGGCTTGATAGCGGTCTTGAAGATGACAGCCTTCATTTCCAGTGAGGCACCCTCTGTCAAGTTACAGAAGGAGCAGATCGGGTATTACCCATAAATTATTGTGCATGTTGACTTTGAACTGTCTGCAGGCTACGTGAAATATTAGTACTAGGTACTTGTCTCTGTTTCACCAAACTCAAAACTAACAGGCCAGAAAATTGGCAGTCATTTCTTGAAAGCTTTGCAAGGTGACCAAAAAACCCTCAAGAAGCCTAGGGCAAAAGATTAAAGTCAAGACACATAATAGACCAACTAAAGTTTGGAAGGAAAATCTAAGGAGAATTTCTTTGAAAAGTTAGGTCATTCAAAAACACCCATGTTTATAGGGGAATTTAGAAAACCACAGGACTTCCCTTGCAGTTCAGTGGTTAAGACTGTGCTTCCATTGCAAGGGCCACGGGTTCAACCCCCAGTTGGAGAACTAAGATCACACATGCCTGGTGACAAAAAATAAAAATAAAGAAAAGAAAGCCACAAGCAAGAACAGGGTAAGACACATGCATACATTAAGATCTTAGAAGACCCTAGACTTTTCCAGCTAATCCCTAGGCTCAGTACAAGCCTGAATAACTGTTAGAGAACTCTAAAGTGAGAATCTAGAAAGAATGAGAGAGGTGCTTTTCCCCCTGTTTTCAGATCTTAAAACTAAGGAAATTTATATAAATACTAGCTGAACACAAGCTCAATGAACAGACACTTTAGTAATCACAAACAAGAAATACAGACTTTTCAACAATAATCTTGAAAAGTCATTAATCAAATGGACTATTAGGGTCTTCCACAAATAAATTACACAGTAAACCTGAGGGATGGGAAAGAATTTAATTTTCACAATTACCATATAATAATATTCAAATATCCAGTTTTCAACAAGAGAAACAAGAAGACAAACAAAGAGTCAAGAGCATATAGCCAAGTCAATGGAACAAAATAAACTAACAAACCATCCCTGAGGAAGTCTATATACTGGCATTACTAAACAAAGATTTTATAAAATTCATTTTAAATATTCCCAAACAGCCAAATGAAGAGGACAAAACACTAAATGAAATCAGGAAAATGATGCAAAAACAAAATGAAAGTGAAAGTTGCTCAGTCATGTCCGACTCTTTGTGACCCATGGACTCCATGGAATTCTCCAGGCCAGAATACTGGAGTGGGTAGCTTTTCCCTTCTCCAGGGGATCTTCCCAACCCAGGGATCAAACCCAGGTCTCTCTAAAGATATTCAAATTATAAAACTAACCAAAAAAAATTCTGAAACTGAAAAGCATAATGACTAAAGTGGAAAAAAAAACACTACAGGTGTTTACAGCAGATTACATTAGGCAGAATAAATAATCAGCAATCTTAAAGACAGAATAGCTGAAATTATGTTGTCTGAGTAGCAGAAAGAGAAAGAAAAGAAAAGAAAAATGAAAAGAGCTGAGAAGAACACTGAAACATCATCAAATGTAACAATATATGCATTAAAGGAGTCCCAGAAGGAGAAGAGAGAGAAATAAAAAGAATATTTGAAACTATAATAAATAAAAAACATCCAAATCTAATGGAATATATAAAGCTATATATCCAAGAAACTCAGCAAACTCCAAGAAAGGTAAACTGAGGAATCCACAAAGAGAAGCAATATCATATTTGTCTAAAGGGGGAAAAAATAAACATAATCCATATTGAAAAGACAACTTACAGAATGGGAGAAAAAAGAAAGCATGTATCTTATAAGGCTTCAATATCTAGAATATTAAAAAAACTCCTACAACTCCACAACAAAAACACAACTAAAAAATGGATGAAGGAAGGACTTGGATACTTTTCCAAGAAAGATACACAAATGGCCAATAACCTTGTAAAAATATTTTAAAAGCCATCAGTTCAGTTCAGTTCAGTCACTCAGCTGTGTCTGACTCTTTGTGACCCCATGACTGCAGCACGCCAGGCCTCCCTGTCCATCACCAACTCCTGGAGCTTGCTCAAACTCATGTCCATCGAGTTGGTGATGCCATCCAACAATCTCATCCTCTGTTGTCCCTTCTCCTCCTGCATTCAATCTTTCCCAGCATCAGGGACTTTTCCAAGGAGTCAGTTTTTCACAACAGGTGGCCAAAGTATTGGACTTTCAGCTACATCAGTTCTTCCAATGAATATTCTGGACTGATTCCCTTTACAATTGACTGGCTGCAGTCCAAGGGACTCTTCAAGAGTCTTCTCCAACACTACAGTTCAAAAGCATCAATTCTTCGGTGCTCAGCTTTCTTTATAGTCCAACTCTCACATCCATACATGACTACTGGAAAAACCATAGCTGTGACTACATGAATCTTTGTTGGCAAAGTGATGTCTCTGTTTTTTAATATGTTGTCTAGGTTGGTCACAGCTTTTCTTCCAAGGAGCAAGCGTCTTTTAATTTCATGGCTGCAGTCACCATCTGCAGTGATTTTGGAGCCCCCCAAAAAATAGTCTGTCACTGTTTCCATTGTTTCCCCATCTATTTGCCATGAAGTGATGGAACCAGATGCCATGATCTTAGTTTTCTGAATGTTGAGCTTTAAGCCAGCTTTTTCATTCTCTTCTTTCACTTTCATCAAGAGGCTCTTTAGTTCTTCTTCACTTTCTGCCATAAGGGTGGTGTCATCTGCATATCTGAGGTTACTGATATTTCTCCCAGCAATCTTGATTCCAGCTTGTGCTTCATCCAGCCTGGCATTTCACATGATGTACTCTGCATATAAGTTAAATAAGCAGGGTGACAATATACAGCCTTGACGTACTCCTTTTCCTATTTGGAACCAGTCTGTTGTTCCATGTCCAGTTCTAACTGTTGTTTCTTGACCTGCATACAAATTTCTCAGGAGGCAGGTCAGGTGGTCTGGTATTCCCATCTCTTTCAGAATTTTCCACAGTTTGTTGTGATCCACACAGTTAAAGGCTTTGGCGTAGTCAATAAAGCAGAAGTAGATATTTTTCTGGAACTTTCTTGCTTTTTCAATGATTCAACAGATGTTGGCAATTTGATCTCTGGTTCCTCTGCCTTTTCTAAATCCATGGATGTTCACGGTTCATGTATTGTTGACACCTGGCTTGGAGAATTTTGAGGATTACTTTGCTAGTTTGTGAGATGAGTGCAGTAGTTTGAACACACTTTGGCATTGCCTTTCTTTGGGATTGGATTAAAAACTGACCTTTTTCCAGTCCTGTGGTCATTGCTGAGCTTTCCAAATTTGCTGGCTTATTGAGTGCAGCACTTTCACAGCATCATCTTTTAGGATTTGAAATAGCTCAACTGGAATTCCATCAACTCCACTAGCTTTGTTTGTAGTGATGCTTCCTAAGGCCCACTTGACTTCACATTCCAGGATGTCTGGCTCTAGGTGAGTGTGAGTGATCACAACATAGTGATTATCTAGGTCGTGAAGATCTTTTTTTTTTTTAATAGTTCTTCTGTGTATTCTTGCCACCTCTTCTTAATATCTTCTGCTTCTGTTAGGTCCATACCATTTCTGCCCTTTATTCTGTCTACCTTTGCATTAAATTCTTCCTTAGTATCTCTAATTTTCTTGAAGAGATCTCTAGTCTTTTCCATTCTATTGCTTTCCTCTATTTCTTTGCACTGATCACTGAAGAAGGTTTTCTTATCTCTCCTTGCTATTCTTTGGAACTCTGCATTCAAATGGGTATATCTTTCCTTTTCTCCTTTGCCTTTCATTTGTCTTCTCAGCTATTTTTAAGGCCTCCTCAGACAACCATTTTGCCTTTTTGCATTTCTTTTTCTTGGGATGGTCTTGATCACTGCCTCCTGTACAATGTCACAAACCTCCATCCATAGTTCTTCAGGCACTCTATCAGATCTAATCCCTTGAATCTATTTGTCACTTCCACTGTATAATCATAAGGGATTTGATTTAGGTCATACCTGAATGGTCTAGTGGTTTTCCCTACTTTCTTCAATTTAAATCTGAATTTGGCAATAAGGAGTTCATGATCTGAGCCACAGTCAGCTCCCAGTCTTGTTTTTTGCTGACTGCATCTTTGGCTACAAAGAATATAATCAATCTGATTTCAGTATTGACCATCTGGTGATGTCCATGTGTAGAGTCTTCTCTTGTGTTGTTGGAAGAGGATGTTTGCTATGACCAGTGCATTCTCTTGGCAAAACTCTGTTAGCCTTTGCCCTGCTTCATTTGTACTCCAAGGCCAAATTTGCCTGTTATTCCAGGTATCTCTTGACTTCCTACTTTTAAAAGCCTTAGTCATTAGCAAACCACAATGATAGAACACTCATCACACACCATTATGGCTATGATTTTTTTTAAAAAATGAAAATAAAAACTGGAAATAACAAATGTTGACAAGGATACATAGAACTTGGAATGCTCATGTATTGTTGCTTGAAATACAAAATGTTTCAATCACTGTGGAAGAGAATTTGCCAGTTCCTCAAAAATTTAAATAAATACTTAAAATAAGACCTAGCAATTCTACTGATAGGTATACACCTAAAAGAACTAAAAGCAGGGATTCAGACACCTGTAGACCAATGTTCATTGCAGCATTGTATACAATAACCTAAGATGAAAACAATGATATGTTCATCAACAAATGAATGGATAAACATTCACTGCTATATATATATGCTGAAGTATTACCTGGCCTAAAAAGGAATGAAATTTTGGTATATGTTGCAGCATGTATAAACTCAAAATATTACACTATGTTAAATAAACCAGACACAAAAGAAAAAATATTGTATGATTCCACCTATTTTAAATATCTAGAACAAGAAAAACAGAAATTATGAAAGGTTATCAGAAGCTGGAGGAGGAGGAATGTGGAGCTATTGCTTAATGGATATAAAAAGTTTCTCTTTGAATTGATAAAAAAGTTTTAGAAACTTTCAGATAGTGGTGATAGTTATGATAATACTGTAAATGTAATTAATATCACTGAAATGCACACTTAGATTAAAATGGTAAATTCCATGTCATTCACATATATTTATATAATTTCAACAATATTAAATTGTATATATTTTAATAATATACATATACTTTTTATAAAATTCACAAACAATAAAAACATTAAATTATATGAACTTACAATTTAATTTGTGTTAGAAATAAAGGTAAAACCTGGATTTACCTTCAATATATAAAGACCTTGGAAGCTGTCATCTCATTCTTACAAAAATAATCGGAAAATCTAAAAATCTTGGACTTAACTAGTCAACTGACTTGGTAGGAGAAAACTTCTATCCAGATATTTGGAGAGTCAGGCAAACCCAGAAATCCACCAACAGGATATGATTACTTGACATAGAAGCTGCTGAAGCCAATACTGTTAGGAACACTCAAAAGGTAATTTTTACAAAATGTTGGAAATTGACTGTTAACAGTAGCAGGAATGAGAAACTCCCAAGGGCCACAGTTCAAGGAGGAGTCCCACACTTTAACTGATTTTACTTCTAGTAGTCTACTAGGTTCTCATGGTGAAATTCCAGAAACATGGTTGTTCTGGCATGGAAAGGGGAAAAATAAGCATTGTGAAATATATCCAGGGCCTTCTCTGTAACAAATGCCTATTCTCAGGAAAAAAGTCTTTCCCAGAACCATATTCCAGATGGGGAAACCACATTCCTCCCCACTCTAGCCCTCTGTAACTTATCTGTGTTATCCAAAAGGGAGAAAGTGATACTGGTGGAGAAATACTTGTGAAAGTTTGAGTCCAGAGACAGGGACCTACAAATCACTAAGGTTTACAAAATACTTCCCTTCCCTCAGCTTACCACCACCACCAAGTTCCAGTATAATAACAGAGGATTGCAGATGGAAGATTGAAAAGACACAGACATCTGTAAGAATACTGTACTTGGGGAATTCCAAAGTAAATAAGGGAGACCAAACCAAGAACACTAGAAGAATTTGAAGCATTAGGCACATACAGCTAAAAAATAATTAAACATAAAATATTATATTGCATCTCAAATATTATATTGCACACCAAGCTAGACTACTTTATATAAAGGTCAACACATACTTTGTGCACTTTTAAATTCTGAGCAAATGTGAATTAATATACATTTGAATCATAAATCTACTTTTTTCAGTTTTTTCAATAACCTTTTGAATTGGTATCAAGTCATTTTCATAGGACAGCAAGCACCAAGCTCAACATGAAAGGAATGTATTCCTAGATTTAGTAAAATTTATTGTTATTTGGTGAGGGGGAGGATAAAGACTGGATGAATTATGAAGTAAAGTATAAAATAGGTGATATTAGCTAGTTCAAGAAAAAAAAACTAACAGTGCTTTGTATTACCCCCTTAAATCCAATGCAAACATGATCTATTCTCTCTGAATTTTCACACTGGACGACTATCCAATTGTACAATAAGAAATCTATTTCAGAGAGTGAACTATATCCTTAAGTAGACAATTTTCTAGAAACCTCCTTATTGATTTTAAATATTGTATTATCTATCACTTAGGATATATTAGCAAAATAACCATTGGTCACACACTCTACATAGTCTCTTATAACAATTCATTCAATCAAAAATATGGAAATATTTATGGAAAAATAATAATGAATAAAGCAGGTAGGGTCGTGGACTTTATGGAGACTGTAGTCTAGTAGGGGAAAAGAAGAAATTATAGTTGTATTAGCATAAACCAAATACTAAGGATCAGTAAAGGAAATATTTGTCATGAATTGCCTGCACCAAAAAGAAATGAGAATTACTGGTTGGTAACACTGGTATTTGAATCACGACACAGGGAACCGTAAATTAAATGCAAATTATTAACATTTTTACTTTTTAATTTTGATGAGTAGTGAAGAGCTGCAACAAAAAAGCAGGGGAGATATTTTCTTTCTTATATATCATTGTTTAGATCTTATAATCTAGGCTTTTGCCTTGTTTATGATTGTTATGTTCTTGCCTTGTATCACAGATCAGATAATTAGTATTATCATATCCTCCTGAACAGCATGTCAAAAGAGCACCCTAATTTTTAGCCTTTTTAGAGATCAAAGTTTCTTTCCCCAAGAGTGCCAATCCTTCCAGTTCCTTGAGGGGAACAGACTGCCTTTCTCTTTCCCCAGTATGACTGCAGGCAGTATTGAACACTTCACTAGCCATCTGCTTAACAAGATTTCAATTTCTTATTGACAAAGACCCAACATTTACCTGGTTGGACTAATTGTTTCTTGATATCTCAGGCAGGCTCTCAGCCTACCATACCTTAGCAGGTATTTCTAGTCTATAGTGTCCAGCCCTTACTTACTTATATAGCTTTATTACTCTAATCTAAGTCACAGGACTAACACTGAAGGCATACTGGTCCCAGGGATCACAGAGAGGCTACTATCAGGCAAATATTCAACAAAAGTTTAAAAAGGGGTGAGGATGGAGACTTCTGCTTCTAGTAGTGTGGTAGATGAGATAATTTGGAAGACAATTTTTGCTATAAAACAACTTTATCTTAGAAAGAAGATAGCAAAATATCACAGGATTTACAAGATGTAGGTAGGTCTCCAAACACCTAATAATTTATCCTGCTTTGATAAAGGTAAAAGTCACAAGAATAAATCTGAGCTGGGGGTAATCAGTTAGCACTAAAGGGGAAATGGGATTATCGTGATAGAAACTGCCAATGGAAGCACTGCTAATGTGACACTAAATTCTGACATATCAAAAGGTAGAGAAGGTAAAACTAAGATATCAAGATTAATTTACAAATCTCAGGGAAGAATAAAATAAGCTTTTCTATACCACACCTGGCTGAAGTAGACACAAATTCTAACAGGAAAATGTTCAAAATTTAAAAACTGAAGGATTGCCAACAGATTGAAACTAAGTAGATAAAACTTCAAAATCAAACATCAACAAGACCATGAGGAGGTAAACTGCCATAATACTCAATAAGCAGAAACTATTAACAAACTTAGATACAAAATATGTAAGAAATATTTAAAGAATATTGGAAACACAAAGATAAGCAAGCAATAAGAAATTATCAGAGATTATCAGACCAGACATATCTGACAAAGAAACAAATGGGGCTCAAAGAAATTTAGTTGAAGCTACATAAATATACAATTAACTGTTATTATATTTAAACAAATGTATATTTATATATTTACAAATATATTTAGGCATATATATTAAAATATTATATTATCAGAAATATAATCATGTATATAATTTAATCAGCCCACTGTAATTATGTACATACAGAATTTGTTATATGAGTATAGAATTTATTACATAATACCATCAGTTTCTATAAAGTATATAGCTTAATTTCCAAATATTCATGGATTTTCCAGACTTATTTCTGTTATTGACCTCTAAGTTAACTCTGCTATGGTAAGAGAACTTAATTCATGCGATTTTACTTTTTCACAGAGCAGGTAAGCTGGTAAAAAAAAATCTACCAGCTTTTGTTTCACTGGAATAGTTTCATTTCACCTTTATTTTTGAAAAGTATACAATTCTTGACTGACTTTTTTCTTTCCATATTTTAACAATTCCAATCCACTGTCTATTTGTTTAAGTGCTTCAAGAGAAGTCAGTTAAATTTTTTGTTTCTCTGTATTGAATTTCCTTTCCCTATCTGCCTTTCTCCAAATTTATTTTTACCTTTGTTACTGAGCAGTTTCATTACAAGTCCTATGTTTGTTGCCATTGTACCACCTGCATTGCTTCCACCTTTCAGCTGAAATTTCACATTCCTTCATCCATGTTGTCCACATTTACCACTAGATGCTTTATATATAACAGTAGTTGTTTTATTTTTCCCACTTCAATGAGCTGTAATTAGCATATAAAACTATATATTTTAGATGTACAATGTTTTGATATATGCATAAACTTTGAAATTACTACAATTAAGCTAATTAACATATCCATCACCTGACATGGTAGTTATTTTCAAATTCTTACCTGATAGTTTCAAATTCTGGCTCATCTGAGTCTGTTTCTATGTATTGCTTTATCTCATAAAAATAAAGGTTTTTCCCTGAATTTGCTATGTGTCTTTTAATAGAACACCAGAATCACTATCCAGAAGAATAACAAAGACTGAATCAAGTAGTATTTATTACCACAAATGGTTACACTTCTTTTGTCTGGCCACTAGTTGAGGGAATTGAGTAATGTAGCAAGTACTTAGGAGAAGGCAATGGCAACCCACTCCAGTGTTCTTGCCTGGAGAATCCCAGGGACGGGGGAGCCTGGTGGGCTGCCGTCTATGGGGTCACACAGAGTCGGACACGACTGAAGTGACTTAGCAGTAGCAGGAGCAAGTACTTGAGTTGGGTTGTTATATTACTACTTTCAGTATAACAGAGTCTTCCATTTTATTCCTCATGATAAGTAGTTGTTATTCTGTACTGAGTGTGAGGCTGGATTACTGAGGAGTAATATTTAGCATCCCTGCTTCAGCTTTCAACAATTCCTTCTTACAGTGTTACTCTTGCCACACACCCAGAGTACTCTTGCTACCGGGTGCTACGCTTGTAGAGTCAGCAACTAGATTCCCACTTTTCCTCATCAAATTTCATGTTTTAGGCAGGACCTGCACACTTTGCCTTTGTGGGTGAGGTCTTAACATTCCTATCCCTTTCACCTTGTATGAGCAAATTCTGCCGTGCACCTGGGCAAGGTCTTTTGTAAGAGACACTCTTATACCCCTCCCAATACTGGCAGATGACTTTTGGTGTGACCCCCTGCTACAGAAGCAGAGAATCTGTCTGCATTCTGCAGGCTAGAGAAAAGATTCCCTACCCTTTCTCAAAGGGTTGATGGACTTTCCTATGCCCTTCCCTCAAAATGTGAGGTTATACCTGAATTTTATGCTAGAAGAGTTGTGGTTCCACCCCTCATTCAGAAGAATTGAATCTTTGCCTGAATATTGGGGACAAGACATTTTGGATTTTCTTCCCCCAGTGGTTTAAGGCAATTTCTTCACATAAGAGAGGGATTCAAGGAGTATGGGGTTTTTACTAGCCTAGCCGTGGAGCCTATACCTCTGGTCCCCTGGTGGCTCAGATGGTAAATAATCTGCTTGCAATGCAGGAGACCCAGATTCGATCCCTGGGTTGGGAAGATCCTCTGGAGAAGGGAATGGCAACCTACTGCAGTATTCTTGCCTGGAGAATTCCATGGACAGAGGAGCCTGGCAGGCTACAGTCTGTGGGGTCGAAAAGAGTTGGACATGACTGGATGACATGAATACTTTCACTTTCACGGAGCTTTACTGGCCTTGCAGTGGAGCTTACACCCCTGTAACAACAGGTACTCTCAATCTTGTCTTCTGCCCAACCCAAACCTTGCTTGTGGGTAACCAGTGGAGGACCATGTAGAAGACTGGTAAATCAATCTCATTCCCCTTGTATAGGGGGCTCCAGGTTATTCTAAACTAATATGTTAGGCCATACTCAATCATTTGGAATTTGTTACAATTTCAGCTGTTTTATATGTTAAACATTTCTATGCCTGTTTCTTCTTCCTCCAGTGAAATAGTTTATGTTTCTTGCTTCTCCTGAGAAAGTCTTGTCATTTTTGGGAAACAAGATTTTTGCATTTGCCTTGTGAGCTTTGTTTTCTGGTACTTTCAAGAAGAGTTATGATTTTGTAGAGTATTTGGCACTTTTTCATTATAAAAATAGAGACAAATTCTCATAAAAATAACACTATAATGTGTGGTATAAAACGACTGAATACGTGTGTGCCAGGGCTATGAAAGTGAAAAGTGAAAGTGAAGTCGCTCAGTCGTGTCTGACTCTTCACAACCCCATGGACTGTAGCCTACCAGGCTCCTCCGTCCATGGGATTTTCCAGGCAAGAATATTGGAGTGGGTTGCCATTTCCTTCTCCTGGAGATCTTCCCGACCCAGGGATTGAACCCGGGTCTCCCACATTGTAGGCAGATGCTTTACCATCTGAACCACCAGGGAAGTCCAACACAGTAAATATACCATAAACCACATAAGCATACAATTTAAAAATGCTGCATTATATGCTATATGAAATATATCCCAAACTTTACAAATGTTTTAAAAGTCAATTTCAGGCAGAGAAATGACTCATGCATAAAATGGGAAACTATACACTTTTAGACGATGCATAAGACAATATTTTTATGACTTCAACTTGAGGGAAAGATGTGTTAAACTGGATGAAAACAGCCATATGCATGAAGGAAATATTGATAAACTCAATTATATTAAACTTAATCTCTCTTCATCTAAAGCCACAATAAAACTGTGAGTAAAGTTAAAAGAAACTAAGGATAGGATGTTTGCACCATGCATATTTAATCAAATATATATATATTTATGTAAAAATTGACAAACAAAAAATACAAGAAGCCATTAAGAAAAACTTCAAACACCAGTTTTTGAAAATGGGTCTTAAGTTTCACTAGACTTTACAAAAGAGGAAATACCAACTACCAGGAAACATATAAAAATATCTTTAACTTTATTAGTAAATTGACAAATTCAAATTAAAATATCAATTCAAATGGTGAAAAATTGAAAGCATTCCCCCTAAGATCAGGAACAAGACAAGGGTGTCCACTTTCACCACTATTATTCAACATAGTTCTGGAAGTCCTAACTACAGCAATCAGAAAAGAAAAAGAAATAAAGGAATCCAGATCAGAAAAGAAGTAAAGCTCTCACTCTTTGCAGATGACATGATACTGTACATAGAAAACCCTAAAGAAGTGAATTTAGCAAATTTGCAATATATAAAATCAATACACAGAAATCACTTGCATTTCTATATACTAACAATGAAAAATCAGAAAGAGAAATTAAGGAATCAATCCCATTCACCACTGCAACAAAAAGAATTAAATATCTAGGAATAAACTTACCTAAGGAGACAAAAGAACTGTACACAGAAAATTATAAGACACTGATGAAAGAAATCAAAGATGACATAAACAGATGGAGAGATATTCCATGTTCCTGGGTAGGAAGAATCAATATTGTGAAAATGACTATACTACCAAATGTAATCTACAGATTCAATGTGATTCCTATCAAATTACCAATGGCATTTTTCACAGAACTAGAACAAAAATTTCACAATTCATATGGAAACACAAAAGACCCCGAATAGCCAAAGCATTCTTGAGAAAGAATGGAGCTGGAGGAATCAACTTTCCTGACTTCAGATTATACTACAAAGCTACAGTCATCAAGACAGTATGATACTGGCACAAAAACAGAAATATAGACCAATGAAACAAGATAGAAAGCCCAGAAATAAATCCATGCACCTATGGGTACCTTATTTTTGACAAAGGAGGCAAGAATATACAATGGGGCAAAGACAACTCTTCAATAAATGATTCTGGGAAAACTGGACAGCTACATGTAAAAGAATGAAATTAGAACACTTCCTAACATCATACACAAAGATAAACTCAAAATGGATTAAAGACCTAAATGTAAGACCAGAAACTATAAAACTCTTAGAGAAAAACATAGGCAGAACACTCGATGACATAAATCAAAGCAAGATCCTCTATGACCCACCTCCTAGAGTAATGGGAATAAAAACAAAAGTAAACAAGTGGGACCTGATTAAACTTAAAAGCTTTTGCACAGCAAAGGAAACTGTAAGCAAGGTGAAAAGACAACCCTCAGAATGGGAGAAAATAATAACAAATGAAACAGCTGACAAAGGATTAATTTCCAAAATATACAAGCAGCTCATATGACTCAATGCCAGGAAAACAAACCACCCAATCAAAAAGTGGGAAAAAGACCTAAACAGACATTTCTACAAAGGAGACATACAGATGGCTAACAGATGAAAAGATGCTCAACATTGCTCATTATTAGAGAAATGCAAATCAAAACCACAATGAGATATCACCTCACACCAGTCAGAATGGCCATCATCAAAAAGTCTACAAACAATAAATGCTGGAGAGGGTGTGGAGAAAAGGGAATGCTCTTGCACTGTTGGTGGGAATGTAAATTGATACAGCCACTATGGAAGACAGTATGGAGATTCCTTAAAAAACTAGGAATAAAACCACCATATGACCCAGCAATCCCACTCCTAGGTATATACCCTGAGGAAACCAAAATTGAAAAAGACACATGTATCCCATTGTTCATTGCAGCACTATTACAATAGCTAGAACATGGAAGCAACCTAGATGTCCATCACCAGATGAATGGATAAAGAAGTTGTGGTACATACACACAATGAAATATTACTCAGCCATAAAAAGGAACACATTTGAGTCAGTTCTGATGAGGTGGATGAACCTAGAACCTATTATACAGAGTGAAGTGAGTCAGAAAGAGAAAGATAAATATCGTATTCTAACACATATATATGGAATCTAGAAAAATGGTACTGAAGAATTTATTTACAGGGCAGCAGTGGAGAAACAGACATAGAGAATAGACTTATGGACATGGGGAGAGGGGAGGAGAGGGTGAGATGTATGGAAAGAGTAACATGGAAACTTACATTACCATGTGTAAAATAGATAGCCAATGGGAATTTGCTGTATGTCTCAGGAAACTCAAATGGGGGCTCTGTTTCAACCTAGAGGGATGGAATGGGGAGGAGATGGTAGGGAGGTTCGAAAGGGAGGGGTATATGCATACCTATGGCTAATTCATGATGAGGTTTGACAGAAAACAACAGGATTCCATAAAGCAATTATCCGTTAATTAAAAAAAAAGTTAAAAAAAAAAAAGAAAACTACTCTATGAACCAGCAATCTCACTACTGGGCATATACCCTGAGGAAACCATAACTGAAAAAGACACATATACCCCAATGTTCATTGCAGTAATATTTACAATAGCCAGGACATGGAAGCAACCTAGATGTTCATTAACAGATGAATGGATAAAGAAGTTATGGTACATATATACAATGAAATATTATTCAGCCATAAAAGAAAAACATTTGAGTCAGTTCTAATGAGGTGGGTGAACCTAGAGCCTATTATACAGAGTGAAGCAAGTCAGAAAGAGAAAAACAAATATCATATATTAACACATACATATGGAATCTAGAAAGATGGTACTGATGAACCTATTTGCAGGCAATAGAGACTCAGACATAGAGAACAGACTTGCAGACACAGTTAGGAAAGGAAACCGAGGGATGAATTGAAAGAATAACATTGAAACATATATATTACCATATGTAAAATAGATAGCCAGTGGGAATTTGCTGCATGAGGCAGGGAGCTCAAACCTGGTGCTCTGTGACAACCTAGAGGGATGGGATGGGGTGGGAGGTGGGAAGGAGGTTTAAGAGGGAGGGGACATATGTATACCTATGGCTGATTCATGTTAATGTATGAGAAACAACACAATATTGTAAAGCAATTATCCCCCAAGTAAATATATAATAAAAAAGAAAATATCAATTCAACATCTCAATACATACACATTAGACTGACAATTACTGAAAACTCTTGATGACGCTAATTGATGGTAAAATTGTGAAATGATGGAGTACGTCATTCATGCTTGCTTGGTAGAGTGTAAGTTGCTCAACTATGTTGTAAAAAATTTTAGCATAATCTACTACTCTAAACAAACAACTGACTTATAATATAGCAATATCCTATCTAAGTACATAGATTAGAATGACTTTTGTACATGCTCACTAGTAGATATGTAAAGAGCATTTGCAGCACCAGTGTTTGTAATAATTTTCAATTGGAAAAAACTTCAAATTTCTATCAATAGTAGAATGAACAAATTTGGAGATACTCATACAATAGACTAGTATATGGCAAAGCAAATGAAATAACTATACATATATTTAATGATTCTGACAATGTTGATCAATAAATAAAAAAGTAATAGAGTAGTATGCTCACTTTGCATAGTGCTCAAAATCGAGGAAAAATATATTTACAGACATATTCATAAGTAGTAAAATTATTTAAAAAATAAGGCAATAATTATCATAAAAGTAAAAATATTTAGAATGGGGGAAATGATGGATACATGAGGGATTTCTGAGGTACTGAAAATGATCCATTGTTTTCACTTTGGTTGCTACAAACTACGCATACTTTGTAAATATTCTTTACATTGTGTTTTATGCAGTATTATTATGTAAAATGTATCTCAAATAAAAATAGATAGATAGATGATGCTAGAACAATCTTCTGGATGGAAGAAATTAGTCTTTATTTCCTTCTCAGAACATATGTAAAAATCCAATTGTAGGTATATTAAATACTTACATTTGAGAAGGAAAATTTAATAATTTTTTAAAAATACAGGTAAATTTCTGTATTCAGCCTAGGAAGACTTTCTTACATAAGAAACGTATATTACAAACCTTTAAGGGAAGCAATAGTAAAAATAATACTTGAAAGTTTTGGCTCATTCTTGCTGTCATGCTATTTCCAATTTTCTTCTACAGTCAATTTATTTTTGATAAGGTAAAGTATTCTTAAGATTCTCTCTCTCACCTACCTTCCTGTAGGTCTGTGTTTGGCTTTAATATCATGGTAGTGATGGACACATAAAACCAGTTTGGAAGTGTTCCCTCCTTCAATTCTTGGAAGAATTTGAGAAAATTGGTATTTTTTCCTAATACTTCACTAGTGAAGCCATCTGACTCAGGCTTTTCTTTGTTGGGAGGTTTTTGGAATAGTTAAGGGTTTTAAAGAATGGTTAAACAAATGGGTCGGAAGATCTCCTAGAGAAGGAAATGGCAACCCATTCCAAGTATTCTTGCCTGGAAAATCCCATGGACAGAGAAGCCTGGTAGGCTACAGTCCATGGGGTCACAAAGAGTTGGACACAACTGAGCAACTTCACTTTCACTTTAAACAAATGGAGGAATAATTTATATTCATTAATTGAGAGACTATCACTGTGGTACTGAAGAAACTGGCAATTGGATTCTACAATTTATGCTACAGAAGAGTCAGTATTAGTTTTCAAGAAGAGAGTGATATTATGGGACATTTACTACCAGATATCAAGATTTACAAAACAGCTTCATTAAGACAAATGGTATTGATATAAGGATAGATGAATCAATAAATGGAATAAAATAGGAAATTCAGAATCAGACCTAATTGCATATGATCACTTGACTTTCCAAAAACATATTTAACATATTTTTACAATTTCATGGGGAAAAGAAAGTCTTTCTTATCAACAAATGGTACTGGGACAACTGGATATTATTTGGGTGAAAAAAAATGACTTTGGATCCTATCTTATTCAATACACAAAATTTTATTTATAGACGATCATACACATAAGCATAAAAACATAACTTATATACCTGCTGGAAAAAATACAAAATATCATATTTTAAACCTATGAATATAAAATAAAACTTTCTAAGTAGGTAAGAGTTGAGAGAATTTGTCTGAAATGGACATACAATATAATAAATGATAAAAGAATTTCAGTTGGCTGTAGAGAAATTATATATGACAGCAAATTGGAACAGTAAACACAAAGTAACAGCAAAGACAAAATAAATACAAATACTGATTCAGTTAATAAATAGACAAACATTAGAATCAAAAGGCAGAGATTGTCAGACTCAATTTAAAAGCAAGACTAAACTATATGGTGCTTACATGTAAATCCATGGCTGATTCATGTCAGTGTATGGCAAAAACCACTACAATACTGTAAAGTAATTAGCCTCCAAGTAATAAAAAATAAAGAAAAAAAAGGCACACAGTTGACAGCAAACAGTTAAAATTATAAAAATTGAATATGAATCACATTAAAGTTGATACAAAAAGCTATATTAACTAAAAACTTACAGAATATAATAGAAAAATCAGTACTCATAGAAATTAACTCCCTCACTCAGTACCTGATTTTAAAAAAATATATAGGGAAAAAAAATCAATGAAGATACAAAAGATTTGAAACCACTATCAACTTGATCTAATTGATATTCAAGTGCAGGGAACATTCATCTGCATAAAAGGTATGTGGAGCCATAAGACAAAGTCATCAACAAATTTAAAAGAATTGTAATAAAAATAAATGAAAAAAATAAAAATAAAAAAAAATTAAAAATAAAAGAATTGAAACTATACAGTAACACTGGATTAGTTTCCTAACCCCTGCCATAACAAAGGGCTTTCCTGGTGGCTCAGATGACAAAGAATCTGCCTGCAGTGTGGGAGATGGGAAGATCCCCTGGAGGAGGGCAGGGCAATCCACTCCAGTGTTCTTGCCTGGAGAATCCCCATGGACAGAGGAGCCCGGTGGGCTACAGTCCATGGGGTCGCAAAGAGTCAGACACAACTGAGCGGCTAAGCACAGCACAGCCATAACAAAGTACCACAACTGGAACCACAACAGAAACTTACTGTTTCAGTTCTGGACGCAAGAAGTCTGAAAATAATGTGTCACCAGAGCCAACCTCCCTCGAAACCTGCAGCGGAATCCTTCCTTTTCTTAGCTTCTGGTGCTTTGTCAGCAGTCTTCGGCATTCTTTGGCTTGCTGCATCACTCTGATTTCTGTCTTCACATGACTTCCTCCTTGTGCTTATCTTCACATGGCTATCTTATAAAGACACCAATCATATTAATCGACGATTTACCTGACTCCAATATGACCTTATCTTTAATTATATCTACATTGATATTATTTCCAAATAAAGTCACATTCTGAGGTACTGAGGGTTAGGTCATCAGCATATGCCTTTTCACAAGTGGGAATGTATCTCAACCAGTGACAAATAGCATGGAGAGATTCCCAGAATTTGGAATTTCTACAACTTGTATTAATGATACATGGATCAAAGAAGAAATCAAGAGAAAAAATAGTGACTATTGGGAGCTGAACACCTACCACATATATCAACAATGAATATCAAAGTATAAAATTTTATGGTATGTAACCAAAGCAATGCTTAGAATTTTATCAATATAAATAAATGCTAGAAAGAGATTTAAAAATTAATGACCTAAACCTGAACAATAAGAGCACTAGTAAAAGAGCAAATTCAGGCTTAAACTAAAGAAAACCAGGAAAAACAATAGGCCAGCCAGGTATGACTTAAATCAAATCCCATATGAATTCACAGTAGAGGTAACAAATAGATTCAAGGGACTAGATCTAGTTAACAGTGTGCCTGAAGAACTATGGACAGAGGTCCATAATATTGTACAGGAGGTGGTGAACAAAACCATCCCAAAGAAAAAGAAAAGCAAGAAGGCAAAGTGGTTATCTGAGGAGGCTTTACAAATAGCAGAAGAATGAAGAGAAGAAAAGCAAGGGAGAGAGGGAAAGGTACATCCAATTAAATGCAGAGTTCCAAAAAATAGCTAGAAGAGACAAGAAGGCCTTCTTCAATGAACAGTGCTTAATAATAGAAGAAAACAACAAAAGGGGAAAGACTAGAGATCTCTTCAGGAAAATTGGAAACATCAAGGGAGCATTCCACCCAAAGATGGGCACAATAAAGGATAAAAATGGTAGAGACCTAGTAGACACTGAAGAGATCAAGAAGAGATGGAAAGAATACATGGAAGAACTGTATAAAAAAGATCTTAATGAACTGGATTACTACAATGGTGTGGTTAGTCACCCAGAGCCAGACATTCTGGAGTGCAAAGTCAAGTGGGCCTTAAGAAGCACTGCTGTTAATAAAGCTAGTGGATGTGATGAAATTCCAGCAGAACTATTCAAATCCCTAAAGGATGATGCCATCAAGGTTTTGCATTCATTATGTCAGCAAATTTGGAAGAACCAGCCCTGGCCAAAGAACTGGAAAAGTTCAATACTCATCCCAGTGAATCCTCTCAAAATATAGAATTAAGGGAAAAACAGAAACTATGATAGCCAAGGTACTGAGCAGTGTCTTTGAAACATAAATGTGGATATAAATTACCAGGTGATCTTACTGAAAATGCACATTTTGATTGAGTAAATATAGGGTAGAGCCCAAGATTCTGCATTTCTCATTGGTTCCCAAGAGATGGAGTAGTTACTGATCAGTAGATTTTACTTTAAATAGCAAGGATACAGAGAGCAAATATGGAAGAATGTCTTCATTCTGACACACACACACACACACACACACAGCATTTATACAACAGGATTTCCATAGGAAAATATGGAGGCTTGGAGGAGAAAAAAGCAGTCAGATGCACAATAGAAGATGGCATTTATTTTGAGGTGAAAGCACTTACTGAACGTGGGACAGATCTGTTTTTGTGTGATATTTTCTAAAAACATCATATTAAATATTTGAACTAAAAACAGTAAAGAAAAGAGAGCAGAAAGATTTAAACACATTTTTGGAACCAGAAATCCAATAAGACCTTGGACACATCCTTAAAAATTTGGGGACCTGGCAAGAGTATATGACTTCTAAGTTAAGCTAACAGTCTGTGACATAAAACATATACACTGTCCTGTCTTGAAAAAAGTTAAATGCCTGGATGATATTTATATGACTGACTTTTGGCAGAATATAAAAAATTATTAATCATTAATATATAACTTGATTTTCTATTGATTAGACAGTGATATTTAGTTGAATAGTAAAATATATGTATATATAATTCATAATTTATGAATATTCATTTCATTCAATTTATTTTTCCTGTTATTTAGTATTGTTAAAATACTTTCATATTAGTAGTAATGCTATAAAAGACTGAAATGTAAAAGGTGATCATGTTCAAAAATACAAATCTTAAAATTTATGTTCATAAAATTAAATTACTATAAAATATTAAAATAGTTAATATATGTTTTCAATATAATTTATATCATATTCAAAAATTTTAAATTAAAAGTCAGATAAATTAATATATCTTAATTATTGAATACCAAAATTTTTGTTAAATTTAAATAAAGCTGAAATGCATTGTTTTGAAAATTTACTCAAATCTTTTCAAATATTATTATAAATGCAAAGATAATTGTAATTCTACCTTTTAATGCCCACTTACTTGCCAACATAACAAGCTACATACAGAAACATTTAAAAGGAATATGAACTGTTAAATGTATTTAGCAAAATGTTTCTCAGCTGCATTTTGTAATGATTATAAGAACCATGTGTGTATCTACAGAAACAATATTGGAACACAAAGAAAAGAAGGAAAGATGCTTGGCACTACTGTGAAATAAAACTTCCTTAAACAAGAATCTATTGGATTCATATCATCTGAGAGAAAAGATAGAACAACTTAACTAATTTGTGTTTTCTGTTACATAAGGCATTTAAATGTTTCTCATATCCTGAAGTAGCATCTGTATCCAACACATAACACTGCTGGGTACTTGGATACGTTTCAGCACAGGGCAAGAGGTGGGAAAATGCTTTTTCTTGGATCTAAACAATATTAGTCACAAGACAGCTTGCTTAGCATTGCAGGTCTGAATGGCAAATGCTAAGGGACAGAAGTTGCTAGATGTTCTTTAATAAGTTTAATTTTGCGTGTGTTTATAAATACGATCATCCAAAACATGGATATCAGGACAGGTTGCCCTCTTGTCCTCTTATAAATGTGTTGCTGAATATATGAATGTGGTGCCTAAAGAAGAAATACAAGTTGGTCTTCATGGGAGAAGCCCACTGAGGGTCTATCTCTGAAGTAAGTACTTATAGAGGGATACAGAGATATAAATTGAATGACTATTACAAAATTATGCCAAGTCTCTGCCATCATCCCATCCTGTCCAATTCTTCCACACAGAGACATGGTGAAAAGTGAGACAAGATATTGATTTTAATATCTGTCTATAACCGTCTATGGAATAACCATCTATGGAATCCCGATCAGTCTCTAGCCTCATCCTTATCCTGCCCTACTCCTCCATACAGAGATATGAGATGGGAAGCCCATTTCCCTGCCACCAACCAGGCTTTAACTCTGCTTTGGAAAAAGCACTATCTCTGGAACCAGAAAACCTGGACTCAAGTCTCAGTTCATCCCACTATAAGCTGTGTGACTTCAGACAAGTCACTCACCTTCTCTGAGCTCATTTCACCAACTGTACACTTGGAACAAAAATCTCTCTACATACATTTTAAAAATGCAAAAACGAAAATGAGATATCACATATAAATTTCACAGCCTGGAACTTGGGGAGACCGAGCCAAACATTCTGACTTTTCATACAGGCATTTTAAAATTAAGCTTGCCTTTCAAAATGTCCAACCTTGTCTCCAGAAACAAAACTTCCAATCAGGTGAGAAGCCTATCATGAAACACATATGCCTACACAATAGCAGAGAAAACCAATTTTGACTTACCTGCAATAATCATTCTGCAGTACATGAACAGGCAACTAAAATTGAACACATACAATAACAATCAACAGAATAAGACATTAAGTTTAAAAACAAGAAGTAGAATATTGAGCCCAGAATATACTCCAAAAAAAGAGAAGAGACAGTTTAAAATAATCTAATTACTATTCTCAGAGAAATATGAGGACATCTTTTTTTTTTTTTTTTGAGGACATCTTATATGGTTGGTAGGAATGTAAAATGGTACAGTTTCTGGAATACACTATGGAATACAGCTTGAGTTTCTTAAGTAAATAATCATGCAACTACCATACGCCAGCAATTGCACTCCTGGGTGTTTATATAAGAGAAACAAAAATTTATATTCATACAAACAGCTGTACATGAATGTGTATACTAGCTTTAATAGTAATAGCCCCAAACTGAAAATAATGCAGATATCCTACAATGGACAATCAGTTAAACAAACTGTGGCACATCTATACCATGAAATACTAATTAGCATTAAAAAGTAATCAGCTAATTATGCATGCAACAGCCTGTATGAATCTCCAGAGAATTATGCTGAGTAAAAAGAGCCAAATACACACTATATAAATGTTGTATTTATATATAAGATTTATATGAAATTTTTGAAAATTAATTCTGCAAAATAATAGAAAAGAGATGGACAGTCACCAGGGATTAAGAAAAGGGTGAGGTGGGAGGGAAATTGATATGACTATAAAAGGGGAACATGAGGGATCCTTCTAGTGATGGAAATGTTCTAAATCTTGACTGTATCTGTTGCAATATCTCTGTTGTGATATTATAGATTTGCAAGGTATTATCATTGGGAGAAATTGGGTAAGGAGCATACAGGGTCTGTTATTTCTTAAAACTGCATGTGAATTTAACTTTCTCAAAATGAAAAACAATTTAAAATGAAACTGAATGTTGTAAAAAAGCTTAAAAAAAAGATGTGATTATTATAAGAAAGTAAATCAATAAAATTTCTGGGGAAAATGCTGGAGAAATACATGTGTTTTCATAGAGAGAAAATGTGAAAGCAACAGTAGTGACATAGGGATTTAATCCCATAGAGAGACTATTTTACTATTAGAAATGCTAAAATATTAGAGGAAATGATATTAAATGATATTAGCTTTTAGAGGATATGATATTAAATATTAGAGGAAATGATATTAAAGAGTTATATTCAAGAATTACTGTAAGTAAATTTCCAAAAGCTGAAACTCATGAATCTTTGGAATAAAAGGAAAATGTTTGGTCTTCCTAGTTGAAAATTTAATGTCTATCAATAAACTTTCTCATTTTCTTTGTATAATTTAAGTTTATTCCAAAATAAAATTAAAGCTCTTATCTGTTTTAATATGCACCTTTATATTTCTGTTTGCAATATATCATTTGAATGCTGCTGATGTATTTTTCTTTCTAGTCTAATATTATCAGATCAAATTATTTGAAAGCATCTTCAATTTTATATCAGTTTCCAATATTTATATCTCTTTCTTTTTCTTAATGTACTGGTTAGGAATTCTAGTAAAATAATTATAGTACCAATAGTGCTATTCCCAACTTGGGATGCATTATTAATATTCTACCATTAAGTATGATTTTTGCTCTAGGTTTGCTACATTTATCTAATGATATTTTCTTCTTTCTTAATTTGCTCTGAATTTTTAATATGCATAAGGATGATAGTTCAAATAATTGCTGTTAGCTATTGAATTTTTTTCACTTTATATTATTTTTGTAATCTAAATAACAATATATTTTGATTAAAATGGATTTACATTCCATATACAAAACATTACCCAGGGCTGCACAAAAAATTGATTGTGAATTTTAAATAGTTTGATAAATTTAGATTGTACTTAGAAAGTGGTACAAATGTCTTTTTAAAGTTAAAGATATATAAAATGAAAAAGCTAGTACAGAAGTATTAACAGATCTCAAACATTTTCATTAAACTGGAAGTTCTAGTCATAGGAAGGCATCTACAAATATTTGACAATAGATAATATTTTCTACTTCAATCCAGACTTCTTTACTTGTCATTTAATAAAGGATGGGCTGGACTTGCCTGACAGCACTGTCAAGGAAATTAAGTTTGTAAATTCAGTATTTTAAGTATGCATAAGAAACTCTAGAGTTGTAGCCACACTGTTTCAGTACTCTGAATCCATGCAACCCACTCTTTCTACTTTGTTATATAGATTTTCTCCATATTCTTCCCCAACATACACAGCTCTTGATGTCAAGAAAGTTGTTTATTTTATCTGACCTAACAAGTCAATCAAGTATTTGTAAGTGAATAAAAGGTTAAGTTGCCCCTGCCCACCCTTGGGAACGTGAAATTAGAAAGTTAATTCAGACAGGAAAATAGGATAAGCTCTGCTACCAGTGATTCTTATAATCTTTAAAACCCTTTTGCATTTTTTAAAATGTTCACGCATATATTCCCTTTTTTGTTAATGTGTAAATGGTTGTTGACTACACAGTCTATACAGTGGCACTTCAGGCAAATACTACTTCATCAGGAAGAACTGTGGATCAAGTATCTACACTAAGTTACTAGAAATAATGATATTTATATCGGAAGTCATCAACTACAGATTGGCACTTGCCAAGAGCATTGCAAACGACTGAACACAAGAGCATTTGCCATCTGCCTCTGTGGAGATTCGACTCTGAGCTGCTGCAGTTATTGACCTTCAACATTCCCTGAGGGCGTTCAGGGTGGAGTGAGGCCCTCTGTGCTCCAGGGAATCTGGTGGGACAGGTCTTTAGATGGTTGGATGTTTTCAGGAACAGATTTTATGATCCCAATCCTTGTTATTGTTGTTCAGTCGCTGAGTCCTTTCTGACCCCATGGATTGCAGCATGCCAGGCTTCCCTGTGTACCACCATTCCCTGGAACTTGCTCAAACTCATGTCCATTGAGTAGAGTGATGCCATCCAACCATCTCATCCTCTGTCATCCTCTTTTCCTCCTGCCCTCAATCTTTCCCAGCATCAGGGTCTTTTCTAATGAGTTGGCTCTTCGCATCAGGTGGCCAAAGTATTGGAGTTTCAGCTTCAGCATCAGTCCTTCCAATGAATATTCAGGACTGATTTCCTTTAGGATGGACTGGTTTGATCTCCTTGCTGTCCAAGGGACTCTCAAGAGTCTTCTCCAACACCACAGTTCAAAAGCATCAATTCTTTGGTGTTCAGCTTTCTTTATAGTCCAACTCTCACATCCATACATGACTACTGGAAAAACCATAGCTTTGACTAGACAGACCTTTGTCAGCAAATGATGCCTCTGATTTTTAACATGTTGTCTAGGTTGGTCATAGCTTTCCTTCCAAGGAACAAGCATCTTTTAATTTCATGGCTGCAGTCACTGTCAGCAGTGATTTGGGAGCCCACACAAATAACATATGTCACTGTTTCCATTATTTCCCCATATATATGCCATGAAGTCCCAATCTTTGCATCTCCTCATATCTAGAAAAGCACCAAATCCCTTCATGATGACATCAGATCCTCTTGACCAGCAGAAAACCTCTTGTAAAGTAAGCACTTGATTGCATTGAACTCCCCCTTCACCAAAATCTTATATATTGACCTTCCCTGACTGCCTCTTTGGAGCAGTCTCTCAGAGCTATCTGAGGTGCCTCCCAGGCTGCAGTCCTCATTTTGCCCCAAATAAAACTTAGTTTGCAACTCTCAAGTTGTGCATCTTTTTCAGTGGACACAGTTCATATAACAATGTAAGCAGTATGAGAAAAAATAAAATTTTAAGACAGCCTTCTAAAAGACAAATTAGCAGAACAATTCACAACATCATATTCCTCTTCCCATGCTTTGTTAAAAAGCCTTAGTTTATATTTGCTTCATGTTCCTTTCAGGAAGATGAATAAGTTATGCAAACCAAAGTACATCAACATTTTAATTATATAGAAAAAGGTTTGAAAATAATTTGACAGTGAGATAAGCAAGAGGGTCCAATTAAGCAAGCCCTTTGGCAAATTACTATTTCTTTTACCAACTCAATTTTTGTCATTTATAGTAGGAAATAAAAAATTCCCTGACCAGCTAGGTGTTTCTATTTTAATTTTAAAAAGCAATATTTATTAATAACACTCCACAGCTAACCATTTTAAACTCCTATCAAGTTCAGGCAAGAAATTATTAAATTCGTAAATGTGCTTTCATTGCATTTTAATGGAAATGAAATTAGATCTGCCTTATCAGAGGCAGGACTAGTCAACACTAAAAGAAGCAGAAGTACTGCCAAATAGTCAATTTACATAAATAAATTTGCCTCCTTTACAAATCAGGAAGTCTTTTCATGGAAGCTTGAAAAGCAGCATCACTCCCCAAGCTGACTTTGAATTGATGGACTAGTGGTGAGTCTGATAAGATTTAACCAAAACCTTTCCTCTTTTTTCTCCACACTAGGTAAATTTTAAGCATTGCTTTTCCAATGATACCTATCTAAATGTTAATAGTGCACATCCTTTCCATAGTATTACTGCAATCCTAGGGAAGAAATGCATATCCTGCACACAGCAATTTTGTTCAGTCTGAAATAATAGATATTTGGAAGTACAGAGTCCTGAATAATTCATTTACACAATCTACGAAATGATGATTGCAAGCCTTGCTTTTAAAGGATTTTACTAACTTTTATTGAAGATACTATATAAAATGACTAGATGATGCAGCAAATCTTATAGTCCAAGAATGTACACGAAGGGGACCTCTTTGGCTTTTGTAGAAATACTCACTGAATCATACAAAGAATTGTTCTTCAAGTGAGAATAAATTTTTGAAGGTCACCCAAGCCAACTTCTACCTGACTAAAATTAACAAATTTCTTTTCTTGCATAACTACCAAGAGGCTATTTATTATCCACTAGAATACCTCTAGTAATGGTGTATCCCCATGTGCTACTGGCTCCTGACCAGGTGTTCACACTCACCCCATGCGGTCTTGACCAACTTTAGTCAGGTTTGTTTCTTCACTAAACGTTTCTGAACTCTGCTTATCCTCCAACCTGATCAAGCACTGAAAATCCAAAAATTGCCCCTTCTTAGCTTATCCTGAGAATCGGCTGACTACAGTGAGACACATTTCCTGACAGAGCCCTCTAATAATTTTCCCTCATTTGCCTGACTGGCCCATACTTACTGCTCACCCCTCTCTATAAAAGAAAGGTCTTTTTGCTTGCTTTTGAGACACTTTCAGATCTCTGAGATCTGAGAGATCTCCCTACTGCAACAGCCTTTCTTCTCAGTAAAGCCTCTCCTTATCTAACTCTGGATTTGTTTTGATACAACACTCTTATTAAAAAAAAATATGTGAAAGACTAAAAGTTGGTACTTTAATTTATATGCCTCAACTCTTTTTTTAAACCCTGTGCTCTCTGTATTTCCTTTCCACATACTCCCTTTCTTCTAGTTTCCCTCCCAATATATAAAGTCACAAAATTAAACCTTGATACTCTTATAGATGTAAAATTGTAAATCATGAGTTCCTTGGGTCAAACTCATGGCTCTTCATGACATTTCAACTGAAATATTGCTTTTTTACATCTTAATCAATATATGTACTCCCAATAGAATCAAGTTTCCTAAAGTATGTTTCACTAAATTGTGTTATTTTGATAAGCATCCACTAATATCTATCCATTGTCTATGAAATGCCCATATTTCATTTTTTTAATTTTTGTTTTTAGTGCCCATATTCTTTAACTTGAAATTTAAGTTCTTCCAACAGTGGGGCAGCAGAATAGTCCTCAGGGTAACTTAAGTGCTGTGATGTTTTAATATATAGGAATACTTTAGATGTGTGTATATACAAAGATATAACTGTACAAGAACAAGACAACTATGATTCATTTAGCTTGAATGTACCGAAAAAGTAAGTTAAGCTAGGTTTCTGCCTTGTAGGTGAGCTAGAACTGATGGCTTTGGCTCAAATGCATTGCCATAATGACTTTATAGCTAGGACTATAGAAATTTAGTTAAATTCCATCTAATGATTTCTTGCTTTACATATACCCAGCCCCACGGTATGTACTATGGAGAAGGAAAAAAGAGAACCCTGAAACCAACATCATACATTTTCACATACTATATATATAATCTCAGAGTCAGAAAACTTCCTAAAGTAAATATGAAAAATCAACATTATAAAGATAATTTTAGGACATCTGCTTCTGGTCATGATGGACTAGCTAGGTTAGATAAACCTTGGGTTGTAAACATCATTAGATAAATATTGAGTTGTAGAATTAGAAAGTTTCAGGTTACAACTGGTTTATCCTGTAGGTATGTTATAGCTCACTAGAAGTTCCCAATGTAAATATGGTATGTTGTTCATTGGAGTCCCTTTTGTTGATGGTTCATGAGATTTAGCCTTCAGCACTGCAAGATTATGGAACTTTTGTTTTTCACATTTTTTTGTTTAATTTCTTAGTGTGCTACCCACCATGGGTTCAGAATATAACCAGTGTTTTCAGAGGACTCCAGATGTCTATGGCTCCTGAACTCTCCTATTTTGTTGCTCCATTGTGTAAGACTCCCAAGAATTCTACTAGCTTCAGTCTTACAACCTCTTCCCAATGTTCTATTTCTTAACTTCTTCCCTAAGTTGAAATTGGCAAATGCTACTAGGGGAAAAATGACTGAATAACTGCATATCATCACCTTACATTTACATGTTTCAACTTTGCACAGAAACTTATCCCCTGTTCTCTGATGTCTTTAAGCAGATTTGAAAAGAATTTAGCTGACATTTCCACTAGCTCTCAGAGGGACACAAATCACTTCATCCTATGCATAAGCAGATGCTAACTGGGAAAGTTTCTACTAGATATTCAAATTAATTATGACATCAAACTCATTAATACAGATAATTATTCAGATTTTCCATGTCCTCTTGTTTCATTTATTCACCTGTATTTCTAAAGAAACTTTCTCCTCTCATCTAGTTAAAAATGTTATCTTTATAAAGTTGTTCAAATTACCCTGCTAATGTCTTTATAATAATCCTTAGAATCTAAAATGATGCTCATTTTTCATTTCAGGTACTGGTTATTTCTTTTCTGCCTTTTTTTTTCCTTGATTGGTCTTGACAGAGTGAAAAAAATCAAACATATTGTAAATGAGCCAACATTTGGCTTTATTTATTCTCTACTGCATACTTGCTTCATATTTTATTATGTCTCTCTTGACTTGACTTCATTTCCCTCCTCCTACTTCAATCTTAAATTATCTTTTCTGTTATTTTCTTCTAAATTTACTATGAAATACATGTTAAAAATCTCCACTTAGGACAATAGATTAATCTATTCCTTTGATTCTGTTACTCTTAGCTTTGTATATTTTGAGATTATTTCATTAGGGTTATACAAAATTAGAATGTGTCTCTTTCTACTCTCCTTTCTCTACTGTCTCCTTATGAAGTACTAATTACACTGGCAAGACTATACAGTGAACAGCTATTCTAAGTATTGAAGAACTGTTGATTTTTGTCCATGAAAATTCTCATTTTAATAATTTGTATGTTGATTCCATAGGATTTCCTATATGTAAATGAGCCAATTTACATATATTACCTATATAAATGATTATCTATACAAAATGAAAGCTATTTTTCTTTTCTTCTAATCCTCATATTTGTTTTTTTCTCATTCTAATATTTGTGACAGGATTACCTATGTTAACCACTGATGGAAGTAACAAGCAATACCTTATCTTAAAGGGAAATTATATGAATTCTCTCCCATTAAATATATTTACATTAGGCTTTTGGTAGATAATCTTTATCAAAAAAGTCTTCCTCTACTCATATTTGCATGCAGATTTTAATAACAAACATTTGCTAAACTTTCTGAAAGTGTTTATGCAGAGAAAATGTGTGGTTTATATATACTATCAAAAACACAAGTCATATTGTTAATGTTAATATTAAATTACAGTTACACAACTAAAATGGGACATTTAGCAAAGAAAACAACCAGATATCAGAATAATAAACTAAAATTGTGTTTGTGTGTTTGAGAAACACAGAAAGAGAGATATTGATATTCCTTCCTGCATTTTCTGAGAATTTAAAATATAATACAATTTGGGCTTCCCAATACATATAATCAACTAACCATGTATTTGGTACTGTTTGCTGGAGTATTTCACAAAGTGCTTGCTATTTTTCAGAGATCTGTATGAATGCCATTTTCAGACTTTTGCCACAGGTGATGAGATTATCAAATAAACATGCATTTTAGTTAATTGTAAGGAAAAATAAAGGCCCTGTAGCATTCAGAAGGAGTGTGGAGAGCAGGGGAATATATATATCCACAAATATGGAAGTTTTTGTTGGTTGAAACCTGGCTCATACTTGAAAATACCTGCCTTATGAAAATAACACCAGTTAAGTATTTCCCTTGCATTTAAAAATAACATTTATTTATTTCTTCTCATACCTTTCTTACATTTCTCTCAATGAGTGTGCATTTCAATAGTCCATTATATCTTATTTTTTAAGAAATAAAGACTGTACAAAATTACCACTACGCCCTTCAGGTATTACAAACAACAATATTCCAGCAAAGACAATTGTGAGTGGTCCCACAATCTGATCATTAAAGCCCATGATAATACATGGTATGAAAATGTACCTGGTTCACTTCACACAGGCACATTTTTAGGGCTTCTAATAACTGAACTAAATAAGAATACCTCTTTCAGCATGCAGAAGATGTAAAGGCAATGCTCGTGAGAAAAAAGGTAAAAGCATAAAGAAAAATATGATATTTAAGAAGACAGCAACCAGAACAGAAAGATGAATTCAGACTTCCTAATACAGATGAAGCAGAAGAGGCAGCCACCTGCAATAAAACAAATTAAGAACAGTTCCAAGGACTTGTCTGCCTCCAAATTTTGGATAGATTGATCTGTTCCAATACTTAAAATCCATAATGTTAAGGTTATTTATTTTAGTTAAGATATTGACTTCCCAGAAAGGCTTAAGAAAATGCATTTTTGCATTGCAGGATGGATCAACCTGTTGGAACAGATTTGTCCTTCAGCTGAGCTATCTGTTACCACTCAAGTAGACAAGGTACTTGGTAAACTTGAAATAGAGATACAAAAATTCCTTTTGTGTACTGCTTCAATCTTTGGGCACTGTGTAGTAATATCCAAGTTTCTCACACTCAGCCCATAACCACATCTCATTTGAAGATTATCTGTCATATGGTCATGCCCTCAGAACTTTACTAAGTGCTAGCCATTTTATTTCCTTAGTATAAATTTTCTAAAATTGTTTTCATTTCAAGTAATTTCAGGCTTTCAAAAATAGTACAAAATATCCCCTTATATACTTCACTCTGGTTCCCCTAATATTAATATCTTATATTATCAAAGAGAGTAAAGAGATAAAATCTTTAAATGCAATGCAAATCAGCACACAAACACTTTCCCTTATCTTGTTCTTTTTATATTGGGTTGGACAATTAACATTTGAGGATCTAATAATTCTAATTCTGCCCCTGCTTTCTGCTTTTAATAGCCCACGTGATTTGTGACATATGCCTCTTCCAATATTCCAGAATAATCTCCCTTTTTCAAGGTCAATTCATTAGTAACTTGAATTAGATTTCCAAACTCCTTTTGTCCTGAAATGTAACATATCTACAGGAGTAATACCACAGGACACAGATCATGTAAGCCATAATTCTGCCTACCATGGAAGACTCAATATCAATTTACCCCAAATTGATGTGAGATCCAATATAACCCCAAGTAAAATTCTCACAGGCTTTTTTTAAGAAATTGACAAGTTGATTCTAAACTTTACATGGAAATACAAGAGACCTGCAATAACCATTATAATTATGAAACAGAAGAAAAAAAGTTAGAAAGCTTACACTACCTGACTTTTACTTATTATAAAGCTACAGTAAAGGAAAAAGAAAAATCTGTGGCATTGGCATAAAAGCAGACATATAGATTGATAGAAGAGAAGTGAGAATTCAAAAATGGATACATGTACGGTCAACCATAAAATGGTGCAGAGATAATTTATGGGGAAAGAAAGGCTTTTCAGCAAATCATGCTCAAACAAATGGATATCCACATGCAAACA
This sequence comes from Odocoileus virginianus, assembly GCF_023699985.2. Taxonomy (NCBI): domain Eukaryota; kingdom Metazoa; phylum Chordata; class Mammalia; order Artiodactyla; family Cervidae; genus Odocoileus; species Odocoileus virginianus. Next base: position 892,095 of record NW_027224329.1, on the reverse strand, counting down.
ATTTAAATAAAATAACCCTAACTACACTGTACAAAAAATTGATTTGAAATGGAACTTAGACCTAAAGTTAAAGCTAAAATTATAAAACTTCTAAAAGAAAATATAAGAGAAAATTTGCATGAATTTGGGCTATATGAATATTGTAAAACAAAGAATATATAAATTGGAATAGATCAATACTAAGAATGTCTGATCTTCAAGAATAAAGAGGCAAAGAGATTAAGAAAAATTTTGCAGAAACTTTCATATGATCAAGGTTTTGTATACAGAATATATACCAAAAATAACTCCTATAACTCACTAAGACAAAAAAAAACTGATTTTTAATTATGGGCAAGGGAGTTTAACAGAAATTTAATGAAAGATGATATACTAAATATAAATAAGCTCACACAAAGCACATTAGTGAATTACAAATTAAAAATTTAGTATGATAGTACTACATACTGCAAAATGACTAAGAATAAAGACAGACTAAACTGTTCATGTGAGGATGTGAAGCAATAGCAATTTTCATATATTGATAATGGAAATTTAAAAGGGTACAGCTCTTTTGGCAAACAGTTTGGCAATTTTTTATAAAGTTAAAATAAAAATTACAAACAACCCAGTAGTCCTGCTCTTAGTTGCATGCATGCTCACTTGCTCAGTTATATCTGATTCTTTGTAACCCCTTGGACTGCGGCCCACCAGGCTCCTCTGTCCATGGAATTTTTCAGGCAAGAATACTGGAGTAGGTTGCCATTTCCTCCTCCAGGGGATCTTCCCAACCCAGGGATTGAACCCAGGTCTCCTGCATTGCAACGGTGGATTCTTTACCACTGAGTCACCTGGGAAGCTCACTTATTTACATAGGAGAAATAAAAACATACATGCATAGGAGCTTTATTCATAATAGTCAAATACTTGAAAAACCCAAATGTCTATCAATTGGTAAATGTATAAAAGATTGTTGCATATCAATACAATGCAATGCTACTCAGAATTAAAAAGGATTATATTACTGGCATACTTAACAAGATGGATGAATATCAAAAGTATGCTGAATGAGAGACATCAGACACAAAAGTCTACATACTGTATGCTCTCATTTATATGAAATTCTAGAAAATGAAACACTATGGTGACAGATCAATGATTGCCAAGGGATATGGATGGGAGGAGAGGACTAAATTAAATCATTATGGAAATTTTTCTGTTAAAAGAAACGCATTATATCTTGACTGTGGTTGTGGATACAGGTCTGAATATATTTGTCAAAGCTCATGAAATTGTAAACTTAAATGGGTGAATTTTATTATATGTAAATTATACTTCAAAAAGCTCACTTATATTTCAAGGGGAAATTTACCATACTTCTGAAAAATATCTGCTTAACTACTTTGTTATTTCCTATCTCTTCCATCTGCATTTGTCTCTCCATTTAACTTGTTCCTTCTCACCCTCTAAAACACATAAACAATGGTGGTGTCTAATTGAACCATATCACTTGACTTTTCAGGAGATAACTTTCTATCAGATAAAGAAGGAAGCCCCATTGGGAGTATTTCGCCTTAGGCCCCTCAGATGAATGTGATTTTGCACAAGTCATTGAGAAAGAAAGCTCAAAAAAAAAAAAAAAAAAGAGAAAGAAAGCTCAGATCTTGGATCAATATTCCTCCCAGGATCAAAGCTTCTGAGACACAAGTGTCAGCTGTGTTCATTAGATATTTGCAAACCAGGTTTTTGCTTACTTCTGCACAATCAGTAATTTTTCTCTTACACAGAGTATATAAATTAAAATTTGTCTCCCACCACATTTACTTAGAGATCTAAAACCTCTGAAATCTCAGATGATAGGATTTTATAAAGATCATCTAATAGAAGGAACATTTTGTCTCAAGTTTGACCAATCTCCAAAGGGTAATGTATTTTTAATCTAGCAAAGCCTGCTTTATCACAGAAGAAAATGAATTTTATTCCCCAATGAGATATTCCTTATTAAAGCTAAAACTAGCCCTGCAGGCAGTATTTGAAACTTTATAATTAGACTCACTCATTATCACGACATTTCTCAGTTTACAAATGTATCACCCAGAAACTTGAGATATCGCTACATTTGGAAATATGAAAATATACATAGAGATCATCTCTGCTTAGAATAAGCACCAAAACAAGTGTTCTAAATTACAGATGGTCCATATAAGACATAGGAAAACATCAGTTATTCAGGAGAAGAGGGGAGGTGACTGCAAAATAATAGCAATTTCTTATATGTATGCTGTACTTATAATGTACAAAGTAGTTTCTTAATTTTATCCTATTTCATAATCTTAATGACTTTGTAGTGAGGAAATTAAAGCCAAAAGGAATGGCTTCCATAGGTTTAAAAAAGTAGAAAAAGACAAAGTTAGATTTCAGCTGTTCAAATTAAATAGCATTTGGACTGTGGGAGTTATTCCACAAATATGTTAAATGCCTGGGACTTAAACCTATGGCTTCTAACTCCTAACCCTCTATACCACCATGTCACCACTGTATCCTGATGCTTCTATATATTTGCATAAGAGCTAATGCAAAGAGTATGTTGAGGCAAGAGTGATACACATTAAATAAAAAAAAAGGAATGCAGAAAATAAACGTTTTCACCAAATTGTGAGATATCTGCAAAATGCCTATGTTCTAAATACATATGAAAATTTCGTTACAGATCTTCCATTCATGAAGATATGAAGAGAAACTATAGTGTTCACATATGTGCTTATCTTTGGGTCCTTAACAACAAGGAGCATAACCAAGTCCTACTTACATGCTGCCAAGCAATAACTAGTAGTGGATACATCATGGTTATTATAGAAAATGATGTATCTCCTGTCTTTTGTTCTAATTTTTAGAAACGGATTGAGTCTCCCAAACTATACATAGGTATAACACGCTCAGTTTAGCAAGTTATTTGCATTGAAGGAAAAATATTTTCATATTGGTCAAACTCATAGCCTATTCTGTTTATGCAGAATTCCTTTTAACAAAAACACAACAGGATATTTGGGAGATGTGTTACATGTGCCCTTGATGAGATGGTCAAAAAAGTTGGTAATTAACTAAAAAAATATTAGAAAAGGTTCAACATTTCTAATAATCAAGTAAAGGCAATTCTTAAGAATTGGATATCATATTTTGCCTATTACATTGGCAATTTTAAAAATTAATAATGCCAAGTGTTATTGGATTGCTTATCTCTTTTTTGTGTGGCTTGGGGCTAAGTGAAGATTATAAAACAGTCTATACAAGTTGGAATGCATCAAAGTTAAACACTTCTGATCTCTGAAAGACTTATAAGAATAAAGAGGCAAACAGATTAAGACAAAAAATACTTGCAAAAAATTTTATCTGGTCAAGGTCTTATGTACAGTGAAGTGAGTGAAGTGAGTTGCTCATTCGACACTTTGCAGCCCCATGGCGGCCATGCAATTCCCCAGGCCAAAATACTGGACTGGGTAGCCTTTCCCTTCTCCAAGGAGCTTCCCAACCCAGGGACTGAACCCAAGCATCCTGCATTGCAGGTGGATTCTTTACCAGCTGAGCCACAAGGGAAGCCCAAGAATATATACAGAATATATACCAAAAACTCTTACAACTCAGTAATAAGGCAAAAACTAAAACTGATTTTAAAAAGTCTCCATGTGAGGTGACTTCTATTGATTAACAGTATCAGACTATTGCCTTACCTCTTCTTCCTACACTGAAGAATGACATGCTTCATTGAAAAGTAAGAGTTATTGGTATATGTTTCTTCATTGTGTGGAACTAATATATTAAAAAATAATAAAAATTGGGGATTTGCTCCATTTTTTTCTTCTCACTTTTCTCTAGACCTAAGGCAGTTAAACAGCTGTCTCTTGGTATCCATGGGGGATTAGTTCCAGAACCTCCTCATAGACCAAAATCAAGGGATGCTCAAGAACATTCATGCCACAATCAAAAATCATGCATCATATAAACTACAAGAAAAATTACAACATGAATGAGAAAAGACAATCAATGAATACTAACAAAGATGCTAACACTAAGATGAATCAGATATTGAAATTCTGTCACAAGTATTTTAAAGAAGACATCATAAAATGCTTAACAGACAATCACAAATTCTCTTTAAAAAACTCACCAAAGAAATAGAGGTTATTAAAGAGAACCAAATAAAATTATAGAACTCAAAAATGTGACATCCTTATTTTTAATCATCAAAAACTAGAAGCAAGCACAATGCCTTTCAAAGGGTGAATGGATAAGCAAAATTTCATTCTTTACAGTGGAATTACATTTCTTAGAATTGAATCTTATTCAACAGTACCAAAAAAAAAATGACCCATTAAGCTATGAAATGACATGAAGTGAAGTGAAAGTCATTCAGTCATGTCCAACTCTTTGAGACCCCATGGACTATACAGTCCATGGAATTCTCCAGGCCAGAATACTGGAGTGGGTAGCCTTTCCCTTCTCCAGGGGATCTTCCCAACCCAGGGATCAAACCCAGGTCTCCTGCATTGCAGGTGAGCCACAAGGGAAACCCCATGAAATGACATGGATAAACCTTAAATACATATTGTTAAAGGAAAGAAGTCAATCTGAAAAAACTTCATACTACAATATAATTTCACTTATGTCATATTATGGAAAAGGCAAAAGTATGGAAAAGGCAAAAGTATACACAAGTTAAAAAAAAATCAGTGGTATCCAGGAGTTCAGGTAGAAGGGAAGGATTAAATAAAAGAGCCAAAAGGGGTCTTTTAGGATAGTGAAACTTATTCTGACTAATACCATAATGGTAGGTATAAGACATTAAGCATATGTCAAAGCTCATTGAATTTCATAGCACAGAGAGTGAACCATTGTGATTGTCCAAGCAGCGCATGTTTACTGGGTCCCCTTAGCTGAGGGTGTGCCAGTACCTGTCAGTGTCCCAAAGGAGAGGATCTCAGTCAGCACCTAGATTTTGGCTGACTGGATACCAGATCCTCAGAAAGTGATTTTCAAAGTCTGCAAATATGTACAACCCTGTGCAGGTTTGATTCGTGGGTTGGGAAGGTCCCCTGTGGAAAGCTATGGAGACCCACTCCAGTATTCTTGCCTCGAAAATCCCATGGACAGAGGAAAGTGGCGGGCTACAGTCCATAAGGCTGCACAGAGCCGCATGCGACTGGAGCAACTTAGCACGCACAGGGGAACAGCAAACAAAAGTCCCATAGGCTATGATCTAGGCGATCTAGGGGTGTCCCTGAGAGGCAGTCATCAAAATTGGGGCTGCCGATGAGGGTACAAGCTCCTTTCTGGAGGTCCCAGAAAGCTGCAGTGAGACAAGCAGAAAGTGGAAAGAAGCCACTGGACTCCGTCCCCTGAGAGACCCTCAGAAGTCCCTTAGATGTGTGTAAACCAGGTGCGTAGCCCTCAGGTCAAAGCTCCAGGACAAGCAAATAGGTCTTTACCACAAAAGGACTCAGGGTAGGTTTCAGTTTCTGTGCAGTGCCCTGAGCATGGTAGCCTGCAAAGAATTGACTCTCTGATTATTACAGTCCTGTGGGAACACAAGTGCCCCAGCCTCCAGAGCCAGGTGATCAAGGGTATCCCTCTCTCAGCAGCCAAAAAAACTGGCACAACAGATATATATATGCAAAAGCTCCCCTCTGGGAGACACGGTGCTCTGAAACCTGGCAGAAGAGAGCACAAAGTTAGTACCGTCCTCCTAGGTCTCTGGAAAGAATGACAGGCACAGTCTGGGACCTCAGGCCACAGCTATAAAGATAATCTCATATCAACAGAAAGCTTGGGTTCACGGGACTGTCTCCCCTTGCTGTCCCCTGGGGTAGTAGCCCTTTAAGAATTCTTTACTGATTACACTCTTTTGGGGCCAGTAAGCATAAGCCTTCATGGCAACTATGGTCTTTTAGGCACAAGCACATGCACATCAAAAGAAAATTTAAAAATGACTGAAAGCAGAGGAAAAAAGACATAGGTAACAGAAAACAGCACAAGGAAATACAAAATGTGGCTTCCATGGTTTAAAAAAGAACATAATTATGCAATATAGAGGCAAATCGAACACTGTCTCTTTTGCCCTGCATTCTGCAAAATTATGAATGAAGATAAAAAATGAAGTATAAATGAGTAAACGAGCACAGACAATGGAGATCAAAACAATAAAGTTTGTGTTCCAAAGAGGGAACAAGAACATTTGAAAGGAAGAACCAAAAACTGGGAATAAAATTTTCTGGACCTAAAAAATAATGCTTAAGAATAGAAAGAAATGGCTGAGTAATATTCCATGCTGTATATGTACCACAGATTCCTTATCCATTCATCTGCTGATAGGCATCTAGGTTGCTTCCATGTCCTGGCTATTATAAACTGTGCTGCGATGAACACTGGGGTGCACGTTTCTCTTTCAGATCTGGTTTCCTCGGTGTGTATGCCCAGGAGTGGGATTTCTGGGTCATATTGCAGTTCTAATTCCAGTTTTTTAAGAAATCTCCACACAGTTCTCCATAGTGGCTGTACTAGTTTGCATTCCCACCAACAGTGTAAGAGGGTTCTCTTTTCTCCACACCCTCTCCAGCATTTATTGCTTGTAGACTTTTGGATAGCAGCCATTTGAATCAGTTCTAATGAGATGGATGAAACTGGAGCCCATTATACAGAGTGAAGTAAGCCAGAAAGATAAAGACCAATACAGTATACTAACGCATATATATGGAATTTAGAAAGATGGTAACGATAACCCTATATGCAAAACAGAAAGAGACACAGATGTACAGAACAGACTTGTGGACTCTGTGGGAGAAGGCGAGGGTGGGATGTTTCGAGAGAACAGCATCAAACATGTATATTATCTAGGGTGAAACAGATCACCAGCCCAGGCTGGATGCATGAGACAAGTGCTCGGGCCTGGTGCACTGGGAAGACCCAGAGGAATCGGGTGGAGAGGGAGGTGGGAGGGGGGATCGGGATGGGGAATACATGTAAATCCATGGCTGATTCATGTCAATGTATGACAAAACCCACTACAATATTGTAAAATAATTAGCCTCTGACTAATAAAAATAAATGAAAAAAAAGAATAAAAAGAAAAATATTAACTTGCTTTAGGTAAATTAAAGAAAATAGAGTTGTACATAGACAACAAACTAATATAATTTGAATTTGCATTTGAATATGGACAAAACATCTTCATGTATTCAAGGAAACAAAATCAAGTTTTGCTTTTGGGGAAACTCTCCCATATTTGCCAACCTGATTTTTATTCCCTTCTTAAGACAATGGTATAAGAAGAGTTCCAAACCTTTACCCCTGACTCTGCTTGTTGCTTAGAAACAGACACAAATTAGCTAAAATGTGCAAAATCCTATTGTGGAAATTGGGCAAAGATGCCCTTCAAATGACACAAACTACAAGAAATTTTTCCTTGAAATAGGTAAAGAAGGCCTAACTGAAAGATTTATTTCATTTACTTAAATCCTTTCTTGGGAAAAGCAGTGTGGAATCACAAGAACTGTGTTGATCCTGGAAAAACACCACAAATACTCTTAATATTAAGACATGAGGACTGGTATTTTAGACATTGGAAAATATCTTCCTTGAATATTTTTAGCCTTGCAGAAACTTACCAGAAGCAGCTACTTCCAAGTATTTTAAAGGCAAGTGTGGCCAAAACAAATAGAAATATTTGGTATCTCCCTAGCATAGTGGTTTCCTAATATGGTCCCCAAAAGGTAGGATTATATCTATTTATTGTGTGTTTTGCTTATGTTGTTCTTTAACTGCCTTACCCCAATTTTTACTTATGAACAATTTCAGACACACAGAAAAGTTTACAAGATTTTACAGACAATAATTGTAATAATTGTATATCCTCCTAGATTCTACAATTACCACTTTACTATAACTTCTTCCAACTTGCATTATTAAGGCATACTTTAAATATAGGAAAATTCACCCATTTTGGTATATAGTTATACCAACTTTGTCAAATATCTATATAGTTATATAATTTTCACAACAATAAAGATACAGAGTATTTCTTTTATCTCCCTAATTCCCCCTACTTCTTTGTATTCAACCCCTCCCCTTCCCTTGGATTCTGGCAACCATTGATTTTTTTTCTATCCCTAGGGTTACCAGATTTAGCAAAGAAAATTATGCACTTGGGGAACACTTACACTATTATGTCACTATTTATCTGAAAATCAGATGTAAATGATAGCCTTTTATCCAGAAGTATACCTGTATGTATGCTTTTGGTGCCCTAATTAAAATTATGTAACCAACCTCATAGCATACATTTTATCTTGTGTTTTCTTCTAAAACTTTAAATGCTTTTTTATTTTTTTTTTACAATTAGGGCTATGATCCATTTTGAGTTAATCTTTGGTTTTTGTTTAAGGTATGAGGTGTGTCAAGTTTCCATTTTTTGTTTTGAATTTTCAATTGTTTTAGCACATTGTCTTGAAAATATACTTTCTCCATTTAATTACCTTTACACCTTCATCAGAAATATGTTCGTATCTGTGTGAATCTATCTCTGATTTTTCTATTTTGTTTCATTCATGTGTCACTTTGCCAATACCACATGATTTGATTACTTTAGTTTTATGGGAAATCTTACAAGGAGATATTGTCCAAAATTGTTTTGGCTATTCTAGTAATTGTGCCTTTCCATATGAGTTGCAGAATTAGTTTTTCTAAACAAAAATCCTGCTGGGATTTTGACTGGCATTAATTTGACTCTATAAATCAATTTGTGAATTGTTAATATCTCCAAAACAATGAGTCTTCAAATCCACAAATAAAGCATGTCTTTACATTTATTTAGGTCTTTAAAATCATTACTTATATCAAGGTTTTCTCTGGCATAAAAAAAAAAAAACATATTATGGTTTTCTCCATAAAAATGGACAATAGATTACAATGTACCTGAAGTAAAAGTCAGGCTAAGGAGAAAACTAGATGTAGAAAGTGAACTGCTGAAATAGAATCTATGAAAAAATAAAATTGCTGTACAGGGCTGCTCACTGCAATAACATCCCACCACTACCGTGAGGTTACTCAATCACCAGACTGATAACAGAATCTTATTTTAATCCACTTTAAAATTAAAGATGTAAGCAAAGGATTCTATGAGTATCCTAGGGACTAATGAGGCAACGCAAAGAGAATCCACCCACATTTTTGGACAAATATCAGGCTACATTCAAGTTTGCAACAGAAAGAACTAACAAGTGGGCCAAAAGATTTTTCAGAATAATATAAAGAAATAAAAGTAACAGTGAAGAGAACATAGTTTGTTAAAATGATTGCTAAAATAAGAGGAAATTTTAGCCAGCACGTGCATTGTGCTGACAGAAAGAAGCAAATTCTGTAGAGGAGATGAAAGCTACGCTGATGGAGTAAAATATAACAATAAAGGATACAGGTAGTATAATGAAAAAAAGTGTAGAGGGAAACAAATACTGTAACATATTTCAAAAAAGCATTACAAGCAAGGATGATTCTTCTAACATAAATTAGTTATGTGCACAGCACCTAAAACAGCTTCCTGGGATTGCACAGAAGAACAAGGCAGAAAATAAAGACAATAAATGATGAGAGGTGATAGCATAGAAGATGGAATATAAAGAACAAACTCACAAGTGTTCCAAAAGAAGAGACTTCAAATATATAAAGTAAACATTTAAAATGAAGAAAGATTTGAAATTGCAATTAGAAATGGATAACTGATACAAATAACTAGGAGCACTGAAGGGAGAAGAGAGGAAATGCAGAAGACAGGTGCTATTTTAAGGATGTTAAAAGTATGTTAATATGTGGATTAATTCTAGAAGAATTAGAGTTATGCATTCTGTTTCTAAACAAATAATAGTAAAGTCAAACAAATTTTATCATCCAACATATTAAAGGAATAAAATAAAACAACAAAAGAGAAAACACAAACTAAGTTGGCAGGGATAAAGCCAACAATATCAGTAATCACGTAAGTTTTAATTGAATAAAATTATCTATTGCAAGACAGGGGTCCTCAAAATTGGATTTTTTTAAAGTTCAAGCATTAGTGTTCATGAGAGTGGCAACTTAAAAAGATAGCAAAAAGGTGGACTATAAATAAAAGTGTGGATCAAGTAAAGTTAAAATAAAAGCTCATGTAGATAAAATAGATTTTACTATACAAAGCGTTAAGTGGGAAAAAGTAAGATATTGTATATTGGTAAAAGTCATGAACATTAAGTATCCAACATACTTTTGCTAAAGTAAAGCAAATTTACTTTAGATGACAGAGGATGAGATAGTTGGATGGCATCACCAACTTGATGGACATGAGTTTGAGCAAGCTCTGGGAGTTGGTGATGGACAGGAAAGCCTGGTGTGCTGCAGTCCATGGGGTCGCAAAGAGTCGGACACAACTGAGTGACTGAACTGAACTAAAAGCAAATATTGACTGAATCTCAAGGGAGACTTTGTCATATATGTAACAATAGGAGACCTGGGTAAATCTTTCTCAGAAACCAATAAATCAGATAAGAAGTTTTATAGAGGACTTCAATAATACCAAATTAACAAGTACAATGGGGGGGAAATATAATCTTTATTTGAAGTTAGGATAAAAAAACATTTTTGGAATATTTTCAAAAGTTGACAAAGAATGTCCTAACTAATTAAAAGTAATCACATTGTACTGACCCTGTTTACATACTATCATTCACCAAATTTAGAAATCAATATTCAAAAGGTGGTCCCTAAGTCCCATACAATTCAAAAATTAAGGGGAAAAGACAGTTGTAAAATAGCCTTGGTTAAAGAAAATTTGAAGAATAAGTGTTAAAAAAATCAGAAATAAATAATAATAAAAACACTATGTGTGAGATGTAGCCAATGGAATGTTAAGAAGATGACATATGTACTTTAAAATAGGAGATTGGGAATACATGTATAATGTATTGAAACATAAAACTAGAAAGAGAATTGCAAAATGAACACAAATAAAGGTTAAAAAACTAGTAAATATAAAAGCTGAAAATGAGTAAATAGAAAAATCAGTGGAAATTGTCCATAAAACAAGGTTATTTCAGAGAACTATTTAAAAATACAAATGTTGACAAGTATAATCAAAATAAGACAGAAGGTAAAACACAAAAACAATAGTACATCAGAAGACTAATGTGTACAGATTTATGACAATATATTTGCACACATAAAGTGGGCAATAATTTAGAAACATAAAAGTTTACCAGAATTTCTAAATAAGAAGTAGAAAACCTGATTAGACCAATAAGCTATAAAATATATAAATCTTTGAAAGAGTATCTTTTACTACCATTTCATGTCTTCTGTTGGGTATTCAAACAAAAACTTCAAGGAACATATAACTTTCATCTTAGGCATAATGTTCAAGAGCTTAGGATAAACAAAAAGACTAAACTTTCTGCCTGCCAATGCAGGAAAAGAGTTCAATCCCTGGGTTAGGAAGATCCCCTGGAGAAAGGAATGGCTACGTACTCCAGTATTTCTCCCTGGAAAATTCCACGAGCCTAGCGGGCTACAGTCCATGGGGGTCACAAAAGAGTCAGATGTGACTTAGTGACTAAACAACAACAACATGTCATCACTGACTCAATGGACATGAGTTTGAGCAAGCTCCAGGAGATGGTGATGGACAGGGAAGCCTGGCATGCTGCAATCCATGGGGTTGCAAAGAGTCAGACATGACTGAATGAATCTTTTTTGAAATAGTAAAGTCAAATGTATCTTGTGTGTGTGTGTGTGTGTGTGTGTGCTTAGCAGCTCAGTTGTGTCCAACTTTGTGACCCCATGGGCTGTAGTCTGCCAGGCTCCTCTGTCCATGGGGATTCTCCAGGCTAGAATACTGGAGTGGGTTGCCATGCCCTCCTCCAGGGGATCTTCCCAACCCAGAGATCAAACCCAGGTCTCCAGCATTGCAGGATGACACATAGATTTGTTAATCTCACTAGAGAAGTAGCTCACTTCCTTAATAGATTTAAAGGAAAATTATTAACATCTCAATGAATTAAAATAGGACTCGACGAAATTCAATGCATCGTCATTACAAAAATGTCTAGTAGAATAAAGGAAGAACTTCCTTAACTAAAAGATGACTACAAAAAAGAAATATGCATAAAAAAGATAATCTTTCTGATAAAATGTTCAAAGAATTTTTAATAAAGTCATGAATAAATTAAAGATATAATTTCTACTATTAAATATTTTAATGATGGTCCTAGCCAACACAATAAGCAAACAGAAATAAATACAGAGAGTAATGATTAGAAAAGATTAGATGAAACCCTACAATTTAAAATTTTTACTTATTTAATTTTTCTGGACAGACATATTGCAAATAACATTTGCAAAATAAAAGAAATAAAAACCCTACTGGAGAAGTTCAATAATAGGGTGGGAATAACATGATAAACTCAGTGAACTTGAGGACTGATCAATAGAATTCACCCAATCTAAATACAGAGAAAAATGCAGGGGTGGGGGGACATGAATAGAGCCTCAGTGATCTGTGAAACAAAAATATATCAGAGTGCCAGAGAGAGAGGAGAAAGAAAGTAGGACTAAATATTCAAATAAATAACAGCTTTAACGTTCCCAAATTTGATGAAAAACAAGAACTTACAGGTTCATAAAACTGAGTAAATATCAAATAGAATACATTCAAAGATACACCTGACAAGAAACATCACCATTAAAATTCTGAAAACTAAATCAAAGAAAAACATTTTGAAAGCAGAGAAAAACAAAACATAAACTATAGGAAAACACCAATTCAAATGACAGCACATTTCTCATTTGAGACCATGGAGGCCAGAAGGAAGCTACAAAAATTATTCCAAACACTAAAAGAACAGTCTACCACTTTAGAAATGAAGGGAATAGAAAAGCATTCCCCACATGAGAGAAAACAAAAAGAAATTGTCACTAGTGGATTTATCCTTTATTATCAGCTTTACTGAGGTATAACTGGCAAATCTGTATACATTTAAAGTATACAACATGATGATTTGACATACATATACTTTGTGAAATGATTTTTACAATCAGGTTAATTAACATATCCATCACCTGACATAGTTATCTTTTTTTGCATGTGTGTTGAGAAAAAGAATAGAGTGTAGCTCAGCAGGTAAAAGGCCTTCCTTGGTGGCTCAGATGGTAAAGAGTCCACCTGCAATGTGGGAGACCTGGGTTTGATCCCTGGGTCAGGAAGATTCCCTGGAGAAGAGAATGGCAACCCACTTCAGTATTCTTGCCTGGAGAATTCTGTGGACAGAGTCTGGTGGGCTACAGTCTATGGGGTTGAAAAGAATTGACTATGCTTAATTTACACTCTCTTAGGAAATTTGAAGTATAGAACACAGTATTACTAACTATAGTCACCATGCTGTACATTAGATCCTCAGAGATTATTCAACTCATAGATGAAGTCTTGTATCCTTTGACCACTAGTGCATGTATGTGCTCAGGCATGTCCCACTCTTTGAGGCCCCATGGACTGTAGCCCACCAGGCTCTTCTGCCCATGGAATTTTCCAGGCAAAAATACTAGAGTGGAGTGCCATTTTCTAGTCCAGGAGATCTTCCTGACCTACGATCTAACCTGAGTCTCTTGCATTTCCTGCATTCGCAAGTGGATGGGACTATAAAGAAGGCTGAGTGCCTAAGAATTGATGCTTTTGAACTGTGGTGTTGGAGAAGACTCTTGAGAGTCCTTTAGACTGAAAGGAGATCAAAGGAAATGATCCTAAAGTCCATCCTAAAGGAAATGAACCCTGAACATTCACTGGAAGAAATGATGCTGAAGCTGCAAAACTTTGGCTACCTGATGCGAAGAGCTGACTCATTGGAAAAGACCCTGATGCTGGGAAAGATTGAGGACAGGAGGAGAAGGAGACAACAGAGGATGAGATGGTTGGATGGCATCACCGATTCAATGGACATGAATTTGAGCAAACTCCAAGAGATAATGAAGGACAGGGAGCCTGGCGTGCTGCAGTCCATGGGGTCAAAAAGAGTCGGACATGACTTAGGGACTGAACAGCAACAACAAGCAAACCTTTGACCAGCATCTCCCCATCCTCTCCATCCTTCAGCCCATAGTAGCCACTATTATGCTCTCTGTTTAGAGGATTTGTTAGAGAGATGGCTAAAGGAAATTCTTTTTTTTTCCATTTATTTTTATTAGTTGGAGGCTAATTACTTTACAACATTGCAGTGGTTTTTGTCATACATTGAAATGAATTAGCCATGGATTTACATGTATTCCCCATCCCGGTCCCCCCTCCCACCTCCCTCTCCACCCGATCCCTCTGGGTCTTCCCAGTGCACCGGCCCGGAGCACTTGTCTCATGCATCCAATCTGGGCTGGTGATCTGTTTCACCCTAGATAATATACATGTTTCGATGCTGTTCTCTTGAAACATCCCACCCTCGCCTTCTCCCACAGAGTCCACAAGTCTGTTCTATACATCTGAGTCTCTTTTTCTGTTTTGCATATAGGGTTATCGTTACCATCTTTCTAAATTCCATAGATATGTGTTAGTATACTGTAATGGTCTTTATCTTTCTGGCTTACTTCACTCTGTATAATGGGCTCCAGTTTCATCCATCTCATTAGAACTGATTCAAATGAATTCTTTTTAATGGCTGAGTAATATTCCATGGTGTATATGTACCACAGTTTCCTCATCCATTCGTCTGCTGATGGGCATCTAGGTTGCTTCCATGTCCTGGCTATTGTAAACAGAAATTCTTTAAATAGTAAAGTAATGGTAAAAGAAATAAACTTGGAGCATAAGTTAAAAAGAAAAAAAAAACTGAAAGAGAAGAAATATGGGTACATATAATTGACCCTATCTTTGTTTATGAGCCTTATAAAATATATTTGATGAGTAAAACAAAAATTATAGCACCATGTGATAATAAAGGAAATGGCATTTTTAAATGGGGAAGACAAAGCATCCTGAATGAAAGTGAATATTTTACCTTCACATAAAGTAGTAAAAAGCTGATTCCAGTAGACAATGATAAATTATCTATGCATATTTTAATACTCAGGTCAGTTACTATAGAAATTACAAAAATATATCGAAAAACACCATAAATAAGTCAACATGGAATCCTAAAAATAGTATTCAAGTAACCCATTAGAGGGCAAGAAAATAGAAATGGAGGTACAAGAACCAGAGGAAAAAACAAATAATAAAATGACAGACACTAGCATATCAAGAATTACCTTAAATGTAAACAGCCCAAATATATCAATCAAAAGACAGAATTTGTTAATTAGACCAATAAAAAATGACTAGACTTTATTCACAAAAAAAACTCACTTCAAATATAACAATTTAAGCAGGTCAAAAGTACTAGAATGAAAAAACATAAAGCATGGAAACATTAATTCTAAGAAGACAGTAGTACCTACATTCAGATCTGTAAAGTGGATTTAGAGCAAAGAAAATTAATGGAAACAGAGAGATTTTACATAATGGTAAAAAAGGATCAACCCCCTCTTATCACTCTTAGTCACAATAGTACTGGAAGCTTTAGTCATTGTAATAAAGGAAGAAAAAAAAATACAGATTGGAAAGGAAAAAATAAAACTGCCTCTATTTGCCTATGGTATGATCAACTACAAATAAAATCTCAAGGAATTTTTCAAAAACATTCCTAGAATAAGTAAATGAGTTCAGCAAGAAAAAGGACACAAGATCAACTTGTATCAACTATATTTATATAGACTAACAATTAATATGTGGAAAACAAAATAAAAAAGAAAGTACCATGTAAAATCTCTCAAAGAAAATGAAACATTTATGTATAAACAAAATATGACATATTTCAAAATATGTTAAAAATGATAAAACACTGGGTAAAGAAATGAAACAAAATTAATTGGAGAAACTTATCAAGTTCATATATTGGAAGACTCAACATATTAAAGATATCTATTCCTAAATTAATCTATACGTTTAATGCAACTCCTGTCATTTTTTTCAGCAAATTTTTTAAGACACTGACAGGTTTATTATAAAATGTATGTGTATGGCAAAGATTAAGAGTAATTACAATAATTTTGATAAAGAGTAAAGCCAGAGGACTCACTCTTGCCAATATTAAGGCTTAATATGAAGCTACAATTACTCAAGAGAAAGTGGTATTAGTGGATGACAGACACATTGACCTACGGAAATCAGAAACAGACCCACACAACTATGGTTAGCTGACTTGTGACAAAGGTTCAAACTCAATTCAGGAACAAGAATAGTTTTCAACAACAGTTTTGGAGCTATGAAGTGTCCATAAGATATAAAGGAAAATCAAAACAAGTCTTATACTTTATATAAAAATTAAGTAAAAATTGGATCATGATCTTAAATATACAAAGGAAAACTTAAAATCTTATAGAAAACAACAACAACAACTGAAGAGAACAACTTTAGGATCCAGAACTGTACAAAGAATTCTTAGACTTGTTACCAAAAGCATGAACCACAAAAGAAAAAACAATTTAATTGGATTTCATCCAAATTAAAATTTTTTTTCTCTGCAAAAGTCCATACAAAGAGATGAAAAGACAAGCTACAGAATAAATATTTGAAAACCACATCTATAACTAATATCATAATATATAAGGTTATCTCAATATTCAACAGTAACAAACAATCTAATTACAAAATTTCAAAAGGGTGTTTGCACATCACTGAAAAGAATATGTAGATGACAAATGTACATATAATTATGTTCAAATCATTAGACATTAAGAAAATGCAAATGAAATCCATAGTGTGTTATCACTACACATCTACACAATGGCTAAAATTTTAAAAAAGAACAATACAAAATGCTACTGAGAATGTTTAGAAAATGTATCACCGATACATTGGTGGGAGTAAAATAATAGTCACAAGTTAATGTTTCATATAAAACTAGACACATAATTACTATATGATCCAGTAATTACACTCTTAGACGTTTATCACATAGAAATAAAAACATATGCTCACATAAAAACATATACATGGATATTTAGAATATGTACAGCAGCTTTATTTATAACAGTAAAAATCATAATACATCTTCAATGCCCTTCAACAGGTGAATTGTTAAAGAAGCTCGTATATCCATAACATGGATTACTGCTTAGTGATGATAAGGAACAAAGTATTGATATACTCAAAAACTTGGATGTACCTCTAAGAAATTGTGCTATATGAAAACGTCAATATCAAAAGTACACACACTGTATTTTTATATTTGTACAATTTTAAATGAAAAAAAAATGTAAAAATGGAGAGTATATTAGTGATTCCCAGTGGTTAGGGATAGTGGTGGAGGAGTATGATGGGTGAAGTTATAAATGGGTAACATGAGGGATCCTTGTGCTTAAGGAACTGTTCAGTATCCTCACTGTGATCATGGGCATATGAATCTAAATATGTAAGCTAATTTTATAAAACTGAACGCACACCAACACAAAAAAACTACAAGTGGGGAAATCTACATAAGATTGGTGGACTGCATCAATGTCAATACTCCGGCTTTGATATTACAGTACAAATTTGCAAAATAAAGTAAAGGATATGAGGGGGGAATCTATTATTTCTTACAACTTCTTGTGAACTTACAATATTTAATACAAATTTCATTAAAATATAGTGGCTAAATATAAAAATCAAAACAAAAAGTAAAATTTCTTATATACTATGATGAATCATTTAAAATAATTTTGAGGAAACTTATTACTGGTATTTAGTGGTAGAAAATAGTTAAATATCATGGAATAGATCTATCTAGGAATGAATAAAACCATTTTACAGAAGTTATTCTATGTAGTTAATGATGTGTCTAAAATAAGATTTAATTCATGGATGTATGAGATCAATATTTCTGGATATCAATTTTCTTCAAATGCATCAAAAATTATACATTCACAATATAATTCTCTATAATATTTTTATTAAAATTATATTTTATATCAATTTATATAGAGGAATAAATAGCCAAGATGATTCTGAAAAAGAAAATCACTGAAAGATTTGTTTTATCATATATAAGATATGCTTTAAAGTTATTTTAATTAATTTATTTTTTTGTGTGAAAGATCATAAAATTGGTCATTGATTTTATTCTATCAGATGGAGACTTTAAAATGTGTGAAATAAAGAGCAGAATAACATGAATTTAATAAGAGAAGATCTGGTATAAAAATATACAAATATGTCTAAAAAAAGATGCATATAAATATGGGAAATTGGTGTTTTACATAAAAAGAGCACTTTCCTGGTGCCTTGGCATTAAGAATCCACCTGCCCAGCATGAGACATGGCTTCAATCCCTGGTCAGGAAGATCCCCTGAAGAAGAAAATGGCTAACCACTTCATTATTCTTGCCTGGGAAATCCCATGGACAGAGGAGCCTGGCAGGGCTACAGTCCACGGGGTCACAAGAGCAGGACATGACTGAGCAACTAAACAAAAACAACAATAAGAAGAAAACTGGAAAGTTGCACAAGGAATTGTCTTGAGACACGTGATCACCCATCTGATAAAAATTCAAACGCATAACATCAGTCAGTTCAGTCAGTCAGTTCAGTCTCTCAGTCGTGTCCAACTCTTTGCGACCCCATGAATCGCAGCACGCCAGGCCTCCCTGTCCATCACCAGTCCGGAGTTTACTCAAACTCATGCCCATTGAGTCGGTGATGCCATCCAGCCATCTCATCCTCTGTCGTCCCCTTCTCCTCCTGCCCCCAATCCCTCCTAGCATCAGGGTCTTTTCCAGTGAGTCAGTTCTTCACATGAGGTGGCCAAAGTACTGGAGTTTCAGCTTCAGCATCAGTCCCTCCAATGAACACCCAGGACTCATCTCCTTTAGGATGGACTGGCTGGATCTCCTTGCAGTCCAAGGGACTCTCAAGAGTCTTCTACAATACCACAGTTCAAAAGCATTAATTTTCCGGCACTCAGCTTTCTTCACAGTCCAACCCTCACATCCATACATGACCACTGGAAAAACCATAGCCTTGACCAGACGGACCTTTGTTGGCAAAGTAATGTCTCTGCTTTTTAATATGCTGTCTAGGTTGGTCATAACTTTCCTTCCAAGGAGTAAGCGTCTTTTAATTCCATGGCTGCAGTCACCATCTGCAGTGATTTTGGAGCCCCCCCAAAAAAAGTCTGACACTGTTTCCACTGTCTCCCCATCTATTTCCCATGAGGTGATGGGACCAGATGCCATGATCTTAGTTTTCTGAATGTTGAGCTTTAAGCCAACTTTTTCACTCTCCTCTTTCACTTTCATCAAGAGGCTTTTCAGTTCCTCTTCACTTTCTGCCATAAGGGTGGTGTCATCTGCATATCTGAGCTTATTGATATTTCTTCCGGCAATCTTGATTCCAGTTTATGCTTCTTCCAGCCCAGCGTTTCTCATGAAATACCCTGCTTATAACATAAACCTTGCTAAATAAATAAATTTTAGTTATATTAAGAACCTAAGTAAAAATAAAAGCTATAATATACTAATGATTTTACAAAAACCCAGGTTCAGCAAAGTGAAATTAGACTGCCTGAGTTTGAATTCTGGTTCTAATATTTGCTGAAGAAAGTTACTTTAGCACTATGTGCTTCTTTTTCCTTATTGGAAAAATGGAAACAGGAAAACATACTTCATTGACGTTTTCTTGAGGTTGTGATGAAATGAAGCATGTAAAGTTCTTAGAATAGTGCCTTGAATGCAATAAGTGCTATTAAAAATGGCAGTCAATATAATTGAGAGGTGGAAGCATTTTTAAACAAGATACAGAAAAATAAATGATAAAGGAATATATTCATAAGTTCATTAAAGTTTAAAATATGACAAAAATAATATAAACTAATTTTTGAAAGAAATAAATGACTGAATGAAAATAAATGACTGAAAGACTACATACTGCATATATAAAAAAATTGGTGTTGAGAATATATAAATAAACTGTACAATTCATTGATAAAAAAAATAAGTATCCTAATAGAAAAATGAGAAAAGACCATAAACAAGCAATTTTTCAGAATGGGGCATGCAAATAGCCATAAAACAATGAAGAGATGTTCATTTGCACTAGCAATCAAAATTCTTTAATGAAACAATAATACTACTATTCTAGCAGATTAATATATCAAGAGTTGGTGAGTGTGTAGAGAAGCATATGTACATACACTGATGGTGATAGTACAAAATTCTAGTTACCATGGGAGGGCAATTTTACACTAGCTATAAAAATTTACAATGTATAAACCATGACCCTGAAACTTGAATTATAGGCATGCTGAAGTTAGACCAAAGTATATACTTATTATATAACTGACAAATTGTAATGCCTAACAACAGGGAAATGGCAAAATAAAATGTGGAATGATCCTATGGAACATTATGCAGAGATCAAACTAAACAACAAACACAAATATATATATATATTTAATATTATAATAATTATAATATATATTATATATACACATTTATATACCATTATATATTATATATAGTTGTGGATGTTGGTTTGATAATATATGTATTAACACATATAAATATATATATATAAACATGGACTGATCTCCTGTATATATTACCATGTAGAAAATCATTTTGCAAAATTATACATAAATTATGAGTCCCAACATGACATAGTTACTGAATTTAACAAATAGAAAAAGGCAAAAGTGGTGGAACATAACTTCCAATGCTATGATGCAAAAAGACTCTGGCTTTCATTTTGTTAACTCTTACTCTCTCACTGATTCTGTGAAAGAAGCCAGGTGCCATGGAATGTGCCTAGGAACTATGTCTTCATCCAGAGCCAGCTATGACCTGAGCACTGCCAACATTCAATATGAGTGAGCTTCAAAGTGAATTCTCCATCAGTTAACACTTGAGATAGACGACAGGGAGGTTAACTTGTGAGAGGCCCTGGGCCAGAGGCACCTAATTAAGCTGTGCCCAGATTCATAATTAAGCTGTGCCCAGATTCAATTTCCATGGCAAATATTACATGGTTAATGTTTATTGATTTAAGCTGCTATGTTTGGGGGGTACTTCATTAACTAGAAATATATAAATAAAATAATATTCATGAAATAAAATGATAACATAACTTCCATGGGTACAGTTAAATAAACTTAAATGAAGCAATCAATTTTTAAAGATTAAAAATTAAGACCATACATTTCTCTCTGGAATGAGCACGGGAACTAAGATTTAGAGGAGTGATCAAAGGAGACTTTACCATTTGGTCAAATTTTCATCTGTAATGAGATGAATCTGTTCACAGGTTAATTCTATAATAAAAAGTAATGGGTGGAGCCTTCCAGTTTCTAGTTTGAAACGGAAAGAGCATAGAATTCATCACTCTGATCCAAATAAGAACACTCTGAAAAATCAACACCTCTTCTTAGGCCAAAGAAAGAAAGGTTAAAGGTCAAATTGCTGTCCCCCAGACTGGAGAAACAGACAAGTGTTTACAGAGAATGACAACTCAGGGTACAACACAAGAGCAGAACATTTCATGGGAACCAGAATGAAGGTAAGAAAACAACCTATACTTGAAGAATTTTGAGAAGCTCAGTGTAGACAAACTTGAGAGTTACAACACCAGTGGGACCAATCTTAGGGAAGAGGTGGAATTTTGTGTATTTAAACCTCCAGGAGCCCGACTAAGCTCTCACAGTGAAAATCAGAAGAGAAAAAAATCTCTTCATTCTTCCAGTAGGAGGAAGCAAAAAGTAACTATTCTGAAATATGCCCAGAGCATTTGTTCTTCCTACCAAGGTCCACCCTCAAAGGAAATCATTTTGCTAGATCCACATCAATGAGTTTTATTGGAACCTAACCAACATAGAAAAAGGGAACTATCGAATTGTAGGCTCTTGAAGCCTTCTTGTCCCACCTAATGGGGGCAAAAATCCTGAGAAGCACTTGCAAAGGTCACAACTCAGGAACACAGGCTTACTAAAAGACTAAGACTTAATCAAGGACTACAAAATGTCTCATCTTCCCCAACACCTCACCAAGTCAGGACGACTCCTATATGACAGGGGAGACAAAAACAAGGAGGAAATTTCACCCTCTGATACTTACAGATAAAGAAAATAATAAACAGTAAACACAGCTTAACTTCCAGCCAGATAAATATCAAACAACAAAACCTTCTGAACCCCTGGGGTTACTAGTAGCAAAGAAGGGGTAGACACCTTCCTGCAGCCCAAGATAACTCTGCAAAATTTGGAGAAAGCACAGAACTGAGACTTCTCATTTGAGAGCAAGGGAGCAGTGAAGTATGACTCTAACATCTCTGGACTTTTAATGTGCTCACCAATGTTCTGGTTTCAGACCCCAAGAGTGCTGAAAGAATCAGCATAGTCCAGATACCTGTGGCAACTAGGAACAGAGGAAAAAAGAGCAGGAGGCTCCCTGTAGTCAGCAAGGCTCTATGAGATTGGGAACAAGTGCATAACTGAAGCTGCTAGTAATTACAAAACTGAAGCAGTTGGTAAGACTTAGACTATATTCTAAAAGATAAAACTTTAACATATTTTGGGGAAGAACACAATTCGACTCACTACAGTCTGCCTTCTGCCTCCTTCCCACAATTCTCATTTTTCCCATGTGCAAAATATATACATTCACTTCATCCCAACACAAATAATGCCTTAATTCACTTTAGCATTAACTCTAAGGCCAAAATTTCATCTAAATATCAACTCAATAGGTCTTATTCCTTTTAAAAAATTTTTATTGAACTATAGTTGATTTACAATGTTGTGTTAATTTCTGCTGTATAGCAAAGTATATAGGATGAATGAATAACAAGGTCCTTTCTACTGTATAATAGTTTGCATCTATATATGTAATATATGTTTATGTATAGGTATGTGTATATGTATATATGTTTGCATCCTATATGTAATACTTTGCATCTACATGTAATAGGCTGCAATAGATTGCATCTAATCCCAAACTCTCAATCTTTTCTTCCCCCACCTCCCTTCCCCTTGGCAACCACAAGTCTGATCTCTATGTCTGTGAGTCTGTTTCTGTTTCATATAAATAAGTTCATTTGTCTCATATTTTAGATTCCACATATAAGTGATATCATATGGTATTTGTCTTTCTTTTTCTGACTTATTTCACTTAGTATGATCATCTCTAGGTCCATCCATGTTGCTGCAAATGGCATTATTTCATTCTCTTTTATGGCTGTCAACTCAGTAGGTCTTAAATCTCATCTTCTAAATCATCTAATCAGGTATGGGTAATACTCTGGATATGGCTAATCTTCAGACAAAATTCCTCTCCACATGCGACATGCAAAACTAGAAACTGTTTCTAAAATGCAGTAGGGCAGGTTTAGGACAGACATACCCCTTCCAAAAAGGAGAAATTGAAAGGAATAAAGAGGTCATGAGTCCTGTACAAGTATGCAAACCAAGCACTCTTTGTGACCACATGGACTGTAGCCTGCCAGGCCCCTCTGTCCATGGGATTCTCCAGGCAAGAGTATTTGTACTGGGTTGCCATGCCCTCCTCCAGGGGATCTTCCCAACACAGGGATCAAACCTGTGTCTCTTGCATCTCCTGCACTGGCAGGCAGGTTCTTTACCACAAGTGCCACCTGGGAAGCCCTTGGTTACAATCACACCCAAGTGAAGTTCATAGCCTCAAATATATTTTTATTAAATAAGCAAGAATGAAAATAACTAAACTGGATATTCAAATGGAAAAGTAAGAAAGAAAACAATAAAAATGTAAGGAAAATAGGAGGAAGGAAATGACAGAAAGAAAAGCAGAAATTACTGAATTAGATGGGACTTCTCTAGTGGTGTAGTGGCTAAGACTCTGCACTCCCAATGCAGGGGACTCAGGTTTGACCCCTGGTCAGGGAACTAGATCCCACATGCTGCCACAACTGAGTTCACAAGCCACAACTAAAAGATCCTCCATGCTGAAACTAAAGATGGAAGATCTCACATGCTGCAAATAAATAAATAATTTTTTAAAAAGAAATTAATGAATTAGAAACAAAAATTAATTTTCTAAATCATTTACTTGAAAAGACCAATACAAACAGATATGGTTCCATGTGTAAGTATGGCCTTGGGCTCAAAATAGCAGCACTTTGGTTTAAAGCTCTGCTGTTACTGCCTTGACTTAATAATTATACCTTTCAATGTGTGTATTATAAATGAAACTCCATGGTACAATGGAGCATATACATGAGCAAATGAGACTGGTGCACTATGCCGGCTACCTGTTCTTCCTTACCACATAATGTGTATTTAGCATTTGTGGGTGATCCATAAGCAAAGAATTTTAGTAGACTCATGATGTGTTGCACTTCAGCAAGATCCCAAGTGAGTACAAGGTACTGTTAACTGTTAACTAAGCAAGGAAGCTAACAGTTCCCAAAGACCATGCTTTCTGTTTGAACCAGAAGTTACTCCAAATGCAGAAAAAAAGACAATGACATTTTAAGAAATATGAATAACTAAAGAATCCTACCTTATTCTTTCTTATATTATTTCCCTAATTAGCCAACTACTTACATTGAAAATATTTTTTTCAAAAAAGCAAAGGAAACCAAAATTTATTTTCTATTCTTTTCACTCAACAGTAAGCCATAGACAGAGAGTATAGAAAAAGCAAATATCAATAAGCAAAATAAAAACAGTTCAGTTTTGTGCAGCATTTTCACAGTTGTGGAAAGAATGAAATCCACATGCATGTATGAACTAAAACAGACTGTATAATTTCTGTGATTTCATATATGATTTAAATGTTCTTATGTCTGTATTTAAAACTGGCATTGCACAAAACAACAATGAACAGTACAACTACATTAGTGGTCTAAGATTTTAAAACTTTACACTGAATGATATTAAACTGCAAATATAAAATGAATGACAAATTAAAAAGGCACTTGTTTCTATGTGCATAAGAGAGGATGGGGTAAAGTGCAAAGCTCCATATGTAACAATTAAATATAAATATACTGAACCTTGGAAATTCTAGGCTCAGTCATCCTGCTTTCCAAATTTCAGCAGCCAGGCTTAAACGAGGCAGGTAATTAGGTAATTTATCTACAGAAAAATAGGACTTTAGAGAAAAGACATTTGTGAGTTTTCCTAATGAAAGAGTTACATTACTACACTATCACTGTAATTTAAAGTTTGTTATTTGAAAGCCCTGTTTATACACACAGAGTTTCTAAGAAGTTCTTTTATGTTTCCTCCCTAAATGTAAACCAACAGTGAAAGATAATGAAATATTCAGGAAACTCTCCAACATAAAATAGCCCCCCAAATAAACAACAGAAAATGAAGCAAGATAAAAAGAGAAAATACAAGAAACAGATAAAACTTCAAAAATGTCAATAATTAATAGCTTTAGAGAACATACTTTGTCTTTGAAATAAGAACAGAATGCTACAAAAAGGGGAAGAAATAGGAAAAAATAAAATGAGTCCTTGGAATTTAAAAACAAGCTCACGGTTTTTAAAAGAATAAATATTAGAAGTTAAAAACAAAGGAAATTTCCTAGAAATTTAAATAATATTGACAGCAACAAGAAAAATAAGACAATGGGAGAGAGGAGATCTTAATTGAAGGGTTAATTCAAGAATTACTAAATCTTAAATTTAAAACTAAGGAAATAGAAAAGACAAAATTATCAAAGGAATAATATGGAAAATTTCACAGAATTAATGGATATGAATCTCCTAATGAAAAGAAGCAATAAACTGTCAACAAAATGACTGAGGAAAAGAATATATCAAAGCACATAGTTGTAAAATTTGAGAACACTAGAAATAAAAGAGATGATCCTAAAAGGACTGGGAAATAGAATATCATCAAAGTTCTCAAGTGTAACACTAGTAGCTAGAAGAACATGAAGCAATGTCTTTAAAATTCTGAAAGAATATCATTCCTCTAAATAAATTTTTTGAACAGTATAAGGAGATTTTCAAGCTTACAATGATTTAAAAATTTACATTCTGCACATGTCATTTCACAGAAGGCTACTGGTAAATTTAGTCCAACAAAATGTGTAACTAAACTGGATAGTCATGAGATTTAGAAAACATGTAGTACAACACAGGAAATGAATAAAAGTACTCAAATCTTCAGTATATCAAGAAAGTGTGGAATGGAAAAAAATGGAGGGATTAAAGAATCAAAAAGATCTGCAGGGGAAAAAAAAAGAAATGCTAGACTAAACAATGTATTTGACTGTTTAAAAATTAATATTGATGAGCATTTTACTTCTGTACTGGAATAGCTAATAAGAATTCACTTAGAAAATTAAGATAATTATTAAATATATGACAATTCAAAAGTATAAAAAGCAAACATAGATGGCTCAGAAGTTAATGATAATAACAGTTATAATAATGTAAACATCAAAATTTTATTAAAATTATAACTATACTAGAAAAATGGAAGAAGAAAAAGTTGACTTGTATAATAGAGTTTAAATGTTCCTATGCCATAACTGGAAATAAATGCATAATTTCTAAATCACTAAATAATTAATGCCATGAGCATATTCCTTTGTAACACTAGAAGAAACACCTTAAGGTTTAAAGTTGTTCTATCTGAGGAACAAGGCTAAGGAATAGGAGATTTCCATCAAGATATTGTGATTATCCAGTAAATGACCTTAGTAAATATGACTTTCAAAACTTATGTGCATATATATTATCCTGATAAAATAAATGATATTTAATAAAATTAGAAGAGAAGAATACAAATTTGGTACTCCATTTGAATAAAAAAATTAAAAATTATATAAATGGACCATTTTATCAGGAAGTATATATGACCAAGTTATACTAAGCAAAAAGTGTAAAAATATAGCAACAACCATGAAACAATTTTGAAGTTTCTGAAAGAAATACCCCCAAGAGTGACACTATATTTCAATGCTGTTGTCCAGGTTCTTTCAAACCTCAAAGTAAAAGACACTTATTTTATTCAAAATGTTTAAGAGTATAGAACAAAAAGAAATATTGGAACTATTTTTTATCAAGCTGTGACATCTGATATACCTTGTCACAAAAAGAATGAAAACACTGATAAATTTCACTAATGAATATAACATGAAAATTCAAATATCTAACAAATCCAGTCATATGTTAATTTAAAAAATAATATATTATGACTAACCTGATCTTATCACAGGAAATGACAGATGAGTTATAATTTGGAATTTTTAACCTACTCTGTATATTGTTTTAGTTTAATAAAAATACATATGGCTTTTGAGAGTTACTATAGGATATTTATTTCATAAACTTCAACACCAATTTCAGACCAAAAACACACTAGGTAAACTTTAAGGAAATTTCTTTAACTTGTTAATAATATGTAAGTGATGTTAGTAGTTATTGATCATGCTTAATGGTGAAATAGAAGAGCAGGTATCTGAAATTAAGACATGCATTTCCATTTCCTAGTATATATCCATAAAATTATTGAATTCAGCTATAAAAGTCCTCTGTACAGCTGTTACAATGTACCTAAAAATCTTTCTAAATCACTACTCTATGTAGACATATCAGCATATAATATTTGCTACAAGAGATGAATCCTGTTTCATCTATCAGAGTACCAACAGCATTCTTATCAAATATGGCATCAAAAATACTGCCTGTATAACTCAACTATTATTTAACATGAAATGAATTAACATATACAAAATAACAATTAAACATAAAATTATAAGATTTAATGAGAATAAATATACTACAAGTTCAAGTTAAATATGAGAAGAGCTTACTGGGAGAAATGAAAACAAATTGGACAAATTGACACAAATTATTTTCTAGGAAAGAAAAGCCCAATATTTCGAAGATTACATATCACATAATATTCAAATTTTAAGGGATTGTGTGGATTCTGAGAACCTTGATAAAATAATTCTAATTTCCATCTATAGTGATGAGCAATATATTAAAATTGAAAAAAACAAAAATGAAATGACACATATTGATCAACGTTAACTATAAAAGTGAAATAATTAAGAGTACATTACCCTTTCAGTAACAGACCTTTTGAACACAAGTAGTAATATACAGCTTAAGAAAATAAGTGTATATCTGACTGATTAAACTGGCATTTTAATTCATTGGGAAAATGACAATATTTTAGGTTTTGAGACCAAACAGTTGGTGTTGCAACCATTCAACTCTGTCATTATAGAGAAAAAGTAGCCACAGTCAATATATCAACAAACAAGTGGTACAGTGTTCCAATAAAACTTCATTTACAAAAAGAGTCAGCAAGAAACAAAGGGACTGAAAATTTCAGACTAGCAAATTCCAAGAACTGATCACTCCTGAGACATAATGAAGAAAATCTGGCAAAATTGTCAGAATGAACTTTGTTCAAACTCTAAAAAATAGTAAAATGTTTATAGCAACAATGTGAATGACTAATCAAGAAAAAGGCAACCAAGTAACTGTGAAAAGCTGAAAGCCTTCTTGCTATATTTAAAAACAAGACAAGAGTGCCCCTCTCACCACTTTTGTTCAGTGAAGTATTGGAAGCTGTAGCCATACCAATCAGACAAGAAAAAGAAGAGGTATTTAAATTTGAAGGGAAGAGGGAAAACTGTCACTATTTGCAGATAACATGATACCCTATATAGACAATCTTAAACTTTCCACAAATGAGTTCAGCAAGATAGTTGGATACAAGATTAAAACATAGAAATCTGTTGCATTTCTTTATAGTAATAAGGAAAAATCAGAAAGATATATACATAGATATATAGATATATAGATAAATAAAATCATGCAAAACTGTGTTCAAAAAATGCCTAGGAATACACCTAACCAAGCAGATGAAAGATCTATTATCAGTTCACTTCAGTTTAGTCGCTCAGTCAAGTCCGACTCTTTGCAACCCCATGGACTGCATCATGCCAGGCCTCCCTATCCATAAACCAACTTCTGGAGTTAACCCAAACTCAAGTCTAACGAATCAGTGATGCCATCCAACCATCTCATCCTCTGTCATCCCCTCCTCCTCTTGACTTCAATCTTTCACAGAATCAGGATCTTTTCAAATGAGTCAGCTCTTTGCATCAGGTGGCCAAAGTATTGGAGTTTCAGCTTCAGCATCAGTCCTTCCAATGAACACCCAGGACTCATCTGCTTTACGATGGACTGGTTGGGAGGAGGAGCCAAGATGGCGGAGGAATAGGACGGGGAGACCACTTTCTCCCCTATAAAGAACAACTGAACACAGAGCAAACTTCACAAAACAACTTCTGATTGCTAGCTGAGGTCATCAGGCTCCCAGAAAAGCAGTCCATTGTCTTTGATAGGAGGTAGGACAAAATATAAAAGATAAAAAGAGAGACAAAAAAGCTAGGGACGGAGATCCGCCCTGGGAAGGGAGTCTTAATAGAGGAAGTTTCCATACACCAGGAAACCCTCACACTGGCGGGTTTGGGGGAAGTTTTTAAATCATGGAGGGCAACCTAACTGGGAGGGGAAAAATAAATAAAACCCACAGATTATGTGCCTAAAAGCAACTCCCAGCAGAAAAGTACCCCAGACGCCCGCACCCACCACCAGCAAGTGGGGGCGGAACGGAGAGGAGCGGGCAGCATTGCTTAGGGTAAGGAACGGGCCTGAGTGCCCTGAGGGCAATCGGAGGGAGCTTTTGTGAGTTACCAACTTAAACTGTGGGACAGCAAAAGAGAGAGAGAAAATTAACCAGCCCAAACACACTGCCGGCCGTTCACAGAACAAAGGGACTGAGCAAGTCCAGAGGAGCTAGACGGCTGCGGACCGGCCCAGCCCTGCCGAAGGGAGGGGAAAGGGGCAGGCTCGGCCCCAAGGACTGCATCCCCTACCACACTGCAAACAGGCCTCCAGTTTCTAACCAAAGACTTCCTGAGATTCTGGATGGTCGACATCCGCCGGGAGGGTCGCGGCTAGACACAGGGCGCACGCACCCGACCGGCGCGGGCGGAAACTGAGGCTGGGACCGCGGAGGGGAGAAGGCGCGCCGCACCCGGGGAGAGTGCGCCCGTCAAGCTCCTGGCTGCCTGAGCTGCTCAGGCTGGGGAAGGCACAAAACGCAGGCGCAGCTGAGTCCGTGCTTTTGTGGAACACCCGAGGGCTGGAACCGGTGCAGTGCAGGGCACACTCCATATAGAGCAGCCGGGAGCCTGAGCAGCATAGACGGGAAAGCAGCGCCAGTCCCTCCCCGCAGCGCGACGGAACTAGCAACCTGAACAAGAGACCACCTCCGCCCGCCTGTGTCAGGGCGGAAATTAGGCACTGAAGAGACCGGCAAACAGAAGCCAAATAAACAAAGGGAACCGCTTCAGAAGGGACCGGTGCAACAGATTAAAATCCCTGTAGAGAACACTGACTACACCGGAAGGGGCCTATAGATATCAAGAAGTGTAAGCTGGAATGAGGAGCTATCTGAAACTGAACCAAACCCACACTGACCGCAACAGCTCCAGAGAAATTCCTAGATATATTTTTACTTTTTTTTAATTAAAAAAAAATTTAATGATAACCTATATGCAAAACAGAAAAAGAGACTCAGATGTATAGAACAGATTTTGGACTCTGTGGGAGAAGGCGAGGGTGGGATGTTTCAAGAGAACAGCATTGAAACATGTATATTATCTAGGGTGAAACAGATCACCAGCCCAGGTTGGATGCATGAGACAAGTGCTCGGGCCTGGTGCACTGGGAAGACCCAGAGGGATCGGGTGGAGAGGGAGGCGGGAGGGGGGACCGGGATGGGGAATACATGTAAATCCATGGCTAATTCATTTCAATGTATGACAAGAACCACTGCAATGTTGTGGAGTGATTGGCCTCCAACTAGTGAAAATAAATGGAAAAAAAAGGTTAAAAATTTTTTTTTCTTTTCTTTTTTTTTTATTTTTTCTCTTTTATTTTCTTTTAAAATTCCCTATTACTCCCCCATTACTCCTTAACTTTCATTTTCATAGATTTTTACGATTTTTTTTAATTAGGAAAAAATTTTTTTTCTTTGTTTTTTTTTCTTTTTTCTTTTCTTTTTTCTTTTTATTTTTCTCTTATTTCCTTTTAAAGTCCTCTATTACTCCTCTACTACTCCTTAATTTTCATTTTCATTTCACTATAACCTTGCAAAAAAAAAAAAGAGAGAAGCCCTATTTTTAAACCGAACTTCATATATATTTCTAAAATTTTTTGTTTTTGTTTTTAATATTGTATTTTTAAGAGTCTAACCTCTACTCTAGATTTTTAATCTTTGTTTTTCAGTATGTGATATAAATTTTGGACATTTAAGAATCCAATATTCAGTTCCCATTTTTATTCAGGAGTGTCTTGATTACTCTCTCCCAATTTTCACTCTCCGTTTTCTACCTCAGAACACCTCTATTCCCTCCTTTCCTCTTCTCTTCTGAATCCAATTCTGTGAATCTTTGTGGGTGTCTGGGCTACGGAGAACACTCTGGGAACAGACAACTGCGTAGATCTGTCTCTCTCCTCTTGAGTCCCCCTTTTTCTCCTCCTGCTCACCTCTATCCTCCTTCCTCCCTCTCCTCTTCTTCATGTAACTCTGTGAACCTCTCTGGGTGTCCCTCACGGGGGAGAATCTTTTCACCATTAACCTAGAAGTTTTATTATCAGTGCTGTATAGTTGGAGAAGTCTTGAGGCTACTGGAAGAATAAAACTGAAATCCAGAGGCAGGAGACTTAAGCCCAAAACCTGAGAACACCAGAAAACTCCTGACTACATGGAACATTAAGTAATAAGAGACCGTCCAAAAGCCTCCATACCTACACTGAAACCAACCACCACCCAAGAGCCAGTAAGTTTCAGAGCAAGACATACCACACCTGAGCGTCAACATACAGGCTGCCCAAAGTCACACCTAACACATAGACCCATCTCAAAACTCATTACTGGGCACTCCATTGCACTCCAGAGAGAAGAAATCTAGTTCCATGCACCAGAACACCGACGCAAGCTTCCCTAACCAGGAAACCTTGACAAGCCAATCGTCCAACCCCACCCACTGGGTAAAACCTCCACAATAAAAAGGAACCACAGACCTCCAGAATACAGAAAGCCCACTCCAGACACAGCAATCTAAACAAGATGAAAAGGCAGAGAAATACCCAACAGGTAAAGGAATATGAAAAATGCCCACCAAGTCAAACAAAAGAGGAGGAGATAGGGAATCTACCTGAAAAAGAATTTAGAGTAATGATAATAAAAATGATCCAAAATCTTGAAAACAAAATGGAGTTACAGATAAATAGCCTGGAGACAAAGATTGAGAAGATGCAAGAAATGTTTAATAAAGACCTAGAAGAAATAAAAAAGAGTCAGTTAAAAATGAATAATGCAATAAATGAGATCAAAAACACTCTGGAGGGAACCAAGAGTAGAATAACGGAGACAGAAGATAGGATAAGTGAGGTAGAAGATAAAATGGTGGAAATAAATGAAG
Source organism: Odocoileus virginianus (assembly GCF_023699985.2). Lineage (NCBI taxonomy): Eukaryota > Metazoa > Chordata > Mammalia > Artiodactyla > Cervidae > Odocoileus > Odocoileus virginianus. The sequence goes on along the minus strand of NW_027224329.1, from coordinate 859,543 downwards.
CAGAGAGGAAAAAATAGGATGGACTGGTTGGATCTCCTTGCAGTCCAAGGGACTCTCAAGAGTCTTCTCCAACACCACAGTTCAAAAGCTTCAATTCTTTGGCGCTCAGCTTTCTTTATAGTCCAACTCTCACATTCATACAAGACTACTGGAAAAACCATAGCCTTGAACAGGCGGACCTTTGTTAGCAAAGTAACGTCTGCTTTTTAATAAGCTATCTAGGTTGGTCATAACTTTTCTCCCAAAGAGTAAGCATCTTTTAATTTCATGACAGTAGTCAACATCTGCAGTGATTTTGGAGCCCTTAAAAATAAAGTCTGCCACTGTTTCCACTGTTTCTCCATCTATTTGCCATGAAGTGATCTGTATGCAGGTCAGGAAGCAACAGTTAGAACTGGACATGGAACAATACACTGGTTCCAAATAGGAAAAGGAGTACGTCAAGGCTGTATATTGCCACCCTGCTTATTTAACTTATATGCAGAGTACATAATGAGAAACGCTGGGCTGGATGAAGCACAAGCTGGAATCAAGATTGTTGGGAGAAATATCAATAACCTCAGATATGCAGATGACACCACCCTTATGGCAGAAAGTGAAGAAGAACTAAAGAGCCTCTTGATGGAAGTGAAAGAGGAGAGTGAAAAAGTTGACTTAAAGCTCAACACTCAGAAAACAAAGATCCTGGCATCCTGTCCCATCACTGCATGGCAAATAGATGGAGAAACATTGGAAAGATCTATATACTGAAAACCATAAAACACTCATAAGGGAAATTGAAGATGATTTAAAGAAATGGAAAGATACCCCATGCTCTTGGATTGTAGGAATTAATATTGTCAAAATGACCATACTACTAAATGCAATCTGTAAATTCAATGAAATTCCTATCAAAATACAAATACATTTTCCATAGAGATGGAACAATCAGGAAAAAATCACTGTGCAATATACCTGAAATAATATAATATTATAAACCAAATTCAAAGAAGGAAGTAAAATAAAAAGCAACTTAAAAAAAGTAGAATAATCTCATATCTTTTAATTAATTTATTTTAATTGGAGGCTAATTACAATATTGTAGTGGGTTTTGCCATACATTGACATTAATCAGTCATGGGGAATATGTGTTCCCCATCCTGAAACCCCCTCCCACCTCCCTCCCCATCCCATTCCTCAGGTTATCCCAGTGCTCTGGCCCCGAGCACCCTGTCTTATGCATCAAACCCGGACTGGTGATCTCTTTCACATATGGTAATATACATGTTTCAATGCTATTCTCTCAAATCATCCCAAACTCGCCTTCTCCCACAGAGTCCAAAAGTCTGTTTTTACATCTGTGTCTCTTGCTGTCTCGCATATACGGTCATCATAATCCATCTTTCTAAATTCTATATATATGTGTTAGTATACTGTATTGGTGTTTTTCTTTCTGACTTATTTCATTCTGTGTAATAGGCTCCAGTTTCATCCACCTCATTAGAACTGATTCAAGTGCATTCTTTTTAATAGCTGGGTAATGTTCCATTGCATATATGTACCACAGCTTTCTTATCCATTCGTCTACTGATGGACATCTAGGTTGCTTCCATGTCCTGGTTATTGTAAACAGTGCTGTGATGAACTTTGGGGTACACGTGTGTCTTTCAATTCTGGTTTCCTTGGTGGTACGCCCAACAGTGGGATTTCTGGGTAGTATGGCAGTTCTATTGCCAGTTTTTTAAGGAATATCCACAGTGTTCTCCAAAGTGGCTGTACTAGTTTGCATTCCTATCAACAGTGTAAGAGGGACCCCTTTTTGCCTCACCCTATCCAGCATTTATTGTTTGTAGACTTTTTGAGAGCAGCCAATCTGACCAGGCTGAGATGGCAACTCATTGCAGTTTTGATATAGATTTCTCTGATAATGAGTGATGTTGAGCATCTTTTCATGTGTTTGTTAGCCATCTGTATGTCTTCTTTGGAGAAATGTCTGTTTAGTTCTTTGGCCCACTTTTTGATTGGGTCATTTATTTTTCTGGAATTGAGCTACAGGAGCTGCTTGTATATTTTTGAGATTAATTCTTTGTCCAGTTGCTTTGTTTGCTATTATTTTCTCCCATTCTGAGGGCTGTCTTTTCACCTTGCTTATAGTTTCCTTCAATGTGCAAAAGTTTTAAAATTTAATTAGGTCCCTTTGTTTATTTTTGCTTTTATTTCCATTACTCTGGGAGGTGGGTCATAGATGATCCTGCTCTGATTTATGTCAGAGAGTGTTTTGCCTATGTTTTCCTCTAGGAGTTTTTGTTTTCTGGTCTTACATTTAGATCTTTAATCCATTTTGAGTTTTTTTGTGTGTTTGGTGTTAGAAAGTGTTCTAGTTTCATTCTTTTACAAGTGGTTGACCAGTTTTCCCAGCACCACTTGTTAAAGAGATTGTCTTTTCTCCATTGTGTATTCTTGCCTCCTTTGTCAAAGATAAAGTGTCCATAGGTGCGTGGATTTATCTCTGGGCTTTCTATTTTGTTCCATTGATCTATTTTTCTTTCTTTTGCCAGTACCATACTGTCTTGATGACTGTAGGTTTGTAGTATAGTCTGAAGTCAGGCAGGTTGATTCCTCCAGTTCCATTCTTCTTTCTCAAGATTGCTTTGGCTATTCGAGGTTTTTTTGTGTTCCCATACAAATTGTGAAATTATTTGTTCTAGTTCTCTGAAAAATACCGTTGGTAGCTTGATAGGGATTGCATTGAATCTATAGATTGCTTTGGGTAGTATACTCATTTTCACTATATTGATTCTTCCAATCCATAAACATGGTATATTTGTCCATCTATTTGTGCCCTCTTTGATTTCTTTCATCAGTGTTTTATAATTTTCTTTATATAGGTCTTTTGTTTCTGCAGGTAGATTTAGTGCTAAGTATTTTCTTTTCGTTGCAATGGTGAATGGAATTGTTTCCTTAATTTCTCTTTCTGTATTCTCATTGTTAGTGGATTGGAATGCAAGGCATTTCTCTGTGTTAATTTTATATCCTGAAACTTTACTTTATTCATTGATTAGCTCTAGTAATTTTCTGGTGGTGTTTTTAGGGTTTTCTATGTAGAGGATCATGTCATCTGCAAACAGTGAAAGTTTTACTTCTTTTCCAATCTGGATTCCTTTTATTCCTTTTTCTTCTCTGATTGCTGTGGCTAAAACTTCCAAAACTATGTTGAATAGTAGTGGTGAGAGTGGGCACCCTTGTCTTGTTCCTGACTTTAGGGGAAATGCTTTCAATTTTTTTTTACCATTGAGGATAATGTTTGCTATGGATTTATCATGTAATGTTTTTATTATGCTGAGGTATGTTCCTTCTATGCCTGCTTTCTGCAGGGTTTTGATCAAAAATTGATATTGAATTTTGTCAAAGGCTTTCTCTGCATCTATTGATATAATCATATGGCTTTTATCTTTCAATTTGTTAATGTGGTGTATTACATTGATTGATTTGAGGATATTAAAGAATCCTTGCATCCTTGGGATAAAGCCCACTTGGTCATGATGTATGATCTTTTTAATATGTTGTTGGATTCTGTTTGATAGAATTTTGTCTGAGGATTTTTGCATCTATGTTCATCAGTGATATTGGCCTGTAGTTTTCTTTTTTTGTGGCATCTTTGTCTGTTTTTGGTATTAGGGTGATGTTGGCATCATAGAATGAGTTTTGAAGTTTACCTTTCTCTGCAATTTTCTGGAAGAGTTTGAGTAGCATAGGTGTGTTAGCGTTCTCTAAATTTTTGGTAGAATTCAGCTGTGAAGCCATCTGGTCCTGGGTTTTTGTTTGTTGGAATATTTTTATTACAGTTTCGATTTCCATGCTTGTGATGGGTCTGTTAAGATTTTCTATTTCTTCCTGGTTCAGTTTTGGAAGGTTATACTTTTCTAAGAATTTGTCTATTTCTTCCAAGTTGTCCATTTTATTGGCATATAGTTGCTGATAGTAGTCTTTTATGATCCTTTGTATTTCTGTGTTGTCTGTTGGGATTTCTCAATTTTCATTTCTAATTCTGTTGATTTGATTATTCTCCCTTTTTTTCTTGATGAGTCTCACTAATGGTTTATCTATTTTATTTATCTTCTCAAACAGCCAGCTTTTAGTTTTGTTGATTTTTGCTATAGTCTCCTTTGTTTCTCTTTCATTTATTTCTGCCATAATTTTTATGATTTCTTTCCTTCTACTAGCCCTGGGGTTCTTCATTTCTTCTTTTCTAGTTGCTTTAAGTGTAAAGTTAGGTTATTTATTTGATTTTTCTCTTGTTTCTTGAGGTAAGCTTGTATTGCTATGAACCTTTCCCTTAGCACTGCTTTTACTGAATCCCATAGGTTTGGGGTTGTTGTGTTTTCATTTTCATTCATTTCTATGCATATTTTGATTTCTTTTTTTATTTCCTCTGTGATTTTTTTGGTTATTCAGAAGCATGTCATTTAGTCTCCATACGTTTGTATTTTTAATAATTTCTTTCCTGTAGTTGACATCTAACCTTACCACATTGTGATCAGAAAAGATGCTTGAAATGAATTCAACTTTTTTGAAGTTACCAAAGCTAGATTTATGGCCCAGGATGTGATCTATCCTGGAGAAGTTTCCATGTGCACTTGAGAAATAGGTGAAATTCACTGTTTTAGGGTAAAACGTCCTATAGATATCAATTAGATCTAACTGGTCCATTTTATCATTTACAGTTTGTGATTCCTTGCTAATTTTCTGTTTAGTTGACCTATCCATAGGTGTGAGTGGGTTATTAAAGTCTCCCACTATTATGGTATTACTGTTGATTTCCCCTTTCATACTTGTTAGCATTTACCTTACATACTGTGGTGCTCCTATGTTGGGTGCATATATATTTATCATTGCTATATTTTCTTCTTGGGTTGATTCTTTAATTATTATGTAGTGTCCTTCTTTGTCTCTTTTCATGGCCTTTACTTCAAAGTCTATTTTATCTGATATGAGTATTGCTACTCCTGCTTTCTTTTGGTCTCCATTTGTGTGAAATATCTTTTTCCAGCCCTTCACTTTCAGTCTGTATGTGTCCCTTGTTTTGAGGTTTGGGTCTCTTGTAGACAGCATATATAGGGGTCTTGTTTTTGTATCCATTCAGCCAGTCTTTGTCTTTTGGTTGGGGCATTCAACCCATTTACATTTAAGGCAATTATTGATAGGTTTGATCCTGTTGCCATTTACTTTGTTGTTTTGTGTTAGAGTTTATAAAGCTTTTTTGTGTTTCCTGTCTAGAGAAGATCCCTTAGCATTTGTTGACGAGCTGGTTTGGTGGTGCTGAATTCTGTCAGCTTTTGCTTGTCTGTAAAGCTTTTGATTTCTCCTTCATATTTGAATGAGATCCTTGCTGGGTATAGTAATCTGGGTTGTAGGTTTTCTCTTTCATCATTTTAAGTATGTCCTGCCATTCCCTTCTGGCCTGAAGAGTTTCTATTGAAAGATCAGCTGTTATCCTTATGGGAATCCCCTTGTGTGTTATTTGTTGCTTTTCCCTTGCTACTTTTAATATTTGGTCTTTGTGTTTGATATTCATTAATTTGATTAATAGGTGTCTTACTGTGTTTTGCCTTGGGTTTATCCTGTTTGGGACTCTCTGGGTTTATTGGACTTGGGTGGCTATTCCTTCCCCATTTTATGAAAGTTTTCAACTATTATCTCCTCAAGTATTTTCTCACTGCCTTCTTTTTGTCTTCTTCTTCTGGGACTCCTATGATTTGAATGTTGGGGCATTTAACATTGTCCCAGAGGTCTCTGAGGTTGTCCTCATTTCTTTTAATTCTTTTTTCTTTTTTCCTCTCTGCTTCATTTATTTCCACCATTCTATCTTCCACCTCACTTATCCTATCTTCTGCCTCAGTTATTCTACTGTTGGTTCCCTCCAGAGTGCTTTTGATCTCAGTTATTGCATTATTCATTATTGATTGACTCTTTTTTATTTCTTCTAGGTCCTTGTTAAACATTTCTTGCAAATTCTCTGTCCTTGTCTCCAGGCTATTTATCTGTAGTTACATTTTGTTTTCAAGATTTTGGATCATCTTTACTATCATTATTCTGAATTATTTTTCAGGTAGACTCCCTATCTCCTCCTCTTTTGTTTGGTTTGGTGGGCATTTATCATGTTCCTTTACCTGCTGAATATTTTTCTGCCTTTTCATTTTGTTTAGATTTTTGTGTTTGGGGTGGCCTTTCTGTGTGCTAGAATTTTGTGGTTCCTCTTTATTGTGGAGTTTCCTCCATGTGGATGGGCTTGGATGAGTGGCTTGTCAAGGTTTCCTGGTTAGGGAAGCTTGCGTTGGTGTTCTGGTAGGTGGAGCTGAATCTCTTCTCTCTGGAGTGCAATGAAGTGTCCAGTCGTGAGTTTTGAGGTGTCTATGGGTTCGGTGTGACTTTTGGCTGCCTGTGTATTAATGTTCAGGGTTATTTTCCTGTGTTGATGGAGAATTAGCATGGTATGTCTTGCTCTGAAACTTGTTGGCTCTTGGGTGGAGCTTGGTTTCAGTGTAGGTATGGAGGCTTTTGGATGAGCTCTTGTCAATTAATGTTCCCTGGAGTCAGGAGTTTTCTGGTGTTCTCAAGTTTTGGATTTAAGCCTCCTGCCTCTGGTTTTCAGTCTTATTCTTACAGTAGCCTCAAGACTTCTCCATCCATACAGCACCAATGATAAAACATCTAGGTTAATGGTGAAACAATTCTCCATAATAAGGGACAACCAGAGATGTTCACAGAGTTACATGGAGAAGAGAAGAGGGAGGAGGGAGACAGAGGTGACCAGGAGGAGAAGAGGGGGAATCAAAAGGGAAGAGACCAATCTACCCAGCAATCAGTTCCCTAAGTGTTCTCCACAGCCCAGAACACCCAAAGAGATTCACAGAGTTAAGTAGAGAAGAGAAGATGGAAGGAGGAGATAGAGGTGACCTGGGGGAGAAAAAGGAGAGTCAAAAGGGGAGAGAGCAATCAAGCCAGTAATCACACCCCTAAGTAAAAATGGGTACTGAAAATTAGATTCTTAAAGGTACAAATTGATAACAAATATCAAAAAGCAAAGATTAAAATTCTAGAGTAGAGGTTAGACTCTCAAAAATACAATATTAAAAATACAAAACAAAATCACAAAAATTATTAAAAAATATATGAAATTTGCTTTAAAAATAGGGTCTTTTTTTGCAAGGTAATAGGTTATAAAAATGAAAATTAAAGGAGTAATAAAGAACTTAAAAATAAAAAAAAAATTAAAAATGATAATAGTAAAATATATCTAGGAATTTCTCTGGAGCTGTTGAGGGCAGTGTGGGGTCAGTTCAGTTTCAGATAGTTCCTTGTTCCAGCTTATACTTCTTCTCAAGGTCTATAGGCCCCTTCCAATGCTTAGTCAATGCTAACTACAGGGTTTTAATCTGTTGCACCTGTCACTTCCAAAGCAGTTCCCTCTTTGTTTATTTTGGCTTCCTCTGTTTGCAAGTCTCTTCAGTGTCTAATTTCCATCCTGACACAAGAAGACAAAGGTGGTCACTTATTCAGGCTCACTTGTTCAATTGTGCTGCGGGGAGGGAGGAACACTGCAAACAAATATCACTGGCATGTGTGGGGAGTGCTTGCAGTGTATGGACCACACTGGGTTTGCCCCAGCTCACAGCACGTGTGCTTTCCTGGTCTACACTGCTCAGGCTCCAGGTTGCTCTGCAGGGGAACTGTCCAAAGCAGGCCCTGGGTTTCGTGCACTTCCCAGGTCTAAGCTGCTCAGGTTCAGGTTCTCAGGTACTCCACAAAGGCACAGACTCGGTTGGGCCTGTGTTTTGTGCCCTTCCCAGGTCCGAGCAGCTCAGGTGACCAGGTGCTTGGCGAGTGCACTGTCCCAGGTGGGCTGTGCATCTTAATCACCTCCCTGGTCCCAGCCACTCAGTTTCCTGGGTGTGCAGTGAGAGTGCCATCTCAGGTATGCCATGTGTCTCCTCTGAGGAGCTGATCTCCGGCTGTGACCCTCCTGGCAGATGTCAACCATCCAGGATCCCAGGAAGACTTGGTTAGCAACTGGGAGCCTGCTCACAGTTTGGTGGAGGATGCCATCTCTGGGGCCAAGATTGCCCCTTGCCTTCTGGCTCTGGCTGTTGCCTCCAGTGGGGGGATGGGCCTCTGGTGGGGGGATGGGCCTGTCCACAGCAGCTAGCTCTCCTTTGGTATTCACTCAATCCTTTGTTCTGTGAGCAGGCTCAGGCTGTGCCTTAGATTAGATCTTCTGGTGAGAAAGTTCTCTTTCTCTTTCTCTCCATTCCCCCCCCCCCACTCTGGCTATCCCACAGTTTGGGTTGCTATCTCACATTAGCTCCTTCAGATTGTCCTCAGGGCATTCAGGCCCGGTCCTTACCCTAAGCATGCAACCCGTGCCTCCCTGTTCAGCCCTGCTCACTGGTGGCGGACATGAGCATCTGGGCTACTTCTCTGCTGGGAGTTGCAGTTAGGCATGTATTCTGTGGGGTTTTTCCCCTCCTGGTTATGTTGCCCTCTGAGATTCCAAAACTCCCCACAGACCCGCCAGTGAGAGGGTTTTCCTGCTGTTTGGAAACTTCTCCTCCTTCACGACTCCCTCCCCAGGATGGGTCTCTGTCCCTAACTCTTTTGTCTCTTTTTTTTCTATTTTGTCCTACCTCCTTTTGAAGAGAATGGGCTGTCTTTCTGGGTGCCTGGTGTTCTCTGCCAGCATTCAGAAGTTGTTTTGTGGAAGCTGCTCAGCAATCAAATGATCTTTTGATGAATTTGTGGGGGAGAAAGTGATCTTCCCATCCTATTCCTCCAACATCTTAGGACCACCCCCAGAGTTTCATATTGTTTTAACTATTCTTGCCTTATCCCTTATCCCACCCAATTATTATCCCTGATCTCTTATGCCTTATCTCTAATCCTTTATCCTTATCCCTTATCTCTTCCAGTTATTATCCCTGATCTCTTATGCCTTATCCCTAATCCTTCATCCTTATCCCTTATCTTTTCTCCTTATGCCTATCCTTTATCCCTCCCAATATTGCGACTGTCTTAAGGTAATAGCTAATGTTCCCAGTGTGAATTCTTAGTTCTGTGATAGAGATCTTGTTCTCAAAATTGAGTTTATTTTGACTTGTGGGCTATTTGTGGGGTTCAGTTATACACAAAAGAAGGATGTAGTAAAAGAATTGTAAAAATAGGTATAAAAAACAGAAAATAAGACTAGTAAAACAGTAGAGTCTTTTCTATTGCAGTAGTTACTAATGCAATTATCCCATCAAAAGGTAGACATTGGCAGAATGAAAAAAAAATGTGATCTATCTCTATGCTGTTGACAAGAGACTCATTTTAGATGCAAAGAAGCATTTTAGATGCAAAGAAGCATTTTAGATGCAAAGAAAGCAAAAGGTTAAAACAAGATATCACCTAATGGAAACCAAAAGAGGGCTGAGGTACCTAAACTATACTATTATAATAGACAAAGGATGCTATTATAGATTGATAAAAGGGTCAATCCTTCAGAGAGATATAACAATTATAACTTATACACACCTAACATAGAGCCTCAAATTATATGATGCAAGCATGTCAGAATTAAAGAGAGAAATAGTTCAACAGTTGGACACTTCAATAACCTACTTTCAGTAATGGATAGAACAACTAAAAGAATAATAATGAGCTTATAGAAGATGGCAAAAACATAAATCAATTAGACCTACCAGATACATACAGAATGCTTCACCCAACAACAGAAGACACATTTTTTTTTTAATGGACCTGAAACACTCTTCTGGATAAACCATTTGAAGGTTGCAAGACAAAAAAATATTTTTAAAAAGACTGAAATCACAAATATTTTTGGCAACACTGGAACAAAACTAGAAATGAGAAAAGGAATTCTAAAAATGTGTGGAAATAAACAGGACACTCAATGAATTAAAGAAGAATTAACAAAGAAAATTAGAGAACATTGTACATTTTGATGAATAAGAATGAAAACAGAAAATATCAAAACTCATGTGATGCAGAAAAAGCAGTGCTCAAAGAGAAATTTATAGCTACAAATGGCTACATTAAATAAAGATGGACCTCAAATTAATAACCTACATTTATACCTTTAAAAATAGAAAGATAAAAGCACACTAAAGACAAAGTCATCAGAAGAAAGGAATTAATAGACTAGAGAGGATAAAACTGAAATACAAAATACATATAACCTATAAAAATATAGTCACTTTTTCACATCTAAACTAGTACATTATTGTAAATCAACTATACCTCAATGAAAAAGAAATAGAGAATACAAAACACAGAAAAAAAAGTTGGCTCTTTGAGTAGACCAACCACATTGAAAAATCTTTAGGTAGACTGACAAAGCAAATAAAACATTTAAATAATTAGAATAATGAATGAAAGTTTGTCCACTACTACCAACCTTTCAGAAATAAGAATGATTTTGAGAGAATGTTATGAAAAATTTCATGTTAACATGTCTAGAGGAAAGAAACAAATTGTTAGAAAAATACAAACTGCCAAAGCTAAATTAAGAAGAAATAGAAATACAAATACACTTATAAGTAAAGAGACTGAACCATAAAAGTCTCTAAAGAAAAGCCTAGTGACATATATCCTCAACTGATGAATTCTAACAAAAACTTAAAAAATACCAGTCCTCCTCAAAATCCTGAAAAAAAACTAAATAAAAAGAAGCATTTCCTAAATCATTCTATATGAGGCCAGGATAACCCAGACACCACAGCTGGACAAAGACATCACAAGAAAAGACCTCTAGCCCTTAGAAATCCTCACCAAAATACCACCAAACCAAATCCAGAAGCACAGTTAAATGATTATTATGATCAAGTGGAATTTATCTCAGAAATGCAGAGGTGTTTAAATGGGTGAAATCAATTAATGGAACATAATCACATTAAGAGAATAAGGGGGAAAACATGTCTCAATTGATACATAAAAAAACACACTCTTTCATGACAAAAACGCTCAACAAACTAGGAATAGAACTTCTTTAATATTATAAAGGGCATCTATGGAAAAAATACACAGTTTACATAAAAATCAAGGATAAAAGGCAGAAATTTTTCCCACTAAGTACAGGAAAAAGACAAGGATGCACACTTTTGTCATTTCTGTTTAATACTGTATAGGAAGTCCTAGACAGAAAAAAAAGGCAAGAAAAGAAAATAAGTCATCCTAAGTGGAATGGAATAAGCCTATCAACACTTGCAGGTGACCTGATCTTATATACAAGAAACAGACACACACACACATAAACTAGTACGGCTAATAAATGAACGCAGCACAAGTTGAAGGGTTCAAGATTAATATACAAAATCAGTAGTAGAAATATACGCTAGTAATAAACAATCTGAAAATGAAAGTCTGAAAAAGTTCATGTTCAATGGCATTAAAAATACTCTATTATAGAGAAAGATTGCTTAATAAGTCTGTAGTTTCCTTCTGGGTTTATGAAAAAGTTCTGAGACTAGGGATGATAGTTGCACATTATTGTGACCATATTTAATGCCACTGAAATGCATATTTTAAGATGGTTGAAACTGTAACTTTATGCTAAACTTTATATTAAAGTTAGTGTATTTTACCACAATAAAAAGATACTAGTGCATGTCAACTGTAAATATCAGCTATACTGTCCAGAGCATGAGGACTTTTTCTAAGGAAATAAAAGAGAAAAGACCAGGTTTTGATACTGTAGGTACTTTCCTGCTTTTGAAGCATAATAACATATGCATGAACTATCTTAAGAAAATAATAAAACTTCATTGAAAAACATGAACTATGGAGACTATTAATATATTCAAGTACAGGGAGGTTTATTACTTTTAAAATTTCAATTTCTTCCACAAAGGTGGAACATAATGAAGGTCACAAAACTAAAAAGTGTGGATTTAGGATCAAACTGATGATAAATAAATGTAATTAATTTTGTTAAACACTAAAGAATGGTAATGAAGGCCTGGGCAAATATCAGGTATTAAAATATAAATGTGTCTATTAGTTGCTCGGTTGTGTCTAACTCTTTGCGACTTCCATGGACTATAGCTCACCAGGTTCCTCTGTCCATGGAATTCTCCAGGCAAGAATACTGGAATGGGTTGTCATTCCCTTCTCCAGGGGATCTTCCCAACCCAGGGATTGAACCCAGGTCTCTCACATTGCAGGCAGATTCTTTACCATCTGAGCCACCAGGGAAGCCCCAAAATATAAATATCTAATGATAAAAGCTATAAAACTTAAAAAAAAACTCAATTTCAAACAATATGAAAAACTAAAAAAATCTCACAGTATTTTAAAGAAAATAAAATTCTGAATAAGATATTGAAAAAATTTATATATTAAAAGGAAGTGTATTTTCCAATGTATAAAAGAAGAGAGGACTAGGAAGAGTAAAGGTGACTTTTAAAAACTTCTATTGAGTAAAATCCAAGGTTTTAAATGCTATGAAAATTTTAAAGCTGAAAAAAATCAACATTTTCCAACCTCCAATAAAAAATGACATTTGGACAATAACTGTCATTAGTAATTTTACAATAAAAGGATCAGACTGTCATCACTTAAATTCACGAATAAATGCTAGTACACCAGTACAAATGAGACACTCAGATAATATGTGCCAGTTGATATGTGAAACATATAAGGCATTGAACCAAATGTAGAATATGGACCATTCTATGGGATACTCTAGTTTCACCAACAAATAAATAGCCAACAATGGGAAGAGGATCTCATTTGGTCCTTTAAAGGAGATCTAAAGAGACATAAGACAGCAAAAACAGTTTTCAGTAAACAGACCCTGCACAGATCCTGATGAAAGCAAGTTAACTGTAAAACAAAATGGTAAATGATTAAGAAAATTTGAAAATGAACATGACTTTAGATAATATTAAGGAATTCTTAACTATGTTGTCATTTTGGCTATGTAAAAAAAATGCCTTTTCTTGTTTTGTTTGATGATATATACTGAAGTACTTGGGTTGGGGGGGAGAAAAATTATATCTGGGAGATTTGCATAAAAATACTTTAGCAGAAAATGGCAAGTGAAAGTCGCTCAGTCATGTCCAACTCTTTGCGACCCCATGGACTATATAGTCCATGGAATTCTCCAGGTCAGAATACTGGAGTGGGTAGCCTTTCCCTTCTCCAGAGGATCTTCCCAACACAGGGATTAAACCCAGGTCTCCCGCATTGCAGGCAGATTCTTTACCAGATGAGCCATAAAATAAGTACAACAAAATGTTAGTTCTTAAAAGTGTGTGATGTTACCTGGGATTTGTTGGACACTGTGTTTGTGTATACATGAAAATTTTTCTGATAAATTGACCTAAAATAAATATTTATAAAAGGACGAAATGAAAGCAAAAATAACAAACTTTTTATTTTTAAAATATCGGACAAGTTTGAAATTAAAAAGTAATGTTCCTAGGAAGGAAAAATACAATTAGAGATCAGATAATTCACTGCTAAAGAGAAAAGTCATGAACTAGAGAGTAATTGAAAGAAATAAACCAAAAGGCAACTTAGAGACAAAGGGGCAAGGGAATATAAGAGAGATGTGGAAAATTGAGACAATCCAAATGGCAACATAAAAAAGAAAACGGAGAAAATGAGGGGAAGGAAATAATAAAAGTCATATCTTTTGAGAATCATTGAAAATTAGTAAAACTCTCAGATATGTTAATCAACATAATTCTAACTGCAATTTAAGTAAAGTCTAAATCTATCCCCCACACATTATAGAACTTCAGAATATAAAACACAAATAAAATATTTTAAAATTCAAACAAAAATGAAAGATGCATGCCCACCAACAAATAAAAATAAAACTGCTAGTAGTCTTTTCCACAACAAAAATATATCTACTAGGCAAAGATACAGCGATTTCAAATTATTGAAGGTAACGGAAAATAAAATATCAGTATGTGTGTGCTCAGTTGCTTAATCGTGTCTGCCTCTTTTGTAAACCCTTGGACTGTAGCCCACCAGGCTCCTCTGTCCATGAGATTTCCCAAGCAAGAATACTGAAGTGGGTTGCCATTTCCTTCTCCAGGGGATCTTTCCAACCCAGGGATCGAACTCACATCTCCTGTGTCTCCTGCATTGGCTGACAAATACTTTACCACTACACCACCTGGGAAGCTCCAGAATATCAGGATAGTACTTAGCAAAAGAAAGTAGATATAGGGATGCTAATATAAGAGATTTCTGGGGAAAAGGCAATATAAAGGTAAAGATGATAAATGTATAATAAAAGAGAAGGAATTCACGAGCTGGTGTAAACATTATAAACTTATACTTTACTAATACAACACATGCAACTTGCAATGTGAAAATTAAATTTTAAAAAGAAATAGGAAAATATACAGTCTGCAGAAGATTCTAACACTCTTCTCTGAGGTTTGATAGATTTAGAAAAAAAGGATAAAGTCTAAAATTGACATGCCATATTTAGTAAAGGCATAATATTCTTAAGCATTTAAGGAACGTTTAAGCAACTGATTACATTCTAGCCAAGCTCTGTTCAATAAAGTGAATTCACTTCTACCATGAATGAAATACTGTCCTGTCTAATTCAGTAGCTACTAGCCAAATATGGCTCTAGAGCACTTATAAAAATGCCAAGTTCAACTGATTAACTGAATTTTAAATTTTATTTAATTTGATTTAATGCAAATTTAAATAGCAGCATTTAACTTTACTTTCTACTCCCCTGGTAGCTCAGATGGTAAAGAATTCGCCTGCAATGCAGGAGACCCTGGTTTGATCCCTGGATCAGGAAGATCCCCTGGAAAAGAGAATGGCAACCCACTCCAGTATTCTTGTCTGGAGAATTCCATGGACAGAGGAGCCTGGCGGGCTACAGTCCATGGGGTCCCAAAGAGTCAGACATGACTGAAAAACTAACACTTTCACATTTTCATTTAAATAGCATAATATGGATAGCAGAGTTCATCACCACAACTAAAATTGCAGCGAATATCAAAGAATGGATATGAGACAGATGATATTTCTAACTGTGATAAAACTATGCTAGCAATCAATAAAAAAGAAATATTACAAATTCTAAATTTTATATTTAGAAATATAAAATGATATTCATAAATGAAATCATTTGAAGGAAGAAGCATGAAGGGAATTACAATCCAGTTTAAAATTAACAGTAGAAAATATCAAATTTTGAATTCTGAACTTTATCAGCATAGGATGAAAAATTTGTAAGACATAAAGGATTATATTACCAAAAAGAAGGATAAATATTAATGAGTTAAGCCTAAAAGTAAGTTCAAAATGAAACAACAGAGAACAATGAAAAGAAATTTAGTAGGAAAAAATAGTATAGGTGAAATGAGGAATAAGCATAATAAATTATAGTAAAAACAGAATACAAGAAACAATGCCCTTCTCTGTAAAGAGGAATAAAAATGTGCTAATAATAATCCACAAAAAAGAGAAATGCATAATAATAGAAATAAAAATGAGACACATACAATCACAACAGAAATCTTTTAAAAATGTAGTGATATTGTAAGTATTTTTATTTCATATGAAGACAAAGTTTTTCAATTCATAGAAGAAATTGGCATATCAAAATAGAGTCAAGACAGAACAAAATATCTGAACTTAATTATAGCTAAAAAAAATCTTGACCCCACTTGCCATCCTGCCTATAGACCTAGATAGCCAGCTGGCCCAAATGTGAACCTCACCAGCATCTAGGCCACTTGTGGACTGTGCCAGTTGACCCTCAGATAGACTGTGACACCCAGTCCCTGCACACCATACCTGATTATATATATGAAAATCTAAAAACTCAACCATCTGTTGGAATTAATTGAATTCAATAAATTTGTAAGATATAAATCAACACACAGAAATCAAGTACATCTCTCTACACTAATAATGAAATAACTGAAAAAGAAAACAGAGAAAACTAACCCATTCACAGCATCAAATAAACAAAATAAAATACTTAATAAATTTAAACAAGGAAGTGAAAGATTCATATACTGAAAATTAGAAAAAAATTGAAAAAGCAACAAACACATGTAAAAACACTCTGTGCTCATGGGCCAAAGAATTAACATTGTTAAAATGTCCTATTACCCAAAGCCATCTACAGATTCAGTGCAAACTCTATAAAAATTCCAATGATGATTTTCACAGAAATAAAAAAAAGAGTACTAAAATTTGTATGGAATCACAAAAGACCCAGAATAGCCAAAGCAATCCTGTGAAAGAAGAACAAAGGTGAAATCACATACTGATTTCAAACTATACTACAAAGCTATAGCAATAAAAAAGCAGTGTACTTACATAAAAATAGACAAAAAGATCAATGAAACAGAATTGAGAGCACATAAATAAACCAACACATATATAGTCTAAAACTATATTTTACAAACATGAGATGCAGGTTCGATCCCTCAGTTGAGAAGATACCCTGGAAAAGGAAATGGCAACCCACTCCAGCATCCTTGCCTGGAAATCCCAAGGACAGAGGAGCCTGTCAGGCTACAGTCCATGGGATTGCAAAGAGTCAGAATCGGCTTAGTGACTAAAACAACAATTTAACAAGGTAGTCAAGAATAATCAATGGAAACATTACAGTCTCTTCAATAAATGATATAAGGAAAACTGTATAACTAAACGTAGAAAAATGAAATTAGACCCCTATCTTACAGAACTCACGACAATTAACATAAAATAGATTAAAGACTTAAACATAAGACCTGAAACTATAAAACTCTTGGGGAAAAAGCTCCTTGATATGGGCCCTGGCAACAATTCTTTGAATATTACACAAAAGTACAGTCAAGAAAAACATAAATCAGCGTGACAATACATCAAAATAAAAGGCTTCTGTGCATCAAAGGAAGCAAACCGTCAACAAAATGAAAAGGCAATCAGAATGGGAGAAAATATTTGCAAACCATATGTCTGATAGGAGGTTAATATACAAAATATATAAAGAACTCTTACAACTCAATAAGAAAAATCCTTACAAACAATCCAATGAAAAAGTATGCAGAGGAACTGAGTAGACATTTTTCCAAAGAAGACATAGAAATGGCAAACAGGTACATAAAAACATGCTAAATGATGTGAAACATCAGGGAAACACAAGGCAACACTACAATTAAATATTTCATCCTATCTGTTTGAATGACTATTGTCTAAAAGAAAAAAGATTAAAAGTGTTGGAAACAATGTAGAAGAAAGGGAACCCTTATGCACTGTTGGTGGAAATGTAAATTGGTGCAGCCACTGTGGCAAATAGCATGGGGATTCTTCAAAAAATTAAGAACTAACCTCTGATTCAGCAATCCTACTTCTCAGTATTTATCCAACTGAAATAACAGAATATCAAAAACTATATCTCCCATATCTACGGCAGCATTATTCACACCAAGCATGATATGGAAACAACTTAAGTGTCCATCAGTGAATGAATGGATAAAGAAGATGTAGCATGTATATGCAATGGACTATTAGTCATCCTTGAGAAAGAAGGAAATTCTGACATTTGTGTCAAATGTAGGGCCCTTTAGGGCATTATGATAAGTGAGATAAGTTAGAAGAAGAAAGACAGATACTGTATGATATAACTTATATGTGAAATTAGCCAAGCTTATAAAGTAGAAAAGAGAATAAATGGAGTTGTAGGGTAGAGAGATGCTATCAAAGGATAGAAACTTACAGTTAGAAAATGAATAAGTTCTACAAGCATATTGCACAGAAGTTTTATTATAATTTAAATTACTGTATTACATACTCAACAGTTGCTGAGAAAATATATCTTAAAACTTCTAAACATAATAAAGAAAACTAACTATGTGGCATGATGGAGATGTTAACTAATACTACAGTGGTGAGCATACTGAACTATGTAAGTGTAAAACACTAATTCAAAGAGATACATGCACCCCAGTTCTGAACAGTATTACTTACAATAATCAAGACATGAGAACAATCTAAATGTCCATAGACATATAAATTGATAAAGAATATGTGGTGTATATATACAATGAAATACTACTCAGCCATAGAAATCAATGAAATATGCCATTTGCTGCAACATGGATGGATCTAGGGATTATTGTACTAAGCATTGTAAACCAACTATACTTCAATAAAAAATAAAATAAACTAACTCTAATTTAATAAGAGCCTGGATATAAGACAGACTTCTCAAGGTCAAATGTATTTCTGTATACTACAGACAAATAATTAGCAAAGCACAGTTTAAGATAAAATGTATATTAGTTATAAGATTATGAAGTACTTTAAATCTGACAAAAGATGTGTAAAATGTGTGAATAAGAAATTTTAAAGTTTTACTGAATGACATTAAAGAAGACCCAATTAAAATGAGACAGAAAACATATCATAATAAAATATAAATGATCCAAAATTAGTTTAAATATTAACTTAAATTTCAATTATAATACCAAGTGGGTTGTTGATGAGCTTGATAGGCTGCTTAGAAAATTTTCTGTGGCAAAGTATAGATCAAAGAGTAATCAACTTCTTATTCTGGAGAAAAATATTGTACAGAAGTGTGTTTTGCTGGATCACAGGAAACATTGGGAAGATATAACAATAAAGCAGAGTGGACCTGGCATAAGTATAGACAAACTAATCTGTAGAATATAAAAGAGAGCTCAGAAGTGAAGATTATACATATTTTGCTATATTAAGAATATGACATAGCAGATCAGGAGGAAACAAATGCAGTTTGAATAAGGGAGGTGTGAAAAATAGTTATCCTTAAACAAGAAATCAATTTGAGTTAAACATAAATTTCAGAACAAAAATTATAAAATATTAATAGAAAATATGATGAAAATATTTCTGTAATCAGGACAGTGAAGGATTTTGTTGTTGTTGTTGTTCAGTTGCTAAGTCATGTCCAACTCTTTGCGACTCCATGAACTGCAGCATGCCAGGCTTCCCTGTCCCCTTTACTATCTCCTGGCGTTTGCTCAAATTCATGCTCATTGAGTTGGTATAGCATATTGGTTGGTATACAAATTATTTATTTAGCACTTTTTAGTGCTAAATCTCAGAGAAATGACTGATAAAATTTACTATACTTTAATTAAGAATTTTGAGTCTGCAAAGAACAACTCAAAGAAGGAAAAAAAGCCTGAAACTGGGAGAAGATAGTTACAATATTTATGAATTATATAGCCAAATGGGACCACCAGGAAAACATATGATTACTACAAACAACAAAAGAAAACCAAAGATTATTTTTCAAACACTAAATATATAAAGAGGAATCCCATAGAGGAAGAAATGTATACATCAATAAATATATGAAAAGATGAATAATCCTATTAACAGTGATGAAAATACAAACCAGAGTCAAAATAAGAAGCCATTTTATATGCTTTATATGTATATTCAATTTACAAAATTATGGTTTCCCATAACATCCAGTATGGGTCAACAGGATTTCTTATATGTTGCCAGCAGAAATGTAAAGCTGCAATCCCTTTAGAAAAGAGTTTGGGATGAAAAAGGCAATTTCTAGTAGATTACATACAACATGCTATATTTTCCTTAATATTCAAAACAACTAAACATTTTATTGAGACACAGAAATATGCAAAATAATTTTAACAAACAAGAGACTAATGACCACAATACTCAAGATAGTCCTTGCTTTGGGTAGGGTGGTGGAAAGTGAGAAAAGTGGAGGAACACAAGGAGAGAAGTACTATCAATTATCCATTTTTCTACTTGCTCTTTAGTCACTGCATCATGTCTGACCCCCATGGATGTAGCCCACCAGGCTCCTCTGTCCATGGGATTTCCCAGACAAAAATACTGGAGTGGGTTGCTGTTTCCTTCTCCAGGGGATCTTCTCACCCAGGAATCGATTTGAATGGCATCTCTTGGATTTGCAGGTGTAGTCTTTACCACCAAGCCAGCCGGGAAGCCCAATATCAGGTATATTTTTCCCCAAATTTCCCTTTTCAACAATGAGATACATTTTGCTTCAAAGTAACAAATGTATATTAACTATGCTTATGGTACAAGTTAACACCCATTTGTTTCACAGACAGGGAGCCTCTGTGACTATCTTCCCTCCTTCAGCTGTCAGCATTCTATAAATATATAAATTTCATTTTTTTACAATAAGCAATCTTAAAAGACCAGGTATGTCCTATTTAAGAGTTCTTAGATAAGAATTCTAGATAAAATTGATAGGTGAGAAGAGATATGAGATATTAAAGAGAGGTAGCTATAATCTACAAGACCTAACAATCAATGAGTTTAGCGAGTAAAAGAATGATTTAAAGGGAAAAACTCCGAGATTTCTGAGGTATGTCAGAATGCTGGATGGTGAAGCCATTTGATAAAGCAAGAAATAGATTTAACAATGAGGTCATGTTTTGCTGTTTATAGGACATCTGGGAAACATTGTCAATTAGACATATATGATCCTGACTTTAGGAAAAATGTTTGGTTTGCAAATATGTATTTTGGATCTAGGCACGGAGATATTTCTTCCATTTATATGACTGAATTAGACTAGCCTCTGCTTTTCTCCTCTTACACACACATTCTATGGAGAGAGAAGAACACATAGTAATAGCAATATGCAGAGAGCAAGCAAAAAAGAAAATCTCATAAAAGTGACTGAGGAATGAAACTATTAAATAAACTATGGATAGAGTAATGTCATAGAAACCAAAGAAGGAAAATTTTCAAGGATTCAGTGAGAAGTAATATAAAATGTTGCAAAGAGGTTACACAAGACAATGACTTGTAACTGTCCATTGGATTGGTGACCTTTTCCTGTTTCATTGAAGAGGAAGGACAGAAACCAGGATGTGGCCTGTTGAAGAATATGAGTTGGTAGTAAATGAAAAGAATGAACATCTCAGAAAAAGAAGAGCAAAATAGGGCAACAGCTAGGGAGGGGTGTTGGTTGTTGTTTTTTGTAAGTTAGGAGAGACTACAGTATATATTATAGACTCTTGGAAACTCAATAGAGAGCAGAAGGTTGAAAACACAGAAGAAAGGGAGAATGATACACTGGACAAAGTCCACAGAGAGATGGGAGGGAATAAGATAATAAGATAAAGAACCCAGAGAACCCAGATAGAGGAACTACCAGCTATGAAAAACAAAAAGGATTGACTTTTTGCTCCATGCTGTTTAAAAGTATATTATATCAAAGGCATTCAAAGTTTTTCTATAAAGGGCCAGAGAGTAAATACTAATTTAGGTGTTGGAGACATACAGTCTCTGTTGCAACTCCTAAGCTCTGCCACTATAGAACAGAAGCATTCATAGACAATACATGGGTGTACTTTTCTGTTTACAGAAACAAACAACTGGCCGAAGCTTGCTGGCCCCTGTATTGTACTACCAAATCTCTCTAAGAAATTAGAAGCTAATGGCTTTAGGGCCACAGATTTGTAATACAGGGAAACAGAGTTCATAGATCCTGATCTCATAAACTACATATACATTTTAAATCATAAACTCATGAAAACAACTGGTTAATTCAGGTAACTTAGTCAATAAGTAAAATCATGCAGTTTAAAGGAGAATGTATGGATTTATTTCTCACATGGGAGACTTTCTTCCTGCTGACACAATAAACGTGTTTCCCTTAGACTGAGGAATCAAGAAGTTAAAATCACCCAACAAATTAATCACCCTATCTCATCATAAATAAATAAGTTTAGTTTTGAATCTTAATGGAAAAGTGCAGAAATTTGGCTGAAAAACGCTTACTCCTAAATAAATCAGCATGTTTGCTAATTCCGAATAGTATATCAACTCTCACCTTGATTACAAAGCTTTGGTCATTTCCAAAAAAGTCACAGGAAGTCAAAAGGCTGTGTCAAAAATATCTGTGCCTGGTGTCGGCCCTCAATAGACTTTACAAACATATCTGTTGCTTTAATATGGAGCAGTCCTCCTATGGTTATAAGAGACCAATTTTCTTATCATTTCACAAGTGTGACAAGGTTCATTTGAATACTGCTTACAGACATCTTAAAGTGTTCAGTTTTGCTTGTGAAAGTTATGGGACAGCTCAGCCACAAAGAGATCACATTTTTAAATCTGTTGAAGTTAAGTACCTAACTTGGATTTAGTCCAAAGGGAAAAATAATTTATCATTACAAAGTATTCTTTCAAACAGTCAAAAATCCAAAAAGAATTTTACTTTCCTGCTCTGAAATCAACATATGAATGATTTCATTAAAACCAGGTTTCTACAAAAAACAAGTTCCTTTCCACCTTGGGAAGATTTCTGAATTCCCTGCCCTGTAGACTCACTTCATTCCTTATCAACATTTACTCTGCATTTCTTCATCAAGTCTGGAATACTTTGTACCACACTACTTGTGCCCTCCGAATTAAATCACCTACAAGTTCTTTTCTACATCTGACACTGTGATTATATGATTCTATTTCTAGTATTTTAAAAACTGGTAATATCTTCTTCTTGGATTGATCCTTTGATCATTATGTAGTATCCTTCTTTGTCTCTTTTCATGGCCTTTATTTGAAAGTCTATTTTATCATGTAAATCCATGGCTGATTCATGTCAATGTATGACAAAAACCACTACAATACTGTAAAGTAATTAGCCTGCAACTAATAAAAATAAATGAAAAAAAAAAACTGGTAAGAAAAGCGATACTCAGAGATACTAAATTAGTGCCTTAAAAGTGAAAGTGAAAGTAAAGTCGCTCAGTCGTGTCCGACTCTTTGCGACCCCATGGACTGTAGCCCACCAGGCTTCTCCATCCATGGGATTTTCAAGGCAAGAATACTGGAGTGGGTTGCCATTTCCTTCTCCAGGAGATCTTCCCAACCCAGGGATTGAACCCGGGTCTCCCGCATTGTAGGCAGACTCTTTACCGTCTGAGCCACCAGGGAGCTATGATCTAAATTCAGGAGTCCTTGAAGCTTCGATTTGTAAAGTAGTGCTATGAGCTTAGAGACTGTTATTTTTGCCAGCATATTTGCTCACTATATTTTCGTAGTCCTTCACGTATCTGACACAACAGGTAAACAACATAGGTAGAAAAAAATCAGTACCTGTTATAAAAAAGTGAGACTCACAAAATTTTACTTAGAATTACAAGTTATATTATCTCTTAACATCATCATAACAATTCCCTGAAAGAAGCAACATAAAATAACAGACTCTACTAGAAACAGATTTTATAAGTCTTCTACAATTCTGTCTCTTCATAATACAACTGAGGAACTGAAACCTAGGGAAGGGACATGACACAAGTGCTATTTTCACTTTCTCGCACTCCGTCTTCTACATGTAGAAAATATAGAAAACACAGGAAATGACCTTTCTTTATTGTTGGATTTTAAACTGTTATCAATGTAGGGCCTAGCTTTCTTCACAGAGATAAAAAATCGGTAGTTTAATTAAGAAAATGAGTAAATGATAAATGCACCCACAAAAAAGAATTTATGGTCAAACTGTTATTGGACTAGATCAATGTTTTTCATTTCTGGATAGCAACCAAATAGTAGGTTTTAAAATCTAGTGTGTGGGTCACAAGCAGATTTTTAATGGAATAGGATATAACAGAAAACAGCAAAGATGTTTCATGAAATTTTTATTTGTTACATATACATGTATATATGTGTGCACTGTTGTAAATTGTATTGCTCACCATGCAACAGATTAAAAAAACTATTTGGAAATCCCCAGACTACCTGACATCAAGGAGATGCACAGATCCTTCAGCTCAACACAGTGAAAAGAGGAGGAAATGCATGAGAGCCATGAAAGAAACTTTCATGCCACAGTTGTCCCCGGAATGGAAGTTTTTGATCTAGCCTCTGTTGAAGGAGAGTTCTGTCTGGCCTTGTACTTCTTTGGCAGAGCATTCAAATAACGCTCAGCTGTCTTGCACCTCTCAATGCCCGACTCAGGCCCTTGCAAGAATACAGAATGACGTCACCACTGCTCTAATAGGCAGTTCAGTTCTACTTGACAAGTTTCAAGAAAAGAGTTGACAAATGCAAGATGCCTTCCCAGCTGCTGAGAAGCAGCAGCACCCCAGAACTGAAGCGAATGTTGTGCTGGCCACTGTGGCATAGGCTTCTGGTGATGGCAAAGAACAGGAGAGGTGGGCCGTTCAATCAAAGTGGAGTGGACAACCCCAGGAGCACGGAGAAATCCTGGAGGGAAAAAGGCAGAGATGCCATCCACTGGTTTCAGCCCTGCTACTGTGATTTATGGAAACCTTTTCAGTCGTTCCTCATGGAAGATACATGTGATTTTCACCCTGATGCCCTCAATTTTAACTGTAAAATATGTGAACAAGACTAGACATATGGAGAAAAATAAGAGAAAATAAAGCACACAGGTTGGGAAGATACTTAAGACTCACTTTCAGGAATTCTTAGCCGATGTAAAACTGATAGAGCAACTTTGGTAAATTTTGCGGTTGAGCACTCACAAATTCTCTACAAACCACACAGAAATCTCTTGCCTGAGATACTTTCAAGAAACTGCAGCTGACTTTGAGATTATTGAATTTAAATAGCCAATCTTAACATCAATTTTTCTTCTCTAGGAAAAAACAAATCTCTTTTATATCACCTAAAAATCCATGGTGGGTGGGAAGTGTGGGTATTGTGTCTATTAAAATCTCCTCTCCCAACCCCAGAATGCAGCAAATGGAAAGGCAATTCCTTCCATATAAAAAGTGAGGGTGGGTATTAGGGTCAAAATGTAAACTCAGAGATGCAAATATAGGAAGAAGAAGAGGTCATAGTAAGCCAGAGTCTTGGCTGGGACATAACCGGAGTTCATCCTACTGAACTATCAGTACTGTTAGGCAGGGAGGAGGGCGGAAGTTAGCAATGATGGAGCATCCTAAGGCAGCCTCAGTCAGAGACTTGTCAAATGGCCCCTGCTCCTCTGCTTCCTACTATTCTAAGTCAGCCTCTCTGGATCCAGCTTCATGGGCCTTGATTCTTTCCTTTCTGGTTTCACTAATGAGCACCAGGAAACAGACTGTTCCAGAGTCACGAGATATCAATTACACATAAAATTTTTCAGATAGGGAATATTTCTGCTATTGATTTATGTGTCTTCTCACTCACTTTGGAAAGTACAGGTTTTCAGAGGTATCAAAGGACATTTTCCATTTTTATCAAGTCAAGTTTGATTATTCTCCAATCCTGCAATACTTGGGAGGATATGCGTTAATTTTGTAAATTAATCCCAGCTGAGAAAAAAAAAATCTGGACATACTCGAAAATATGTATTCCAAATTTTTCATTCAAAAGTGTCCTATCATACCTTAACAATTCTTTTCATTGCTTCATTTTAACTCCATCTTGAATATATACCATTCTTCAAAAGTAAAAATTGTAAAATGTATCTCTCCTACTGAAATCTTAACATTTATGTTCCCAAGATGCAAAGTTCTCTTACTGTAGTTCTCTCACCCTTCATGGCAGAGATTCTTCTCCTTCCCTCTGAACTCATTCAAGGTGACTTGGCACTCAGTCTGATAGAGATCTATTCCAAATAGCATAAGTACCCTGGACCTAACAGAAATGTTTGTCAATGTCCCATAATTTTTTATTAGTTATAACAAGTAGCTAAATATTTTTTTATGGGGGTTAAACTTGTGATGATTTTGGACAGTGGTAAAACCAGGGAGTGGTAGCAGATAGGTGGTAAAAATACTTCAGAATCTTTATCACTGCATTCTCAAGCAATCTCAAATAAGTATACAGAGTAGGTAAAAACTGCAAACATTCTATGTAAAGGCAGCTATGAGACAAGCCCTTTAGTCTACCTTCCAACCACATGATTGCCCCTTCAGTCCCTCCAAATAGTCTGGAAAACCGAGGCAGAAACTTCCTGGGATCTTGGCACATTTCTGAGTTGGAGAAAGACATCAGAATAGATGGAAGGGAGGCTGAGAACCTTACTTTCCTTCAATCCATCAGTCAGTTCAGTTCAGTCGCTCATTCATGTCCGACTCTTGCTAAAGGGCTTTAGCAAGAACATATGTGATTAAGGCAAGTGTTGCAGCCAGACAATCCAAGGTAAGAAGAGATTAAGTAAATATTTGCATGTATATTGTACATTTCTTTCCCACAATAGTTTTCTGTATTCTTGGAAGATGTCTGCAGGAAAAAAGAATTCTGCAGGGAGAGCAATAATAGAGTCTGGTACAAAAGTGATTAATCTACTTCCTTAGGTATTTTTAAATTCTATTTGGTAAAGGAATTCCATCATTTTATGCATGCAACCAAAATAAATTCTCATAATAAGACTATTGTGAAGGTAGAAATATGTTAATTTACATATGGAATGTGACATTGCTTAATTAAATAACAAGCTTTTCATTACTGAAAAGATCTAGGGAGTACTACTTTCTTGAGATCTGAATGCAGTATACAGTCTGAAGGCTGAATGATAGATAGGACAGAAATGTTATACTTCACATATATACAATGAATAGTAGCAAAGGGCATTCTGTGAGCAAGGTACTGTGCTACCTGTCACAGAAGCTTTTGCTATCAAGTTTCAATTTGGCATCAGTCGCAAAGTCAGCTTCAGCCAGGGATAAAGTTTAGGATATAAAAGAAATATTTCTTTGCTAAAAGAAATATGCCCCAAATTAAATCGTGTATTTTCCCCAAATGTATGTAAAGAAGTGACATTCACTTCACGCTAGTCATATCAAAGGTAAGTTAGTTATTACAACATCATAGTTACTGCTCAAAAATACATTTATAGTGTGTCCTTGATATTTTTAGACATTTTAGCTTTTCTTTATACATCCATCTTAATACATGTATATAACACAATTATAACTTCACTCTTTAAAAATGAACTTCATTGTTGAGAAAAAATACAGAGTCATAGAAAACTATAATTTGGTAAAAGAAGTGAATTATAAGTCTGAATAACATCAGTTTTGGTCTAAAATGTTTCAAAGAAGATATCCTATGACCCAGAATCCAATTACAAAACTAAAAATTCTTCCAAACTGCTACACAAGAAGATTGGCAGGATGAGTAACTTTATTAAATATATTTTAAATTTGATGTAACATTGGTTTATAACATGTTTCTAATATACATTACACTTCAACATGTATCTACACTGTATCAGGAAAACCACCAAAAATTTAGTTTCCATCCATCACCATGCATTTGACACTGTTTATCCATTTCACTCTCATCACTCCCACGCTCTGCCACATCCCTTCTGGTAACCACTAATTGTTTCTGTGTATCTACATTGCTTTCTATTTGGTGTGATTTGTTCATTTATTTTGTGGGGTTTTTGGTTTCTTTCTTATATTCCACACATGAATGGAATCAATAAATTTTGCTGAAAAATTGCCATTGATGTGACACTGAAACAAATTTAAAGTTCTTCATGTTGACTTGTGGTTTATAGTCATAGGTAGTTCAGCCATGAAAAATGCTTTGAGTAATGTAAGACTTGGCCACTTTAGATACTTGCATTATTCACATGGCATTCTAAAAACATGTTACAGAATCTATTTTATCCCTAAGTTAATGTTGTCTAGCATCACTTGAAATTAGTAGAACTCATATTAAATGTTGAATATCTATCATTTCTATGCATTTCTTTCATATATGTCCTTTTCTCCACAGAAAACTTCATAATGTTTCACAAAAACTTCTTTCATGGTGAGATTCACTTGCTTCTTTATCTGACTATAACTCTTTTTAGAAATAAGCTAAAACTTGATGGCTCATTAGGACTATTTTCTGATTTCTTTAAACCTCTGTGTGAGTGTGTGTGTGCACACGCACGAGCATACACACATGTGTGTTTAGTTGCTCAATTGTGTCAGACTCTTTGCAATCCCATGGACTGTAGCTCCCCAGGCTGCTCTGTCCATGGGATTCTCCAGGCAGGAATACTGGAGTAGGAGGCCATTTCCTTCTCCAGGAGATCTTCCCAACCCAGGGATTGAACTTGGGTCTCCTGCATTGCAGGTGAATTCTTTACTGTCTGAGGCACCAGAGAAACCCTCTTTGAACCTGGTGATATTTAAATCCCCTTATTCAGATATTTAAAATATACAAAAAAAATTAATCTAGTAATTCTGTTTTGATAATGTATCTTAAGGAATTCATCTCAAATGGAAACCATGTTCTATCCTCAAAGATGTCAAATACAGTATTAAAAGTCATCTTCTTTTGTTCTAAATTTCAGAAACTCAACTAAAACTGGCTTTAAAAACAAGTAGTCTATTAGTTCATTGATCCAAAGAGGGATTGAACGACCAAGCTGTGGAAAGGACAGGGGAACAACTTTGCCTCAGGAGCAACTGAACCAAGAATTCAAATTCTGTCCCTCAGCTCTATTTTCTCTGAATATCTGTTTCACTGTGTTTCTCTACAAATCAGCTCTTGCATATGATCCTATATGCAGCTGCCCATAGTTTCCAAAGCTTTTAACTTACACTTTTAGCTATTAAGAGGGAGAGTGTTCTCTGGGGTTGTAAATTCAAAACCTCTAAGGAAGAAAGTGATTACCCAAGCTTGAGGTCAGGTACTAACACCATGACCTTTCAACTCTGGCCCAGAGGGTAAGGCCATGCAGAATATGACAACCTTTGGTAACAAGGTCACTAGAGTAGGCATAGTTCCCAGAAGAAGATGAGGTATACTCCACAGGACTGTAATGGCTAACTGGCAAAAGTGCAAGCACTATAAACAATTCTAATGCCCTAAAATTCTTAATTTGTTAAATAAATTAGGACACACACACACACGCGTGTGTGTGTGTGTGTGTGTATACATACATACATATAATGGAATCCCTGACACTACTAAAAATAATTATTTAAAATAACAATGTGAATGCATTCAATTTTGATAACTTTAAATATACATAGCAGGATGCAGAAGTGCATATAGATTATCTTAATTATATTTAAAAAATGAGGAAAACCTGTAAGAACATGGAAAATACTAATACAAATATAACTGCTGGTGTTCTTTCTTGATCGTTTATGCATATTTCCACCTCCTAACTTTCCAAAACTTCCTAGATTTATTACTTCTACAAAAGAGAAACAAAAAATTCCACTAAATAAAGCCCTCCTACACTTGACATTAACCCTCCCCATAAGCATCTTTAAAAATAGTAAATTCTCATTTTGAGGTTTAACTGCACACACAATTTGATAACAACTGTTACTCAAAATAATGGTCATTCATTTTTTAAACTTCTCATGGAGCAATATGCATTTCTAGTCATCAGAGCTGACAGCACAGCATGGAATAAATGACTTAAAACACTGGTAGTGTGATGGAATCTGTCACAATAAGCACATGCAGTAAAGAAAATGTATTCTTTCTTTCTACACAAGTCCCAAATTAAATTCCATAGCAGTATATTATTTGTGCTTTGTGTTTTAGCATTTACTTTTAAATTTTCTGTAAAGAATGATGTATTTTGATACATATATTTCTAAGTTGCTTATATTTAACCTTCTTAATAAAGAGATTTACTACTAATGAAAACCATACTCATGAAATTACAATGCCACAATAGAGGAAAAAGAATAAATGAATGAGAGAGTGGCTTTCATTTTAAATATGGTTCATAATAGGATTCCATCATCTTCAATATATTTGAAAATGGTTTTAGTTAGGAAAATACACATTAAATTTTTTAACTGCACAAAATTGTATAAAACGAAGTCTACCAGTTTATAGGAAATAAGATCAAGCATCACAGTGTTATTGCCTTATAAAGTTAGAAGTTGAAATAGTCCTACTATTTTATTAGCTAGATTTTATCTATTGAAGCAAGAACATCAGAGAAGAAATACCTTGCAAACATATGTTCAGGGCCAAACATGTGCTATGATCAAATTCTCATTTAATCTTCACAATAATTCTATGAAATACATACTATTGTAATGATTTTATAGATAAAACAAAAACTCAGAAAAGTTGAATAATTTCTGAAATTCAAGAAGCTAAACAATGGCAGATCTTAGATTCAAACTTAGAAATATCTAATTTAATACACATAAGATTTCCACTATATTAGTTGCTCAGAGACAGAAATCAATTATAAGGTATGAACACTACTACTTAGAAATTAAGAGGAATAATACAATATCATATTTATAACTTTGATTTAGAGCTTCTAAGGACTTATGAATCTATAATCTCACATGTGTTCCATTTGCCTAGGTGTGGTATACACAGAGTCCTCACCCTACCTGAAAAATACGTAGTCCATATGCCATGTCTGACTTCTGGCTCATGCAAAGCAGCTCCCTACTCAGTAACATCACCATGCTTTAACCATGTTTCCAAGTTGGAAATGTGTTTAATCTTTATTCATTATAATCCCTTCACCCATATAAATTCCTAGAAATTTACTATTTCCAACATCAAAATATAATCACAGGTGGGTTGAATCCATGGGTATGAAAGGCTGACTATGGGACTTGAGCATCTGAGGATTTTGGTATCTCTGGAAGGTACCAAAACCAATCTCTCACCCATGCAAAGAAACAACTGCATTTACTACTGCCTTTAAATAACATGGGTTTTTCAACTTTGTAGGCCCACTTATATATGGATTTTCTTCAATAAATGTACAGTTGGCTTTTCACAACTACAGATAGAAAACTCCATCCCCAACTGGTTGAATCTGCAGACACAAAACCTACACATACAAAGGGCCAATTATACTACATATTTTATCAAGGGACTTGAGCATCTGCAGATTATAGTATATGTGGGAGGTACCTGGGACCAATCCCCAATGGATACTGAAGGATGACAGTATTTTAAGGAAAGTCTTGACAAAATGAGAAATTTATTCAGGTCATATGACAATACAGAAATGCTGATTCTCCATATTTTAATATATAAGCAATTCAATTCCAATAAAATTCTAGCAATATTGGAAAGCTTATCTAAAATTTACATGAAATAAG
This sequence comes from Odocoileus virginianus, assembly GCF_023699985.2. Classification (NCBI taxonomy): domain Eukaryota; kingdom Metazoa; phylum Chordata; class Mammalia; order Artiodactyla; family Cervidae; genus Odocoileus; species Odocoileus virginianus. Next base: position 828,533 of record NW_027224329.1, on the reverse strand, counting down.
AAAAGTCTATAAGTAAGAAAACTTATAAAAAGAATACATAATGGGAAGTTGGGAATTTTACCCCCATAGGTGTTAAGAAAGCATAAAGTCAATGTGATAAAAAATATTCTTTTAAGGAACAGAAAGACCAACAGAACGCAGGTGATATAACAAATCACAGAAAGACCAACAGAACACAGGTGATATAACAAATCAATGAGAAAAATTATTTACTAAATGGCTTGGTAAAAGGAGTTTATTCTTTGGAGAAGAACAAAGACTGATCTCTACTCCATGAGGTTAAAAAAAGAAAAAAGAAAAACTAAATGGATAAAATAACTACTAGAGAAAAAGACACAACTATAAAGCTTTAAAAAAAAATTGTAGGGGAGTAGCTCTGTGATCTTGACTCTGGATAAAGTTTGCTTACAATAATAGAAAACTGGCAGAAAAGATTTTCTACAACTAAAGATATAAAGAAGGAACCACAACAATGGAAGTAGAAGGGGCAGAAATGCAGTATAGTCAAGACTCACACCCTTCGGTAATCAAACCAAAATCACAATTGCAGAGATTCCCTCCAGTAAGCAAGAAGTCAAAGCCCCACATTGGACTCCCCAGACCAAGACTCCTGCACTGGGAAGATGAGCCACAAGAACATCTGGCTTTATAGGCCAGACGGGATTTCATGAGAGACCTGGAAGGTTATCAGAAACAGAAATTACACTCTTAAAGGGTGCACAGAAAATTTCACACACTCCAAGATACAGTGCAGAGATAGTAAATTTTAAAAATCCTCAGACTCATTTGCTGATCCTGGAGAAACCTACCAGAGACCCCATGACACACCAGGCTGAGTAGCTAGGCATAAGGGGACACAGCTCCCCAAACAGGAGGCTAGTACCTACTCCAAGCTCCAAGCTGACCCATGAACTGCCACTGCCCACAGCCTAGAGAACTTCCAGGACAATCATAATGCTAGTGAAGTTTAAAAAACAAAAATAACAAAATTGTGCATATCTACAATAAGTAGTTAAAAATATACAAAACAAAAAGATGTATGATATTATGTCAAGAACATTAAACATGGGGTGGGAGAGTAAATATTCAGGGTTGTTGGAATGATTTCTAACTTATAGGATCATCAAATTAAAATAATCATATATATGTTATACTTGTTACTATATATAACCCTCATGGTAACCACAAACTGAAAGGTTCAAATAGATAACACACATATACCAAAAAGGCTTCCCTGGTGGCTCAGTTGGTAAAGAATCTGCCTGCAGTGCAGGAGACTCAGGTTCGATCTCTGGGTTGGGAAGATCCCCTGGAGAAGGAAATGGCAACCCACTCCAGTATTCCTGCCTGGAAAATCCCATGGACAGAGGAGCCTGATGGGCTATAGTCTATGGGGTCACAAGAGTTGGACACGACTTAGCGATTAAACCACCACCATACACAAAAAGAAAGATATTCAAACACACAATGGAAGTAAGCTAAAAAAGAAAGGCATAAAACAACAACAAAATTACAAAAACACATCAAAACAATGAACAAAATGAAATAAGTGCACATCTATAAATAATTGACTTAAATGCAAATGAAGTAAATGCTCCAATAAAAAAAATAGAGTGATAAATGGATTAAAAAAACAAGACCCATCTATATGCCATCTACATGAGACTCATTTCAGATCTAAAGACAAATACTGAAACTGAGGGAATGGAGAAAAGTACTTCATGCAATGGAAAAAAAGAATAAAGCTAGGGTAGCAATACTTTGGGGGACAAGTGAAAGTCACTCAGTCATGTCTGACTCTTTGTGACCCCATGGACTGTATAGTCCATGGAATTCTCCAGGCCAGAATACTGGAGTGGGTAGCCTTTCCCTTCTCCAGGGGATCTTCCCAACCCAGGGATTGAACCTAGGTCTCCTGCATTGCAGGTGGATTCTTTACCATCTGAGCCACAGGGGAAGCCTAACAAAATAGATTTTAAAATAAAGATCCATGGCTGATTCATGTCAATGTATGACAAAAACCACTGCAGTATTGTGAAGTAATTAGCCTCCAACTAATAAAAAATAAAAATAAAATAAAATAAAGACAAAAAAAAGACAGACAAAGAAGGTTACTACATAATGATAAATTTTTCAATACAACTAAAAGATATAACAATTTTAAATATGTATGTACCCAAATACATAAAGCAGATATTAAAAATAATAAAGAGCCTGACAGATTAAAAAAAACAATAATAGGGGATTTTAATGTCTAATTTACATCAATGGACAGGTCATCTAGAATGAAAATCAACAAGGAAACACTGACTTCAAAGAACATGTTAGATTAGACAGACTTTTCTAGATGAACTTTATATATATATATATAAAGAAAAGAGGATACTCACCTACTGTTAGTGGAATGTAAATTGGTGCTGCCACTGTGGAAAACAATATGGATGCTCCTCAAAAAAATTAAAAATAGAATTTTGATATGAGCAGTAATCTCACTTTTGGGTATATATCCAAAAGAAATGAAAACAGGATCTCAAAGGGATATCTGTAGTCCCATGTATACTGCAGCATTATTCACTATAACAAAGATATGAAAACAACCAGAGTGACCATCAAAAGATGATGGATAAAAAGATATGATACACAAACAGATGGATCTTATTCATCCACAAGAAAGAAGGCTGTCCTGTAGTTTAAGAAAAAATGAAATGGCACTTTAGCGCATTATGGTAAGTGAAATAAGTGACACACAGAAAGACAAATACTGCAAGTTATAATTTATATGTGGAATCTTTAAAAAAAAACTCATAGAAATGAATAGAAACATGGTTGCCAGGGTCTCATGGGTAAGAGGAGAAGGGAGACATTGGTAAGGAAGTATCATCTTTCAGCCATATCATGAATAAAGTCTGAGTGTCTAATGTATAACATTGGGACTATAATTGAAAACATTATATTTTATAATTGATATTTGCTAGAGAGAATTTAAATGTTTTCACATACACACAAAAACTTGAGGTGATGTATGTGTTAATTAAGTAGATAAGAGGAGTTCTTCCACAATGTATATGTACGTCAAATCATGATATACAATTTAAATACCTCACCATTTTGTCAATTATACCTCAATAAAGCTGGAAATGCAAAACAAATAAGCAACAAATCTTCTCATTAATTCAGAGGCATTAATAAAGATTTTCTAAATATAAGGATATGGGTTGTGGTGAAATTTATTATACTAAATATTTATTTTAAAAGAAAATGATTTGTAGGTAATTAATGTACTCAAACTTCCTGGAAGGTAAGGAAGAAAACCAATAAAAAATGCACAGCAGCAAATACAGTTCTTTAAGTCTTAAGGATTTATTTTGGGCAAATGAGTAGATAAACAAATACCCTGAACTATTAAGGCAGTTCATCTACCAGTAAAAAAGTAAGTTTGTGAGTCAGTTTGCAAATTCACTTATATGAAACCAAACAACTAATCTGAATGACTCTTTCTCTTACCAGCCAAAAGTATACCCTGAATCTCAAATTATTTATTCAAAGTTTTCACTGAAATATTTGACTCTTTTGTTGCTGTGTGACGTAGTCTTCTAGTGAACATTTATTACTAAATTACTGGTCTTCTAACTGGAGTGAACATAAGCTTGGCAATACCCTGGTATTTTCCAAGGGATATAAAACGAGAATTATTTTTAAAGATTCAATTTCTAGCTACTCAATTGCCATACAATCTGTTCCCTAAAAATGAAGTACCTGAGAATGTGCCTGTTCCCTGGTGGCTCAGATGGTAAAAAACCTGGGATCCATCCCTGGGTTAGGAAGATCCCCTGGAGAAGGAAAAGGCAACCCACTCCAGTATTCTTGCCTGGAAAATCCCATGGACAGAGGAGCCTGGCAGGCAACAGTCTATAGGATCAGAAAGAGACAGACATGACTCAGAGACCAACGCTTTCATGTGTCACTTTGTTTCCTAAAAATGAAGTACTTGAGAATATGTCTGTAGTTAACCCCTGCACACTTTATAATAAAGGTATATTTCTCATGTATCACAAATCTTACTATACTATGCCAGACTTAAAGACCTCCAGGCTGACAAAGTAACAGTTTGAAATGTTGCTTTTAAAGCCTCTTTTAATGAAGGCCCCATAAACTCATGATATGTTTATACATATTTGGGTTAGTAACAAATAACTGGCTAGAAACAGTCTTTTGACCTCTGTGTGATGAAAATGAAATATATTAAAGAGTGAAACAGTGGGAATAACTTTTGTTTAATGACTTTGCCTCTTCAACCTCCCAAGAATTTTCAAAGAATGTATAGCTTTTAAAGGAGACTCCGAGAAAAGTAAAGAGACAATAAGAAATATTGTCTTTTTTATATCCAGGTGACAAACATATGCAAAGCTTTGTTAACTACCTATTTTATAACTGAAATATTTTAAGACTTATAAGAGCATCACAGGAAATATTAATACCTATCTGCCATAAAGCATGCTCTTACATTTTCAGCATCCTCATAAATAAGAGCCTAGAGATTACTGCCATAACTTTATTTCAGATTGTGTCTAAATGTCACATGATTTGGAAGAGGAGGGAGAAGCTCACAATTTTCTCTTAACAGAACATTTTTAGCAAAAGGGATGTATCCAAAAAATTCAGCATTTTATATTTTAAAAACTTATTAAGTCTGAGGATAAATAATGCCCATTTGTTGAAAGGTTACTGAATAATGTAAATGTGTATCCACTATTTAAACTCTGGCAAGAGTATTCTGTTTGCTGTCTTTCCTCAATGAATAGTCTACTCACTTATTCTTATCATGTATTTACTTAGATTTTGATAAAATTTTATTGTGAATTCTCTGTAAATTCAAAACTTTCAGTTCAATTCAGTTCAGTTGCTCAGTCATGTCCAGCCAGCTCTTTGCGACCCCATGGACTGCAGCACACCAGGCCTCCCTATCCACCACCAATTTGCAGAGTTTATCCAAACTCATGTCCATTGAGTTGGTGATGCCATCCAACCATCTGTCCTCTGTTGCCCCCTTCTCCTCCTGCCTTCAATCTTTCCCTGCAACAGGGTCTTTTTCAATGAGTCGGCTCTTCGCATCAGGTGGCCAAAGTATTGGAGTTTCAGCTTCAACATCAGTCCTTCCAATGAACACTCAGGACTGATCTCCTTTAGGATGGACTGGTTGGATCTCCTTGCAGCCCAAGGGACTCTCAAGAGTCTTCTCCAACACCACAGTTCAAAAGCATCAATTCTTTGGTGCTCAGCCTTCTTTATAGTCCAACTCTCACATCCATACATGACCACTGGAAAAACCATAGCCTTGACTAGACAGAACTTTGTTGGCAAAGTAATGTCTCTGCTTTTTAATACACTATCTAGGTTGGTCATAACTTTCCTTCCAAGGAGTAAGCGTCTTTTAATTTCATGGCTACAGTCACCATCTGCAGTGATTTTGGAGCCCAGAAAAATAAAGTCAGCCACTGTTTCCACTGTTTCCCCATCTATTTGCCATGAAGTGATGGGACAGGTTGCCATGATCTTGGTTTTCTGAATGTTGAGTTTTAAGCCAACTTTTTCACTCTCCTCTTTCACTTTCATCAAGAGGCTCTTTAGTTCTTCTTCACTTTCTGCCATAAGGGTGGTGTCATCTGCATATCAGAGGTTATTGATATTTCTCCTGGCAATCTTGATTCCAGCTTGTGCTTCATCCAGCCCAGCGTTCTGTATTAAATGTTTTGATGGCAGAAAGCACACTGTGAAGCAATTTTTCTCCAATTAAAAAATAATTTTAAGAAATAAATAAATACAAAAAAATATTAAATGTTTTGTATGTACAGCTGCTCCAGCAGCAATTTTGAAAACCAATATGAAATTTTCATGCAAATATATATTAAATTTGAATAAAAATCTCTTGGGAGTAGTTAAATGGAAATATGAGTTCAAATTGAAATTTCCTACACATTCAGACATTTTGAAGGAAAAGTTTGCATATTTTTAAATAAATAATAGTAGGTATCAAATTTCTATGGCATTTAGATTTCATAAATGTGTTTGAAATGGTGATATAAAAGTTTTATTTTAAAATATTAACAATTCCAATGTTCTGAAATCATAGCCACTGTGAGCTATTTGCATTTGACTAAAATTTTAGTTATCAAAAAGATGGTTTTATTGGTATGGCACTATACTTCCCCAAAGTGTTAGGTCTCATAATATTTGGGAAAATAATTCAAATAGGGTTCTTTATGGTTTAGAAGTTTGAGGTTCTGGACTATACCAAGCATACTGTGAGTATCATATGGTTACAGAGATTTCTCCCACTTTCACATATGCATTTGCAGTAAGAACATCTCTGTGTTTTCTAAACAATTAGCAAATGAAGTCTATCAAATCTTATTACATTGCCTTTAATGACTGATATGTTATAATAAACCAACTCAAAAACAGAAAGACATGGACACGTCTCTTTCTCTTACTGAATGACTAAAGTACGGGATGAACAACATCAAACTCAACCCTACACCTGGGTTAATCTGTATTTCATGAGATTTTTCTTCATTAAATGTTCTACTGTTGTTCCATCTCATGTCAATTCAAAAGAGTCAAATGACCCAATCCTCTCAGACTAAATATGGGAAAATCAGAGATCAAATGAAAGATAGAGACTTGCTCAAGTCATATAAGCCACTAAACTTATCAACTATATATGCCAGGCAGTCTTAGTGTGGTAGGCTAAATAAATCATCCCCCAAAGATATATTTATTTCCTAATCTTCAAAACCTGTAAATATTATCTTACATGCAAAATATAGACTATCACCTTACATAGCAAAATACATAAAGTAAGCGTTTTGAGAGGAGGTGCTTTATGCTAGATTATCTGGCATGTATGTATGTGATGGTATGTATGCTTTCAAGAGAGAATTAGAGGAAGTTTTGAGAGAGAGAGAGAGAGAGACAAAGTTAAAGGCAATGTGAAGAGGGAAGCAGAGATTGGATTTTAGTGACCATAAACCAAAGAACACCAAAGAATGCCAGCCAACTATCAGAAATAGGAAGGAATCTCTCCCAGAGTCTCCAGAAAGAACACAGTCCTACACACACTTTGATTTCAGATTTCTGGCCTCCATAATTGTGAAAAGAATACATTTCTGCTGTTTTAAGATACCACCAAGTTTATGGTAATTTGTTACAATAGCCTCAGGAAATGGATACACCTAGGTATAAAATGATGAACAAGATCCTTGAATTCATGAAGTTTAGTCTCTCAATTAAAAAAAAAAGTCAGAGGCACTAGAATAAGTAACTCTAAAATACTTGTCATAGCATTAAAATGTCTCAAAAGACAGTTTCCACATGATATATTCTTTTGCCATATCTTGTGGATGTATATGTAAGCCACTGTTAATCGTATATTCCCAGATGTTAAGCTTGAGAAGTAAGGTATGTCAGAAAAGTTTAATGCCAGACTTGTTACTTCTTGCAGCTGCAATGTTGATCGGACCTACTATAAGTTTTCCTTGAAGTAGTTAACACAGAATATATGGCCTGCAATTCATTTATATTTCATATATAATTAGTAACTAGAAAGTAAAAACAAATCAGGTACTTGATAAAAATGAAAAATTATATTTTTGCAGCAGTAAAGAATTTATACTCAAAAGAAGAACAGTTTTATGAATTTGTAATCAAGGATGTGAAATTGCAAAGACAACAGAATTGAGCAGAGTTAATTTGGTGATGGTAACAAATTCACACATTACCAAGATCACCCACTTCCATGTGGGGCATGCAACGCCCTGATAAATGTTGCTCTTGGCAAAGCATCATACAAAAAATGACTCTAAAGATCTTTCTTCTCTTGTTGCCATTCGTTATTACTCCTCTGAGGAATGAGTGGCTGTGAAATCAGCACCAGTACAGATAACAGACTCCATTTTCCTACCTGACCTATTTAAAACCATATGTGGGAAGATGCTTTCAAATCTTGCCATTTCCTTTACAGACTGGCACACAGGTATGGCATACAGCTGTGGTCATTACCAGATTGTTACCTTTTTTTCAGAATGGACAGGCAGTATGCTCTTAGAGGTTATGGCACTGGACATGCCCCCACAAAAAACATGGCTGAATATCTGCAAAGCAGCATGAGTCTGTGCTTGACAAAATTAAGGAAGCAGGGGAATTTGGAAGTCTTCATTATCAATCAAGAAATATGGGCTGCTGATGGGCATCTGGGTTGCTTCCATGTCCTGGCTATTATAAACAGTGCTGCGATGAACCAGAGGGATCGGGTGGAGAGGGAGGTGGGAGGGGGGACCGGGATGGGGAATACATGTAAATCCATGGCTAATTCATTTCAATGTATGACAAAAACTACTGTAATGATGTAAAGTAATTAGCCTCCAACTAATAAAAATAAATGGAAAAAAAATAAATTAAAAAATAAAGAAAGAAATATGGGCTGGGGCGCCGGTCAGGATTGGGACCGCCTGCGGGGAGTGTGCCGGGCTGCGGCTGCTGCTCGTCCGCGGAAGCTTGTGCGCTCCACGCATCCCTCTTCTGTCCGGCCGAGAGGACCTGATGCAATGCACTGCGTTTGCAACCGCAGATGAGTACCATCTTGGAAGCCTCTCTCAAGATCTGACGTCCCATGGATACGTCGAAGTGACTAGCTTGCCTCGAGGTACATCTCCTTGAACCAGGGGCCAAATGCAGCAAACATTCTGGTGATGGGTGTGGAAAATTCTGCAAAAGAAGGTGATCCTGGAACAATATGCTTCTTCAGGGAAGGAGCTGCTGTGTTCTGAAATGTGAAAGACCAAACTATGAAGCATGTGATGCAAGTTCTAGAAAAACATGAAATTCAGCCCTATGAAATTGCATTGGTTCACTGGGAAAATGAAGAGCTTAACTACACAAAAACAGAGGGGCAGTCAAAACTTCACAGAGGGGAAATCCGGTTAAATTCAGAGCTGGATTTAGATGACGCCATTCTGGAGAAATTTGCTTTCTCAAATGCCCTTTGCGTCTCAGTGAAACTTGCTATCTGGGAAGCATCACTGGATAAATTTGTTGAATCTATTCAGTCGATTCCAGAGGCTTTAAAAGCTGGGAAGAAAGTGAAACTATCTCATGAAGAAGTTATGCAGAAAATGGGTGAACTCCTTGCCCTAAAACACCATATAAACTTGAGTTCAGACTTCTTGATCACCCCTGATTTCTACTGGGACAGAGAAAATCTGGAAGAACTTTATGATAAAACTTGTCGGTTCCTCAGCATTACTCGTAGAGTCAAGGTACTGTTTGAACTGGGACGAGTATTTTTTCTGATTAAGTGATGACCAAAGGAAAAATATTGTTGCAAGAGATACTTGAGTTCTACAATCAAACATTAAGTGTTCATCTGCTATCTTTTAATAGGTATTTTTTCTTAAATCAAGGCATTGTTACAATGATCTTTTTCAGTTTCTAATATTGCTGCTTGAATAAAAACTATGAAGAACCCGGGGGGGGGGGAGAAATATGTATTAAGCATCAACTATGTGACCAGCACTGCTCTAGGTACAACGGACACAGTAGTAGATACAAGAGACAATTATTAACTTTATAGAAGCTTACATAGAAGCTTAGTGAATTACAAGAGAAAAATAAATAAAATATGGAATAGGGATGGGGGGGTACCGGAAATGCAAGTGATTTTGATTGTATATAAAGTGATTGGATAGGCTTCATGGGGAAGGAGACTTTGAGAAGAAGAAGAAAAAAAAAGGTTTAAAATGTGAGGGAGTAAAACCCATAGGTATTGGCAGAAAGAACACAACAAGAAGAGGGAACAGAAAGTGCAAAGGCCCTGAGGTCTAGGCATGTCTGGTATGTTTGAAGAACAGAAGAGAGGCAGTATTGATGGAGGCAAATAAAGGACAGCAGGATAGTAAGAGAGAACTTTAGAGAATCAACAGGATCTCTATTTGGAGGCAGGGGACAACCAGAGGTAGGGTCTTATAAAAGTGATTGGAAGGACTCTGATATTACTCTCAGGGACAGAGCTAGTCACTGGAGGGACTGAACAGAAAAGAGACATGATTTAACTTATATTTTAAAACAATCACTCTGGTAGTCATGATGACTGAATGGAAATGAGGACAGAGAAGGGAGGTCTTTTAGAAAACTACTGGATTAATGCAGTATTATGCAGTATTAATGCAGAAGAATAATGGTAGCCTGAGTCAGGCTGTCTTTACTGACAATATAAATCTGAGGTAAGCATAGGTATACTGGGCTACAGTGGGTGAGTGCTTGTATGTCAAGGGAGATTCAGTCAGGGCTAGCATGATCATGTAACCTAATCAACCAGACAGTTCCTATTAAGATCTATTTTATAGGTGTAATAACAAAGTGCCCTATTCTGCTCTCAAAAGTACCCTGGATTAGACAAAGATGCCACAAAAAAGAAAAACTTCAGGCCAATATCAATGATGAACAGAGATGCAAAAATTCTTAACAAAATTCTAGCAAACAGAATCCAACAACATATTAAAAAGATCATACATCATGAGCAAGTGGGCTTTATCCAAGGGATGCAAAGATTCTTCAATATTCACAAATCAATCAATGTGATACACCACATTAACAAATTGAAAGATAAAAACCACATGATTTTCTCAATAGACACAGACAAAGCCTTTGACAAAATTCAACATACATTTGTGATCAAAACTCTTCAGAAAGAAGACATAGAAGGAACATACCTCAACATAATAAAAGCCACATATGATAAACCCAGAGCAAACATTATCCTCAATGGCAAAAAATTGAAAGCATTTCCCCTAAAGTTAGGAACAAGATAAGGTTTCCACTCTCACCACTACTATTCAACATAGTTTTGGAAGCTTTAGCCACAGCAATCAGAGAAGAAAAAGGAATAAAAGGAATACAGATTGGAAAAGAAGAAGTAAAACTCTCACTGTTAGAGATTACATGATCCTCTACATGGAAAACCCTACAGATACCACCAGAAAGTTACTAGAGCTAATCAGTAAACATAGTAAAGTTGCAAGATATAAAATTGATACACAGAAATCCCTTTTGTTCCTATACACTAACAATGAAAAAACAGAAAGGGAAATTAAGGAAACAACCCCATTCACCATTGTGATGAAAAAAAATAAAATAAATTACTTAGGAATAAATTTACCTAAAGGAACAAAAGACCTACATATATAGAAAACTATAAAACACTCATGAAAGATATAAAAGATGACACAAATAGATGGAGAAATACACCATGTTCATGGATCAGAAGAATCAATAGAGTGAAAATGAGTATACTACCCAAAGCAATCTATAGATTCAATGCAAGCCCTATCAAGTTACCAATGGTATTTTTTTCAGAGAACTAGAACAAATCATTTCACAATTTGTATGCGAACACAAAAAAACCTCGATTAGCCAAAGCAATCTTGAGACAGAAGAATGAAACTGGAGGAATCGTCCTGCCTGACTTCAGACTATACTACAAAGCTACAGTCATCAAGACAGTATGGTACTGGCACAAAGACAGAAATATAGATCAATGGAACAAAATAGAAAGCCCAGAGATAAATCCATGCACCTATGGACACCTTATCTTTGACAAAGAAGGCAAGAATATACAATGGAGAAAAGACAGTCTCTTTAATAAGTGGTGCTGGGAAAACTAGTCAACCACCTGTAAAAGAATGAAACAAGAATACTTTCTAATGCCATACACAAAAATAAACTCAAAATGGATTAAAGATCTAAATGTAAAGCCAGATACTATAAAACTCCTAGAGGAAAACAGGCAGAACACTCTCTGACATAAATCACAGCAGGATCATCTAATAGCCACCTCCCAGAGTAATGGACATAAAAGCAAAAGTAAACAAACGGGACCTGTTTAAACTTAAAATCTTTTGCACAATGAAGGAAACTGTAAGCGAGGTGAAAAGACAGCTTTCAGAATGGGAGAAAATAATAGCAAATGAAGCAACTGACAAAGAATTAATCTCAAAAATACACAAGCAGCTCATGAAGCTCAATACCAGAAAAATAAACAACCCAATCAAAAAATGGGCCAAAGAACTAAACAGACATTTCTCCAAAGAAGACATACAGATGGCTAACAAACACATGAAAAGATGCTCAACATCACTCATTGTCAGAGACATGCAAATCAAAACCACAGTGGGTTGCTATCTCATGCCGGTCAGAATGGCTGCTCTCAAAAAGTCTACAAACAATAAATACTGGAGAGGGTGTGGAGAAAAGGGAACCCTCTCACACTGTTGGTGGGAATGCAAACTAGTACAGCCACTATGGAGAACAGTGTGGAGATTCCTTAAAAAACTGGAAATAAAACTGCCATACGACCCAGCAATCCCACTACTGGGCATACACACTGAGGAAACCAGAATTGAAAGAGACACATGTACCCCAATGTTCATCGCAGCACTGTTTACAATAGCCAGGACATGGAAGCAACCTAGATGTCCATTGGCAGACAAATGGATAAGTTGTGGTACATATACACAATGGAATATTACTCAGCTATTAAAAAGAACACATTTGAGTCAGTTCTAATGAGGTGGATGAAACTGGAGCCTATTATACAGAGTGAAGTAAGTCAGAAAGAAAAACACCAATACAGTATATTAATGCATATATATGGAATTTAGAAAGATGGTAATGATGACCCTATATGCGAGACAGCAAAAGAGACACAGATATAAAGAACAGACTTTTGGACTCTGTGGGAGAAGGCAAGGGTGGGATGATTTGAGAGAATAGCATTAAAACATGTATATTACCATATGTGAAATAGATGACCAGTCCAAGTTCGATATATGAAACAAGGCACTCAAAGACAGTGCAGTGGGACAACCCAGAGGGATGGAGTGGGGAGAGAGTTAGGAGGGGGGTTCAGGACGGGGGGATACATGTACACCTGTGGTTAATTCATGTCAATGTATGGCAAAAACCACCACAATATTGTAAAGTAATTAGCCTCCAATTAAAATAATTAATTTTTTTAAAAGTACTGTGAATTGGATGGTTTTATATATATATATATATATATATATATATACACATATATATATATATAACCATATTAATTCATATAATCCTCATAAACACTTGATTCAATAGGTAATATTATTGCATATTTCACAAGGAAACTGAAGCAATGAGTGATTTACCAAACTTGCTAGAGATAATACATATTTCAAGTAGTAGAGCTAGGATTCAAATCCATACAATTATGGTACAGGCCCTGTGTTCTTAATAGCTATGCTATATTGGCTCTCAAGTATCACAAGATAAAAGAAGCAATCAGTATCATTCTCATCCAGTGAAAACCAGTTTGGGTGTATCCTCCACACTACCATGTCTTGCTCTATAATCACATAAGCAATTATATTTTGAACCTCTTGAAAAGATGCTGGATTTTCAGTTTAGTTATTTAAAAAAGCAAACAATCCCCCCTCCAGTGGCAACCACTCCAATCTCTCATGACTTTCTCTATAATATTACAAACATATACCAAATAAACCTTTTTTAGGTTTATAAGTCCTTACATGAATACATCATTTCATGTCCATTGTTCCTCAACATTTTTACCACAGAACAGTATATCATGTAGATCCTTCTACTTTAATAGAAACAGATCTAATTTTTCCCTTTAAAATTTATAATGATTACACCATAATTTAGTCATCTATTCCCTTATAAAAGGAAAATCTTTATAATTCATTTTCATTAAAACAATGATGCAGTATGTGGCTTACCTACCTTTTAGATAGGGCAGATATCTAATAGTAAAAATAATGCTGGATCCACAAACCAGAGAATGAGAGAAAATATTTTCAAATGAAGATACTGACAAGTGATTAATCTTGAAAATATACAAAAAGCTCATGAAGGTCAATTTAAAAAAAATAATAATAATAAATGTGAGGAAGATCTAAATGGATATTTTGCCAAGGAAGACATACAGCTGGCCAAAAAGCACATGAAAAGATCCTCAACACAACTAAGTAGTAGAGAAATGCAGACCAAAAATATTACATAGTATCACCTCACACTGGTCAGAAAGGCCATCATCAAAAAAGTCTAGAAACAATAAATGCTGGAGAAGGTAGAGTGAAAAGGGAAGCCTCTTACACTTCTGGTGGGAATGTAAATTGGCACAGTCACTATGAGAATAGTTTGGAGGTTCCCTTAAAAAAACTAAATATACCCTTGTGGCTCAGCTGGTAAAGAATCCGCCTGCAATGCAGGAGACCTGAGTTTGATCCCTGGGTTGGGAAGATTCCCTGGAGAAGGGAAAGGCTACCCACTCCAGTATTCTGGCCTGGAGAATTCCATGGACTGTATAGTCCATGAGGTTGCAAACAGTCAGACACGACTGAGTGACTTTCACTTTCACTAAAAAAACTAAATATAAGAACTACTGTATGATTCCAGCAATCCTATTCCTGGGCATATATCTGGAGAAAACCATAATTTGAAAAGATACATGCACCCCAATGTTCATTGTGGCACTATTCACAATAGCCAAGGCATGGAAGCAACCTAAATGTCTATCACAGAGGAATGGATAAAGAAGATGTAGTACATATATACAGTGGAATATTACTCAGCCATAAAAAGGAATAAAATACTGTCATTTGCAGTGGCATGGATGGACCTGGAGATTGTCATACTGAATGAAATAAGCCATAAAGAGAAAGACAAAATCATATGATGTCTCTTATATGTGGAATCTAAGCAAAACAGTACAAATGAAATTATTTACAGACAGAAATATAGTCACACGTAGAAAAAAAACTTGAGGTTACCAAGGAAGAAAGGAGTGGGGGAGGGATAAATAAGGAGATTGGGACTGCCATATACAAACTACTATATATAAAATAGATAACTAATAGGACCTATTATATATTCTATTTTATTATATCTTATTAATATATATTATATAAAATATTTATTAAATAAAATAGATTAATAATAGGACCTACACACGCACAGGGAACTCAATACTCTGTAATGACCTATATGGGAAAAGAATCTAAAAAAGAGTGGATATATGTATAATGTGTAACTGACTTAATTTACTGTACTACTGAAACTAACACAACATTGTAAATAACTATACTCCAATAGAATTTTAATTTTTATACTAATGTGCCAAAAATTACTTTACTACACCCCCAGTAGTTTGCTTGATAATGCCCATTTCCTCAGAACTTCTTAAACTTTATATCAGTTTTTTTTCCATTTATTTTTATTAGTTGGAGGCTAATTACTTTACAATATTGTAGTGGTTTTTGCCATACATTGACATGAATCAGCCATGGATTTACATGTATTCCCCATCCCGATCCCCCTTCCCACCTCCCTCCCCACCCCATCCCTCTGGGTCTTCCCAGTGCACCAGGCCCGAGCACTTGTCTCATGCAAATACAAAAAATTTCAAATAGCCAAAGTAATCTTGAGAAAGAATGGAACTGGATATATCAGTTTTTTATATTAATTTTTTCCAATCTCAAGGGTGAAAATTTAATTTGCAATTATGCAAAGTTCAGGTATTTTTCAGCTGGCTATGGTGTTTCTAATACTTACTGTATGTTGACCAGTATATCATATTTACATATGCCAGTCTATAAATCCTGAATACATACTTTCATTCATGTGATAATTATTAGTGGGTAAGAAAGAGGAGGATTACTTAGGAGAAAGAGACAGTAAATAGAAGGCTATTTGTATAATCCAGGACAAAAGTGTTTGGAAAAGGGGAATGGGAATGGAGAAAAGGTAACAAATCAAAAGGGATATAAGGAGGCATAGTGCATAAAAGTTCTTGAAGAATTGTTGATCTGGTTACAGGATATACCATGGAAAATGACAGCTATCCAAATTTAGAGTGACCTAAGGAAATATGACTAGGCTGTCACCATAATTTACAAGATAGTGTCTGCCAATGTTGCATTTAGCTGGCAAACATATCTTCATTTTCCTTCAATGGTAATAATTCAGAAGTAAGAAACTAAATTGCAATCTCATCGCAATATTTTAAAATGTTATCTTGCTAAAGTGATAAAGAAGGAACAATTCAGAAGAACTAGTGATGATTCTATATAAGTAATAATATTTGAATAGTATTTAAATTCAATTCAGGGCCAGTGACAAGCCATGACTGTTCAGAACTTTTGCGTAATAAAGTTTTATTGAAGTATAAAAGAGATAGAGAAAGCCTCTGACATAGATATCAGAAGGGGGCAAAAAAAGTGCCCTGCTGCACTTTTATAGTTTATAGTAAGGAGTTTCCATATATGATAAGTGAGTTGCAAATTAGAGAAAGGACATGACTCAAAAATTGAGAGAGTTACACCAGGCCCCTCACCCACAACATGCATTTTGAGATAGCATTGACACAAGGTGAGTCATCCTGGGCCATAAAACAATTGACATGAATCTTGAAGAAAGGCAGATTTCCAAGCAAATACATAGTTTCATTAACATAGCTTAAGAGAACATTTCCATGAGTAAAACATACTGGTTTGTTGAGCCAAGAAAGGCAGATTCTAAGGCAAATACTCAGTTCATTAGTATAGCTTAAGAAAAACATTTCCATAAGAAAAACTGCATTGGTTAGCTCAAAGTTTGAGAAAAGTTAAGTTCAGGTGGAACCAGGTGTTGTCATGGCAACACAGAATTTTAAAAGAAACCTCCTTTTAATTTTGTATAGAGAAGGGAAAAAAATCTCTGACACTTGTAGTTTGTTTCCTCCTGCTGCTTAAGAGAGAGAAAGAAAAATTGTCTGATACTTGCAGTCTATTTCCTCTGTTTGGGGACCCCTAGCCTTCCTGCCTGTTACCCTCTCATTCCCCCTTTTCTTTCAGGAATATTATATTGTCACCCTGTTTATTTAACTTATATGCAGAGTACATCATGCAAATGCTGGGCTGGATGAAGCACAAGCTGGAATCAAGATTGTGGGGAGAAATATCAATAACCTCAGATACGCAGATGATACCACCCTTATGGCAGAAAGTGAAGAGGAACTAAAGAGGCTCTTGATGAAAGTGAAAGAGGAGCATGAAAAAGTTGGCTTAAAAATCAACATTCAAAAAACTAAGATCATGGCATCCAGTCCCATCACTTCATGGCAAACAGATGGGGAAATAATGGAAACAGTGAGAGGCTTTATTTTCTTGGGCTCCAAAATCACTGCAGATGGTGACTGTAGCCATGAAATTAAAAGACACTTGCTCCTTGGAAGAAAAGCTATGACCAACCTAGACAGCATATTAAAAAGCAGAGATGTTACTTTGTCAACAAAGGTCCATCTAGTCAAAGCTATGGTTTTTCCAGTAGTCATGTATGGATGTAAGAGTTGGACTATAAAGAAAGCTGAGCACCAAAGAATTGATGCTTTTGAACTGTGGTGTTGGAGAAGACTCTTGAGAGTCCCTTGGACTGCAAGGAGATCCAACCAGGAAATCAGCCCTGAATATTCATTGAAAGGACTGATGCTGAAGCTGAAACTCCAATACTTTGCCCACCTGATACAAAGAATTGACTCATTGGAAAAGACCCTGATGCTGGGAAAGATTGAAGGTAGGATGAGAAGGGGATGACAGAGGATGAGATGGTTGGATGGCATCACTGACTCGATGGACATGAGTTTGAGCAAGCTCTGGGAGTTAGTGATAGACAGGGAAGCCTGGTATGCTGCAGTCCATGGGATCGCAAAGAGTCAGACACGACTGAGTGACTGAAATGAACTGAACTGATGCTGCCTAGGGAGAGGGGCATTGTTCTCTTCCATAACTGCTTCTGAGCTGATGAGGGGTGTCATCCCTAAACTGATGAGGCAACATTCTCCTAACCCTCATACTGAGGGTCTCTGATCCAGGGGCCCCAAGTAGTAGTTGGAGGAAGCTGTCACAGTCACAGGAGTTTGAGCAACCATTTGTAACTTAAAAGTCTTCATGAGGCTAGAAACAAATCCAGTTACACAGTTATAGATGCAGGGAGCAAAGAGCAAAAACAGAACAATCAGAATTATTGCAATTAGGATAGTTTTCCACCAAGAGGAATTAGTTAACGCTTCCCAAAATGAGGTAATTGAGGCTTCACGAATATCCATAACCTGAGTCATCTTGTTCATGTGTTTTGTAAACTGAGTAATATTAGTGCTCATATCTGGTATATATGTACAGCACTGGGTATGAATAATGGCACAAGTTCCTCCTTGTGCAGCTGTTAGAATATCTAAGGCCAATCTGTTTTGTAAAACCACCTTTCTAATTTGTATTTGTTCAGCATTAAGGGCTGAAATAGCTTTTTGAGAATCTTGTAAAGCCTGTTGAGTAAAGTTAGTCAGAGCATCAACTCGTAGCATAACATCTGTAGTTCCCAGAGAGGGAACAAATATTGCAGCCAAATAATCATACCAGTGAAATACAGACTTGGTTCAGCGAGTTCTAAGGTGTGGCAAATTAGCAGGCTTCTCTGGAAGCTCTGAAAATGTGAAGCCATGAGTAAAAGCTAAACCTAGGTGCATCTCCCTATCCAGCCAGGGGGAAGCCACGCCCATAGGTAAGATGCTAATTCTAATATATTCTCAAAAATGAAGATGGACAGCCATTTATGTATGTATGTATGTAGATTTAGATATGATAGGTAAATGGAGTAGCAAATACTTACATAGAAATGTTCATTATAGTGATAAGAGGTTGAAGAAAGAAACAGAATTAGAAGTGTTCTGAATATCCTATCTCAAATACGGGGCATCACATTAAACTAGTTTATTTTTTGACTCATAAGTTAAAGAATGATTTTGAACAACATAAAAATATGACCCTCTAAGTCATTGGAAAACACAAAAATGAAGTCTCTATACTGAAAGTTAGAAAAGCACGGATTTTTAAAGAAAGCATATAAGACAAATGGGCAGAATAAAATCAATATCAATTATCAAAACAAATGTGAGTTTAACTCCTACACTGAGATTGAATAGACACATAGGTAGGGGTGTGTGTGTGTGTGTGTGTGTGTGTGTGTGTGTGTGTGTTGAAAAAGTTAAATAAAAAATGTTACACAAATGAAAACAAAAGGAAAACAGGGGTAGCAAAATACCACTGCAGTAAAATTCAAAACATTAAGTTTTAAATTTAATTAAATTAAGTAAAATTTAAAAAATAAAGCATTAAGTGGGACCAAAAGTTCATTTTATATTGATAAAGCATAAGATTATTAGTGTAGTAAATGTTTTATTTAACTACTAAATAATTATCAGGAAAATATAACTAACTGGTTTATCGAACCCACCAAACTTTGAGAGCTATGAATAACAAATGTTTTTTTCTGTTTTGTTTTTCCAGTCACTGCCTTCAGTCACGCCCTGCTGACCCTGTCTTCTCAATCCATTTAATGACATTTTGGTAGTCTCTTCAGCTGGACATTTTTAGTGATCATTAAGCAGCATATATTCCAATCAAAAGCTATAAACTCATTCCTCCTTTCCCTCCCGGTCTTGATGATCACACCAAAGGACCTGCAGAGGAGAGAGGTATGGGGTTCTTTTCTTTTAACCCTCCTTCCCTCTCTTCTGGTTCTAGCTTTTCTGGGATGTTAAACCTGAAAAAAGGAAACAGAAGAAATAGCAGGGGTTCTTTCCCATAATTGGCTGCCAAAGTGATATTTTTCTTCTCCCAATACTTCCCTAGAACACACTATCTGACAATTAACATTTTCTGTTAGGTACTCACAAGAGAGAAAGTCAAGTTCTCTTGCAGGGCACGTTATCAATTTTGTAGGGAGTCCCATAGAAGGTCCTTCCTAACATGCAACTTTTTTAACAGTTGGATTTGTTCTCTTCGAGTTTCAGCCCCAGATATAACCCCTCACAGTATATTTGCATAGACTTGGCTGCTGTGGTCCTGTGATCTATCTGATGGTCAGCCCTTCTGAACTATGGCTCGAGGTCAACTAATTTCATCAATGTCCACTTGATCCCAGATTTTCCTTGCCATGTCAAACACAGGGAATTCAAAGTAAATTGAAATGAGATATCAATATACTTCACATATAGGCACACATTTTCTTGGAAAACTAGCTTCAGTTAACTAGGGATGGGAGAAGCACTTCCACCTTTCCTTATGGAAAAGAAAGGGAAAAGTTACGGCACACCTCAACAGGCCAATGGCTCACTAATCAAAAAAATCTGCCCACTGCACAAACAACTGTTTATTTTAGGAGTGTCTGATCCTGACTTCTGTATCTTTATTTAAGAATGTGGAGTACTTGATATATTTTTGTCCTCAGCTTTGAAAGCTAACTCTCCAAGTTCAGGGAAATATGAAGTCCCATACAGCATTCTATTATATAGAATATAAAAGAAGAAAAAGAAATGTAGATGTAATGGTTATCCATAAAAAGAAAATAACTAGAAAATAATGATTCTTGTTTTCTCAATTTTCATTACTTGAATCAGCAAAACTTAATTAGAATAAAATATCTAAATATCACAATTAATAATATTGATTTAAGAATGATCTATGGACTATTATAACTAATTAAGATTAAACTATATAACTGTGCCTACAAGTTTTTTAAATGATCTCTTATCAAGTCACAAAAAAAAAGCTCAATAAATTCTGCAAAATATTCATTATACAGGTTCCAAAAACATCTCTAGTGCAATGAGATGAAATTAACTAGGGGTTAAAAACAACAAAACCTAAACCCACATGAAAACAATTATCCTTAATTTTACTTAGGCAAAAATAAGAATCAGAACTTCACTCACAAACCAAACTGAAAATTAGATGTCAGTCTCGGTCCACAGAGTTTATACTTAAACTTTTGGCCTCCATGCTTAATAGTGACAGACACTATAAAGAACAAAAGTCAGCATACTATGGACTACAGGTAAGTTCTAATCCACCACGCTTCTTTTTAATAAATTAAGTTTTATGGGAACATAGTCAAATTCATTCATTTTTACTTTTTCCATGGCTGCTTTGCTGCTAATGGCAGTTTAATAGTTATGACAGAGATCATTAGACCAGCAAAGTCCAAAATATTCACTATCTAGCCATTACAGAATAAATTTGTAAACTCTGATAAAGAGAGGAAACAAAAAGATAAATTCATGATCAAAACAAGATAAACATTTTCATGGACCATATAAACAAAAAATATGCATTAACTTGAAGGAAAAAACAATAGGAATTGTAGCATAAGATTCAATAAATGCCAAAAGACAAGAGGTAAACAACTTTAAAATGCTATAAGAAAAAAAAATGCCTGCCACCTTAGATATATGTGCTTTTAGTCACTCAGTTGTGTCCAACTCTTGCGACCCCATGGACTGTAGCCCACCAGGCTCCTCTGTCCCTGGGATTCTCCAGGCAAGAATACTGGAGTGGGTTGCCATTTCCTTCTCCAGGGGATTTTCCCAAGAATTGAACCTGTGTCTCCTGTATCTTCTGCATTGCAGGCAGATTCTTTACACATTGAAAATATATCCTTTAAAAATGAAGGTGGGGCAGCCAGTTTGGAAAATACTCTGACAGTTCTTCAAAAAGAAATGGAAGAGTATTCACAAAAAAAAAAAAAAAAAAAAAAACACTTTTAAACCAGTGTTCTTAGCAGAATTATTCACAAAAGCCAAAGGTTGAAAATCCCAAATGGGGACATCCCTGGTGGTGTATTGACTAAGACTCTGTGCTTCCAATGCAGGGGGCCTGTGTTCCATCCCTTGTTGGAGAACTAGATTCCATATGCTGCAACTAACAATTTTCTTGCCACAACATGCTACAACTAAGTCCTGGTACAGCCAAATAAATAAATAAATTTTCAAAAATCCCAAATGTCCATTCACTGATAAGTGGATGAACAAAATGTAGGCTATGCCTATGCTGGAATATTAGTTGACATAAAAAGGAATGCTGTACTGATACATGGCACAACATGGATTAACACTGAAAAATTAGGCTAAGTGAAGAAATTCAGACAAAAACATCACATATTATATGATTCCAGCAAGATGAAATGTATAGAATAGGCATTAAATTTACAGAGATAGAGGTCTTTCCTGGTGGTTCAGTTGTAAAGAAATTACCTGCAATTTGGAAATCACAGGTTTGATTCCTGGGTTGGAAAGATCCCCTGGAGAAGGAAACAGCAACCCACTCCAGTGTTCTTGCTGAGAAATCCCATGGACAGAGGAGTCTGGAGGGCTACAATCCATGGGATCGCAAGAGTCAGACACGACTTAGTAACTAAACCACCACCACCATAGAGATAGAAAGCAGATTAGTGGTTGCCAGAGGAATTGGGATAAGGTGTAAATGAGGAGTGACTACTAATGGGTATGGACTTCTGCTTTTATTTAGAGCATAGAAAGCTGGAAAGATCATTACTTTCACTTTAATAACAATAAAAAGTCAAATAACCTTCAAAATCATAACTTTTCCTGAGTGCACTAGACTTGAATTCACAAGGTAAGCAACCAAGTAAATAAAATTCCAAAGAGTGACAAGCCCCACCAAAGAGAAATAGGATACCTGAACTGTCTCACCTTTGACAGAGCATGGGAAAAAGAGGTAGCCATCACACAGGCAGGTAAGAAAAAAATCAGTTCCTAAAGGCCAATTGTGGACTATACTTTGAAACAAAGTTCTTTCAACACAAGTAGTTGTTTAAGTAGAATTTAGTGAATTTTTATGTTCTTCTTTACATATTTTCATATTGTTTGAACTGTTCATAATGAAATTTTTTCATTATAAAACCAATACAATGGAGGTTATTTGTTTACTGTAGAGGGAGGGTGGGAATCTACAAATGATATGAATAGGAAAATCACAGAAGAGGAAGCTGAATGCCCCATGTGTGCTTGTGTGCAGAGTCGTGCCCAACTCTTTGAGACTCCATGGACTGTAACCTGCCAGGCTCCTCTGTCCATGGAATTTTCCAGGCAAGAATACTGGAGTGGGTTGCCATTTCCTTCTCTAAGGGATCTTCCTGACCCAGGGATTGAACCCTCATCTCTTGTGTCTCCTGCACTGGCAGGCACATTCTTTACCACTAGCACCACCTGGGAAGGCCCAATGCTCTATAAACATACTGATAGTATATAACCAATATTATTGATAGTAAAGGAAATGCGAAATACAAAAATAATGAAATATCACTTCATCTATAGTGACAAAATATTTTTATAAACTCCCTGTACCATTTGTTGGTAGGGATGTGAGAAAATAGGGAGGGGAGCTCTCATACTTTTCTGAATAAATTGTTATCACCACATTCTGGAAAAATCCTTTGAAGTTAAACATGGTGATATCTAAGGGAGCTTAGATTTCACATCTAGAAATATACCCTAGAGAAATTTTTATACAAGTGTATATGGGGTAAAATAAGAATGTGCATTTGAGAAATAAGAACATCAGTCAATAAACTGCAATGGGTTAATGAAAATATACTATCACAAGCTGAAATCAAGACTGCTGGTAGAAATGTCAACAATCTCATATATGCAGGTGATACAGCTTTAATAGCAGAAAATGAAGAATATCTAAAGAAATTTTCAAAAGCAGAGAGTGAAAAGGCTGGGTTAAAGCTCAACATTCAAAAACTAAGATCATGACATCTGGTCCCATTTCTTCATGGCAAACAGAAGGGGAAAAGTGGAAACAGTGACAGATTTTATTTTCTTCGACTTGAAAATCACTGTGGATGGTGACCGCAGTCTTAAAATTCAAAGACACTTGCTCCTTGGAAGGAAAACTATGACAAACATAGACAGCATATAAAAAGCAGAGACATCACTTAACCAACAGAAATCTAGATAGTCAAAGCTATGGTTTTTTCCAGTAGTCATGTACAGATGTGAGAGCTGGACCATAAAGAAGGCTGAGCACCAAAGAATTGATGCTTTTGAATTGTGGTGCTGGAGAAGACTTGAGAGTCCCTTGAACTGCAAGGAGATCAAACCAGTCAATCCTAAAGGAAATCAACTGAAACTGAATGATTCCAATACTTTAGTCACCTGATGCAAAGAGCTGACTCATTGGAAAAGACCGTGATGCTGGGAAAGATTGAAGGCAAAAGGAGAAGGGGCAGCAGAGGATAAGATGGTTAGACAGCATCACCAACCCAATGGAAATGAATCTGAGCGAACTCTGAGATATGAAAGAATTATATATCCATCTATAGAAGAATTATATATTGTGTATGGATAAATATATAGTAAACGAATGGTAACAAGAATGTGAAAGATAAGCATGCAAGTCATACTAAAGGGAAATATGTTGCTGCTGCTAAGTCGCTTCAGTCGTGTCCAACTCTGTGCAACCCCATAGATGGCAGCCCACCAGGCTCTGCCGTCCCTGGGATTCTCCAGGCAAGAATACTGGAGTGGGTTGCCATTTCCTTCTCCAATGCATGAAAGTGAAAAATGAAAGTGAAGTCGCTCAGTCATGTCCGACTCTTCGCGACCCCATGGACTGCAGCCTACCAGGCTCCTCCATCCATGGAGTTTTCCAGACAAGAGTACTGGAGTGGGGTGCCATTGCCTTCTCCGAAAGGGAGGTATAGAGGGAGATTAATCTTAGGCAGGGTAAACTAGAAGCTTCAATTGATCACTAAAGTATTATATCTTTAAAAACATCTAATTGAAGCAAATATAAAATTATGATAAGATTTTTACAAACTGTCATGTTTGCTACTGTATTCTTTTTGAGACTGAGGCTTCTCTGGTGGATCAGACGGTAAAGAATCCATCTGCAATGCAGGAGACCTGGGTTTAATCCCTAGGTTGGGAAGATCCCCTGGAGGAGGACATGGCAACCCACTCCAGTATCTTGCCTGGAGAATCCCCACGGACAGAGGAGCCTGGCAGGCTACAGTCCATGGGGTCACAAAGAGTCAAACACAACTGAGCAACCTAGCACAGAACACAACACAATACTAAAATTTAAATGAGTACAATTACAACAAAAATTCTAAACTCAGGAAGTTTGGCCTAAATTTGGTCACAATTGTAAAATTTTAATTTTTAATACGTCCAATATAAAATTAAAAAGATGACAAAAATTATTTATTTGACTTAAGAAAATAATAAAATCACTCCTTGGGGAGTAGGAGAAAGAAGTTATGAAAATAATTAGAGAACTTCTTAAATTATAAAACAGAAAAAAAAATATGACAACATTGGTAAATACAAATTTTTCCTCTAAAAAGGGGGAAAACTTTAGCAAGCATAACAAACAAAATGAAAACATAAAGAAAGCAGATAACAAAGAACATTAAGAATTAAAGGAGAAAAAAATAAAGTGAAAAGTAAATTATGGTAATAAACTTGAACAGTAGGTAATTTGCTAACTAAATAAAACTTAGATTCAATTTAATTAAGAAAGCTCAATATACAAATATCAGCTGATGTAATTACATGATATGCTATAGCATAATCTCCATACTAGTTGCCAGAATCAGTTTAAATTAATCCATCCCTTTAGTTTTAACCCATTTCAGAAATTATAACATTTCAGGAAAGTTTATTTTGCAAACCTAACAGAACCCTGAGCCCAATACCTAAGAAAGAGAGCCCAAAGAAGAAAAATGAATCAATCTCAACTGTAAATAGAAATAATTAAATCATAAATATGAAGGAAATTATTGTAACTAAGTTGTACTTTTTCCAGGAATGTGAGACTCATTTTTTTAAATTAAATACATATTTTACCATAAGAATTGAAATAATGGAAGCCAAAAACTCAAACTATGTTGTCTCCTCAGTAGGTACAGAACAAATATTTGATAAAATTGATATTCATTGCTAGTGAAAAAGTCTTAATAACTTAAGGAGAAAAACATACTTAACACACTAAACAGTACTTGGCCCAGACCAACAATAAATATTGAACATAATCATGAATTAAGTGTATTAGAATTATCTGGGAATCTATTTACCATACCAGTTCTTGAGCCCCAACAATTCTAATTAAGAAACTTTCATCTGTAAAACTTCTGATTATTCTAAGGCAGACTGTGGAATATACAGTGAGGAACACTACATTACAGGCTGTCCATTATAGTGAGTAATAAGAGCATACCAGCTATTACCACAATTATTCAGCATTTTCTGAAAAACCTTGTCAAAAGTATTATGAAAAACATAAATACTCAAAGGTAGAAATCATTTTAGATATAATAATATTATCCAGAGAATAAGATAGAGGACATATGAAAACTTATCAAAAATAATCAAGGCATTACTGTGCCAAAAAGTCAGAAAGACAATTCAATAAAACTTCCCATTTTTCTCTATACAGACAGGAATTATAGATAAATGTTCCTAACACACACAAAATGGAACGTCTGAAAATAAGGACAAGACATCCTGAAGACTAGAAATTACTGCATAATTTTTTAAAAGTAATTCCACATAATGTATGATTTTTAAAAATGGAGAAAACTTCACAAGGGAAAGTAGAAACAGATGACTACTGAATTGCTTACCATGAACAGCTATACCCACTAGCCCAGAGTCTCAACTATAAATAATTTGATTTTTACAAAGAGCAACAGCTCTTTCTGCCAAATAAAGAGTGTACACAGGTCCAGTATTCAACACAAAAGGGTGAGCAAATGCCAATGAAAAGTCAAGTTCACAGTCATAACTACTAAGTAGAGACTAGGGAAATGAACATATAATACATGGGGTCATTAACATATTCTATGGAGCACCCTGAACAAACTGACAATGGAAGAAAAGCTTAGAAATACAGCTTCAAAAGTATGTAATACAAAAAGCACTAATAACACAAAAGAATAAGGAAATTAGATAATTTATAAGAATGCAAAGACATGATTATAAAATTACAAAATTAAAAGTCCTATTCAAACAGTTCTAAAAATTTACAAACAAATAATTACTTGAAATAAGTATTGGGTTTATAAAATAAACCAACAATATATATATATGGAATAAACATGAATCTTTTAAAGTAAGAATATTTGGGTAAATGAAAAATTAGCACACTAGTTTTTCTGAAACTGGCAATTTCAAGGAAATAATAGGTAAGTTGATAGATCCTAAAAAATTAAAACACGCAAATAGAGGAGGCTAGTTAGGTCACAGTATGCATAGGACCTATCACCCTATTACAGAGAAAGGATGCAAATAGATAACATTTTTTATTAATGCAGCTTCATATAAGGGATTTCCTACCACTTTTAATAGATCTCACCCTCATTAGTATATTTTAGTTTCACATTCTTCAACCAGCCTGAAGTTCTCAGAGTAGAGTTTGAAAATGTAAAGTTACTTTAGAATATTTTAGGCTTTAAGTTTATTCCTTTTTCCATGACTGGTTCCTAAAGAGAGAAGAGCCTTGCAAATCAAAGTGTGGTCTGAGGACCAGTAGAACTGGCAAGACCTTGAAGTCTGTTAGAAATGCAGAGTTTCAGACCATATGCAAGATCTGCTGAATTAGAATATGCATTTTTAAGAGAGCCCCAAGAAAGAGTTATAATGTTAAAGTTCAAGACCACTGGCCTATAAAGGGCAAAACAGTAAAAAAAATTTAAGGGTTCTGGACCACTCTGTCATTGTTGCAACTATTTGATCCTGCCACTGTAGTGAAAAAGGAGTCAGAGACAATGCATAAACAAATGAATGCATCTGTGTTACATGAAAGCTTTATAAAAATAAGTGGCAGTGGACTTCTGATTTGGCTAAGATGGAATAGTCCCATTATTCCTTCCATATACAAATCATAATACAAAAAAACAAACATAGAAGAAAAGAAGAATCCAACAAGAGGAACAACATGTTAGCAGGTTCGAACAATTACCTTCTTGCCTCCTATATATCAGAGATCAGAGTGTTAGAAAAGCCTATAACACAGAAGCACCAACATACATAAATAATTCTGCTTCTTTTAGGAAAAGGAAAGAGGAAAATGGTAGCTTAGCAGAAAAGACCCACAAAAGGTGATAACATCCACAATTCTCCAGCCAAATACCAAGGAAAAGTTGTACTTCTATCTTGTAGAGTCAGAAGGGCTGACACTTGGAGAGAGTAAAAGAAAAAAATGAAGGTAAGATTTTTAAACTTTGCTTGAACTGCTAAAATGTTGATACAAGAAGACCAGAATAAGTTACAAATATTAATAATATTTGCAATAGTAATTGTTATAATATAATAATTTGTAATATAAATATGTAACACAAATATAATTTGTAATAATAAATATAATGTAATACCTAGAAAATCTACTTATATATATACCCACACACACAAAGAGATAAACTTAAAATTCTATATATAACTCTAAAGGAATTACTAAAAATATTCAACTAATACATGTAAGGATGTGAAAAGAAGAACAAGAAACAGCAAACAAACTAAAAACAAAATAGCAATCATGAACCTAATATATTAATAATGTTATTAATGCAAATAGTCTAAACAAATTAAAAGGCAGAATTTGTGGAATAGATACATATTTTTTAAATTCCGACATGATCCATCTACATGTTATTCAAAAGAAAGTTCCCTTTATCTATAATAATGTAGGTATTTTGGAAGTGAAAGGAATACCATGTGTACTAGTCAGGAATCTCCAGAGAAACCAAACCAATAGAGAGGAAAGAGGGAGAGAGCAAGCATCTACAGAACAACAACAAACCTATAGCTACCATTATATTTAATTGTAAGAAAACCTGAAAGCTTTCTCCTTAAGATCAGAAACAAAGCAAAGGTGTCTGCTCTCACCACTCTTATTAGATATACTGCTGGAAATCCACACTATTGAATAAATTTTAACAAAGAAATAAAATATTATGATTATAAAGGAAGAGATAAAACTGTCTGTATTTGCAGATCCTGGAGGTAATAAGTACAAATTACCAAATGTGTAAAGTGGTGACTCTCATGTTGAGAAGCAATTATGCTGAAAAATAAGGAAGTGCATATCCTAATGACACAGCAACTGCATTTCTAGAGAACATTTTCAAAGATATAAACAAGGAGTTACATATAAGAATATAATTATATCATTGTTCATGATATCAATATTCATTATACCATTAATTATAATAAAATAGAAAACACACACAATAATATATTTTTATCTATAATAGTAAAATTCAATTTTCTAGTTCTAAGTCCTAAATACTACCATTGTCATTTTGGATCAGTCATTAAATAATGTAAAGTGCTACTGTAGATATTTTTATTTCCATTTCATGTTTTCTGTTAAAGAAATACAATCCATAATACTGGACTTTCTTTTTAATTGAAGTATAGTTGTTGTACAATATTATACTATTTTCAGGCATACACCATAGTGATTCAACATTTTTACAGATTACTCCATTTAATGTTATTTCAAAATAATGGCTATATTTCCTTGTGCTGTACAATATATTTTTGTTGCTTATTTATTTTATGCACAGCATGAGGAATCTAAAAAATAAATAAATATAACAAAAAAAAGAAAGAAACAGACTCACAGATATAGAACAAACTAGTGGATATCAGTGGAGAGAGGAAAGGGGAAAGGAGCAAAATAATGTTAGAGGATTAAGAGCTACAAACCACTATGAATAAAATGAGTTTTCTTTTTAATTTATTAAGTGCACTTAATGTTGTTGAACAAATCAATTATCCTTCTTTATTCATTTTAAATGAAAAACTTTCTAAAAACAAAAGAGAGAAAGAGAGAGAACTCTTCATTGGTTATCTCTTATATTCCAGGTACTATACTAGGAGTTGAAGATACAGAATTAATAGAGAAGTGAGACATCTGTAGATTACTAATATAAAAATCCAGACAATAATGAAATCCTGAATTAAAGTATTGGCAATGAGAACTTCAAAAAAAGTTTTCATTCAAGACATGACATGGAAGTAAAAATGACAAGACTTGACAATAGGCTGGATGTTAAAAATGAAAGAAAATGATGAGTTTATGATTAACTCCCAAGGATTTTTACTGGATGGTTGGGTGGATGGAGGCACTCCTAAGTGAGTTAAACAATACAAAGAAAACACAACTTTTAGGATAAAGATGACTAAGTACGACTGAGATATATTTACATTTGTGTACCCATGAGACATCTTGGTAGAAAGGTATATTTCCTATTTCATCATTCTTTTATAGTCCATATTGTTCTGTTCTTGCTTGGACTTATTGCTGTTACTTTGTTTTTCTTTTTACATAACTCTTAATCCTTGCCTTTAGGTGCCCCTTATCTGATCTTTCCAATTCTTCTTTATTCAATTAGAGCAATCAGAATTTCTTACCATAACCCCGGCCCTGATGTACCATGACTCAGTGCAAGTGGACACATATGTTCTGTTGTTTTCAACTGTCTTCCAGTTATACCAGAATTTCTTTAGTCTTTCTGACTAATGACTCTTTCTAGAACATAACACCTAGAGAGACAAATGTGTTCTGGGAGAAAGCTTATAAAATTCAACAAATTTAAAGAGATCATGAAAGTGTTAGTTGCTCAGTCATGCACAACTCTTTGCAACCCTATGAACTATAGCCCGCCAAGCACCTCTGTATATGGATATTCCACGCAAGAATACTGGAGTGGGTTGCCATTTCCTTCTCCAGGGGATCTCCCCAACCCAGGGGTAGGACCCAAGTTTTCTGCATTGCAGGCAGATTCTTTCCCACTGAGCCACTGGGGAAGCCCTTTTAGTGCTTACTATATATTAACTCCTTTAATCTCAAACTGATTCTATGAGGCGTGTTACCACTATTATCACCATTTTAGAGATCAGTAAATAAAACAGAAATTGAATAATTTTCCCAAGGTCACAGAGTTGATGATTACCAGAGCTCAGATTCAAATACCAGGCCAATTTAACTCCAAAGACTACAGCATTAACTACTGCTTTATTCTATTTGTAAATGGGCAAAGTAGAAATTCATCCCAGTCCTGTCTTACTCCAGACCTTATTTTTAATCCAATACTCTGTGTTACCCCACCAGTCTGGTAGGGTATCCCTAAAAATGATACTAAACAATAAATTACAAAAACTTAGTAATGACCTCAAAGTTTACCATCCTACTTAAAGTGTCCTAGTTTCTCTTCTACATATTGAAGTAAGATTTGAATGCTTACTTCAGACACTGCTTATGAATTAAAATGAGTGAATGAAGAAGGCCTCTGTGAACGTATCTAACTAAACCAATGCTGCCTACATTTACCTTCATCATGACACATGTAAATGCTGTACATAGCCAGTGTAACCATCTTAGGGGCTTTGATTATCTCAGACCACATTTAGTCACCTAAAAGCTCAGAGAATCAATATACCGGGTTCACTTGAAACACTTTCCTGAAAAATTGGTTGCCAAGCTCTTGTCTAAACCTTCCTTAAATCTTTTTATATTTTTCACCTTCATTAGCATTTAGGTAACACATGTTCAAAAGGTAAGGAAACTGTAGTGTGGAGGATGAGAAAAGGGAAGAGTATACAAAAAATCTCAGGGACAGTCCTAAGATGGCAGAGGAATAGGATGGGGAGATTACTTTCTCCCCCACAAATTCATTGAAAGAACATTTGAACGCTGAGCAAATTCCACAAAACAACTTCTGAACACTGGCAGAGGACACCAGGCACCCAGAAAGGCAGCCCATTGTCTTTGAAAGGAGGTAGGACAAAATATAAAAGATAAAAAGAGAGACAAAAGAGTTAGGGACGGAGATCCATCCTGGGCAGGGAGTCTTAAAAGAGGAGAAGTTTCCAAACACCAGGAAACCCTCTCACCAGCAGGTCTGTGGGGAGTTTTGGAATCTCAGAGGGCAACATAACTGGGAGGAAAAATAATAAATAAAACCCACAGATTATGTGCCTAACAGCAACTCCCAGCAGAGAAGTAGCCCAGATGCTCGCATCCGCCACCAGCAAGCGGGGGCTGAACAGGGAGGCGCGGGCTGCATTGCTTAGGGTAAGGACCAGGCCTGAATGCCCTGAGGGCAATCTGAGGGAGCTAATGTGAGATAGCAACCCAAACTGTGGGATAGCCAGAGAGAGGGGGGAAAAAAGAGAGAGAGAGAACTATCCCACGAAAAGCTCTAACCTAAGGCACTGCCAGGCCGCTCACAGAACAAAGGACTGAGTGAATACCAGAGGAGAGCTAGCAGGCTGCAGACCGGCCCATCCCCCGCTGGAGGCAGGGGGCAGGCGGGCGCCAGCCAGAGCCAGAAAGGGGCAAACTCAGCCCCAGAGATGGCATCCTCTACCAAACTGTGAGCAGGCTTCCAGTTTCTAACCAAGACCTCCTGGGATTCTGGACAGCTGACATCCACCGAGAGGGTCACAACCAGAGATCAGCTCCCCAGAAGAGACAGAGGGTACACCGGAGACAGACCCTCCTGCTGCCACCCAGGAATCCGAGCGGCCGGGACTGGGGAGGTGATAAGACGCACTTGCCACCTGAGAAGAGTGTGCTTCCCAAGCACCTGGTCACCTGAGCTGCTTGGACCTGGGAAGGGCACAAAACGCAGGCCCAACCAAGTCTGTGCCTTTGTGGAGTACCCGAGAACCTGAACCTGAGCGGCTTAGACCTGGGAAGTGCACGCAACCCAGGGCCCGCTCCCTGCAGAGCAACCTGGAGCCTGAGCAGTGTAGACGGGGAAAGCACACACGCCGTGAGCGGGGGCAAACCCAGTGTGGCCGGAACACTGCGAGTGCTCCCCACACACGCCAGTGATATTTGTTTGCAGCATTCCTCCCTCCCCACAGCACGACTGAACAAGTGAGCCTAAACAAGAGACCACCTTCACCCCTTTGTGTCAGGGCAGAAATTAGACACTGAAGAGACCTGCAAACAGAAGCCAAATAAATAGAGGAAACCGCTTTGGAAGTGACAGGTGCAACAGATTAAAATCCCTGTAGTTAGCACAGATTACATTGGAAGGGGCCTATAAATCTTGAGAAGTATAAGCTGGATCAAGGAACGATCTGAAACTGAACTGACCCCACACTGCCCACATAGCTCCAGAGAAATTCCTAGATATATTTTTTACTATTATCATTTTTTAAAATTTTTAAAAAAATTATTTCTTTAAGTCCTCTATTACTCCTTTAATTTTCATTCTAATAACGTATTACCTTGCAAAAAACAAAACCCTATTTTGAAAGCAAACTTCATATATACTTCTTATACTTCTTGTGATTTTGTTTGGTTTTTTAAAATATTGTATTTTTGAGACTCTAACCTCTACACTAAATTTTTAATTTTTGCTTTTTGGTATTTGTTATCAATTTTGTACATTTAAGAATCCAATCTTCAGTACCCATTTTTACTTAGGAGTGTGATTACTGGCTTGATTACTCTCTCCCCCTTTTGACTCTCCTTTTTCTCCCCCAGGTCACCTCTATCTCCTCCCTCCCCTTTTCTTCTCTACCCAACTCTGTGAATCTCTGTGTGTGTTCCAGGCTGTGGAGAATACTTAGGGAACAGAGTACTGCCCAGATCTATTTCTCTCCTTTTGATTCCCTCTTTTCTCCTCCTGCTCACTTCTATCTCCTTCCTCCCTCTTCTATTCTCTATGGAACTCCATGGACCTCTTTGAGGGTTCTAGACTGTGGAAAGCACACAGAGAATTGTTTACTGGCTAGATTGCTCTCTCCCATTTTGATTCCCCCTCTTCTCCTCCTGGTCACCTCTATCTCCCTCTTCCCTCTTCTCTTCTCCATGTAACTCTGTGAACCTCTCTGGGTGTCCCTCACTGTGGAGAATCTTTTCACCATTAACCTAGATGTTTCTCATTGGTGCTATATGAATGGAGAAGTCTTGAGGCTACTGTAAGAATAAGACTGAAAACCAGAGGCAGGAGGCTTAAGCCCAAAACCTGAGAACACCAGAGAACTCCTGACTCCAGGGAACATTAATCAATAAGAGATCATCCAAAAGCCTCCATACCTACACTGAAACCAAGCACCACCCAAGAGCCAACAAGTTCCAGAGCAAGACATACCACACAAATTCTCCAGCAACACAGGAACATAGCCCTGAGCTTCAATATACAGGCTGCCCAAAGTCACACCAAACTCAAAGACATCTCAAAACTCACTACTGGACACATCATTGCACTTCAGAGAAAAGAAACTACAAAGTAAATGGCAACGGACTCATACTTATCAATAATTACCTTAAGTGTAAGTGGGTTGAATTCCCCAACCAAAAGACAAAGACTGGCTGAATGGATACAAAAATAAGACCCCTATATATGCTGTCTAGAGACCCACCTCAAAACAAGGGACACATACAGACTGAAAGTGAAGGGCTGGAAAAAGATATTTCATGCAAATGGAGACCAAAAAAAAGCAGGAGTAGCAATACTCATATCAGACAAAATGGACTTTAAAATAAACGACGTGTTCCTCATCTGAACCCCCCTCAGGATGGGAAACACATGTAAATCCATGGCTGATTCATGTCAATGTATGGCAAAAACCACTACAATATTGTAAAGTAATTAGCCTCCAACTAATAAAAATAAATGAAAAAAATAAAAGATGTAAAAAGAGACAAAGAAGGACACTACATAATGATCAAAGGATCAATCCAAGAAGAAAATATAAAAATTATAAATATATATGCACCCAATATAGGAGCATCGCAATATGTAAGGCAAATGATAACAAACATGAAAGGGAAATTAACAATAACACAATAATACTGGGAGACTTTAATACCCCACTCACACCTATGGATAGATCAACTAAACAGAAAATTAACAAGGAAACACAAACTTTAAATGACATAAAGGACCAGTTAGACCTAATTGATAATCTATAGGGCATTTCACCTCAAAACAATGAATTTCACCTTTTTCTCAAGTGCACACGGAACCTTCTCCAGGATAGATCACATCCTGGGCCATAAATCTAGCCTTGATAAATTCAAAAAAATTGAAATCATTCCAAGCATCTTTTCTGACCACAATGCAGTAAGATTAGATGTCAATTACAGGAAAAAAAACTTAAAAATTCCAACATACAGAGGCTAAACAACACGCTTCTGAATAACCAACAAATCACAGAAGAAATAAACAAGAAATAAAAATATGCATAGAAATGAATGAAAATGAAAACACAACAACCCCAAAGCTATGGGACACTGTAAAAGCAGTGCTAAGGGGAAGGCTCATAGCATTACAGGCTTACCTCAAGAAACAAGAAAAAAGTCAAATAAATAACTTAACTCTATATCTAAAGCAACTTGAAAAGGAAGAAATGAAGAACTCCAGGATTAGTAGAAGGAAAGAAATCTTAAAAATTAGGGCAGAAACAAATGCAAAAGAAACAAAAAGAGACTATAGCAAAAATCAGCAAAGCTAAAAGCTGGTTCTTTGAAAAGATAAATAAAATTGACAAACCATTAGCCAGACTCATCAAGAAAAAAAGGGAGAAGAATCAAATCAACAAAATTAGAAATGAAAATGGAGAAATCACAACAGACAACATAGAAATACAAAGGATCATAAGAGACTACTACCAGCAGCTATATGCCAATAAAATGGACAACTTGGAAGAAATGGACAAATTCTTAGAAAAGTATAACTTTCCAAAACTGAACCAGGAAGAAATAGAAAATCTTAACAGATCCATCACAAGCACAGAAATCGAAACTGTAATCAGAAATCTTCCAACAAACAAAAGCCCAGGACCAGATGGCTTCACAGGTGAATTCTACCAAAAATTTAGAGAAGAGCTAACACCTATCTTATTCAACCTCTTCCAGAAAATTGCAGAGGAAGGTAAACTCCCAAACGCATTCCATGAGGCCACCATCACCCTAATACCAAAACCAGAGAAAGATGCCACACACAAAAAAAAAATACTGGCCAATATCACTGATGAACATAGATGCAAAAATCCTCAACAAAATTCTAGCAAACAGAATCCAACAACATATTAAAAAGATCATACAACATGACCAAGTGGGCTTTATCCCTGGAATGCAATGATTCTTTAATATCCACAAACCATTCAACGTAATACACCACATTTACAAATTGAAAGATAAAAACCATATGATTATCTCAACAGATACAGAGAAAGCCTTTGACAAAATTCAACATCCATTTATGATAAAAACCCTCCAGAAAGCAGGAATAGAAGGAACATACCTCAACATAATAAAAGCTATATATGACAAACCCACAGCAAACATTATCCTCAATGGTGAAAAATTGAAAGCATTTCCCCTAAAGTCAGGAACAAGACAAGGGTGCCCACTCTCATCACTACTATTCAACATAGTTTTGGAAGTTTTAGCCACAGCAATCAAGAAGAAAAAGAAATAAAAGGAATTCAGATTGGAAAAGAAGAAGTAAAATTCTCACTGTTTGCAGATGGCTTGATCCTCTACATAGAAAACCCTAAAGACTCTACCAGAAAATTACTAGAGCTAATCAATGAATATAGTAAATTTCAGGATATAAAATTAACACACAGAAATCCCTTGCATGCTATACACTAACAATGAGAAAAAGCAATCTATAGATGCAGTGCAATCCCTATCAAGCTACCAACGGTATTTTTCACAGAACTAGAACACATAATTTCACAATTTGTATGGGAATACAAAAAAACCTCGCATAGCCAAAGCAATCTTGAGAAAGAAGAATGAAACTGGAGGAATCAACCTGCCTGACTTCAGGCTATACTACAAAGCTACAGCCATCAAGACAGTATGGTACTGGCACAAAGACAGAAATATAGATCAATGGAACAAAATAGAAGCCCAGAGATAAATCCATGCACCTATGAACACCTTATCTTTGACAAAGGAGGCAAGAATATACAATGGAGAAAAGAAATCTCTTTAACAAGTGGTGCTGGGAAAACTGGTCGGCCACTTGTAAAAGAGTGAAACTAGAATACTTTTTAACACCATACACAAAAATAAACTCAAAATGGATTAAAGATCTAAAGTGAAAGTGAAGTCACTCAGTCATGTCCAACTCTTTGCAACCTCATGGACTGTAGCCTACCAGGCTTCTCCATCCATGGGATTTTCCAGGCAAGAATACTGGAGTGGGCTGCCATTTCCTTCTTCAGGAGATCTTCCCAACTCAGGGATTGAACCTGGGTCTCCCTCATTGTAGGCAGACGCTTTACCATCTGAGCCACCAGGGAAGTCAAAGATCTAAACTTAAGACCAGAAACCATAAAACTCCTAGAGGAAAACATAGGCAAAACACTCTGGCATAAATCACAGCAGGACCCTCTATAACCTACCTCCCAGAGTAACGGAAATAAAAGCAAAAATAAACATATGGGACCTAATTAAACTTAAAAACTTTTGCACAATGAAGGAAACTATAAGCAAAGTGAAAAGACAGCCTTGAGAATGGGAGAAAATAATAGCAAAGAAAGCAACTGACAAAGAATTAATCTCAAAAATATACAAGCAACTCCTGCAGCTCAATTCCAGAAAAATAAACGACCCAATCAAAAAGTGGGTCAAAGAACTAAACAGACATTTCTCCAAAGACATACAAAAAAAAAAAAAAAGAAGAAGAAGACATACAGATGGCTAACAAACACATGAAAAGATGCTCAACATCACTCATTATCAGAGAAATGCAAATCAAAACCACAATGAGGTACCATCTCATGCCGGTCAGAATGGCTGCTATCAAAAAGTCTACAAACAATAAATGCTGGAGAGGGTGCAGAGAAAAGGGAACCCTCTTACACTGTTGGTGGGAATGCAAACTAGTACAGCCACTATGGAGAACAGTGTGGAGATTCCTTAAAAAACTGGAAATAGAACTGCCATATGACCCAGCAATCCCACTGCTGGGCATACACACCGAGGAAACCAGAATTGAAAGAGACACGTGCACCCCAATGTTCATCGCAGCACTGTTTATAATAGCCAGGACATGGAAGCAACCTAGATGCCCATCAGCAGGCGAATGGATAAGAAAGCTGTGGTACATATACACAAGGGAATATTACTCAGCCACTAAAAAGAATAAATTTGAATTATTTCTAATGAGGTGGATGAAACTGGAGCCTTATTATACAGAGTGAAGTAAGTCAGAAAGAAAAACACCAATACAGTATACTGACTTATATATATGGAATTTAGAAAGATAGTAATGATAACCCTATATGTGAGACAGCAAAAGAGACACAGATGTACAGAACAGTCTTTTGGACTCTGTGGGAGAAGGTGAGGGTGGGATGATCTGAGAGAATAGCATTGAAACATGTATATTATCATATGTGAAACAGATTGCCAGTCCAGGTTCAATGCATGAGACAGGATGCTCAGGGCTGGTGCACTGGGATGACCCAGAGGGATGGGATGGGGAGGGAGGTGGGAGGGGGATTCAGGATGGGGAACACATGTAAACCCATGGCTGATTCATGTCAATGTATGGCTAAAACCACTACAATATTTTATAGTAATTAGATTCCAATTAAAATAAATAAATTAAAAAACAAAAAGAGTCTCTTCTTTCTAAAATACAAAATATTTTCCTCTACAGATACAAGACAGTTCACTCTCTATCCTGCAGGGTAAGAAATAAAGGCTATAAATGTAAAACATTAATGGACCCATACTGTATTTCAAGAAGGATGTAGAACAAAAGTCCATTCTGGGACTGACTTGGAAAATGACAGAGGATGGCCTGGAGGATCATACCCAGTATAGTGGCTTTCACATCACACAAAGGGAAATGCACAATGAGTTGTCCTTCATGCTTAAAAAACTGGCATTATTAACTGAATTTTAGGAAGAGTATGTTCCTAAAAAGTTTTCTGTACAATTTAAAAATGAAATCATAATTTAAATATACTAATGTAAATTAAAGAAACTCTATTTCAAAACCACAGTGGATAAAAATATTCAGTGCATAACAAAACAATTGACTAAATAAAAATGAAGAAAAAATAACTGTTGAAAACACTAGCCCTGTGGTTGACATTTGATTGAACTGCAAAAAACCACTTAAAATAATTTTTAAAACTTTTAAAACCATAATTCTCTAAATCAGTAATGATCAATCCATGGCTAATTGGGACTTTTATCATGTGGCTCAAGTAGCAAGTGTGAAGATAAATTTTATTTCTCATTTTTATTGATAATAAAATTTGAAGAACAAAAATAAGAGAGCAATCTAACATTAGAGTGCTTTTAAGTAATGTTGGGAAAAGACAGATTAGGAGGTGAGAACCTGAGCTTTTCCACTTACTTAGTTCTGTGATGTTAGAGGAAATTATTTATCTCTTGAGTCTCTATTTCTTCATCCATAAAATTAGATAATAGGGACTTCCACCTCCAAGAAAACATTGCCTATTCCTCCTGTAAAGTACAACAATTCTAAACATTATGTACATAATAAAATAAGAAACATTACACACACACACACATACAGACACATTTATATATACTTAACTATTCAGTTCAGTTCAGTTGCTCACTCATGTCCGACTCTTTGCAACCCCATGGACTGAAGCAAGCCAGGCTTCTCTGTCCTTTACCAACTCCCGAAGCTTGCTCAAATTCACGTCCATTGAGTCAGTGATGCCATCCAACCATCTCATCCTCTGTCATCCCCTTCTCCTCCCACCTTCAATCTTTCCCAGCATCAGGGTCTTTTCCAATGAGTCAGTTCTTCACATCAGGTGGCCAAAATATTGGAGTTTCAGCTTCAGCATCAGTCCTTCCAATGAATATTCAGGACTGATTTCCTTTAGGATGGACTGGTTGGATCTCCTTGCTGTCCAAGGGACTCTCAAGTCTTCTCTAACACCACAATTCAAAAGCATCAATTCTTCAGCACTCAGCTTTCTTTATGGTCCAACTCTCACATCCATACATGATTACTAGAAAAATGATAGATTTGACTAGACGAATTTTTGTTGGCAAAGTAATGTGTCTGCTTTTTAATATGCTGTCTAGGTTGGTCATAGCTTTTCCTCCAAGGAGCAAGTGTCTTTTAATTTCATGGCTGTAGTCACCATTTTGGAGCCCCCCAAAATAAAGTTTCTCACTGTTTCCATTGTTTTTTCCCCATCTATTTGTCATGAAGTGATGGGACCAGATGCCATGATCTTAGTTTTCTGAATGTTGAGTTTTAAGCCAACATTTTCACTCTCCTCTTTCACTTTCATCAAGAGGCTCTTTAGTTCTTCTTTGCTTTCTGCCATAAAGGTGGTGTCATCTGTGTATCTGAGGTTATTGATATTTCTCCCTGCAATCTTGATTCCAGCTTGTGCTTCATCCAGCCCAGCATTTTGCATGATGTACTCTGCATATAAGTTAAATAAGCAGGGTGACAATATACAGCCTTGATGTACTCCTTTCCTGATTTTGAACCAGTCTGTTGTTCCATGTCCAGTTCTAACTGTTGCTTCTTGACCTGTATACAGATTTCTCAGGAGGCAGGTAAGGGAACTATTAGAAAACTCTGAGAAGTGGAGAGTAGAAAGTAGAAGGCAGACCAACTAGAAAACTCATGACTCAAGAAACAACACAATAGTAAGCTCTCTGCACTTTTTTTTCTCCTGCATATATGGCACACTGAAAACGAAACAACCCAGCAACCTGGAAATGCCAAGGAGTGCAGAAAAAATAAAATCCTAGCCTATCTTGCCATAGGACCATGAACTTGTAGGAAATAAAGGCTTGAATCTAGCCTTACACCATGGAATAAACTGTGACCTCAACATTGCCAGGGTGTAACAAAGCATCCCCATATTCTCAGTAGATGATATCAGAAAAGGCTGAGTAGAGATCCAGGGCATTCAACCCCAACAGAAGGTAAAAAGTGCTACCCCTCTGCAGTGTTACTTTCCCCATTCCACTGCCAGAAAGGTGTCAGAGGAAGCCAGCTAAAATAGAAGATTTAAAAACTGCGTCTCACAGTATAAAATATAGATCTTCTAGCTCTCAACAGAATATTACTAAATATATGAAGAAACAGAAGAATCTTAAACTGAATGAAAAGAAAATTAATAGATACCAACACTACAGTGACAGAAATGTCGGTTTCTGACAAAGAAACTCAAGTAACCATCTTAATAACATCACCAAGCAATGATGTGCATGCTTTAAACACATAAGAAAAAGAATAGCTTATCATAGAAATAGAATTTATTCATAAAAACACAATAACTAAAATTTAAAGACCTCAGTGGCTGGACCATGGAGTTACAGGAAAGGCATGGAGAAAAGAATATAGGAATGATACTGACCTCAATGGTGTTTCTTCTGATGGATCTGGGCAAAGTCAAATTAAAATCTTCAAGAAAGGATTCACCATTCTAGATGCCACTATGAACACTTATGATTCATGTTGTGTCTGTTGCATGTGTTCAATCACTCAGTCGTGTCTGACTCTTTGTGGCCCCACAGACTATAGCCCACCAGCCTCCTTCTGTCCATGGAATTTTTAGGCAAGAATACTGGAGTGGGTTGCCATTTCCTTCTCCAGGGGATCTTCTTGACCCAGGGATCGAACCCATGTCTCTTGTGTCTCCTGCACTGGCAGGTGGATTCTTTATCACTGTGCCACCTGGGAAGTCCCTTGTGATTCATGGGAAGAGTTCTCAAAAAGTGGGACACAACTAGGGACTTCCACTGTCACTTTCACACAGGTTTGGAATAAGTTGAGTCCAATCCTCACGTAAGACTTTGAGGGAGACTGCAGATATGATGAAAGTAGCAAGAGAACCAGAACCTGATGATGTGACTGAATTACTACAACCTTATGACAAAACTTGAAAGACTGAGGAATTGTTCCTTTTGGATGAGCAATAAAGGTGGTTTCTTGAGATAGAATCTGCTCTTGTTGAAGATTAGGGAAATAACAACAAGGGTTTATAATATTACATAAACTTAGTTGATAAAGCAGCCACAGGGTTTGAGAGGATTGACTCCACTTTAGAAGAAATTATCCTGTGAGTTAAATGCAATCAAACAGCACTACAGGCTACAGAGAAATCTATCATAAAAGGAAGAGTCAATCACTGTGGTAAGCTTCATTGTTGTCTATCTTAAGAAATTTCCACAACCATTCACACCTTGAGCAACCACTACCCTGATCAGTCAGCAGCCATGAACATCAAGGCAAGACCCTCCACCAGCAAAAAATATTACAACTAGCTGAAGGCTCAGATGATAGATAGCATTTTTTTAGCAATAAAGAATTTAGTTACAATGCTACTGCATTACTCTTCAGACACTATAGTGTAACCATAACTTTTCTATGTACTGGAAAACCAAAATATTGTATCATTATTGTAATATTCCCTTTATTATGGCAATCTGGAACAAAATCTCCAAGATATGCCTGTATACATATTTCCAGTTGTGTTGTATCCTGCCTCCACCTGTAAGTGGCAAGCTCAATCCTCACCTTTTCCAAGAAATATTACTTAATAAATTGCTTCCCCTTTCTCGCCTATCCTATTTCCATTTTGTTCTATTTCCTTAAGTCTTCTCACCAACTAGATTATAATCTTAACTACAGGGATTGTGTCATTCCTTCTATGTCTTCTACATTTTCATGAAGACATAAAAGATAGACATATTTAGTGGGAGCAGGTATAGAAATGGAGAACACATTGCCTGGCATCCC
This sequence comes from Odocoileus virginianus, assembly GCF_023699985.2. Taxonomy (NCBI): domain Eukaryota; kingdom Metazoa; phylum Chordata; class Mammalia; order Artiodactyla; family Cervidae; genus Odocoileus; species Odocoileus virginianus. The sequence goes on along the minus strand of NW_027224329.1, from coordinate 785,843 downwards.
CTATCTACCAAATGGATATGTCCATAGACTTGAAAATTTCTATCAGCTTATTGGATTGCATATTGGGAACTGTACAATGTCTTTTCTTGAATTGTTAATTGCTTTATCATGAAGGTAAAATTCTGGCAAAAACGAGCATTTTCAACAGCAGCCAGTGAAAATATTATTGGTTTTGGAATAAGAGAGGCTTGGGAATAAAACTGAACTGCCATGAATTAGTTACATGATCTTAAGCAAGTTATTTAACTTTGTTGTGCCTGAGTTTATCTTATGCAAAATGGGGATTATGATAGCACCCACTCTACTGGATGACGGTGGGAAAAATGAGATAATATATACAATATATTTCATAGTGCCTAGCAGTCAATAATCAATAACTAGTTCAGTTCAGTTCAGTTCAGTCACTCAGTCATGTCCGACTCTTTGCGATCCCCATGAATCGCAGCATGCCAGGCTCCCTGTCCATCACAAACTCCCAGAGTTTACTCAAACACATGTCCATCAAGTCGGTGATGCCTTCTAGCCATCTCATCCTCTGTGGTCCCCTTGTTTTCCTGCCCCCAATCCCTCCCAGCATCAGGGTCTTTTCCAATGAGTCAACCCTTCGCATGAGGTGGCCAAAGTATTGGAGTTTCAGCTTCAGCATCAGGCCTTCTAATGAACACCCAGGACAGATCTGCTTTAGGATGGACTGGTTGGATCTCCTTGCAGTCCAAGGGACTCTCAAGAGTTTTCTCCAACACCACAGTTCAAAAGCATCAATTCTTCGGTGCTCAGCTTTCTTCACAGCCCAACTCTCACATCCATACATGACCACTGGAAAAACCATAGCCTTGACTAGACAGACTTTTGTTGGCAAAGTAATGTCTCTGCTTTTTAATATGCTATCTAGGTTGGTCATAACTTTCCTTTCAAGGAGTAAGCGTCTTTTTAATTTCATGGCTGCAATCACCATCTGCAGTGATTTTGGAGCCCAGAAAAATAAAGTCTGACACTGTTTCCACTGTTTCTCCATCTATTTCCATGAAGTGATGGGACCAGATACCATGATCTTAGTTTTCTGAATGTTGAGCTTTAAGCCAACTTTTTCACTCTCCTCTTTGACTTTCATCAAGTGGCTTTTAGTTCCTCTTCACTTTCTGCCATAAGGGTGGTGTCATCTGCATATCTGAGATTATTGACATTTCTCCCAGCAATCTTGATTCCAGCTTGTGCTTCATCCAGTCCAGCGTTTCTCATGATGTACTCTGCATATAAGTTAAATAAGCAGGGTGACAATATACAGCCTTGACGTACTCCTTTTCCTATTTGGAACCAGTCTGTTTTCCCATGTCCAGTTCTAACTGGTGCTTCCTGACCTGCATACAGGTTTCTCAAGAGGCAGGTAAGGTGCTCTGGTATTCCCATCTCTTTCAGAATTTTCCACAGTTTATTGTGATCCACACAGTCGAAAGCTTTGGCACAGTCAATAAAGCAGAAATATACGTTTTTCTGGAACTCTCTTGCTTTTTTGATGATCCAGCGGATGTTGGCAATTTGATCTCTGGTTCCTCTGCCTTTTCTAAAACCAGCTTGAACATCTGGAAGTTCATGGTTCATGTATTGCTGAAGCCTGGCTTGGAGAATTTTGAGCATTACTTTACTAGTGTGTGAGATGAGTGCAATTGTGCAGTAGTTTGAGCATTCTTTGGCATTGCCTTTCTTTGGGATTGAAATGAAACTGACCTTTTCCAGTCCTGTGGCCACTGCTGAGTTTTCCAAATTTGCTGGCATATTGCATGCAGCACTTTCACAGCATCATCCTTTAGGATTTGAAATAGCTCAACTGGAATTCCATCACCTCCACTAGCTTTGTTCATAGTGATGCTTTCTAAGGCCCACTTGACTTCACATTCCAGGATGTCTAGCTCTAGGTGAGTGATCACACCATCGTGATTATCTGGGTTGTGAAGATCTTTTTTGTACAGTTCTTCTGTGTATTCTTGCCACCTCTTCTTAATATCTTCTGCTTCTGTTAAGTCCATACCGTTTCTGTCCTTTATTGAGCCCATCTTTGCATGAAATGTTCCCTTGGTATCTCTAATTTTCTTGAGGAGATCTCTAGTCTTTCCCATTCTGTTGTTTTCCTGTATTTCTTTGCATTGATCGCTGAGGAAGGCTTTCTTATCTCTCCTTGCTATTCTTTGGAACTCTGCATTCAATAACTAAGACAGCCATTATTAGCTATTCACCTAATATCCATTGAGCAATCACTGTATGACAACCCTGTGGTAAGCACTAACTAAACAAGATGCATTTTCTGCCTTTTAGCAGCTTAGATAATACTTGTGAGCTTGAAATCAGGCCTTTGTATAAGAGTTCTCTCATTTGAGGTTAAACATCTAGAACCAAATTTTTCAGTCAGGAAACTCACCAGGTTCTTTTAAACATGATTTACTGTTAAGCTAGATATACCCCATCCTTCACTTACAAAATTGAGTATTTTAAGTAATTATATAACTGTATAGAATCTTTGATCAATTGCACCTGGGTTACTTTCAGCCTATAATATCAATTTATCTTTTAAATACTTTGATCTATAAATTCAATGTATTGTTTAACATTACCAATAAAATTTATCAAGTCTACCATCTGTATTTATTCAAGTTATTGAAAATTCTGAATTGGACAAGAACATCTGGCCTTATCTCTAAGTCAGTGCTTAATTAAAATTCAACACTCATATAGAGTACTTGTCCATCTGCAAATCCTTCAAAATACAGAAATTCTCTCTTTATCTATTATAGCATTTATCATAAGACCTTGTGCCTTAGAATTTAAAAATATTTACTGAAAAAATTTATAAATATATTAATGAAAATTATAATTTTAAACCATAGTATAATCATGCACCAATAATCATTAAATAAATGGCACAGGCAATAGAACTAAAGGAATTGGAAAAAGAAATGTCAAGAATCTCAAGGAAAGTTTTGAAAGAAAGTAGGATTTTAGTTGAGAACTTTCTGGTAGAAAGTAGGACTTAAAATTGGGTCATTTTAGGTTGCAGAAAATATTAAATGCTGACTAAGGTGTTTACACTTTGTATTTCAAACAATGGAGAGGCAGTGAAGGTTTTTCAAGAAGAGAAAGTCATACAGTCAATGTTCTACCTTAAGAGACATGAACATCACTGAGAAGAATGAATTGACAATGATTTTTGAGCAATTATTTATCATGTACTTTCAGGTGAATTATATGATTTAGCTCTAACACAGACATAAGTTAGGAGTTATTATTTCCATGTTGTAAATAAGAAAACAACTTCAGAAAGGATATATGGTTTACCCTCAACAGCAAAATTAGAACAAGTATTATTTCTATATCCCCAGTGCCTAGTATATTATCTAGCACAATATATGCTGATAATATTTATTTAATATCTAATTACTCATGTAATTCTCCATTTCAAAGAAAATGCTTTTTTTCAACCCATTGGGTTGGAATTACAAAACATAGTCTTAGATGATAATGACACCAGGTATAATCAGCATCATTATCCATACAGCAAATTTACTTTATCAAAGAAATTTTCTATGACATAATTGCATCCTCAAATACGTCCCATGAGTGCAGGTATTATTATTTCCAAAGGGAAAATTGAGAACCAAGTCATTTATCTCGGGACTCATGCCTTACTTATTGCAATGCTGGTGGGACTGAGTATAATTTTTTAAAGACAAAGTTATTCTTGTGTATATGGCATGAAGAGGGCTAAAAACCACACTTCCCATAATATAACATAAGATTTTCTTCTCTACAAGCCACTTTAATATCAATAATTATACATTTCACACAGATAGAATCTCCTTATAGAAAGTTACAAAGAATAGTTGAAAATACTTTCATTGAGATGTACTCTGTTTTACTTAATCCTTACTCTTGAAATGTTGGGCCAGTTTAGAAAGAACAAGAATAATTTAGTTAAAATTGGCTTCATCAGATGTAACTCTTATAGTGATTTTGGAATGAGTACAACTAGCCTTACAATGAAATCACTCTGCTTTATCAAAGTCCCTAAAAGGTGAGATTAGAAGTGCATTCTGTTGGTTATGTTACTAAAATTCACTATCATAATATATTCATTATGGAGATCTCATAGGAGATCTTGGCTATCCTTCCAAAGGTTCAATGCTTCTTCCTGGATCTCTCACTGCAAACAAGTATTGGTGAATCAAAACAAATTCATATGATTCTAAAAAGGCTAAATTCAACATTCACATATGGCATTTTCTTCAACAATTCTTAACTCTTTTGTATATTTTCTTCCATCAAATTCAAGATTCGAATGTAATGTAATACAATGTATAAGAATCTAATGCAATTATACATCTCAATTATGACAAATGGCTTTACCTACTTTTGCTATTCTTGGCAAACTGTGCACTCACAGTTCTTTCACAACCAGATCTCCCAACAGTCCTGTCTACAGGTTTTCTATAGCACAAGGCCAAGGCATAATTCAGGTACTGTACAATAAAAGTTAAGTTTCAGTGTATGAACCTCCAAGCAAAGGTTCACAAACGTATATCACAGCGTAAAGCTGTGAGTATTTGGAAGATAATAGGAGGAAAGCAACCTAACCAAAGGGAACAAATCCTAAACTGTCCCGTCTTAATTACAGTTTTCTTATTCTCCTGAGAAAACTTATTCCACATTCTCAGCTACCATTTATATATCTTAGTGATGAATGGAGATATTATAGTATAATGTAGTAGCAGATTATAGTCAAGTTTCTAGAAAATTTGAGGATACTTACAGTATTCTCCCCTGGAGAAGGAAATGGCAATCCACTCCAGTGTTCTTGTCTGGAGAATCCCACGGACAGAGGAGCCTGGTGGGCTGCCGTCTATGGGGTCGGAGAGAGTCCGACACGACTGAAGTGACTTAGCATGCACAGTATTCTTTCCAGAATGAAAATTGATTCATTACCCATATGTATTCTAAAATATGAGTAGCATGTGCACCAAGTTTATTCCCAATGCCTTTAAAAATTAATAATAGAAACAAAGTTTATCTCTGTATTACTTGATCTATTGAAATAAGTAATTTTATCATTTTTTTAAAATTCACATATTTATTGGTTCTTAGAAGTGTGATTTTTCATATGCCAACTTGGTTAATAGTCAATTAACTTAATTAATTCTATGTTTACCTGAAATAAACAGATTAACAACCTCTAATTAATCAGAATTAGCTAGATGTTACCATAAAGTTATTTTCCTGGTATAATTAAAGTCCGTCTTCAGTTGACTTTAAGAAAATTATCTTATATAATTTGAGGGCATCTGTCTGAGTCTTATGGAAGAGATTAAATGCAGAATTGAGGTTAGACCAGGGTAGAAAAGTAATTCTGCTTGGGAACAACAGCTTTGGCCCATGCCATAGGTTCAAACTTTCCCATAATCATCCCTTTCTGAATACCCATCCTAGGAATTCAGGACTGGCTTACTTGTCATAACAGTGTAAGCCAATTCTTGTAATCTCACTCTTCTGTGTGCTCTCTTTCTGTGTGTGTGTGTATTTCAATTTTATCTGTTAATTTGGCTAGGTTATCATGTTGCCATAAAAGTATTTATATAATCAGCTGAATTTAAGTAAAGGAGATTATTTTGTATAATGTGGGTGAACCTCATCCCATCATTTGAAGGTCTTAAGAGCAAAAATGAGGTTTTCAAAGAAGAAATGAATAAATGTGTGTGAGATATATATACAGATCTCATAAGCTTTTCTTTTTATGTATTATAGTTACATACATTACACATATTATATATAAATCATCATATATATATAGTATAGGCATACTTCCTATGGAATCAGTTACAAATAGATGCAAGACATTGTACTATGTTCTCTAGGAGATACATACATACATAGGAGTTCACCATTAGTAGAAAAAATAAGACAAGAAGAAAGCATTAATATGCAACAGTAAGTGGTAATAAAACTACAAACGAGGTAAAGGTAAAATGATTTGGAAGTTCAATGCAGAAAAGTTATGGACAAACGAAAAACCCAAAAAGGGTTGAATCCAATTATTCATCGATTTATATCTGATTTTACACTTTACAGTATAAGAGTAAATTTAAGACATATAAAAGTTATTTCAGTTACAAACTTACACAGAGTATATATATAACTTCCATTTTAAAATCCTTTTCACTGTAAACTCTTAAAAAATGTGCTTCATGGCTTCACATATATATAAATGTATGATATAGATAACCTGTGATAAGTTCATTAACTTATCAGAATTCAGCAAATAAGTACAACATTTTATGGTTTTTAAATTATGCTACTGTTTAGTTCAAAGCTGACTTAAAAATACATTGTCCTGAGGGCAAAATATACAATCTATTCCTTTGGCATTATATAGAAACAATTTAGGTCGTCCCTCATGGCTCAGTCAGTAAAGGTTCTGCCAGAAATGCAGGAGACCCAGGTTCAAACTCTGGGTCGGGAAGATCCCCTGGAGAAAGAAATAGCAACCCACTCCAGTATTCTTCCTGGAGAATCCCATGGACAGAAGAGCCTGGTGGGTACACGGGGTCACAGTGTCAGACATAACTGAGCGACTGACAGTTTCACTTTAGAAACAATTTAGAATAAAAGGGAAAGATGATTAGATTTGAGTATCTCTAAAGGCATGGATTTTTTAAATTAAATATTTGACCATGTCAAATATGTCAAAACATATCTTTAGAGATATTTGAACCTAATCATCTCATCCCATTTATTCTAATTTTTTTCTGAAGTGAAAGTTTGAGAACTAACACCCACAAAAGATATCCTTTTCACTATAGGGGACTGGAAAGCAAAAGTAGGAAGTCAAGAGATACATGGAGTGACAGGTAATTTTGGCCTTGTAATAAAAAACAAAGCAGGTCAAAGGCTAACAGAGTTTTGCCAAGAGAATGCACTGGTCATAGCAAACACCCTCTTCCAACAACACAAGAGAAGACTCTACACATGGACATCACCAGATGGTCAATACTGAAATCAGATTGATTATATTCTTTGCAGCCAAAGATGGAGAAGCTCTATACAGTCAGCAAAAATAAGACCAGGAGCTGACTGTGGCTCAGATCATGAACTCCTTATTGCTAAATTCAAGTTTAAATTGAAAAAAGTAGGGAAAACCACTAGACCATCCAGGTATGACCTAAATCAAATCCCTTATGACTATACAGTGGAAGTGAGAAATAGATTCAAGGGATTAGATCTGATAGACAGAGTGCCTGAAGAACTATGGACAGAGGTTTGTGACACTGTACAGGAGGCAGTGATCAAGACCATTCCCAAGAAAAAGAAATGTAAAAAGGCAAAATGGTTGTCTGAGGAGGCCTTACAAATAGCTGAGAAAAGAAGAGAAGTGAAAAGCAAAGGAGAAAAGGAAAGATATACCCATTTGAATGCAGAGTTCCAAAGAATAGCAAGGAGAGATAAGAAAGCCTTCCTCAGTGATCAATGCAAAGAAATAGAGGAAAATAATAGAATGGGAAAGACTAGAGATCTCTTCAAGAAAATTAGAGATACCAAGGGAACATTTCATGCAAAATGGGCATAGAAAAGGACAGAAACGGTATGGACCTAACAGAAGCAGAAGATATTAAAAAGAGGTGGCAAGAATACACAGAAAAACTATACAAAAAAGATCTTCATGACCCAGATAACCATGATGGTGTGATCACTCACCTAGAGCCAGACATTCTGGAATGCAAAGTCAAGTGGACCTTAGGAAGCATCGCTATGAACAAAGCTAGTGAAAGCAATGGAATTCCAGTTGAGCTATTTCAAATCCTAAAAGATGATTCTGTGAAAGTGCTGCACTCAATAAGCTGGCAAATTTGGAAAACTCAGCAGTGGCCACAGGACTGGAAAAGATCAGTTGTCATTCCAATCTCAAAGAAGGCCAATGCAAAAGAATGCTCAAACTACTGCACAATTGCACTCATCTCACACACTAGTAAAGTAATGCTCAAAATTCTCCAAGAAAGGCTTCAACAGCACATGAACCATTAACTTCCAGATGTTCAAGTTAGATTTAGAAAAGGCAGAGGAATCAGATATCAAATAGCCAACATCCGTAAGATCATTGAAAAAGCACAAGAGTTCCAGAAAAACATCCAATTCTGCTTTATTTGCTACAACAAAGCCTTTGACAGTGTAGATCACAATAAACTATTGAAAATTGCTAAAGAGATGGGAATACCAGACCACCTTACCTGCTTCCTGAGAAATCTGTATGCAGGTCAAAAAGCAACAGTTAGAAATGGACATGGAACAACAGACTGGTTCCAAATAGGAAAAGGATTATGTCAAGGCTGTATATTGCCTTGTATATTGTATATTGTACATTGTATATTGTATATTGTATATTTAACTTCTATGCAGAGTGCATCATGTGGAATGCTGGGCTGGATGAAGCACAAGCTGGAATCAAGATTGCAGAGAGAAATATCAATTAATTCAGATACACAGATGACACCACCGTTATGGCAGAAAGCAAAAAAGAAGAACTTCTTGATGAAAGTGAAAGAGGAGAGAGAAAATGTTGCCTTAAAGCTCAACATTCAGAACACTAAGACCATGGCATCTGGTCCCATGACTTCATGGCAAATAGATGGGGAAACAGCGGAAACAGTGGCAGACTTTATTTCTGGGGGCTCCAAAATCACTGCTGACGGTGACTACAGCCATGAAATTAAAAGATGCTCCTTGGAAAAAAGCTATGACCAACCTAGACAGCATATTAAAAAGCAGATACATTACTTTGCCAACAAAAATCTGTCTAGTCAAAGCTATGGTTTTTCCAGTAGTCACATATGGATGTGAGAGTTGGACTATAAAGAAAGCTGAGTGCCGAAGAATTGATGCTTTTGAACTGTGGTGTTGGAGAAGACTCTTGAGAGTCCCTTGGACTGCAAGGAGATCCAACCAGTCAATCCTAAAGAAAATCAGTCCTGAATATTCATTGGAAGGACTGATGCTGAAGCTAAAACTCCAATACTTTGGCCACCTGATGCGAAGAACTGACTCATTGGAAAAGACCCTGATGCCAGGAAAGATTGAAGGAGGGAGGAGAAGGGGACGACAGAGGATGAGATGGTTGGATGGCATCATTGACTCAACTGGGATTGAGTTTGAGTAAGCTCCAGAAGTTGGTGATGGACAGGGAAGCCTGGTGTGCTGTAGTCCATGGTAGGTCACAAAGAGTCAGGCATGACTGAGCAACTGAACTGAAATGAACTGACCATATCACATAAAACAACATGCATTCATTGGAGACCCTTAATAAATACAAATGAAATACGTCTCTGGCAATTACTCTTCATTTCTGGGACACATTAAAATTTTGTAATTATTTCAAACAATGTTACTAATATTTAAATAGTCAGTCTTATTTGGTAGACTAAATTATAGATGTTATAATACTTAGATATGTATCCTGGTCACAGTTACCCATTTGTTTTAGCTTGTAGTACACCCTGTTTCTCCATCATTCATAGTTTCTGTGTTCTTTTTCATTTCCCTTCATTTTCACTTTAAATCTACATAACTGAAAGACTAAGTTTTCTACTGATGATACAAAGTAAAGCACAGTCATCAGTGAATCTTACAAACTTTCTTTTCAATTAAATTAAGCAGATAGTATTCACCTGGTGAAAAACATATTACTAATCAAATTCCTAGGTAAACAAATTTCGAATTTTAGCCAGAGAAGAAAAAAGTTCTCTCCATGCAATATGAACACAGGGTTAATGTTGGCTCTCCTGATATAGCAGTCTTTATGGCAATGACACAACATATACACATAAGTTAAGGTTTAGTAAATTGGACCAAATGTCTCTCTGTTTACATTTGGTCAGACACATTTTAAAATGTATTATGTTAAAATAAACAAATGGGACCTAATGAAACTTAAAAGCTTTTGCACAACAAAGGAAACTATAAGCAAGGTGAAAAGACAGCCTTCAGAATGGGAGAAAATAATAGCAAATGAAGCAACAGACAAAGGATTAATCTCAAAAATATACAAGCAACTCCTGCAGCTCAATTCCAGAAAAATAAATGACCCAATCAAAAAATGGGCCAAAGAACTAAACAGACATTTCTCCAAGGAAGACATACAGATGGCTAACAAGCACATGAAAAGATGCTCAATATCACTCATTATCAGAGAAATGCAAATCAAAACCACAATGAGGTACCATTACACGCCAGTCAGGATGGCTGCTATCCAAAAGTCTACAAGCAATAAATGCTGGAGAGGGTGTGGAGAAAAGGGAACCCTCTTACACTGTTGGTGGGAATGCAAATTAGTACAGCCACTATGGAAAACAGTGTGGAGATTTCTTAAAAAGCTGGAAATAGAACTGCCATATGACCCAGCAATCCCACTCCTGGGCATACACACCAAGGAAACCAGATCTGAAAGAGACACATGCACCCCAATGTTCATCACAGCACTGTTTATAATAGCCAGGACATGGAAGCAACCTAGATGCCCATCAGCAGACGAATGGATGAGGAAGCTGTGGTACATATACACCATGGAATATTACTCAGCCACTAAAAAGAATTCATTTGAATCAGTTCTAATGAGATGGATGAAACTGGAGCCCATTATATGGAGCGAAGTAAGCCAGAAAGATAAAGACCATTACCGTATACTAACACATATCTATGGAATTTAGAAAGATGGTAACGATAACCCTATATGCAAAACAGAAAAAGAGACTCAGATGTATAGAACAGACTTGTGGACTCTGGGAGAAGGCGAGGGTGGGATGTTTCAAGAGAACAGCATCGAAACATGTATATCTAGGGTGAAACAGATCACCAGCCCAGGTTGGGTGCATGAGACAAGTGCTCGGGCCTGGTGCACTGGGAAGACCCAGAGGGATGGGGTGGAGAGGGAGGTGGGAGGGGGACCGGGTTGGGGAATACATGTAAATCCAAGCTAATTCATTTCAATGTATGACAAAAACGACTGCAATGATGTAAAGTAATTAGCCTCCAACTAATAAAAATAAATGGAAAAAAAATTTTAAAAATAAAAAAATAAAATGTATTATGTTACCTCCCAGTGAAATAAATAAGAAGCTCTCTTCTACCTATAGCAGGCTGTCTCAGCATAGAACACTGTTCCTTGGAAGCAGGTACTAGGACACATTTTTAATCAGAGTTCTACTAATTAATCCCCCTGGAATGGTACATCTGAGAGAAACAAATTCATCCTTTCATTAAAATCCAAATCCCCCCCATAAAAACCAGTAATTTCTGTTTTCATTTACAGAAAAGATGATGGGAATTCAACAAGTTGGCTCCTAGTGTGGTATTCAAGGAGTAAGCGTGAAGGTCAGAAAGCAAATTAACACAGACCTCAATCAGATGTTGAATAGTTTCATACTAACAAATGTAGGAGGAGAATTAGTTATTTAATTCCAGCTGAATAAAACCATTTAGTTGAAATGAGACAAGTCACTGAGTAAAGAGTTTAACTGCATCAGCATGAGGCTTAATAATATTTTATTTGTTTAACCAAAAATCAACAATGGAAATAGCATAGAAACCACTTTTCACTACCATTGGTAACTAACACTGTTTCTGTATTCCATGGCTCTAATAGTCAGGAAAAGTGTGATTTATTGCTGTTGAATTAGAGACCTGTTTTTAACACAATTCAGTTAATGTGTTATCACATTTATACAACAATAATGTGGTTACAAGAAGTGCAATATGATAAAGTATAAAAAGATACAGTTGAAAGTATATAAAACTACAAAATCATCCTGCAGCAGAAAGGAAGGCAGCGTGTCCCTTTGCAGACTACCTCCAAATCCCATCTCCAAACTTCTCCAATGTGAAGATGCTCTCTCAAGATTATATAAGCTAATGAAATCATTTATCTATACAGACTCTACTTTAAGCTCATAAAGTTGTAGTATACCAGTCCAACTAAGGCATAATCAAGCAAAATGACTTATGAAATCTGAATAAAAATAAAATTACTGAGAGGAAAAATGTCAAATCCACTATTTTATACAAAAAAGAAGAAACCTGCATGAATACTAGATTTTTATGCAGCTATTAAAAATGTGTATTTTTTAAGAAATATGATTAAGAGTTATGCCACTTTAAATTCAAAGCAAAAAAAAAAAGAACAATAACTACAACAAACTGCAAGTATCTGAAAATGTGTGTGTAAGTGGATAAGGACAAGAAAGGCATACATGAAGATGAAAATAGTTGCTCTGTTAGGATTACATAATTTTTGAATTTTTCTCTTTCAAAGATTCCTTCAGTATTATTGAAATATATCAACTTATTCACTAAAGTCCAATGAACATAAAATCCAAATAAAAAATCAACATAGCCAACAAAGAAAAATTTTAGCCCATGGCTTAGTAAAATTTTCATTTCAAGCATTATACTTTAATATCACAAAAACTGTGTCACAGAATGTATAGGTTAAATGAAAAACTCTTGCTATGGTTGGGTCCTCTCTCTTCCCACTGTCTCAGAATATTTGAAAAAAGGGCAGAACAAATAGACAGTGGTATCCATCAGGAGGACTTCTATTATAGGGAAATTTTTACTTTAAAACATTAGAATTTCTCATTTGAATATCATCTTCAGGGTCTTATTGATCTTTGGGATCTTAGTTTAGGCCTGGCTCAGTTGCTCAATAAAGACTTCTAGAATTAATAGCTAAATGATTATTATTATATCTGAATACAAATTTTTCAGTTACAATCTTTGTACAATAGCAACTGTGAATAAGATTTACTGGAGATTTCAGAATAGTTACATGATCCATTATTGAAAACATAATACTCAGTGATTTTTATAAAACTGGTCTGCTAAATCATAAGCCCAAGATTATTTATTTTATGAAACTTTCCAAATAGTTAGTAAGGTTGTAAAAAAAATTTGAAAATATACTTTGTGTATGTTAACTGACTTTTCAGTTCTCTAAAACATGAGGAATAAACCAGTAATGTATTCTACAGAAAATGTACTGCCAAGAAGTTTGGTAATAACAAACATCATGAGAACAACATAAAAACTATTCTTGCATTTCAATACTATTCTTTCATAAATATAGGCAGAAGCATATGTGCACATACACACACACAGTCTTATGAGTGGTAGTGTAACTATGCATTTAGTAGAGGCAACATGTTATAATAGCAACTAATGATGACAGATAATTGGTGTGAACTTTTGTCCAAGATAATTTCCAAGGAGATCAACCAAGTATCTGATAAATGCTGTTCATTTTTCTTTCAATGAACTAATCTGGCATCACATGAATTTTTGAATCTTTAGAAGAGAGTTCATCCTATATTGCTTCTCTAATGTTTATGAGAAGAAAAATTTTTCTCAATATCTTGAAGAAAATCTGTGGTCTAAATAATGCATCACTGCTCTAAGCCAATTTGACATATAGGATTATAATTTTATAACACTTCTAGAGCATATAGTATATTTACTTCATATAAATCAGACAATAAAGGTTAGGATAGTCCCACCCTGGATTACAGTATGTAACATCTTACAGAAAAAAGAAGTAATTTGCAGGTTAGCCCCATTAGACATGGTATATAGGCAGAGGAAAACTGAAAGTACAATAAAGTTGAGTTTTTAAAAACATGTAGCCATACTACCCACACCAGCGGTCCTAATGATGATATAGCAGGGTGTTATCATCCCTCTCCCCTACCTGATGGCAGCAGAACTCTGCTATCCCTGCAAAGAGGGTGCCAACAAGGCTAGTGTTTCCTGGCCCCCTACTCAGCAGCAGTAGTAGCAGATCTAAGTCTTGCATCTCCCAGCCATTCACACAGCAGCAAAAAGCAACCAAAATCTCCAGTCTCCCAGCTCTATACTCATGAGAACAAAATGGTCCAGACTTGATGTCTCCCATCCAACTACTCAACAGTAGGAAAAAAAAAACAGGCTTGATATATTCCTGACTCCAAATCTAGTGGTAGATAGTGACTTAGAAACAAAATTTATCAACACTTCCACCCAATGACAAAAGGTAGCCCAGGCAGCTGTCACTGCCACCACCCCCCAGCAACAGTGGCAGAGATTGAGCAGGAAGCTGACTGGCAAGGCAACTCAGCGCAGAACAGGATAAATGCTCTGTTCCACAAACCCAGTGTTACTCAGTCTCCTAGTGGTATATCAAGAGGCCTAGAGAATCCCTTTTGCCCACATGGGATAACCAACAGGGACTGCGGCATAGGAAAAATGCTTCATCTGGCAATTATTAATTATCTTGAAGCAAATGAAAAAAATTGCAAAATCTCAGCAAAGAAACAGAAGCAGGGAAAAGAACCAGATGGAATTAAAACACTGGAAAAGACCAAAAAAAAAAAAAAAAAGGATTTAAAACCTCACTGAATGGTCTCAGGACATAGAATTGGAATTCACACAAATTGAAAGCCACACACACACACAGAAGAACAGGGCCACAGAGACCTGGGAGGCAATAACAAAAGATCTAATATTTGTATCACTGGATAAGGAAAAGAGAATGGTATTCAAAAAGAAGTTAAATCCTTAAAAATGACTAAAGAAAGCTCTCCAATAAAGAAAGAAAATAAAAGCAGAAGAAGGCATGGAACTTCAGAAAGGAAAAGGAGGAATAAAAGAATGGATAATATAGGGATGACTATAAGGTGAGTTTCTTAAATCATATTTGACATTATACTCAATGTTTTTATATTTATATATTTTAATATCCATAGCAACCATGAAGAAAGCTATAAGGTGATATAGTTTTTAAAAACTATAAATAAATCAAGGTTTACAAAAGTGTCCAAATCATTATAGGAAGAAAAGAACAGAGAAACAAGAAACTGAGGGGAGATAAAAGAGTAAATATATGTTAAAATGGTAACTTATGTATAACATATAAATAATTTATCTATAAATGGCATAAATGCACAAAAGACAGAGATCAGTAGAGTGGATAAAAACCAGTACACAACTATATGCCATTTAAACAAAATTCACTTCAAACAAGACTGAGTATACAGGGATGGAAAATATATATAATTGAAACACCAAAATAAGTGGGAGTAGCTATATTAATATCAGCTAAAGTATTACACATTTCAGAGCAAAAAAATTATTCAGGATGAAGAGGGACATTAAACAATAATGAAAGGATAAATCCATCAAAAATATATAGAGATCCTAAATGTGTGTGTATCAAAGAAGAGGCTGCAAAATAGGTGAAGCAAAACCTGAGCTGTACACAGAAATAGATTAATTCATCATTATACTTAAGAAATTCAACACCTCAGTTGTACCAATTAATAAACGAAACAGAAATCAGGAAAGACATAAAAAAATGAACAATATACAGTCAACCAACAGCACCTAATTAACATTTATAGAACACTCCCACACTATAGCAAGACAGGTATTATTTCCAAGCACCCACTAAACATTCACAAGATATACTAAATACTGAGTCACAAAGCAAATCTCAATAAAACTATATAGAATATGTTCTCTGAATATAATTGAATCAAACTAAATATCAACAGAAAGAACACAATATATTTTAAAGATAAATATTTCAAAATTAAACAATGTACATTCAAATAATCACCAATCAAAAAGGAAGTCTCTTGCTGAATTTCAGAAAGTACTAGAAATTAAAGAAAATGAACACACAATATATCAAAATTTGTATTATACTATTAAAGCAATGCTGAGTGGGAAATTTATAGCACTAAATGCACACAACAGAAAAGAGAAAAGGCATCAAGTAAATATGCTTAGTTCCTTCCTCAAGGTGATTAAAAAAAAAAAAAGGAAGAGAAAAATAAACCTGAGAAAACATAAGGAATGGAATAATAAAGAAAATAAATCAATAAATTTAAAAATATAAAAATAGAGAAAACAAAGAAAACAAAGACCCAACCTTTTGTTTTCTTTGTGGCTAGTTGGCATTTTAACTATTAAGGCAAAAAATCTTCTACAAAATTAGGATTTGCTTTTCCAGTGGTCATGTATGGATGTGAGAGTTGGACTGTGAAGAAAGCTGAGCGCTGAAGAACTGATGCTTTTGAACTGTGGTGTTGGAGAAGACTCTTGAGAGTCCCTTGGACTGCAAGGAGATCCAACCAGTCCATCCTAAAGGAGATCAGTCCTGGGTGTTCATTGGAAGGACTGATGCTGAAGCTGAAACTCCAATACTTTGGCCACCTCATTCGAAGAGTTGACTCATTGGGAAAGACCCTGATGCTGGGAGGGATTGGGGCAGGAGGAGAAGGGGACGACAGAGGATGAGATGGCTGGATGGCATCACCGACTCGATGGACATGAGTTTGAGTAAACTCCGGGAGTTGGTGGTGGACAGGGAAGGCCTGGCGTGCTGCAATTCACCAGGTCGCAAAGAGTTAGCCACGACTGAGCGACTGAACTGAACTGAACTGATGTACTATATAAGGTCTTTCCAACTGGCTCTAGTGGTAAAGAACCTGCTTGCCAATTCAGGAGATGTAAGAGACATGGGTTTGATCCCTGGATCAGGAAGATCCCTGGAGAAGGAAATGGCTACCCACTTCAGTATTCTTGCCTGGAGAATCTCATGGACAGAGGAGCCTGGTGGGCTACAGTCCATAAGGTTGCAAAGAGTTGGACATGACTGAAATGACTTAGCACACACACACACATATTAAAACTAAATGTAGATGCAATTATCAGTTAAATTAATAAAATGCAACTCCCAAATTAATTCTGTGACTTTGAAAGTTAGAAAATTATATATTATATCAGAAGTCATTATTGAGTCTACATGGAAAAATCTGTGATGGACTTTTGGAATATGGCTACTCAATCTCCTAACCACTCACACCTTCTTCTCTCCCAATAATTTGTAAATATGGTACTGAAGCTTTGTGATTTCAAATAACAATTCAATATGTAAAGACTCAAAAGGGGATTCTTATTCATTAATATACATGTGTATATATGTGTGTGTGTGTGTGTGTGTGTGTGTGTGTGTGTATAAATCTAAAACTCTGAATTTATATTTTAAAGATTTGGGATAGTTGAGTATGGACGATGCTTTTGTGTTAAGGCAGGATAAGGGCATTCTCAAAACAAGCAGAGGGCAATATTACATTTATTGTACTTATAGGCTAGGATAGCTATAACTTCTGGAAAAGGGATAAACTAGAATTTTGGAAAGGAAGGAGACCCCAGAAACCATCTGGGATATAGTATATACAATAGGTCAAATAAACTAATTGTCAAGTTCCTAAACTGGAGAATAATATTGTGATTTTCTAAATCCATTTGTTTAATGATAATATGTTTTCTACTAAATGAAAACAAATTTGAAGGTCTTAGGTATAAACTAGAAAAACATGTATAAAAAGTGTAATTTAAGATTCAGCATGGTAAAGATGTCAACTCATTGGAAAAGACTGTGATACTAGGAAAGATTGAAGGCAAGAGGAGAAAGGGACAACAGAGGACAAGATGGTTGAATGGCACCACCCACTAAACGGACATGAATTTGAGAAACTCTGGGAGATAGTAGAGGACAGAGGAGCCTGATATTCTGCAGTCCATGGGGTTGCGAAGAGTGGGACGTAACTTAGTGACTAATAACAACAACATGTTTATTGCCACATAATTCAAAATAGCCAAGATATGTAAACAACCTAAACACTCATCAATAGATTAATGGATAAAGATGTGTTACATATACACTATGGAATACTATTTATCCAAGAGAAAAGAAGATATCCTTTCATTTGTGACAACATAGTTCAACCTTGAGCACATTATTCTAAGTGGGTTAAATCAGACAAAGACAAGTACCATATGATATTACTTTTATGTGGAGTCTAAAAAAAATTAAACCTGTAAGGAACAGAATAAAATAGTGGTTACCAGGGAATGTGGGTAAGAAATATAAGAGATAGGGTAAAAACTTTTAATAAGTAGTAAAAAAAGCCATAGCTAATTAACACAGCAATGAACATAGACAAAAAATTCTGTACTATAATTCTGTAATGTGATAATTATCACTACAAGGGAATTGTATCATAATTTATAAATGTGTCATTGAAAAGACCCTGATGCTGGGAAAGATTGAAGGCAGGAGGAGAAGGAGACAACAGAGGATGAGATGGTTGGATGGCATCATTGACTTGATGGACATGAGTTTGAGCAAGCTCTGGGAGTTGGTGATGGACAGGGAAGCCTGGCGTGCTGCAGTCCATGGGGTCACAGAGTCAGACGTGACTGAGCAACTAAACTGAACAGAATGCACTGTACATCTTAAACTTATACAATGTTACAGATCAAATTAATTCAATAAAATGCTTGTTAAATAATAATCACTTCAATTCTCCTCATTTCAATTTGTAGATACAGAAAAACCTTAGTGATCTTACCTTATATGACTGACAGCTTTAACTACATAGAAATGAGGAGAAAGATACTTTAGCTTTATCTTAGCAAACTAATTCAAATCATTTTCAGCATGTGCTTGGGTTATTGCAAATTCCAAAGATTGGTTTATGATGAGCTGCTAGAGTGAGTGCAGCAAGAAAAGGATGAATAAAACCAATAGCAGAGTTCAAAATGCAGTTCTTAACTGCTTTGAAAAGAATTGTAGAGCATTTTAAGCAGGCACAAACAAAGGGAAGAAATATCTTTTAACAGAAGCTTTATTTGGTTATCCAGGAAATACTTCTGTCTCTGGAGGAATACATTCATTTGCTCTGTTTAGTTATGTGAATTTCACCTACGCATATGTATGCTTTTGTTATGCAAAATGCCATGGGGTGTTTTTAGTGCTTATTTTCTTCTCTCTCTCTCTCTCTCTCTCTCTTTTTACATTAAGAATTACATATCAAGGGACAATATATTATTTTGTGGCAAAATACATAACTACAGGCAAAGCAGGAGGTAGCATTTAAGTGCTGTTGCTATGGATAGAATCTTGAGGCCAGTAATATTTTCTAATTAGAAGTTTGCTCTGCGTCATCCTTTTCAAATCCATTATGGTTTTAAATGTTAAACTGTGGTGGTTTTTCAAATATTGCTTGGATAATGGTGATTAGGAAAAAGTGGAAATAAATGTCCTCTGGGTGTCCTTACCTGAATTGTTCTCAGGCAATTAAAAATGAGAATATCCTATACAGAATTCCATCATTTATACTACCAATACTCCTTCTGTGTCCCTTATTTTGATAAACCACTCTAAATTTCTTGCAGATCCCAAATTAAATAAATGTAGTTCTTTGATTCTCCACCACAGCAGCATATTAGGATAACCTAAGCAGATTGTTTTTAATCAATGGGCCTTGTTTTCTTTAGAGGAGTTTAAGTTTATAGACAGGAAAGTACAGGGTTTCCACATCCTCCCTTACTCCATGTACAGTTTTCTTTAAAATTCACATTTTGTGTCAGTATGGTACAATCATTACAACTGTTAAAAAGAAAGAACAGGTCCACAATAGAGTCACTTATGCTAACATCCACCAAGACTTAAAACCTAAACCCACTGCAATCTCAGTCTCTCCCATGAGTGGAATTTTAAACCAAAATCAGTTTAAAATCTCCTGGTCAACACCGTGGATGTAATTTGCCTAAAATCCCCAATATTCCTCTAAAGGCAGGTGATCTTACTTGCACCAATACTCTGTTTTAACTTCCTTGCCCCACCATTTTCTTGCCTATAAAAACTTTTCTTTTATTTATTTTTTAAAATTGGAGGATAATTGCTTTACAAGGCTGTGTTAGTTTGTGCAATACAACAGTGTGAATCATCTGTAAGTATACATATATCACCCAAGCCTTCAGCAAATCTAATCTCTTTGCTGGTGGAAGGTCTTGCTTCCATGTCAGTGGCTGCTGACTGATCAGGGTGGTGGTTGCTAAAGGCTTGGGTGGCTGTGGCAACTTCTTAAAATAAGACAACAGTGAAGTTTGCTGCATCAATTGACTCTTTCTTTCATGAACAATTTCTCTGTAGCATGAAATGCTGTTTGAGAGAATTTTACCCACAGTAGAACTTCTTTCAAAATTGGAGTCAATCCTCTCAAACCCTGCTGCTGCTTTATTAACTAAGTTTATGTAATATTCTAAATCCTTTGTTACTATTTCAACAATCTTCACAATATCTTCACCAGGAGTAGATTCTATCTAAAGAAACTGCTTTATTTACACATTCCTAAGAAGCAATTCCTCACCCATTCAAGTTTTAGCTTGAAATTGCAGTTATTCACTCACATCCTTAGGCTCCACTTTTAATTCTAGTTTTCTTGCTATTTCCACCACATCTGCAGTGACTTCTTTTACTGAAGTCTTGAACCCCTCAAAGTCATCCTTGAGGGTTGGAATGGATTTTTCTCTGGATTAGGCTTTAGCTTAAGGGAATTTTGTGGCTGATTTGATCTTCTACCCAGACCATTAAACCTTCCTATCACTTCTCGGCCTTTTGGCTAAGATCAAGTGTAAACCTTCCTGTTCATCAACAATAAGTCTGCTTCACTGTCTTATCATGCACGTTCAGTGGAGTAGTACTCTTAATTTCCATCAAGAACTTTTTCTTTACATTCATAACTTGGCTAATTGTTTCACAAAGGAGGCCTAGCTTTCAGCCTATCACAGCTTTAGCATGCCTTCCTCACTAAACTCAATCATTTCTAGTTTTTGTTTTAAATCGAGAGACATGTGACTCATCCTTTCACTTGAACACATAGAGGCCACTGTAAGGTTACTAAGTGATCTAATTTTAATAGGGAGGTCTGGAAGAAGTGGGTGGGATCAGGAGAATATCTGGTCAGTGGAGCTGTAATAATACACAAACATTAATTTCACCATCTTATATGAGTGCAGTTTGTGGCAGTTTACAATTTGTAAAAACCATGGTATCTGCAAAACACAAAAAGCTAAGTGCAACAAAATGAGGTATGCCTGTATTTGGCATCTGCAACATCACCTAGCATCCATTTGGTCACACAGTAGGAGGACTTTCCTTGGTAGCTCAGCTGGTTAAGAATCTGCCTGCAATGCAGGAGACCCCATTTTGATTCCTGGGTCAGAGAAGATCCCTGGAGAAGTAATAGGCTACCCACTCTAATATTCTTGGGCTTCCCTGGTGGCTCAGCTGGTAAAGAATTTGCCTGCAGTGTGGGAGACCTGGGTTCAATCCCTGGGTTTGGAAGACCCCCTGGAGAAGGGAACGGCTGCCCATTCCAGTATTCTGGCCTGGAGAATTCCAAGGGGTTGCAAAGAGTTGGACATGACTGAGTGACTTTCACTTCACTTCAGGTGCTCATAAGTATATTAATTAGACAATTCCAGAACTCTTCAATATTGGTCCAGTCCATTAATATGTGATTTGCATATATGACTGCATTAATACTTATATATTACTAAACATTATTGATTGTCCATGTACCAGGAATTCTGTTATGCACTAAAAATACAAAGAATAAGATAGAGTCCCTACCCCTAAGGAACTTGAAATCTATGGGGGGAAACATGTTTTTAAACAGATTACATTACAGATTGTGGTGTACTCTCTTAAGCATAGATTCCTATGGCCACAAAGAAGACCAACTAACAGGATTTGGGGTTGTGGAGTAGAGAAGCCTTCTTAAAGGAGATGAGATCTAAATTAGGTTAAGCTATAAAGAACAGGTGGAGAAGGAAATGGCAACCCACTCCAGTATTCTGGCCTGGAGAATCCCATGGATGGAGGAGCCTGGTGGGCTACAGCCCACAGAGTCGCAAAGAGTCAGACATGACTGAGCGGCTTCACTTTTACTTTTTTCACTTTCATAAAGAACAGGATTCACTTGTGGGTATTTCCCAGATGGAATGAGTGTATATATACCTCAAGAGACATATATAAGAATGCTCATAGCAGCTAAATTTGTAGTAAATCCAAAGTGGAAATTACTGAAATGTCCATAAGCAGTATAATGAATTTTTAAATGGTTGCAAATTCATACAATGGAATACTATATAGTAATGAGAATGTGTGAACTACTGCTACATGCAACAATGTGGATGAATCTCATAAACAAGGTTGAGCAAAAGTTATAAAGTAATATATACATTTATATCAAATTTTAAAAACAGAAAAAATAACCTACAATTATGGCTATTAGGTTTAGACAGAAGGAAATAGTTTGAGGGATCATGAAGAGACTTTTTTAGAGTTACTGTAAAGAGAATTTAGTTATGTTCTTTTTTTTTCATCTGGTTACATGAATGTATTCATGGGTATGAAAAAATATATGAGAATAAGAAATATGGTAAAGGTAAGAAACAGAAATCAGTTAAATTTTATTGAAACTCAAAGTTCTAGGCATAAGATTTTAAGAGGTAAAGCTGGAGGGATCATAGAGGGACTTATAACCATTAAGTGGAGATTGAGCTTTATCCTAAAGAGAATTTAGAAGACATGAACTATTTTAAATAGAAATGGGATATAATACTTTTACTATTTAAAGATGGATGCTCTAGGAAAAATAGTTTGGACGACAACAGGAAGACAAAACAGATGTCTATTAGAGCAGTATGGGTGAGAAATAAATTATATTAAGGTTTTAGTGAAGATGGAGAAAAGCAAATGTATTCTGGATATTTTGAAGATATGCTGAAAGAATTCAGGTATTATTTAGATTTAATGAAAAGAGAAATTAAGAATGATTTTTAGGTTTCTGGATTAGTCTATGTGAATTCATCACATGTAATGGACAGTCTTTTAGCCATAGGTGTTTGTTTTGAACTATAAGTCTGAACAGTGAGGGACCAGAGCTATGAATACATAATGCCAGCATCTGTCTGCCCCATCCCTGTATATTTAGAATAGTCTAGTCATAAACAGACACCAGTGTCATACTGCTCAGTAAGAGTAGTATCTTACTTTTTTCCACAATACTCTCCTGCTATGGCCTTGATTCTGTTTACTTTGTCACTCTTTGCAGCCAGTCCTGCGCTAACCCTTTATTGCCTGACCTTGATTCTTCACATTCTTTTGGCACAGCATTTTGCAAACTGTGATTTGTAAAGAAGCAGAATCAAAATCACCAGGGAAACGTAGTGATCAATCAGATTCTGAGACCATTTCCATCACAGCTACCTTAAACATAAAAATTGGGGTATGTTTGTTTTGCAAAGGTATTGCCATGAATGGAATTAGGTCCCCCACAAATTCATGTTGGTGTTCTAATCCCTAGTGTGATGGTACTTGAAAATGGGGTCCTTTAGAGTCGGACAGGAGTGAAGTGACTTAGCAGGAGCAGCAGCAGAGGTAATTATATTATATAAGGTCATGACAGGGATTCGGGGTGGGTGGGAGGTTTCACAATGGGATGAGTAACCTTATAAGAGGAAGAAATACCAGATCTCTCTCTGCCATGTGATAACGCAGCAAGAAGGTAGCTATCTATAGCCACAAAGACAGCTCTCATGAGAACATGACCATGCTAGCAACCTGATCTAGGAACTCCAACTTCGAGAAAATAATTCTCTCTTGTTGAAGCTACCCAGTCCCCTGAATTTTGCTATGGCAGCCCTGGTTGATTAATATAGATATAGAACACAAAGGCAACAAGTGGAGCTGGCCTGCATAATGAAATGACACCAGGAACTGGAAGGCTGACAGGAGCTCGAATTATTCTCTTCTTACCTTTAGAGCTACATGAGCTGTTGTCTCTCCTTCTCTCTGTGATTTTTCTTCAGACTTCTTTCTCATAAGATCGATTTTCTCAAGTTTTCCACAAACAGTCCTAACATGGTTAGCCCTAAATGGCAGCCTCGGTTCCTGAGTCTAGATTTTTTCAGTTCCAGGGGTCAGAAGAGACCAAATAAAAGAATTGCTGTGTTCCAATTCCAAGTTTCTAGCATGGAGAATATGAATAGTTCTCCCTGGATCAGGTGTCTGCCCCTCCTTCAATTAATTGTGACTTAAGGTGAAAGTCTTATAATTCACTATTCACCCAATAGGCTGTACATACAGAGCAGGCTCTCTAAGAAGTGTATGCACAAGATCAGATGTCCGATCAGTTGCAAGAGATGTGAGTCCTCTGAGGTATTATAAATGTATCTTTCCAGAAAGTGATATGTGTCTTTGTAGATTGTGACTGCTTTTAACAGCACATGTCTACTTGTTTTGTTTTTCTTTTCTCCTCCTCAAATTATCATCAGCATAAGTCTACTCGTTTCATTTCTTCCTATTTTTCATTTTCTACCTTTTTTGGTTCTTTACCCCGCTCTTCTCCTCATCTTCAACATTTTCCTCTTCCTCCTTCTATTCTTTTTCTTTCTCTCTTTCTGCCTCTCTCCTTTTCTCTTCTCCTCCTCTCTTCCCCATCCCTCCCTCCTTCTATTGTTTTTAAAAGCCAGGAGTGCATTGATACTTACAAAGGACACCTCTATTACCAGGAACACTAATTAATGGAATATGATAGTGAGAAGAGACTGACACTGTCAAAGTTAATGACAAATCACCTACAATAAGATGTACTTAAAGTAAAACTGGCTGTGTTATTCATGCTATTTGAAAATATGAATAGCATTAAGTACACATTTCTAAAGTGTTTCACTGTTTCATCTTGGATAGATAATTGCCACTGATTATCTACCAAGTTGTACCTGAGGCTTCTTAGAGATCTCAGTGTTTAAATTCATTACAGGATGACTTTCTCTCTGAAAAGAGAGAATGCCAGGAGAAATTATAATATAGATGAAGAAAGGGAATGAAAAACCGTAGGGCATAAATGATGATGAGTCCCCTAGAATTTTCAGTTCATAAAAACCAGGCAAGGTTAAACAAAGGCAACTCTATTGGCAGTCCAGTCACACACTGCCCCACCCACTTATTAGAAATTACCTCGAAGGCCAGAATATTTTTCTAGTGCTACCTTCAGGGATATTCTTTGAAAGAATACTATCCACATTGATGTTCTTTGCCAACAGAATTTTCCAAAAGGCTGCACTCTGGAAATTTCAGCATACAGTTATAACCCCAGGACCACAGGACATTGGTGAGACTTTAATTACTTGGTGTTTACCTAGTAGCTAGATACTTAGTTAACTATGGTAATAATCATCTGTAAAGAGCTACTGCTTCCTCCTCTTTGATAAAAGTTCATTCAAATAAAATAAGAGAGAAAAATGAAACCCGAGTAAGCCTTTAAAGAAACAAAACACTGGAACACTATTACACTTCATACTACCAGAGGAAAAGATAGATATTCCCTAACCAAACAACCTCTGATATATTTTCCTCCATGGAAACAAAGGCCAATTTGCCCAAAGCAATGGTTAATCTTGATTATTAAGATTTTCTGAGTGCATTTAAGCATTTATATAGTACCTATATCATACAAGGGGCTTCCCTGGTACCTCACTGGTAAAGAATCCACTTGCCTTTACAGAAGACGTGGGTTTAATCCCTGGGTCAGGAAGATCCCCTGGGAAATGGCAACCCACTCCAGTATTCTTGTCTGGGGAATCCCGTGGACAGAGGAGACTGGTGGGTTAGAGTCCATAGGGTTGCAAGAGTTCAAGACTTAGCAACTAGACAACAATTTCACACAAGTTGCTCAGTCGTGTCCAACTCTTTGCAACCCCATGGACTGTAGCATGCCAGGCCTCCCTGTCCATCACCAATTCCTGGAGTTTACTCAAACTCATGTCCATTGAGTCGGTGATGCCATCCAACCATCTCATCCTCTGTCGTCCCCTTCTCCTCCCGCCTTCAATCTTTCCAGCATCAAGATCTTTTCCAATGAGTCAGTTCTTCGCATCAGGTGGCCAAAGTATTGGAGTTTCAGCTTCAGCATCAGTCCTTCCAATGAATATTCAGGACTGATTTCCTTTAGGATGGATTGGTTGGATCTCCTTGCAGTCCAAGAGACTCTCAAGAGTCTTCTCCAACACCATAGTTCAAAAGCATCAGTTCTTTGGCGCTCAGCTTTCTTTATAGTCCACTTCTCACATCCAAACATGACTACTGTAAAAACAATAGATTTGACCAGATGGACTTTTGTTGGCAAAGTAATGTCTCTGCTTTTTAATATGCCACCTATGCTGGTCATAGCTTTTCTTCCAAGGAGCAAGCATCTTTTAATTTCATGGCTGCAGTCACCATCTGCAGTGATTTTGGAGCCCCCCCCCCCCCCAAAAAAGTCTCTCACTGTTTCCATTATTTCCCCATCTATTTGCCATGAAGTGATGGGACCAGATGCCATGATCTTAGTTTTCTGAATGTTGAGTTTTAAGCCAAATTTTTCACTCTCCTCTTTCACTTTCATCAAGAGGCTCTTTAGTTCTTCTTCACTTTCTGCCATAAGGGTGGTGTCATCTGAGTATCTGAGGTTATTGGTATTTCTCTCGGCAAATTTGATTCCCATTTGTGCTTCATCCTGCCCAGCATTTCTCATGAAGTCCCAGTAAGGGACAAATGTATGTGATATGGCCTATATATCTCAGAACTTAAAGTCTAGAAGGAAAAAGCAGGCATGATGGGTGTATATTAGAGTTACTTAGACATAGTAGAATGTGCACCACCAAGTAAAAGAGGAGCAAAGAGAAAATAGCTTTATACCAGGAGATGGGTTTGAATAGGTCCTTGAGAGAAAACTTAAGACATAAAAGAAAAAATTCCAGGCATAGGTGGGAAGTGAATGGGTAAGAAAAGAAATGAGAACCAGAACTTTTTTTTTTCCATTTATTTTTATTAGTTGGAGGCTAATTACTTTACATCATTGCAGTGGTTTTTGTCATACTTTGAAATGAATTAGCCATGGATTTACATGTATTCCCCATCCCGGTCCCCCCCTCCCACCTCCCTCTCCACCCGATCCCTCTGGGTCTTCCCAGTGCACCAGGCCCGAGCACTTGTCTCATGCACCCAACCTGGGCTGGTGATGTTTCACCCTAGATAATATACATGTTTCAATGCTGTTCTCTTGAAACATCCCACCCTCGCCTTCTCCCAGAGTCCACAAGTCTGTTCTATATATCTGCGTCTCTTTCTGTTTTGCATATAGGGTTATCGTTACCATCTTTCTAAATTCCATATATATGTGTTAGTATACTGTAATGGTCTTTATCTTTCTGGCTTACTTCGCTCTGTATAATGGGCTCCAGTTTCATCCATCTCATTAGAACTGATTCAAATGAATTCTTTTTAATGGCTGAGTAATATTCCATGGTGTATATGTACCACAGTTTCCTCATCCATTCGTCTGCTGATGGACATCTAGGTTGCTTCCATGTCCTGGCTATTATAAACAGTGCTGCGATGAACATTGGGGTGCACATGTCTCTTTCAGATCTGGTTTCCTCGGTGTGTATGCCCAGAAGTGGGATTGCTGGGTCATATGGCAGTTCTATTTCCAGCTTTTTAAGAAATCTCCACACTGTTTTCCATAGTGGCTGTACTAATTTGCATTCCCACCAACAGTGTAAGAGGGTTCCCTTTTCTCCACACCTTCTCCAGCATTTATTGCTCTAAATGTAAGACCAGAAACTATAAAACTCCTAGAGGAGAACATAGGCAAAACACTCTCCGACATAAATCACAGCAGGATCCTCTATGACCCACATCCCAGAATTTTAGAAATAAAAGCAAAAATAAACAAATGGGGCCTAATGAAACTTAAAAGCTTTTGCACAACAAAGGAAACTATAAACAAGGTGAAAAGACAGCCCTCAGATTGGGTGAAAATAATAGCAAATGAAGCAACAGACAAAGGATTAATCTCAAAAATATACAAGCAACTCCTCCAGCTCAACTCCAGAAAAATAAATGACCCAATCAAAAAATGGGCCAAAGAACTAAACAGACATTTCTCCAAAGAAGACATACAGATGGCTAACAAACACATGAAAAGATGCTCAACATCACTCATTATCAGAGAAATGCAAATCAAAACCACAATGAGAACCAGAACTTGAATGATATATTGACTAGAATATAAAAGAGAAGATGGATGAAATATTACAAGGGACAAATAGTTTACATTTTATGAATGACTAAAATGCTTATGAAAGGCAGGAAAGATGAGAAAATGGTATTACGGATGACTACAATTTTAATGTGTGGTGACTGGACAGTTGGTGAAATCATAAGAGAGAATACATGAGATTAAGAAATATTTGAGGAAGTCATGATATATTAGACTTTATACATACTGAGGTGGAACCACACAAAATCACATTTATAAAATCAGTCTCAAATGCATGTCCACAATTAAATATAAGAGTGATACTTAGCCATGTGAGCACTGAATAAGGGGAAGAGTTGAATTCAATAAAATAGACACATCATGCCCGAAAAAGCACAGTGTACATGACAGTTATGGATAGAGGTCTGGGGAACCAAAACCTTATGAAGTATACCAAAAAAGAGTTGTCTGTGAAGAACATGAAAATAAAAAGTCAGAGTAAAGTTAAGAGAAGAATGTAAAGAAGACTGCCAGACCAAAATAGATGAATTCTAAAAAGAACAGTTAATAGTATCATACCTGTTGTTATAAGACTATCAATAGAATACATTTGAAAGATTCCCTGGAGGAGGGCATGGCAACCCACTCTAGTATTTTCGCCTGGAGAATCCCATGAACAGAGGAGCCTGGCAGGCTGCAGTCCATAGGGTAGCAAAGAATTGGACATAACCGAAGCAACTTAGCACACACATACATATATACATACTTTGCTGTTTTGTTTCTAAATCATGTCAGGAGCCTGGTGGGCTACAGTCCATGAGGTTGCAGAAGAGTCAGACATGACTTAGTAACTAAACAACATACACATACACACGCATATAAAACATATTTAAGCACAGGTGACGAATGAATGATAAAAAATCCACTGTATGTGTAATTATACATATAAGAATTATATATGCATATGTATATTTAGATATACATCTCTAGTTCTGTCTACATTAACTAAGAGTAAAGGTTACAATAAATATACCCAACTCAACTTCATTGGAAATTTATTCCCTCTCAGGACTAACAATGTCTATTCCTAATACCTGGGTGTAAACCATTTCTGAACGAGGCCCAATTCTTCCTCTCTATCTCTTTGCAAAATGCAGTGGCTAACAGTTCAACCAGAAGCCAAACAGAAACCTCTATATACTATTTGTATGTCTCAGGTGCTATCACACTGCCTGCTGTAGCTTGAAAGGAAAGATACACTATGGACACTTTTTAAACCTTCATATTGGATAGTCTTTGTACAATCATTTAAACCACTCTGAATAGTTCACTGTGAAAGGAAGGCTGTGAATGAATTATTCACTGAAGCACCTGGCCAATGTCTTCAGAGCAGATACTGGAAGAGCTCATTGCTTAAAATGGTTTCTGTTCAAAATATAGTTTGAAAAGAAATCCCACTCTAGATATATTCCAGAGTGCCATTATGGTTTATTTAAAGCCTTATGAAAAATTTAAGACTTCCTTACTAGATCTCTTTCAAGGACATAAAAAATGAATTATAATTCCTAACAGATTCTGTGTGGCATAGGGATCACAGCAGGAAGAATATTTAGAAAATATCTTCTGTTTATCCCTCAAATACATGTTTATTACCTGTTCAGCTTGCAGACTGTGCTTTGTTCATAGGATATCAAGGGCTTTATATTAATAAAAAATATATTTAAAACACATAATCAGGTTTAAACTTCAAAACATCTTTAGCGTTAATCCCGGGGAGGTAAACTAAATCAACTGCTTTCATAGAAAAGTCCTCTGATTAGACTCAAAGGGTGATTTACATTGACATGTTGCTTTTGAAACTAATCTGTACATGGGGAAATAATTTATGGACTTGCTACATGTTATTACTTACTTCCAAAATGATACCATATTCACCTTTACCTCTAAAAAAGACAGTAAGGAAATTCCATCAGAGGAACAAAGTATATTTCATGGCAAAGTTGATACAAAACGGAGATCTATCTGCATTCCCAGGAATAGGTATGTAACTGGTTAGAAGGGTTCTTGCTTCAAAGACATTTGAGAAGGTTTGCTTTCTTCAAATATCACAAACTACAGACTTTTTTTTTCACCATATTCTAACTCACTATTTCCATAGCTCTGGTCCCAAAGCAATGCAAATTGTAGTCAGAGTTTTAAAATATTCAAATACTTTTATCTGCAAGAAGGCTAGGAGGTATGGTTAGGCAGAACTCTTGAGGATGTAGCACCATGATACAGTTTTCAATATTCATGTATTCACAGTGCAACAATCCTTGTTCCACTCCCTTGGTTTTGACTAAGAAGTTAAATGATACCAATTTATTTTAGAGTTTCCTTTTTCCCTTGAGATAATCACTGGTAGTCCACTTTAGTCTTTGAGTCAGAAAGTGATACATTTCATAGAACAAAGAAAAAATCCAAAATATAAAGAATTCAGAAAATCTTTGTGAGTAAGTAGACTGAAAATCCATTCGTGTATCTGAAAAGGTATTTCTACTTTGAGTAGGTAAAGGCAAGTTAACTGACTTGTTGAACAGAGATAGCATTTGGGTGCTGCTTCAAAACCATTCTACTTATACAACATACCTATTGAGGCTGCAGCAATTTTAACTTATATGGCAACCTAGTGACATCTTCTCTAGTTAAGCTTATCCTATTCAGATCACTCATTTGCCTTGTGTGGATGCACATCTAATTTTTAACTATATTCATTTGCACTCACTTATTTCATAATGCCTAGTTAAGTGTTCTAACTTTCAGTATCATCTGCACAGAGCAGACATTCAATAGATATTTATGCTTAGTAACACAATCAACATAAACAAAGTGAGCAGTCAATAAATACTGCTGATAGACTATTGTTATTCTAAGCATTTTTCAAAATATCATTTAGGAGAGTTATTTTTCAAGTCAGTGATTTATTTGATATCATTCATCATGTTTAAGTAATGGAAAGTAGAATGGCATATTAATTTATTTTGAAATAATCCTTCCAGTTTATCACATCTCTTCCAAATGACTGTTGCTGACCCTAACATCAACTAGCACGATTTTTAGTGAAACCCTCTCTTGTCCAAATTCACCGAATACTCTCCTTTCAAACTTCATCATCATCTAAATTTTGTTATGAGCTAAACTTGTTCAACTTCACCTGGTCATGAACAGAGGATAAATAGGTACTGTACACAAAAAATATTTCATATTCTGCACGACAGGAGTTTAATACAATAAATGAGTTTCTGTGAGTGAGAAAAAATCTCTATGTAATAAAGGCCAATTTTAATTTAAAGGGAATATATCTTTATATTAGTTAAATCAAGGGAGAGTTGCCAGAGATAAATAATTTGGTAGTGGTGCATACAAATATCATTAGTCTACTGCAATACTCTGAATAACTTCATACAAAGTATACCTGAACTGAATAAGTCATGCCTAATAGAACAAATTTTACAAAATTGTAATAAAATACCATCTATTCACTTCTAAAATAATCTCTTAGAAACTGTATCATCAATCTCTGACACCAATCCCAGCTGACACTATCCCATCAGAATATGGAGTAGCTTAAGTGTTTGTTGTACACACAGAACACCACAGTGGTTCTCACAGTTAATGCCTTCTTTGATTGATTTTACTATGCATTCTCTCTAAATTAAGGTTGGCCTATTTTACCTACGATTATTCTATTCTTCACAGAAACTGTCATTTCCCTCACAAAGCCAGTGTCAATCTTCTAATTCGTTCTGTAGACTCTCTCAGATGGCCCCCCACAGCTCACAAGGCAAATAAGCTTTCTAAACTAGTAAATTCCTTCAATGATCTTACTCATATTTTTCTAACTTTCATTTAAACATAGTCATGGGCTTCCCTGGTGGCTCAGTCCGTAAAGAATCTACCTGTCAATGCAGGAGACCAGAGTTCAATCCCAGGTCGGGAAGATCCCCTGGAGAAGGAAATGGCAACCCACTCCAGTATTCTTGCCTGGTGAATTCCATGGACGGAGGAACCTGAAGGCCTATAGTCCATGGGGTTGCAAGAGTCAGGTGCCACTTAGAGACTAAGCCACCACCACCAAACATAATCACAAATAATATGCTCCCCACCGGAAAAAAAATACAAATTTACAAGACGTTAAACAAATATGGGTCCTGAAAACCATCCTTTATTACCAAGACATTTAAGAGAATATAAATCCCAAGATCCCCAGAAGCCTTTTTTAAAACGAGACCTATCTTCTGAGGTAA
Source organism: Odocoileus virginianus (assembly GCF_023699985.2). Taxonomy (NCBI): domain Eukaryota; kingdom Metazoa; phylum Chordata; class Mammalia; order Artiodactyla; family Cervidae; genus Odocoileus; species Odocoileus virginianus. Next base: position 753,556 of record NW_027224329.1, on the reverse strand, counting down.
ATATGCTTTCAGTGGGCCCTGTTCCCAGAAAGAACTCAGATGGCATGTTATCAGTTGTTAGCCCACTAAAAAGCACCTGGTAATCAGTCTACTCCAGCATAAGGTGCAGCAAACATGCGTGAATTTCTCCTTATGCATTTAAATTGAACTTCTAAAAGGCTTCTCCTTTTGTGCCTCCACATTTTCCTAATTATTTTAATTGCCTGAGCAATTATCATTTGTCAGTTCAGAAATTAAAGGGAAACAATGATAAATACCAGACTTTGGGTGTTTATTCTTGGCACTAATAACTTTTTGCTTATTACCTCAATTTCAATGGCAATATTTTAATTGGGTGAGAGTTATTGTTAATTCAACAGGTAGTTAACTCTTGTATGCTTTCCCTAAAATGATGCCTCTCAGGTGAGATGACCTACATGTAGAAAAACCCCATTGAAAGTTTTCCTTTCATAGAAATGCATAGAGGCACAGGTGCACATTTCATTTCCAAGTTTGCATGGGAGGTAGATACAGTGGGGAAAAACATTTAAACTAAAAAACAAAATATAAACATACATAGGAGACCTTCCCTATGAAAGTCATTGGTTATGATTTAGACATTCACAAAGAAGTATCTTTCCCATTCTAAAAATAAGACGTTGTACAAACTATAACAGTCATATGTTTAACACATGAGAGGACTAATGATGCAAAGAAAACCAAATAATCTAAGCTACATAAAGTCATGAGCCCTTCTTAGGAGAGAAGAAACAAATGATTTATTCTCTGAGCAAAGCAGGAGAAACAACAAACTTGTCATAGACTGCAGAAAAAGATAAACCAACCAAAATATCAACTTTTAACCACTACACTTGGGCTGGAGTGGTAAATCTAGCAAACCCCTAGTCACAGAACAATCTGCTGATGTTTCCTATGGAACCTTCACTAAATACACAGTGGGAGCAAACCAAAGGCTGGTGACAGGGTAGGAGACCTAAGAGAGACTTCAAAGGTAAACAGGGCCCAGACTGAGTTAATGACACCAACACATCAAAGGATGAGACATTAAACTAAATATGAGATCCTGAGATACATCAGGCTTCACCAAGTGTAAGAAATGGCCCAGCAAAGGCGTTACCTAAACCTAGGCTCACAAAGCCACAGAAAAACTTTACAGCAAAGAGAATTACACTAAGACTTAAAATACTAGTATTTGAGCCATACAGGAGGGGAAAAGCCTCTGTGATTCAGAAACTTGACATGCGCGCTAAGTGGCTTCAGTCGTATCTGACTCTTTGTATCCCTGTGGACTGCAGCCTGCCAGGCTCTGCTGTCCATGGAATTTTCCAGGCAAGAATATTGGAGCGGGTTGCCATGCCCTCCTCTAGGGTATCTTCCCTAACCCAGGGATCGAGCCCATATCTCTTATGTCTCCTGCATTGGGAGGCAGGTTCTTTACCACTAGCACCACCTGGGAGGCACAGAGAGATCACCAGAATCTTACCATTGCACTGGTAACAAATTGAATAAGGGAAATTCCTGACCCCATCTTAAAATATTTGGTACCATGGTAAAGTAATGAACTGACGCTAACTATGTGTACAACAAGGGCTTCTTTGGTGGCTCAGTGGTAAAGAATTCTCCTGCTAATGCAGGAGATGCAGGTTGAATTCCCAGGTTGGAAAGATCCCCTGGAGGAGAAAATGGCAACCCACTCCAGTGTTCTTGCCTGGGAAGTCCCATGGACAGAGGAGCCTAGCAGGCTACAGTCTATGGGGTCACAAAGAGCCAGACACGACTGAGCAAGTATATCTACAACAAAGGCCAGATCCAGATAGTCTTCCCTGATATGAGAAGAATGAGATCAGAATTCAAGGAGACTGAGACATCTAAAAATTTAAGGGAAGAATACCAAATCAAAAGTAAAACCCAGATAGCACACTCTAGAAAACTGCACAGGGGTCCCCTTGCATCTTTAGATAAATTCTAAGGGGAATGACAACAGAATGAAATTTCAAAAGGTCAAGAAAAGAACAAATATCAGAGAAAAACAACTACTAGAGGGGAACAGTAAACAGAACAACTATCACTGTTCATATGAGACTGAGACAATCAAAGTAGAAAGAACTCATTGAACAACACCTGAAGCATTCAGTATAAACATAAGGAAGGTCATGACATCACCTTGAACTTAACTGGTACTATTAAATACTACTTTAGATCTACACTAAGAAAGTTTTAAAAAAGGTTCAGAAGGATATAACTGACTCAAATATCTTCACTGCTTGTCAGAAAAAAGTTCAACATTTTTTATATAGAGACATATAAGCAGACACACGACAAAACAATATTCACAATATTCAGTTCAGTTCAGTTCAGTTCAGTCGCTCAGTCGTGTCTGACTCTTTGCGACCCCATGAACTGCAGCATGCCAGGCCTCCCTGTCCATCACCAACTCCCAGAGTCCACCCAAACCCATGTCCATTGTGTCGGTGATGCCATCCAACCATCTCATCCTCTGTCATCCCCTTCTCCTCCTGCCCTCAATCTTTCCCAGCATCAGGGTCTTTTCCAATGAGTCAGCTCTTCGCATCAGGTGGCCAAAGTATTGGAGTTTCAGCTTCAATATCAGTCCTTCCAATGAACACTCAGGACTGATCTCCATTAGGATGGACTGGTTGGATCTCCTTGCAGTCCAAGGGACTCTCAAGAGTCTTCTCCAACACCACAGTTCAAAAGCATCAATTCTTCTGCACTCAGCTTTCTTTATAGTCCAACTCTCACATCCATACATGACTACTGGAAAAACCATAGCCTTGACTAGGTGGACCTTTGTTGGCAAAGTAATGTCTCTGCTTTTTAATATGCTGTCTAGGTTGGTCATAACTTTCCTTCCAAGGAGCAAGCGTCTTTTAATTTCATGGCTGCAATCACCATCTGCAGTGATTTTGGAACCCAGAAAAATAAAGTCTGCCACTGTTTCCACTGTTTCCCCATCTATTTGCCATGAAGTGATGGGATCGGATGCCACAATATTCAGGATACAATAAAATCTAATAGACATGCAACAGTGCAGGAAATTTGTTGGCTAGGGGCTAGAGGGAGGAGAAAATGTGAAATTGTTTCTCAATGGGTATAGAATTTCAGTTATATAGCAGGAATAATTTCTGGAGATCTGTTAAACAACTTACTACCTATAGTCAATAATACAATATATCACACTTAAACATGTTAAGATGATAGAACTCATGTAAAGTATTTCTACATGCAAATCACACAAAAATACGCAACAATAAAAAACTTTCTTAAGGTGATGAATAGCTCAGTACTCTAACTGTGGTACTGGTTATAGTTGAATTGATGTATGCATATGTCCAAACTCATCAAGATGCATGCATTAAATGTTAGCAACTTTTAGATTCTATCTCAATAGAGCTTAGAAAGAAAATATAAACATATAACTATAAACCAAAGTTTCCTTTGACTGCCTAACAAATAACCACAGTCTTTGTTGCTAAAATGAAAGAAAATTATTTTCTTAAAAGTCTTGAGGCCAGAAGTCCAAAATCAAAATGCTAGCAGGTTCTCTCTCCTTCTCAAGGCTCTAGGAAGTATTCTCCCGTGTTTCTTCCAGCTTCTGGTGTCTGTTGGCTTTCCTTGACTTTTCTTGTCTACATCATTCCAGTCTCTGTCTCTGTGGTCACACTGCCTTCTATACTTTATGCATCATAAACCCTTCTTCTGTCTTTATCTCATAAGGACACAGACCATTGGATGTAGTGTTACATGGATAACCCAAGATAACCACATACTGAGGTCTTTAATTTTATTAACAAAGATACTTGTATCCAAAATAAGAAAACTTTCACAGGTTCTGGGTGGACATAACTTTTGGGGGCCACGTGTCAACCTACTCTAGCATCTAATAACAGAGAACCAAAATATATGAAGCAAAACTGACAGGCTTGAAAAGGAAAATGAGCAGTTCAACAATAATAGATGGGGACTCCAATTTTCAATGATGAATAGAACTACAAGGCACAGTATCATCAAGGAAATCACATGATTATATAACAACTAGATCTAACAAATATTTACAGAAACTTACACCCAACAACAGCAAAATAGCTATATTTTTTCTCAAATATCCATGGGATATTCCTCCAGGATAGATGACATTTTCAGCTAAAACACAAACATCAACGAAGGCTTGAAACCATACAAATACAGTAGATGAAATTAGGAATCAAGGAAATTTAGGAAATCCTAAAATATGTGGAAATTAAACACATTAATATTTACTAAGTGAGTCAAATAATAGATCACAAAGGGAATTAGAAAATATCTTGAGATGAATGAAAACTTAAAATTGTAAAATGCAGCTAGAGTAGAGCTTACAGAGGAATCTATGGATGCCATTTGGATATTAAAGAGATCTTCAAATAATAACCTAATCTTCCACCTTAAAAAAAGAACACACTAAATCTAGTACATGCAGAAGGAAGCTAATAATAAAGGCTAGAATGGAAATAAAAAATAGAGAATGGGGAGAGGAGCCAAGATGGCAGAGGAACAGGATGGGGAGACCACTTTCTCCCCTAAAAATTCATCGAAAGAACAAGTGAACACAGAGCAAACGTCACAAAACAACTTCTGAACGCAGAGCAAACTTCACAAAACAACTTCTGATCGCTAGCTGAGGTCATCAGGCGCCCAGAAAAGCAGCCCATTGTCTTTGAAAGGAGGTAGGACAAAATATAAAAGATAAAAAGAGAGACAAAAGAGCTAGGGATGGAGATCCGTCCTGGGAAGGGAGTCTTAATAGAGGAAGTTTCCAAACACCAGGAAACCCTCGCACTGGCGGGTCTGGGGGAAGTTTTTGAATCTCAGAGGGCAACCTAACTGGGAGGAGAAAAATAAATAAAACCCACAGATTACGTGCCTAAAAGCAACTCCCAGCAGAAAAGTACCCCAGATGCCCGCATCTGCCACCAGCAAGTGGGGGCAGAACGGAGAGGAGCAGGTGGCATTGCTTAGGGTAAGGACCGGGCCTGAGTGCCCTGAGGGCAATCAGAGGGAGCTTTTGTGAGTTACCAACTTAAACTGTGGGACAGCAAAAGAGAGAGAGAAAATTAACCGGCCCAAACACACTGCCGGCCGTTCACAGAACAAAGGGACCAAGCAAGTCCAGAGGAGCTAGACGGCTGCGGACCGGCCCAGCCCTGCCGGAGGCAGGAGGCAGTGGGGAGGGGAAAGGGGCAGGCTCGGCCCCAAGGACTGCATCCCCTACCACACTGCAAACAGGCCTCCAGTTTCTAACCAAAGACTTCCTGAGATTCTGGATGGTCGACATCCGCCAGGAGGGTCGCGGCTAGACACAGGGCACACGCACCCGACTGGCGCGGGTGGAAACTGAGGCTGGGACTGCGGAGGGGAGAAGGCACACGCACCAGGGGAGAGTGCGCCCATCAAGCTCCTGGCTGCCTGAGCCGCTCGGCGGGGAAGGCACAAAACGCAGGCGCAGCTGAGTCCGCGCTTTTGTGGAACACCCGAGGGCTGGAACCGCGCGCAGCGCAGGGCACGCTCCATATAGAGCAGCCGGGAGCCTGAGCAGCGTAGACGGGGAAAGCAGTGCCAGTCCCTCCCCGCAGCGCGACGGAACTAGCAACCTGAATAAGAGACCACCTCCGCCCGCCTGTGTCAGGGCAGAAATTAGGCACTGAAGAGACCGGCAAACAGAAGCCAAATAAACAAAGGGAACCACTTCAGAAGGGACCGGTTCAACAGATTAAAATCCCTGTAGATAACACCGACTACACCAGAAGGGGCCTATAGATATCGAGAAGTGTAAGCTGGAACGAGGAGCTATCTGAAACTGAACCAAACCCACACTGACTGCAACAGCTCCAGAGAAATTCCTAGATATATTTTTACTTTTTTTTTTTAATTAAAAAAAATTTTTTTTTCTTTTTTTTTTTTTTTTTCTCTTTTATTTTCTTTTAAAATTCCCTATTACTCCCCCATTACTCCTTAACTTTCATTTTCATAGATTTTTATGATTTTTTTAATTAGGAAAAAAATTTTTTTTTGTTGTTTTTTTTTTTTTTTTTTTTTTTTTTTTTTTTTTTTTTCTTTTTCTCTTATTTCCTTTTAAAGTCCTCTATTACTCCTCTACTACTCCTTAATTTTCATTTTCATTTCACTATAACCTTGCAAAAAAAAAAGAGAAGCCCTATTTTTAAACTGAACTTCATATATATTTCTAAAATTTTTTGTGTTTTTGTTTTTGTTTTTAATATTGTATTTTTAAGAGTCTAACCTCTACTCTAGATTTTTAATCTTTGTTTTTCAGTATGTGATATAAATTTTGGACATTTAAGAATCCAATATTCAGTTCCCATTTCTATTCAGGAGTGTGTTGATTACTCTCTCCCACTTTTGACTCTCCGTTTTCTACCTCAGAACACCTCTATTTCCTCCTTTCCCCTTCTCTTCCCAATCCAATTCTGTGAATCTTTGTGGGTGTCTGGGCTATGGAGAACACTCTGGGAACAGACAATGCGTAGATCTGTCTCTCTCCTCTTGAGTCCCCCTTTTTCTCCTCCTGCTCATCTCTATCTCCCTCCTCCCTCTCCTCTTTTTCACGTAACTCTATGAACCTCTCTGTCCCTCACAGGGGAGAATCTTATCACCATTAACCTAGAAGTTTTATTATCAGTGCTGTATAGTTGGAGAAGTCTTGAGACTACTGGAAGAATAAAACTGAAATCCAGAGGCAGGAGACTTAAGCCCAAAACCTGAGAACACCAGAAAACTCCTGACTACATGGAACATTAAGTAATAAGAGACCGTCCAAAAGCCTCCATACCTACACTGAAACCAACCACCACCCAAGAGCCAGTAAGTTTCAGAGCAAGACATACCACACAAATTCTCCAGCAATGCAGGAACATAGCCCTGAGCGTCAACATACAGGCTGCCCAAAATCACACCTAACACATAGACCCATCTCAAAACTCATTACTGGGCACTCCATTGCACTCCAGAGAGAAGAAATCTAGTTCCATGCACCAGAACACCGACGCAAGCTTCCCTAACCAGGAAACCTTGACAAACCAATCGTCCAACCCCACCCACTGGGTGAAACCTCCACAATAAAAAGGAACCTCAGACCACAAGAATACAGAAAGCCCACTCCAGACACAGCAATCCAAACAAGATGAAAAGGCAGAGAAATACCCAACAGGTAAAGGATCATGAAAAATGACCACCAAGCCAAATAAAAGAGGAGGAGATAGGGAATCTACCTGAAAAAGAATTTAGAATAATGATAATAAAAATGATCCAAGACCTTGAAAACAAAATGGAGTTACAGATAAATAGCCTGGAGACAAAGATTGAGAAGATGCAAGAAATGTTTAACAAGGACCTAGAAGAAATAAAAAAAGTCAATTAAAAATGGATAATGCAATAAATGAGATCAAAGACACTCTGGAGGGAACCATGAGTAGAATAACAGAGACAAAAGATAGGATAAGTGAGGTAGAAGATAAAATGGTGGAAATAAATGAAGCAGAGAGGAAAAAAGAAAAAAGAATCAAAAGAAATGAGAACAACCTCAGGGACCTCTGGGACAATGTGAAACGCCCCAACATTCGAATCATAGGAGTCCCAGAAGAAGAAGACAAAAAGAAAGGCCATGAGAAGATACTCGAGGAGATAATAGCTGAAAACTTCCCTAAAATGGAGAAGGAAGTAGCCACCCAAGTCCAAGAAACCCAGAGAGTCCCAAACAGGATAAACCCAAGGCGAAACACCCCAAGACACATATTAATCAAATTAACAAAGATCAAACACAAAGAAAAAATATTAAAAGCTGCAAGGGAGAAACAACAAATAACACACAAAGGGATTCCCATAAGGATAATGGCTGATCTATCAATAGAAAGCCTTCAGGCCAGAAGGGAATGGCAGGACATACTTAAAGTAATGAAAGAGAATAACCTACAACCTAGATTACTCTACCCAGCAAGGATCTCATTCAGATATGAAGGAGAACTCAAAAGCTTTACAGACAAGCAAAAGCTGAGAGAATTCAGCACCACCAAACCAGCTCTTCAGTAAATACTAAAGGATCTTCTTTAGACAGGAAACACAAAAAGGTGGTATAAACATGAACCCCAAGCAACAAAATAAATGGCAACAGGACCATACATATCTAGAATTACCTTAAATGTAAATGGGTTGAATGCCCCAACCAAAAGACAAAGACTTGCTGAATGGATACAAAAACAAGACCCCTATATATGCTGTCTACAAGAGACCCCCCTCAAAACAAGGGACACATACAGACTAAAAGTGAAGGGCTAGAAAAAAATATTTCACGCAAATGGAGACCAAAAGAAAGCAGGAGTCGCAATACTCATATCAGATAAAATAGACTTTCAAATAAAGGATGTGAAAAGAGACAAAGAAGGACACTACATAATGATCAAAGGATCAATCCAAGAAGAAGATATAACAATTATAAATATATATGCACCCAACATAGGAGCACTGCAATATGTAAGGCAAATGCTAACGAGTATGAAAGAGGAAATTAATAGTAACACAATAATAGTGGGAGACTTTAATACCCCACTCACAACTATGGATAGATCAACTAAACAGAAAATTAACAAGGAAACACAAACTTTAAATGACACAATGGACCAGCTAGACCTAATTGATATCTATAGGACATTTCACCCCAAAACAATCAACTTCACCTTTTTCTCAAGTGCACACAGAATCTTCTCCAGAATAGATCACATCCTGGGCCATAAATCTAGTCTTGGAAAATTCAAAAAAATTGAAATCATTCCAGTCATCTTTTCTGACCACAGTGCAGTAAGATTAGATCTCAGTTACAGGAAAAAAAATTGTTAAAAATTCAAACATATGGAGGCTAAATAACACGCTTCTGAATAACCAACAAATCATAGAAGAAATCAAAAAAGAAATCAAAATATGCATAGAAATGAATGAAAATGAAAACACAACAACCTAAAACCTATGGGACACTGTAAAAGCAGTGCTAAGGGAAAGGTTCATAGCATTACAGGCTCACCTCAAGAAACAAGAAAAAAGTCAAATAAATAACCTAACTCTACACCTAAAGCAATTAGAGAAGGAAGAAATAAAGAACCCCAGGGTTAGTATAAGGAAAGAAATCTTAAAAATTAGGGCAGAAATAAATGCAAAAGAAACTAAATAGACCATAGCAAAAATTTAAAAAGCAAACAGCTGGTTTTTTGAAAAAATAAACAAAGTTGACAAACCATTAGCAAGACTCATTAAGAAACAAAGAGAGAAGAACTAAATTAACAAAATTAGAAATGAAAATGGAGAGATCACAACAGACAACACAGAAATACAAAGGATCATAAGAGACTACTACCAGCAGCTCTATGCCAATAAAATGGACAACTTGGAAGAAATGGAAAAATTCTTAGAAAAGTATAACTTTCCAAAACTGAACCAGAAAGAAATAGAAGATCTTAACAGACCCATCACAAGCAAGGAAATCGAAACTGTAATCAGAAATCTTCCAGCAAACAAAAGCCCAGGACCAGATAGCTTCACAGCTGAATTCTACCAACAATTTAGAGAAGAACTAACACCTATCTTACTCAAACTTTTCCAGAAAATTGCAGAAGAAGGTAAACCCAAACTCATTCTATGAGGTCACCATCACCCTAATTCCAAAACCAGACAAAGATGCCACAAAAAAAAAGAAAACTACAGGCCAATATCACTGATAAATATAGACACAAAAATCCTTAACAAAATTCTAGCAAACAGAATCCAACAACATATTAAAAAAATTATACACCATGACCAAGTGGGCTTTATCCCAGGAATGCAAGGATTCTTTAATATCCACAAATCAATCAATGTAATACACCACATTAACAGATTGAAAGATAAAAACCATATGATTATCTCAATAGATGCAGAAAAAGCCTTTGACAAAATTCAACACCCATTTATGATTAAAACTCTCCAGAAAGCAGGAATAGAAGGAACATACCTCAACATAATAAAAGCTATATATGACAAACCCACAGCAAGCATTACCCTCAATGGTGAAAAATTGAAAGCATTTCCCCTGAAATCAGGAACAAGATAAGGGTGCTCACTTTCACCACTACTAGTCAACATAGTTTTGGAAGTGTTGGCCACAGCAATCAGAGCAGAAAAAGAAGTAAAAGGAATTCAGATAGGAAAAGAAGAAGTGAAACTCTTGCTGTTAGCAGATGACATGATCCTCTACATAGAAAACCCTAAAGACTCTACCAGAAAATTACTAGAGCTAATCAACAAATACAGTAAAGTTGCAGGATATAAAATTAACACACAGAAATCCCTTGCATACACTAACAATGAGAAAACAGGAAGAGAAATTAAGGAAACAATACCATTCACCATTGCAACAAAAAGAATAAAATACTTAGGAGTATATTTACCTAAAGAAACAAAAGACCTATACAAAGAAAACTATAAAACTATAAAACTATAAAACAAAGAAATCAAAGAGGACACAAACAGATGGAGAAACATACCATGTTCATGGATTAGAAGAATCAATAATGTCAAAATGGCTATACTACCCAAAGCAATCTATAGATTCAATGCAATCCCTATCAAGCTACCAACGGTATTTTTCACAGAACCAGAACAAATAACTTCACAATTTGTATGGAAATACAAGAAACCTCAAATAGCCAAAGTAATCTTGAGAAAGAAGAATGGAACTGGAGGAATCAACCTGCCTGACTTCAGACTATACTACAAGCCACAGTCATCAAGATAGTATGGTACTGGCACAAAGACAGAAATATAGATCAATGGAACAGAATAGAAGGCCCAGAGATAAATCCATGAACCTATGGACAGCTATCTTCGACAAAGGAGGCAAGGATATACAAAGGAAAAAAGACAACCTCTTTAACAAGTGGTGCTGGGAAAACTGGTCAACCACTTGTAAAAGAATGAAACTAGAACACTTTCTAACACCATACACAAAAATAAACTCAAAATGGATTAAAGATCTAAATGTAAGACCAGAAACTATGAAACTCCTAGAGGAGAACATAGGCAAAACACTCTCCAACATGAATCACAGCAGGATCCTCTATGACCCACCTCCCAGAATATTGGAAATAAAAGCAAAAATAAACAAATGGGGCCTAACGAAACTTAAAAGCTTTTGCACAACAAAGGAAACTATAAGCAAGGTGAAAAGACAGCCCTCAGATTTGGAGAAAATAATAGCAAATGAAGCAACAGACAAAGGATTAATCTGAAAAATATACAAGCAACTCCTCCAGCTCAACTCCAGAAAAATAAATGACCCAATCAAAAACTGGGCCAAAGATCTAAACAGACATTTCTCCAAAGAAGACATACAGATGGCTAACAAACACATGAAAAGATGATCAGCATCACTCATTATCAGAGAAATGCAAATCAAAACCACAAGGAGGTACCATCTCATGCCGGTCAGAATGGCTGCTATCCAAAAGTCTACAAGCAGTAAATGCTGGAGAGGGTGTGGAGAAAAGGGAACCCTCTTACAATGTTGGTGGGAATGCAAACTAGTACAGCCACTATGGAAAACAGTGTGGAGATTCCTTAAAAAACTGGAGATAGAACTGCCATATGACCCAGCAATCCCACTTCTGGGCATATACACCAAGGAAACCAGATCTGAAAGAGACACGCGCACCCCAATGTTCATCGCAGCACTGTTTATAATAGCCAGGACATGGAAGCAACCTAGATGCCCATCCGCAGATGAATGGATAAGGAAGCTGTGGTACATATACACCATGGAATATTACTCAGCCATTAAAAAGAATTCATTTGAATCAGTTCTAATGAGATGGATGAAACTGGAGCCCATTATACAGAGTGAAGTAAGCCAGAAAGATAAAGAACATTACAGCATACTAACACATATATATGGAATTTAGAAAGATGGTAACGATAACCCTATATGCAAAACAGAAAAAGAGACACAGATGTACAGAACAGACTTTTGGACTCTGTGGGAGAAGGTGAGGGTGGGATGTTTTGAAAGAACAGCATCAAAACATGTATATTATCTATAGTGAAACAGATCACCAGCCCAGGTTGGATGCATGAGACAAGTGCTCGGGCCTGGTGCACTGGGAAGACCCAGAGGAATCGGGTGGAGAGGGAGGTGGGAGAGGGGATCAGGATGGGGAATACATGTAATTCCATGGCTGATTCATGTCAATATATGACAAAACCCACTACAGTATTGTAAAGTAATTAGCCTCCAACTAATTAAAATAAATGAAAAAAACAATAAAAGAACAATACAGAAAAGAACATTTTTTCAATTTGGTTCTTGAAACGATCAGCAATATTAACAAACTCTGGCTAAAAGAACCAAGGGAAAAAGAGATTCAAATAACTAAAATCAAGAATAAAAGAGATCCACTAGTGAAATTTTAGAAATAAAAATAATTTTAAGGGAATCTATAAATTATTGGATTTCAACAAATTAGATAACCCACATGAAATGAAGAAAGTTCTAGAAAGACACAACCTACCGAAAGTGACTCAAGAATAAACAGATAATCTAGACCTACAACAACAACAAAAATTAGTAATTTAAAAACTTTAGATAAAACAGTCTAGGCCAAGCTGTCTTTAATTGTGAATTCTCTTGAATGTTTAATGAAGGATTAGTAACATCATTCACGAACTCTCAAAAAATAGAAGAGGAGGAAACACTTCCTAACTCATTGAATGAGGCCAGTAGTATACCCATATTAAATACAAAGATGCCACAGAAAAGGAAAATTGCAGGTCAGTATTTCTTATGAATATAAATATAAAATTACTCAATAAAATACAAGCAAACTGAATCCAGAAATTAAGAAGATTATACATCATTACGAAGTGGTATTAATCTCAGGATGCAGGTTAGTTTATTACCTGAATGTCAATTGATGGAATACACAATATTAACAGGAAAAGGAAAACAAATTGCATGCTCATCTCAACAGATGCAGAAAAACTATTTGACAAAATCCTACACCATTTTATGTAAAAACACTGAAAGACATTTATGAAAAACCACAGGTATCATCATATTAAACTGAGAAGCTTTTGTGCTTTCCTGCTAAGATCAGGAACAAGACAGAGATGTTTACTCTTTTCACTTGTATTCAAAATTGTACTGAAAGTTTTAACCAGGTCACTCAGACAAGTAAATAAAAGGCATACACATTGAAAAGGAAGCTCTCTAATCATAGATGACATGATATTATATTTAGAAAATCCTAACAAATCCAGTAAAATGCTATTAGAATTAATACATAAGTTCTGCTAAGTAACAGGATATAAGATCAATAAATAAAAATCAATGTTATTGCTATATACTAGCAATGAAACTCTGAAAATGAAATTTTAAAATGATTATCAAAATCAAAAAGAATAAAATATGTAGGAAAAATTTAACCAAAGAGGTTAAAAACTTGTGCTCTGAAAATAACAAAACACTTCTGAAAAGAATTAAAAAAGATCTAAATAAATGGAAAGACAATCCATGTTCATGAATCAGAAGATTTAATATTGGTAAGAAGTAATATTCTCTAAACGCTCTACAGACTCAATGAAACCCCTCAAAATCCCAGTGGCCTTTTATGCAGAAACGTGTATGATTACCCTAAAATTCATATTGAAACATAAGGAATACAGAAGAGCCAAAACATCTTTAAAATGAAGAACAAAGGTGGAAGAGTTACACTTCCCCAACGTTCAAACTTCTTACAAAAGCTACATTAATCAAGATTGTTTGGCACTGGGATGAGCACAGGTATTTAGATCAAAGGAGCAGAATTGAGGATAATAAATGAAATATTAACTTTATGGTCATTTGATCATCAATAAAGGTCTCAATTCAGTAGGAAAAACAGTCTCTTCAACAAATGGTGCTGTGATAACTGGATATCCTACTGCAAAGGATGACTGCCAAGAGAACAATGAAGAATGAAACCTCAAGTAAGCTGCCAACCCTACTCCAATCAGAAAAATGGGAAATTCTGTATTTTTCACTCTAACTGTTGTCTCTAAGAACAATAAAAGGTTACTACCAATTTTAACTGTTAGTCCAGAGGCATGCCTTTCCCATTAGGTCCACACCGACAACAAAAATATCAAATACAATAACTAAAGGACACATCTTCTGGCCCTGCTTCTTGATCTCCACAAACCTGGTGAGAAGGATACTGTTTTACAGGTAAACCAAAAACCTCCATGATTACGACTGCCACTTGGAACCACTTCAACTTCTGCTTTTCAAAAATCATTAACTGTATCTCATTGGTGAATGCTAAAACTAAATAATATTTTTAAGTAAATAAATAAATAAATAATATATGGAAGCTCCAGTTAGAAATGTAATTTTTAACTTTTCAAATTAAAATGTGTGTTTGTGAGAGAGATATATTCAGAGTAACAGTCCACTTTATCCACCATATATCTTTATGTAAAAATCACTGGTGTTTTAAAGTGCTGGCAATTAATTCAACTTTTAAAAATATTAATGGGCAGGCTAATAGTGTGAGAGTTGATAATGTACATCTGTGAGCATATTTGGCCTCATGAGAAATAACTGGATGATAGTTTGTAGTCTACTTCAGTATGTAGAAACAAAAGACCAAGCTCTGCCCTCCATTCTATAAAGGAATACCAATAGTGCTTTCCTCTAAGAAAAGCATGTAAAATTGTATTTATCTTACAAAAGTAGAAACTCTTGATCAAATAGTGCAACAATATGCAAGTTTCTGAAAATTTCTCCCCTATCACTGTCATGCCCTTTTTGTAACTTCTATTAACATTGTGAAATAAATCATAGCTCACTGTGAAAAAAAGTGAGATGATAAAGCAGGAAAAATGCAACCAATAATCAAGAGAAAATAATTTTAAATAGAAGCAAATCATCAGATAACCCAGATGTAGGATTTAGCTTACAAAGACTTAGCACTTTAAAATATCAAAAAGGAAAGTACTTACAATTCTGTGGGTTGACTGGATGACTCTGCCACTGGATGCAGTGCCAGTTGGGATTGTTCATATGACTTCATTAATTTAAGAGCTTAGCTAGAGGGCTGTGTTTCTTCTCTCTGTGGAGAAACTGTCTTATCCTCCAGGACTTTCTATGTTCATACCCTTGATTTTATTTGACCCTAGTTAAGGACTCAGGATTTAATCAATTCCATGAGGCCATTTCTTAGAGAACCATTTGCCAGCTGGAAAAGAAACAAAATAGAAAAAATTTTACTTTCCAAATCAATAAGTTTTATATTAGACATATTTACTCCATGTTATTATTGAAAACTAAACAGTTCCTTCTTTAACTCATCTCTGTCTTCTCATACATTGAAGTGAAGTGAAGTGAAGTCACTCAGTCATGTCCGACTCTTTGCGACCCCATGGACTGTAGCCTACCAGGATCCTCAGTCCATGGGATTTTCCAGGTAAGAATACTGGAGTGGGTTGCCATTTCCTTCTCCATCTCATACATTACCATAGCTAAAAGAAGCTAACTGACACTTTTGACTTCTTGATATTTTGATCTCCTGGCTATCACTTTAACCAGTTCCAAAATTTTGTTAGTCATTTTTTCTACCTTCCAAGTTACCACAAGTGACAATCTTGTCAATGTTATATCAATATATAACAGAGAGCCCTTTTTACAAGGGCAATAGCAATTTCCTCACTGCTCTCTCAGGCTTAAATAACTGTTTCTTCACCATTTTCCAGTCACCCAATCTAAAAGACAATGGCATCTATTTCATGTTTTTGTTACAGAAACCACTCCACTTCTAGGGAGCAATTCTATTTCAGTTATCTATTATTGTTTAACAAGCACCACAAAAACCAGTAATGTAAAAGAATAAAGGTGTACTATTTCTTAGAAGTCTATAGGTTGACTCAGTAGTTATTCTGTCCCACATAGTATCAGCTGGAATCACTCTGCATTCAACTGGGAGTAAAACTGTGTCATTTCAGTCTTTTGCACTGTACTTTCTCATCATAGGGTGTCTCATCTCTCAGTGTTTCTCTATATGCCCCCCATAATAGAAACAGCTAACATGGACTTTTTTTTCCTTTATTTTTTATTAGTTGGAGGCTAATTACTTTACAATATTGTAGTGGTTTTTGCCATACATTGACATGAATCAGCCATGGATTTACATGTGTTCCCCATCCTGAACCCCCCTCCCACCTCCCTCCCCATCCCATCCCTCTGGGTCATCCCAGTGCACCAGCCCTGAGCATTTGTCTCATGCATCCAACCTGGACTGGCGATCTGTTTCACACTTGATAATATACATGTTTCAATGCTATTCTCTCAGATCATCCCACCCTCGCCTTCTCCCATAGAGTCCAAAAGTCTGTTCTATATATCTGTGTCTGTCTTGCATATAGGGTTATCGTTACCATCTTTCTAAATTCCATATATATGCGTTAGTATACTGTATTGGTGTTTATCTTTCTGGCTTACTTCACTCTGTATAATGGGCTCCAGTTTCATCCATCTCATTAGAACTGATTCAAATGAATTCTTTTTAATGGCTGAGTAATATTCCAGTGTGTATATGTACCACAGCTTTCTTATCCATTTGTCTGCTGATGGGCATCTAGGTTGCTTCCATGTCCTGGCAATTATAAACAGTGCTGCGATGAACATTGGGGTGCACGTGTCTCTTTCAGTTCTGGTTTCCTCAGTGTGTATGCCCAGGAGGAGGATTTCTGGGTCATATGGCAGTTCTATCTCCAGTTTTTTAAGGAATCTCCACACTGTTCTCCATGGTGGCTGTACTAGTTTGCAGTCCCACCAACAGTGTAAGAGGGTTCCCTTTTCTCCACACCCTCTCCAGCATTTACTGCTTGTAGACTTTTGGATAGCAGCCATTCTGACCGGCGTGAGATGGTACCTCATTGTGGTTTTGATTTGCATTTCTCTGATAATGAGTGATGTTGAGCATCTTTTCATGTGTTTGTTAGCCATCTGTATGTCTTCTTTGGAGAAATGTCTGTTTAGATCTTTGGCCCAGTTTTTGATTGGGTCATTTATTTTTCTGGAGTTGAGCTGGAGGAGTTGCTTGTATATTTTTGAGATTAATCCTTTGTCTGTTGCTTTGTTTGCTATTATTTTCTCCAAATCTGAGGGCTATCTTTTCACCTTGCTTATAGTTTCCTTTGTTGTGCAAAAGCTTTTAAGTTTCATTAGGCCCCGTTTGTTTATTTTTGCTTTTATTTCCAATATTCTGGGAGGTAGGTCATAGAGGATCCTTCTGTGATTCATGTTGGAGAGTGTTTTGCCTATGTTCTCCTCTAGGAGTTTCATAGTTTCTGGTCTTACATTTAGATCTTTAATCCATTTTGAGTTTATTTTTGTGTATGGTGTTAGAAAGTGTTCTAGTTTCATTCTTTTACAAGTGGTTGACCAGTTTTCCCAGCACCACTTGTTAAAGAGGTTGTCTTTTTTCCTTTGTATATCCTTGCCTCCTTTGTCGAAGATAGCTGTCCATAGGTTCATGGATTTATCTCTGGACCTTCTATTCTGTTCCATTGATCTATATTTCTGTCTTTGTGCCAGTACCATACTATCTTGATGACTGTGGCTTGTAGTATAGTCTGAAGTCAGGCAGGTTGATTCCTCCAGTTCCATTCTTCTTTCTCAAGATTACTTTGGCTATTTGAGGTTTCTTATATTTTCATACAAATTGTGAAGTTATTTGTTCTAGTTCTATGAAAAATACCGTTGGTAGCTTGATAGGGATTGCATTGAATCTATAGATTGCTTTGAGTAGTATAGTCATTTTCCCAATATTGATTCTTCCAATCCAAGCATGGACTTCTTTACAAAATAGCAGCTGGTTTCGAAAAGGAAATTCAAAGGCTCTGAATGGTGATTCCCAGAAGTAGCAGATGGTTGCTTCCACTGCATTCCATTGGTTGAAAACTTACAAAGATAACCAGGATTCAAGGAGACTGAAAACAGACTCTTACCCTTTTATGGGAAAAGTACTAGATCATACTGGGAGGGGAGAAAATTGAAAATCAATCTACCAGTTTCAGCAACATACAGAACTAAATAACTCAGAACCCCCAAAAGGCAGGAAACATACAAATAAAACTCCATCTAAGCCTATTGGTAGCAGTTCAACAAAAAAGGTAATCTTAAAATCTGTGAGAGAAAAACTAAATACTATATAGATGACAACAATAATAGGAATGACATTTTGCTTATCAAAATAAAATTATGGAGACTAGAAGACAGTGGAATTACATATCTAAAGTGTTGAAAAAATGTAAAGTTAGAATTCTATATACTGCAAAATATCTTCCAAAAGAGACTAACTGAAAACATTTCAAAACACACAAAAGCCAAAGAATTTATCTCAAAAGGCCTATACCACAGGAATGATGAAAAAAAATTGCTCTTCAGGCAAAGGAACAGATTGTCTGGGAAAAAGTGAACAGCAGCAAAAACTATGTAGGTACCTTAAAGACATATATTAAATAAAAATAAAACAATATATGTGTACAGCAATTTTTTGTGGGGTTTATAACATATGTATAAACAATATGACACCAAAGTACATATATTGGAAGAATATGGACTTATACTAATCTAAAGTTCTTATATTGTGTGGAAACAAGTGGGATATTATGTGAAATTAGATTGCCATTAGTAAAGGATGTATTTTATAATTTTCAAAGAAACCACTAATAATAGCACCAAGAGATAGACTTAAAAGTCAATAGAGGAGATAAAAGCCAATACTAAAATATAAATAATTAGAACAAGTTCAGTTCAGTCGCTCAGTCATATTCGACTCTTTGCGACCCCATGAATCACAGCACGCCAGGCCTCCCTGTCCATCACCAACTCCCAGAGTCTACCCAAACCCATGTCCATCGAGTCAGTGATGCCATCCAGCCATCTCATCCTCTGTCATCCCCTTCTCCTCCTGCCCCCAATCCTTCCCAGCATTAGGGTCTTTTCCAATGAGTCAACTCTTCGCATGAGGTGGCCAAAGTATTGGACACCAATTAGCACAAAAGAGGGAAGAAATGAAGGAATAGAAGAAACAAGAAAATGTGGCTTAAATATAAAACAAATAGCAGGATGATAGACAAACCCAACTGTAGTAAAAGTTAAAAGTAAATGGGCCAAATACTATAAATGAAAAACAGAGATTATCAGATAGGAGAATAAAGCAAAACCCACTACATGTTTTACAAGAGTTGTCAAATATAAGGACATATACAGGTTGAAATTGAAAGGATGAAAGAAGATGTACTATGGCAATATTAATCTCAGAAATTTTAAACTGTATGGAAAAGGAGAATGCCAAAAAGAAAGCAATTTTATAATAATAAGTGTGTAATTTATTAAGAAGACATAACATAACCCAAAGAGAAGCCCACACACTGCAAGTAGAGAGAGGCCTTCTCTTGCTGCAACTAGAGAAAACCCATGCACAGCAACAAAGACCCAGTGCAGCCAAAAATAAACTACTAAAACTCAAACAAGAAAAAAATAGAAAACATAAATAACTTTCCATCCATTAAAGAAAATGAATTTAAAAAATCAACAGACTTCCCACAAAGAAATCTTTAGGCCCAAATGCTTTCCCTGGTGAATGTCAAAAACTTAAGAAAGAACTAATATCAATCCTATACAAATTCTTTCAAAACTTAGTAGAGGAGACAATACTCCCCACCTCACTTTACTAGGCAAGCATAACACTATTACCAAAATCTGATAAAGAACGACAAGAAAAAATTATAGATCAATATTACTCATGAATACAGTAGCAAAATTCCTTAATAAAACAGTAGCAAATCAGTTTGGTTCAGTTCAGTCACTCAGTCGTGTCCAACTCTTTGCAACCCCATGAACCACAGCATGCCAGGCCTCCCTGTCCATCACCAACTCCGAAGTTCACCCAAACCCATGTCCACTGAGTTGGTGATGCCATCCAACCATCTCATCCTCTGCCGTCCCCTTCTCCTCCTGCCCTCAATCTTTCCCAGGGTCTTTTCCAATGAGTCAGCTCTTTGCATCAGGTGGCCAAAAGTATTGGAGTTTCAGCTTCAGCATCAGTCCTTCCAAAGAACACCCAGGACTGATCTCCTTTAGGATGGACTGGTTGGATCTCCTTGCAGTCCAAGGGACTCTCAAGAGTCTTCTCCAACACCACAGTTCAAAAGCATCAATTCTTCTGCACTCAGTTTTCTTTATAGTCCAACTCTCACATCCATACATGACCACTGGAAAAACCACAGCCTTGACTAGATGGACCTTTGTTGGCAAAGTAATGTCTCTGCTTTTTAATATGCTGTCTAGGTTGGTCATAACTTTCCTTCCAAGGAGTAAGCAAATTTAATTTCACGGCTGCAATCACCATCTGCAGTGATTTTGGAGCCCAGAAAAATAAATTCAGCCTCTGTTTCCCCATCTATTTGCCATGAAGAGATGAGACAGTAGCAAATAAATATCAGCAAAATATTAAAATGACAGTACATCATGAATAAATAGAGTTTATACTGTGCTTAGTTGTTTAGTCGTGTCTGACTCTTTGTGACCCCATGGACTGTTGCCCACCAGGCTCCTCTGTCCATGAGGATTCTCCAGGCAAGAATACTGGAGTGGGTTGCCATGCCTCCTCCAGGGAATCTTCCCAACCCAGGGATTGAACCCAGGTCTCCTACATTGCAGGTGGATTTTTTACCATCTCAGCCATGAGGGAAGCCCAAAGTTTATACTAGTAATACAAAATTGATCTATCATTTCAAAAACAGTTGATGAAATTGACCATTATAACAGATCAAAATTAAAACCATATTATCTTTTCAGTAGGTGAAGAAAAAGCAACTGATATACTTCAATATCAATTCATTATTAAAATTAAAAATTTCAATACATTCAGAATAGAAAGAAATTTCCTCACCCTGATAAAGGCATCTATGAAAAATATACAATATTCGTTAGCCTGTTTTTTTCAAGTAGAATATCTGGGTGTCCCTCCCTGGAACTGAAAGTAAAGTAAAGTCACAAAGAGGAAAGTAGTCATCCATCAGAAACAAATTTCGAAAGCTCCTATCAGAACAAGGTGCAAGCATGTATGTGCACAAACACACACACACACACATAAAAATACCTGACAAGCATATGTTCACAGATATTTAACAAAGATTGTAATTGTAAATTTTAAACTATGCTTTTCCAAAATAGCCTAACTCAAATGTAGACAGAGGCAGGATTGCCATGTACAGCTGAACTAAGTATACACTGCACAAATTAATGGGGCACAATTCACATAGACAATAATGTGAATGGCATCCCTTGGAATTGTAAAATATAGTGGTCCTTTGAGGCATCTGCTTCTAGCAAAATTATTTAAGTAGTATGAATTACATCTACCAAATTGCTTCTCAAATTCATACTGCAACACTGCACAAAGAAACCAGGCTCCTACTTACTGATAAAACTAATTTTCATATCTGTTCCCAAATATGTTTGCAGTGTTCTGCAAAACTAGTTTTGAATATTCATCCAACTTACCAAAAAAAAAAGAAGTCTTGTACTTCCTGAGTAGTCTTCTGATGGAAAATACCTCTTTATCACATTTTGCATCCAAAATGAACCCATCTTGAGTTATATGCTCTTAGAAGGGAACCTGAAAAATTATTGTTGACGTGTTGTCAACTGACATTTATATTATTAACATAGTGGATAACATCTTCCAGATATCTTTTGTAGTAAAGTCAGAAGGCTTTTAAAACAACTTTTTCTTATTGGATCCCCTCATAAAAGCCAAGTTACATTAAATCGTAACTCAAATGAAAGTACTTCTGATGGAAACTCATCTAACAGAGGCCCATTGCCTTCTGTGTGTCTAACATGGTATAGGGATATAAGTATAAGAAACTAGAAGAAATGATAGTGAATGTAGCAGCATAAATCTCTCTCAAATATCAGTTTTCTTAATTGTACCATTATCAGGAGCTGAATAGCAGTCACTTCAAAGTTGGGCTCTCAGAAGCGTTGTCTAGAATTCTGATATCTCAAGCTACTGATTAAAGTGAAACCCATATACTTTCTGTATCTTATAAGATAAAGACTAAGCTGGCATCATGTTATATGACAATTCATAGATCTAAATTGTATTTTGGCTGAGGCAGAGCTAGCCCACCTATACATAGAACTACCTACAGGGCTGCCTTTCAGTTCAGTTCAGTTGCTCAGTCGTGTTAGACTCTTTGCGACCCCATGAATCGCAGCACGCCAGGCCTCCCTGTCCATCACAAACTCCCGGAGTTTACTCAAACTCATGCCCATCGAGTTGGTGATGCCATCCAGCCATCTCATCCTCTGTCATCCCCTTCTCCTCCTGCCCCCAATCCCTCCCAGCATCAGGGTCTTTTCCAATGAGTCAACTCTTTGCATGAGGTGGCCAAAGTACTGGAGTTTCAGCTTCAGCATCAGTCCTTCCAATGAACACCCAGGACTTACCTCCTTCAGGATGGACTGGTTGGATCTCCTTGAGTCCAAGGGACTCTCAAGAGTCTTCTCCAACACCATAGTTCAAAAGCATCAATTTTTCGGCGCTCAGCTTTCTTCACAGTCCAACTCTCACATCCATACATGACTACTGGAAAAACCACAGCCTTGACCCGATGGATCTTTGTTGGCAAAGTAATGTCTCTGCTTTTTAATATGCTATCTAGGTTGGTCATAACTTTCCTTCCAAGGAGTAAGTGTCTTTTAATTTCATGGCTGCAATCACCATCTGCACTGATTTTGGAGCCCAGAAAAATAAAGTCTGCCACTGTTTCCACTGTCTCCCCATCTATTTCCCATGAGGTGATGAGACCAGATGCCATGATCTTAATTTTCTGAATATTGAGCTTTAAGCCAACTTTTCACTCTCCTCTTTCACTTTCATCAAGAGGCTTTTTAGTTCCTCTTCACTTTCTGCCATAAGGGTGGTGTCATCTGCATATCTGAGGTTATTGATATTTCTCCCAGCAATCTTAATTCCAGCTTGTGCTTCTTCTAGCCCAGCATTTCTCATGATGTACTCTGCATAGAAGTTAAATAAGCAGGGTGACAATATACAGCCTTGACGTACTCCTTTTCCTATTTGGAACCAGTCTGTTGTTCCATGTCCAGTTCTAACTTTTGCTTCCTGACCTGCATACAGGTTTCTCAAGAGGCAGGTCAGGTGGTCTGGTATTTCCATCTCTTTCAGAATTTTCCACAGTTTATTGTGATCCACACAGTCAAAGGCTTTGGCATAGTCAATAAGGCAGAAATATATGTTTTTCTGGAACTCTCTTGCTTTTTCTATGATCCAGTGGATGTTAGCAATTTGATCTCTGGTTCCTCTGCCTTTTCTAAAACCAGCTTGAACATCTGGAAGTTCTCGGTTCACATATTGCTGAAACCTGGTTTGGAGAATTTTGAGCATATTTTGATTATATTATTTGCAGCCAAAGATGGAGAAGCTCTATACAGTCAGCAAAAACAAGACCTGGAGCTGACTGTGGCTCAGATCATGAACTCCTTAGTTGCCAAATTCAGACTTAAACTGAAGAGAGTAGGGATAACCACTAGACCATTCAGGTATGACCTAAATCAAATCCCTTATGACTATACAGTGGAAGTGAGAAACAGATTTAAAGGACTAGATCTGATAGACAGAGAGCCTGATGAACTATGGACGGAGGTTCATGACATTGTACAGGAGACAGGGATCAAGACCATCCCCATGGAAAAGAAATGCAAAAAGGCAAAATGGTTGTCTGAGGAGGCCTTACAAATAGCTGTGAAAAGAAGAGAAGCAAAAAGCAAAGGAGAAAAGGAAAGATATTCCCATTTGAATGCAGAGTTCCAAAGAATAGCCAGGAGAGATAAGAAAGCCTTCCTCAGCGATCAATGCAAAGAAATAGAGGAAAACAACAGAATGGGAAAGACTAGAGATCTCTTCAAGAAAATTAGAGATACCAAGGGAACATTTCATGCAAAGATGGGTTCAATAAAGGATAGAAATGGTATGGACCTAACAGAAGCAGAAGATATTAAGAAGAGGTGCAAGAATATACAGAAGAACTGTACAGAAAAGATCTTCATGACCCAGGTAATCATGATGGTGTGATCACTCACCTAGAACCAGACATCCTGGAATGTGAAGTCAAGTGGGCCTTAGAAAGCATCACTACAAATGAAGCTAGTGGAGGTGATGGAATTCCAGGTGAGCTATTTCAAATCCTGAAAGATGATGCTGTGAAAGTGCTGCACTCAATATGCCAGCAAATTTGGAAAACTCAGCAGTGGCCACAGGACTGGAAAAGGTCAGTTTTCATTCCAATCCCTAAGAAAGGCAATCCCAAAGAATGCTCAAACTACCACACAATTGCACTCATCTCACATGCTAGTAAAGTAATGGCCTAGAAAAAGTAAAAGAAAAAACTTCCCAAAAACTTAAATCATCCAAGCTTATTACTTTGTTGTAGACAATCTAATTTGAAGTAGCACTTTATTGAAATGATTCTGCCAGGTTAGGTATCCCCAAGTATTTGAACAAATTAACTTGTTGGGTGGAATTACTGATTTTCAGGTCCACCATTTAAAATATACCAATTGGGAGGCACCCTATTTCTATGCCAGACTGTATTTGATATTTTGATCACAATCAGGTGGAAATGTCTGGTCGCTAAAACACAGATATTGGGATGGCCAAAAAGTTCGCTCATTTTTTCCCCACCATAAGATGACAGAGAAAAACCCAAATGAACTTTTTGGCCAACCCAATACTTGTCAAAAAGGCTTAAAGCATCATTCTCCAGCTAATGAAATATTCAAACAATATACAGATAACATAAAAATGTTTTCAGCCCACTGAACAAATATTCAGTGTTAACATACTCATAAATCCAGAACTGACACTACTCCATTAGTGAGAGTGGTATAGACAAAAGTGACTTTTACCTTCAATCAACAGCAGGGACACTGCAGAGACTACAGAGTCCATATTCCAGAAAAGGAACTAAATGCTCTAATATATTTATTCATGTCTGTGGGTAGATACTGTCAACCTATGGTGAAATCAGATTACAATCTCTATGTCTTATCTGGCATTCAAAGGAAAATGTTCCTCATTAAATAAAAGAATGAGACTATAACATCACAAATTGAAAAGGTATTATCCTCTCTCATTGCACATCTGTAAAGTCCATAGGAACTTTGACATATTTTACTTAAGGTCAACAGTTGAAAACTAATAGTCTCACCTGTTCCCAATATAAAGAAAAAAAGATCATCTAAAGCATGGATCATAACATCTGAAAATCAATTAATGTAATACATCATATCAATAAAATAAAGCACGGAAACTACATGATCATATCAACAAACAGGAAAAAAAAATGGAAAATCTACCATCCCTTTATAATAAAACTAAGAAACTAGAAATAGGAGGAAACATGCTAGAGCTGATAAAGGGCAACTATGAAAAACAGCTAACATTATATTCAAATGAGAGGCTAAGTGCTCTACTCTTAAATGAGATCAAGAACAAGACAAGAATGTTCATTCTTGCTAAGCCTGTTCAACACTGTACTAGAATTTCCAGCCAGAGTGATCATGCAAGAAAATGAAATATCAAAGCTTTTATATTGGAAATGAGCTATTTGCAGAGGACATGATGTATATACTAAGTCCTATGGAATTTAGACACAAAAGTCTATTAGTACTAATAACTGAGTTCAGCTAGTTGGCAGGATATAAAATCAATATATCTGAAGCAAGTTTATTCCCATAGACATTAATGAACAATCCAAAAAAGAAATTAAGAGAACAATTCAATTTATAACAGTACCAAAAAGAATAAAATATCTAGGAAACTCTGAAAACTATAAAAATTGCTGAAAGAAATTAAAGGTGACTAAAATACATGTAAACACACCCCATGATCATGGAACAGAAGACAATATTTTTAAGATGACACTACTCTTCAAATTGATGTACAGATTCAATACAATCTCTATCAAAATGCACACTGCATTTTTGCATAAATTGACAAGGTTATCCTAAAACTTATATGGAGATTTAGAAAAAACAAAATAGCAAAAAATTTCCTTGAGGAAGAGTAAAGTTGGGGGACTCACAGCCTAGACTTCAAAATTTACTACAAAGCTACAATAATAAAGAAATGGTGTTAATAGTATATAGACATATAGATGAACGGAATGGAAATTAGAGGCCATAAATAAAATGAATATAGTTATGGTCAACTAATTTTAGAGAAGAGTGTAAAGATGAATTAGAGGAAAGAATAATTTTTAATAAATGGTTCTGATATGAGTGAATAACATACACATGCAAAAGAATGAAACTAAGTCTTCCTTACATCGTAAACAAAATTAACTCAAAATTAATTGTATATCTAAATATAAGACCTAAAATATAAAACTCTTAGAAGAAGATATAGGAGTAAACCTTGGATATGAAAAGGGGCAAGACATAAAATAAAATAACAAATGAAGTGATCAAATTGAAGTTTTTTGTGATTCAGTGGACAACACAAGAGGTTTAAAAGGTGCCCCAGTGATTTTCTCAAATAAGGGTTGTAATCTGAAGCAATTAAATAGATGGTTGCACCTAAAAATATTCAATTTACAATGACCCTCCAATATTTTTGATATTAAAATGTTCCAAATGGAGTTACATCAATAAAGAAAAAAAAAGATAAGGATTTCCAAGGATATGTCCCTCCAATGAAGCAATGATAAACTATCAAAAACTGTCAGAATGACTTTTTCAAAACTAAAGCAGATTGCCCTCCCCAATATGAGTAGGCATCAGCTAATTTGCTGAGGGCCTGAATAGAACAAAAAGGCAGAGGAAGAGAGAATTTCATCTCTCTGCAAAATGGGTTACTGGTCTTCTCCTATCTTTAGACAGGGACAAGCATCATCAGTTCTCCCTATTCTTTAGATTAGATTAGATTTAGATTAGAACCAGAATTTATTAATACACCACTGGCTCTTCTCAGTCTCAGGTCTTCCAGACATTGACTGGTACTACATCACTGATTTTCCTGGGTCTCTATGAATACATATATAAATATATATACTATAAATATATAAAAGTATATTAAAATACAAATATACCCCCTAGATCTATTTATCTGAAAAACCCTGATTAATATAGACTTTGGTATGAGGAGTGGGTTCAGACTAATATAATTTTAAGGATTTGTTTTATAAATATAAATTGGTCTGGAGCTTCTAGACTTGGCTCTCTACTCTGGTTAAAGAATCACTCTACTACCTATAGTAAAGAAAGCACTGAGAGTCCAT
The DNA here is from genome assembly GCF_023699985.2 of Odocoileus virginianus. Classification (NCBI taxonomy): domain Eukaryota; kingdom Metazoa; phylum Chordata; class Mammalia; order Artiodactyla; family Cervidae; genus Odocoileus; species Odocoileus virginianus. The sequence continues at coordinate 726,112 of NW_027224329.1, read as the reverse complement.
AATGTGATCTGGCAGTATAGATATCTAAAATATTACTGGATATTCCTAATCAACTACTGTATGAGAAGCAAGGAACTAGGTGCCTGTGTACATGAAACTTTAACAATTGTTTTTGGAAAACAAGCAAATATAATAAGATCAGTTGGTTGCTTCTAAGCTTACTGGACAAAGTGGGAGAAAAAAAGGATGAGCTCCGGATTCAAATTCCCAGGTCAAATGCAGCATAAATGATCTTGAAGTTTCTATGTATAACCTGAAGTACATACTTATTTCCTATAGTCATAAGACTGAGACTGCTGAAAATGGAATATAGAATAATGGCATCCTAACTGGCTGAATAACAACGTAAGTTGAAGTCCCAGTCTCACAAGGCACACTGATTGGGAAAGATGGGATCCTACACCTTGGGATGGAAGGAGCAGCAAGACCTTTATGAAGCTGTAATCATTCAGACTGTAAACTCTGGTGAGCTTTAAAAAAAAAAAATCAATGGACGAGGCCTCCCTCCCCCTCCCTATCAGAAGTAGGGATTAATCCTGTGTTATCTGAGGAACCTATACTGGCCACCCTAAAGGAGGCTGTGTTGCAAGACAATGCTGAGTGTATATCCTCAGGACCCTATCCCACCACCCCTCTTTGCTTCTAGACCTTTAACTAGATTCAAGTCCCAGCAGGCCCACAATATGTAGTTCAAAGTATCATCCATAGTGAGGTACTCCTTACTTCAAAAAAATAGCTTCTGTTTTTAAATCTAGACAGAAAGAAATAAAGGAAATATATGTGGAAATAAACGTTAAGGATGTGGGGTAATGGTAGAAGGAACATACAGTTGGATCAGGAGGAATTTATTGATAGGAACTCACTAAGCAGAGATTCTGCATTTAATGTGTGGCTCTGGAGTCAGAAAGAGTTCTAACAGTTTGTTTAGTTGGTTGGCTGAAAAGTAGATGAAAAGGTGGTCCACTGTGAAAAAATGAACACGCTGGGCCTCCCTCCCTTGGTTTAATGGAGAGACAGTGGATTTGTCATTTAAGACCAACACTCCCACAATGGGAAGATTGAGAAGACATACCTTTCACCAACACTGAGAAAAAAAATTGTGAGGTGAGTACTGGCAACCTTGAGGAGCTCTGTAATTAGTTTTGTGTGTAGGCCTGACCTTACAGTTGGAACTGCAGACCCTGAAACAGGAAAGCTATATGCAACGGAACTAAAAGGATTCCAGGTGGCAGTGACCAAGAAATCAAGGTGGGTGGGGCTGCTGTAATGGAGAACAGTCAAAGCAGCAGTCAGACTATAGACTCAGAACACATAGAATGCAAAGGAGTCCAGGCCTCATTGAGGAAGGAATTTGGTCCACTGCCAAAAATTTATACTGTTAATCTTTCTCCAAGTGTCCTCTAAAGGGACATGACTGTAGATTGGGGGAATGAAGATAATCAAAGCTTTTATGGACTTTTGATCAATCACTTTCTTATATGCCAGCAATGAACAAGTAAACAGTGAAATAAAAGCACAATATCATTTACATTAGCACTCCCAAAATGAAACACTTAGGCATAAACCTAACACAATATTAAGAGATCTATAAGCGAAAACTGCAAAATCCTGATAAACAAGATCAAAGAAAAACTAAGTAGAGAGAAATCTCATGCTCATGAATAAAAGAACATTTTGTCAGATGTCAGTTCCTCCTAACTTGATCTATGGATTCAATATAATCCCAATCAAAATTCCATCAATGTATATATCAACGAAGTGACTGTAAAGTTTATATGGAGAGGCTAAAGACTCCAAATAGCCAACACAATATTGAAGGGGAAACACAAATTTGGAAAGCTAATGTCACCCAACTTCAAGAGTTACGAAAAGCTAGGGTAATCAAGACAATGTGATATTAGTGAAAGAATAGACATATAGATCAATGGAACAAAGCCCAGGAATAGATCCACAAAAATATAGTTAACTGATCATTGAAAAAGGAGCAAGAGCAATACAACAGAACAAAGATGTCAATTCAACAAATGGCGCTGGAACAACTGCACATGCACATGAAAAAACAACCTAGAGACCATATACCTGTCATAAAAATTAGTTCAAAGTGGATCACACACCTAAACAGTAAGTATGAAAGTATAAAACTATAATAAAATGTGGGACAAAATCTTGATGAATTTTGGTATGATGATGACTTTTTAGATACAACAGCAAAGGGACAATCCTTGAAAGAAATAACTGATAATCTATAACTCTTTAAAAATTAGTTTTATTTTGCGAAATATAATAAGAGAGGACAAGCCCAAGACTTAGGTAAATATTTGCAAAAAACACATCTGAAATAGAACTATTTTTCAAAATAAACAGAGAACTGTGCAAACTCAATAATAAGGAAATTAACAACATGATTAAAAATGGCCCAAACACATTAACACACACATTACCAAAGAAGATACAGATGGCCAAAAAATTATGAAATGATGCTCCTTATCATAAGTCATATATGTTATCAGGGAACTATAAGTCAAAATAACAGAGTGAGAAACCACTATATACTTACAAGAATGGCCAAAATCCAGAACAATGACAACACCAAATGCAAGTATGTGGAGCAACAGGAACTCACAGTCATTGCTGATGGAAATGTAAAATGGCACAGCCACTTTGGAAAACAGCTGGAAATTTTCTCACAAAGCTCAACATATTTTTCCTATATGATTGAAAAATCATGATCCTTTCTATATACCCACAAGTATTAGAAAACTTATATTCACATGAAATCCTGCATGTGAATATTTATGTCAGCTTCCTTCATAATTGTCAGAACTTAGAAGCAACCAAGACACCCTTCAGTAGTTGAATGAATTTAAACAACTGGTACATACAGACAATGGAAAACTTTTAACACTAAAAATAAATGAACTGTTAATGTAAGAGAGCCCATGGAGAAACCTTAAATATGTATCACTAAGTGAAGCAAGCTAACCTGATAAGGCTATATACTGTATGATGCCAACTACAGACATACTTCAGAGATATTGCATGTTCAGTTCCATACTAGTGCAATATACCAAATATCACAAAAAAGAAAGTCACACAAATTCTTTGGATACCTAGTGAATATAAGAGTTATGTTTATGTCTAAAAAATGTACATACCATAATTTAAAACATGTTACTGCTATAAAATGCTATCATATGAGACCAGCAAGTTATAATCTTTTTGTAATAGTTGCATTAAAGATCACTGATCATAGATCACCATAATAAATATAATAATGAAAAAGTTTGAAATACTGCAAGAATTACCAAAATGTGACACAGAGACTCAAAGAGAGCAAATACTGCTTTTTAAAAAAATGGCATCAATATACTTGCTATATACAAAGTTACCAGGAAACTCCTATGTATAAAAAATACATTATCTGCAAAGTGCAAAAATAGTGAAGCATAATAAGATGAAGTGTTATTCTATATGATACTCCAGAAAAGGCAAAATTACAGATTCAGTAAAATGATCAATGAATGCCAGGGGTTGGGGTAGGTGGGAAAAGATGACTAGGTGAAGCACAAAGAATTTTTAGGACAGTGAAAATATTCTGTATGACATCATAATGATAGAAACATGTCATTATACATGTATCCAAACCCAAAGAAAGCACATCAAGAGTGAATTGTAACATCAACTGTGCGCTTTGGGTAATTATGCTGTGTCAATGAAAGTTTGTCAGTTGTAACAAATATAACACCCTGATGGGGAATGTTGATAATGGGGAGGCTATGCATGTGTGAAGGCAGAGGGTGTGGGGGAAATCTCTGAACCTTCCTCTCAATTTTGCTATGACCCTAAAACTGCTCTAAAAAATAAATCCTTAATTTTAAAAAATGGACTCAAGAAATAAAACCTGAATGTCATGGACCTATAACAAATAGAGATTGAATCAATAATCTCCCAACATAAAATATAAAATCTCAGAACCAGATGACTTCACCGGTCAATTCTATCATTTAAAAAAGAAATAATCCAAATCTTTCAAAATATCTTCCAGAAAATGGAAACACTTTCTAATACATAATATGAGGCCAGCATTGCTCTGATACTGAAAGCAAAGGCATCGTGAGAAACTATACAGTGATATTCTTTACGAATATAGATGTAAAAATCCTCAACAAATATAGCATACCAAATCCAGTACCATATTATACACATAACAAAATGGGATTTATCCCAGGAATGCAAGGGCAACTCAACTGAAAATCAATCCAATACATCATATTAACATAATGAAGAGGAAAAAAAGCAAATGATCACCTTTATTGATCCATAAATGCATTTGCCAAGTCCAATACCTTCCATGAAAAAAGAAACACTTCAAAGACAAGTAGAAGGTAGTATAGTTAAAATGATGAAAGTCATTTATGAAAAACTCACATCTAACATATTGTGAAAAGCTGAAAGCATTTCCTCTATGATCAGGAACAAGACAAGTATATTTTCTTTCACCAATATATTCACCATTGCACTAAAGGTTCTAAAGAGAGCAATTACATAAGAAAAAAGACATGAAAGATATTGAAACTAAAAGGAAGAATACAGTTCACACCAAGAGTGGATTGTAATGTAAACGGTGGGATTTGGATGATTATTATAATCTCTAGTTTCAGATTTTATATACATACACATCCCTTAAGTACCCATACCAGAAAAGAAATTTAGACTGAATTCAGAATCTGGAAGATATATTTGCATTCTCATGCTCATTATAGTATTGTTATAATAGTCAGGAGGTAAAAACAACCTAAATGTTTATCAATAGATAAATGAATGCATTCTTTCAAGAAAATAATCACAACCTTCTCTAACAGAGAGTGCACAATTCTGCAGATTGGATATCTATGACTAAACATGACAGTAAAGAGCATTCTCCCTCATAATTTAAAGAGCCATGAAGTTAAAGAGCCATGGGTTAAATATCAGAAATGAGCAACAGTGAATAGAGGACTTGAATTTCTTAGATTCTGAGCTGATATTTTATCTCATGTTAAATAGGGAATTTTTAATTCTGCCAGCACTTTCCAGATTTATAGAACACTCTCCTGTTCTGCAACCAGCAGCAAGGCAACACTTAGGACAACTGTGACTAGCAGAATGGGTTGTAGAGATATCAGCCTTTGTGGAGATTGACCTCTAAGGATTCTGAAAGATGGAGTGTTGAGAAAATCAATGAACAGACAAGGGTTTACCTAGTAAACCTTGTTCAAGGGTCAACCATCCTCATTCTTTCTCTTATTTTATTATAAAAATGATTAATTTATAAAATAAAATAATTTATTCATAAAATGATTATGTATTATGAAAATTATTTATTTGTCCATATTGCTTAGATCAATCAATTCCCTTATTCATTAGATCCAATCTTATCTTGCCTACTCAAAAGACATATTTCAGCATCATCCCCTCTCTATTACATCATCCATCTACTGTCCCTGCTGAATCATAGAAATCATTTTTTTCGTATATCAGGAAAGAAAAACAAAAAACTTGTCTATAGAGCCCACAACCCTTCACCAGCTACTGCCACATTTCTCTGCTTTCACTAAGCAGGAATATTCTCCAAAATATTAATAGCTGTTCATGCCACAAGCAATCCTTTTTTACTCATTTTTCTCTTGAATTCAATTCACAATTAATTTCACAATTAATTCAATTAGCTACACAATTTATTTCAATGATTTTCATGTTACTAACAGTTAATCCTCAGTCCTCTTTTTTGACATAACATCAGTATATACCACTCCTTTCTCCTGGGAACATTGTTAAATTGTTTTCTAGGATAGCATACTATTTTGCTTTTCTATCTCACTGACCATTGCAGGTCAACTTTTTGTAGTTCTTCCTTTTCTCTCCATCTTACTAACTTTGGAGTGTCCCAGGGCTCAATCTCTGGATTGCTGCTTTCTCTACATTCACTCGGTAATGATCTCATCTATTTTCATGTCTTCAAAGCCCATCTATATGTTGTTCATTACCAAATTTATATCATCCTTTCACATTTCTCCCTTAAATTCCAGACTTACAGATAAAACATGTTCACCTCAATGTTTAATAGACATCTCAAACTCAGCACATTCAGGATGCCATTGCTGACCTCCACTTCCACAAACCTGGTTCAATACCAGGCTTTCTTTCCTCACTACATTGGGTATATACTGATGCATAAAAATTTACATACTTAGTGGTGTAACATAACACATATTATTTCATAGTTTCTTTGGGTCAAAACATGGCTTAGCTGAGTATTTGGATTTCAGAGTCTTTTGTCGGGCTTTCCTTGTGGCTCAGCTGGTAAAGAATCTGCCTGCAATGTGGGAGACCTGGGTTCGATCCCTGGGTTGGGAAGATCCCTGGAGAAGGGAAAGGCTACCCACTCCAGTATTCTGGCCTGGAGAATTCCATGGACTGTATAGTCCATGGGGTCACAAAGAGTCAGACACGACTGAGTGACTTTCACTTTCACTTGCACTTTCAAAATGCCAGTCATGTCTCAGGTCTCACCTGAAAGTTTAATAACACAGGATCCACTCCCAAGCTCCTGTGTTTATTTACAGAAGTCAGATATTTGCTGGCTATCCACTTGAAGTAAGCCTCAGTTCCTTGCCACATGGACTTCTCTACTGTATCTGCTCACTTCATCAAAGCCAGCAAGGGAAAGAGTCTGCTAATAGTATGGAAGTGATCTTCTTATATAGTCATAGAAGTCACTTCCCATCATTTTTGCCATAATATATTGGTTAGAAGCAGTTACTGGTCCCTCCCACACGCAAGAGGAGGTGATCCCATGAAGGTGTGAATACCAGTAGGCCCAAACCACATGGGGTCATCTTAGAATCATTTTGCCTTACCTGATGTGAAGAGCTGACTCATTTGAAAAGACCCTGATGCTGGGAAAGATAGAGGGCAGGAGGAGAAGGGGACGACAAAGGATGAGATGGTTGGATGGCATCACTGACTCAACGGACATGGGTTTGGGTGGACTCCAGGAGTTGGTGATGGACAGGGAGGCCTGGTGTGCTGCGGTTCATGGGGTCACAAAGAGTCGGACATGACTGAGCGACTGAACTGAACTGAGCTAATGGAAACTCCACTCAAGCCAAAATCCTTGGCATTATTCTTGGCTTCTCTTTCTTTCACAGTCCACATCCAGTCAGTCAGCAACTCCTGCAAGTTCTGCTTCCAAACTATACAGAATCTAACTATTACCACCTATATCACTCTAGTACAAGTAACCATAATTTCTCTTGGATTACTTATTGTTTATTTGCTAAGTTGTGTCTGACTCATTTGAGATCCCATAGACTGTAAACCACCAGGCTCCTCTGTCCATGGGATTTCCCAACAAGAATACTGGAATGGGTTGTTATTTCCTTCTCCAGGGGATCTTCCTGACCCAGGGATCGAACCCATGTCTACTGCATCAGCAGGAAGATTCTTTACCACTTAGGTGCTAGGGAAGTCCCTTGAATTACTTAATACCTCCCTAACTGGTGACTTTTCTTCCACCTTTATCACCCACCATGGTCTACTCTACATACAACAGCCATGATGATCTATTTAAAAGACAAGTAACCTTATATCTGACAGCCCCCTTTGCATACTGTTTAGGGTCTCCCAGGTTTGATTTCTTTGGCAGCATTGCTGACAAGTGAAACTAGAAGGATTAAGGACTCAGTACTTCTAAGTTTTCTCATTTTCCTATTTATCTTATCTCCCTATAATCATTTTTCTGTAAGTCCATCCCAGTTACTACTTTTTCTTCCCCAAGACATGACTCCAAGGTATATAGTTTGAAAACATTACCCACCCCCTTTGGTTAATATATTATAATCCATTCAGATGCATAGTATATCTTTTTCTCCAACTGTTAAGCCTCCCACTGTTCTTTCAAATAACTCACAGACAGAATAATACAATGATCTGAACCAGACAGAAAGTAAGACAGCTCTTTCTATCAGTTATACCAGAGAGCTAGAGATCATATAATTAGAAACACATCCGAAACTGATTCCCTTAGTGAACTGGTCTCATCAAGGTAAGACTACCAGATTCAGGGACAATGAATACTTTAGGCAACATTCTCTACGTTCATGATCGTCATAAAAGGCAAAAGAGAGAAACAACTCAAATCCCTCATTTACCACTTATAGAATTTGTATAAAAGACCCCTAGGAGCTGTAGAGGGGCTGCTTAAGCAAAAACTAGGTGGAGGTGGAGCAAAGTTTTACACAGGAAGCATGGATGAATATATTAGTTAAAAGAAGGATCTGCAGCAAATTAGGCCTGTTTAATTTATGAAGGCTGTAAGCTCCTGGAGAAAGAGGAGTCTTGCTTCCACAACTGAACACCTGGTGGACTAGAAGGGGGCACCTGGACATCCACAGACACCAAAAGCTGGAAAGCCGCCATAGCAGCATCTCCAAAGTGCTCGAATAGCTATCATTTAGCCCCTTGAAACATACAGGGGGCATAATAAGACTGGAAGGCTGAAATTTGCTGCAGAATGTGGGTGGGTGCTGAGTTACTGGGAGAAAGCTGAGCTTCACAATTGTAAATCTATATACATTGTCACTGTCTATATAATATCCACAAAGATAAGTAATATCTTTCTCTGGATTTTAATAAGAAAGATGACATCCAAAGGAGATGGGGAAATGTCTCCTGATTCAAGCCATACATTTGAAGGGAAAAAAAAAAGGAAGACATCCTGGTAGACATCTTTTAAGAATTTGATAGAGCACTAAGAGAGAGGGTGAGCATGGGAAATTCATCAATTCACCAATGTCAGATAGAAAAAGTCTCAAGGCAAATAAATATAGTTACTTTCTCAAAGGAATTAGGTTCACTGTGTTCTTACTATGAACACATGCTCCTTTAAACTGTCTACCTTTGATTTTCAAAATCCTACAGATCTCATAGTCAACAACAACAAGAAGAAAAAAAAACACTGCTTAATTGTTAAATTTCCCTATTACAGTTAGGTTAACTTATCTTAACACTTCCACTATCTCTAAAGAACTGCAAGAGGATATCCCCTCTCTCCAGTAATTACATCACAAAGGACTTGAAAGGGGAAAGCAGAAAAGAGAATCAAAATGTATTCTACTTTTCTACACCATTGCTTTATTCTTCCGCTACCTGGTGGTGCTCACCACCAGGTGCATCTGAAGAGGCATCTGAAGAAAGAAAGAAATGGGGAAAGTGTTCTGGTGGAAGAGATAATTTTGAAAAAGAGAGCAGAAGAGGTGTAATAAGAGGTACACATGCATACATTTTTATTATTAATTTCTAATTTGTATTTTGGCCCTCAATGTGCCCTTTATGATACTTTGAAATCTTTAGTAACTTGCTTCATGACAAGAACATGATGAATTCTGAAATATGCTCCATGCAGAGTTGAAAAGAATGAATATTCTGCAGTTAATAAATGCAGCTTTTTTCCCTAGTCACACACATAAAAAAAATGTCAATTAGATTGTTTATTTGTATGTAAATATAGGAATACAGAAAATCTATAAGTATTTCAGAAATCTCTTTGAACTATAAAATAGAGTTAACTGTGCTAAAATCATCCTCTATTTTGAATTTTTCCACCTCTTTCCATTTTTTTCATTATTTTATATAGAACTTGTGTTATTACCTGCATTCAAGTTTAGAAGTGCTCAGTCTCGCTAAGGAACTTACTCTTTACTTCTGTGTATTTACTTCTCTCTTCATCTTTAGATTTCTTTTAATTAAAGTCTATTTTGGCTGATATTGAAATAATCACCCTAGCATTATTTTTGCAAGTATCTTACTGGCATTTTTTAAAATTTTAAAACATTCAAGCATTTCTGGGTCCTTAGGTTTTAGCACTGTTTCTGCTAAATACCATATGGTTGCATTTTTGAAATTCTGTCCTGCCAAATGTTGTCTTTTACCTGGAAAATTTATTCCATCTAAATTCACTGTAACCCTCCTATATATAGATTTAGTTATATCATATTAGTTACTATCTTCTATTTGTCTCTTTTCCCATACTTCTGTTTTCCTTCTCCTTTCTTTTTCTCTTTTGTGTTTTTCTCCCATAACCTACTTTTTTCTCTCACAATTTTAATTTCTACTCCTTTTCAGTATTATATTAGTGGTCTCTTAGTAAATTTAGAAAACAAATAGGTACGAAGTTTTAATATTCCAAATCAGCCATACTGTGGCAACCTAGAATCCAGTTTGTTATAGCCATCTCACACACACACACACACACACACACACACACACACACACAAAGGTAATAAGCCTGGACTGAGATCCATCTTCCAATGACTTGTAAACCATAAAGTCTAATAACCATAACAAATTTGAAATAAAAAAATCATTTCCAATTCCAGACTTAGCCTTTTGACACAAGCTACTGAGTAGGCAGCAATCTTAGGAAGCATCATGATGGTACATACATCTATTAGATACATATATTAGATGGTACATACATCTGTTAGATATTATCTAACATGTCACGGGGTAAGAGGTTTCAACAGTGAATACAGAGGCAAAATATATCCATGTTAAATCAGAGTCAAGATTACTGAAAAGGGGGAAGTTTTTACTTCAATGTGCTTCAATCATTAAAGCCCAAATCTTACAGGAATTGTATTTACCTTTTTTTTTTCCCTAGTAAAGCACGTAGAACAAGCTTCAAATTTAAGATTTCCACTATCTTACCCATGAAAAGGCACACAGTAATCTGTACTAGTTCCAACATCATAAAAGAGGCCTATCAGGGCTAATGCCTGTCTGCAAGAGGAATTTTTCTCCTGATGAATTAAAAAATCCATATATCAAAATCATGGGTGGCAGGTAAAATTTCTGAGTGTTTGGGGCAAGGACTAGATGTAAGTGTTGGCTCAAACACGAATGAACATGGCATCAGTGTTACTCAATTCTAGAAAGATGACAATGGCCCAAGAGTCTTGAAATACAGACATTACTTCTTCCAATTAAGCGAAAAATCCCTTTTGTATACCGCAAGTCACATACCTGATATACTATATAAGAACAGTTATAGACACAGACATTGATAAATAAAATAATGTTGGAAGCAAAGTCAAATAGCAAAAGACTCCATAACTATATACAGAAATAGCTTTTGACTCAGAAAGGAGTTATGGGAAAGACAGGCATTTAGAGTTTCAAAATGCTAAAGACATCTTCCACTCTCTTAATACCTACATTATTGAACAAATAAATGCCAGACGCAGAACTAGGAATTTTACACATATTAAGTCACTTAATCTTCATAACAACCATGTGAATAGAACTATTCATATCCATTTTTTAACAGATAAGGAAGCTGATATATCAAGTAGTTAATGGATTTGTCCTTGGACAGATAAAAAATATCCTTAAACCTGTAAAGTATTTACTGTCTCTGCTACTTACTCCGTATGTTAGACAGTTTATAACACAAATCCCCCAATCAGTATACAAAATTAATTCCTCAAGTAACCACACATCACCTAGTATAGAGCTAAATATGCAATAGATAACCAGTAAATTTTTTTGCAATAAGTTGACCAATTATATTGGGCTTCTATGAATTTTTACATTATATCTACTCTCGTTCAATGCTAAGTTTTATAGCAAATGTTCCCTAATGAATTCCCAGGAATGGTTTAGAGAAACAAATGCAATCAGCAGGGAAGCCTGTGCCACCTGGTTTATACATTCAAGCCAAGCACTGTCTTCATAGTTTAGTTTATCAGGAACCATTTGTTGAAATGTAATAGGCTCATCATTTTATTACCAACCCACTGTTTCATGCTAAATACATACTCATGGTACTTATAATTCAAAAAGAGAAGACTCTCTCTAAACGATAGACTCAACACTAAAGTTGCTAAAGGGATAACAAATATTTTCTTTTTTTTTTTTTGCATACAATATTGTATTGTCTTCAGGTACACAGCATAGTGATTTGATATTTTTATACATTATGAAATAATCACCATAAGCCTAATTACCATCTAAGTCTAGTATACCCAGTCATTATACAAAATTTATTGCAACATTATTGGCTGTATTTCCTATGTCATACCTTACAACCCCATGACTTATTTGCTGTGTAACTGAGAGTGTGCACCTCTTAATCCCTCTTCCCCTAACTACCCATCTTCTCATGGCCCTTCCTTCTGGCATTATCAGTTTGTTCTCTCAATCATCAAAACAATTTCTGTCTTGTTCGTTGGTTTTTAAGATCCCACACATAAGTGAAATCATATGCTATTTTGTGTTTCTCTGTCATATATCAAAATAATACCCTGTAGGTCCATCAGTGTTGTTGCAATGACATAATTTCATTCTTTTTTAATGATGTGTTTTATTTGTGTGTGTATACCACATCTTCTTCATTCATCTACCGATGGACACTTCAGTTGCTTCTATATCTTGGCAGTTGTAAATAATGCTGCAATGAATATTGGGGTGCATATATCTCTTTGAATTAACATATTCATTTTTATTCAGATAAATACCCAGAGGTGGATTGCTGAAGTGTATAGTGGTTCTATTGTTAACTTTTGAAGGAACCTCTGTACTGTTTTTCAGAGGGGCTGTACTGATTCATATTCTCACCAACAGTGCTCGAGTTTTCCCTCTTCTCCACATCCTCCCAATACTTGTTATTTTTTGTCTTTTTGATAATAGCCATTCTAACAGGTGTGAGGTGATATTTCACTGTGATTTTGATTTGCATTTCCCTATTGACTGGTGATGTTGAACATCTTTTCATGTACCTTTTTTCCATCTGTGTGTCTTGCCTGGAAAAAAAAAGCTATTCAGATCCTTTGCCAATTTTTAAATTGGAATGTTGTGTTTTTTTAATGAGTTCTTTGTGTATTTTGGGCATTAACCTTTTATGAAACATATCATTTGCAAATATCTTCTCCCATTTAGTAGGTTGCCTTTTCATTTTGTTGATGGTTTCCTTTGGTGTAGAAAGACTTTAGTTTGATGAGGGATAACAAATATTTTCAAAATAAAGACAGTAAAAATACGAATTCATTGAATCATTGAAATAGCAGGCTACATGCTGAGAATGGTGTTCTCTATATTGTAATTCTGTATGTGTTACAATGAACTCTTTGAGAGATGTGTTTGAGATAAGGGAAAGCCAAGAAATGAGGGTCTCAGGTGGGGCATTCTGAATAAAGTTACATGCTGTGAGGTTTTACTGGTATAAATGGTTAAAAGTCACATAAGTTTTCTCACAGAATTGATATTCCTGGTTAACCTCTTAAATAAGCTATATTCTTTAATAAATCCTCTCAGATTATAAAAATCAATAGGACAATGTAACAGTGTTGAAAATATTTTAGTATTAAAAGAAATTTAAAGCATTTATAATCTCACTACCCAGAAATAATCAGGATTAAGGTTGTTGATGAATTCCCTTCTTCTCTACTTTCAAATTTCAAAGAAGTGAAATTTGCAGTGATTGGTAACCATGAAGCTGCCCAGGTGATTGGCTACCTCTGAGAGATCTGACTTTTTTCTAAGGAGAGCAGCTTGTTAGATGATGGAGAACCAATAAAAACTAGTCAAAATTTAAGGCCACAGCTATTATCTAGCTTTGATGAACACTATACTCTATGCCACTGATTCTCAAAGTGTGGGACCTGGACAAGCAGCATCTATATCATGGGAAAGTTGTTAGAAATACTAATATTCAGACTCACCTGAGTACTACTGAATCAGTAGCCCTGGGTGTGGAACCCAGTAATCTGTGCTTGAAAAATCTCTCCAAGGGATCCTTATACACCCTCAAGTTGTGGAGCCACTACTCTAAGCAAACTTGTTACCTGGAAATGCAGTCATTGTGAGAATGATAATAGCTAACACTTTCCGATTACTTACTATGATCCAAGTATTGCACTAACACTTAAAACACATCATGTCATTTATTCCCACACGTATATAAGAGGCAAGTACTACTGTTTCCATTTCACAAATGAAGAAACTAAGGAGTTCAAGTAACTTGCTCAAGGTTACACTGATAATAAATGATAGGCTGATGTTAAAAATCCAGGTACAAATCTGCTACAGGGATCCTGTTTTTAACTAGCATAATATTATCACTTTCTTCCTTAAAATACTAAGGCAAAAGTAGCCTGAGTATCCCTGTCTGCAGTGTTGTATAGAAATAAAGATGCTTGTCTCAAAAGTAACTCTCACACCTCAATATTCACCATAATGAAAATAAAGTGAGCAAGGCAAATTATGTATTCTTTTGTTCTCCAGTTGATCAAGGCATCTCCTATCTCTTTTATCTCAAACTTAATAAAAAACAATAAAGATAAATCACAATATAATAAAATTTGGAGCCAGTAGCTCTGCAAATGCTAGTTGAATCATTTACATTCTCTGAATTCTCAGTTTCTTTCTCAATAAAAATGAGATAATAACAGTAGCTCCCTATGAACAATTTTGTTATGAGGATTAAAATAAGCTGTGTTTGTGTGTGTGTTAGAGAGCGACAGACAGACAGACACGCACACACACACACGCAGAGATGATACTGGTAGTACATGCTACTGTTGTTACTGTGGCCTTTAATGTCTAAACTTTACCCTGATTTTTGATAAATTCATCAGGGTTCTCTATGTGAAAGATGTTTAGAAGGATCAGAATATGTGAAGAGTGCCTATGAAAATTTGGTCTCTAGCCACTCAAGTCTGGTGCCCCATGTATTTAAATGACAGTCAAGCTTGTTGCATTTTTTACCTTAAGTTGTCAGAAAATTATTTTTATTATTCCATTTAGAAAATTACAGAGGTCAGCTATTTGGAACAGAATTTTATTAGAGGTTAACAGGAAATTTACAGTGTTGGGAGCTTCCAATATTTAGGCAAAGGTCTACCTTAGTTTTAGAGTTTAAGAGAGCTTATATTATACAAAGCTTTCCTCACCCCCATGGCACCTCTGAATCCCTCAAGTAGTAACAATCTGATGACTTGCTGCTTCTTTATACGCTGAACTATACTGGTCATATATGTTAGAATTAACTCTGCAGACATAGAAATTCTTTGATAGCAATAACCTTCTTTTCTATAACATAGTCCTAAACATATGGAAAGGACCTAGTGCTCATTTAATTTTCATAAATGTTCATCATTAAGCCTGGATTATACACTTACACATGTGGAAAGAGAGACATGCAACAGGAATGTTCACTATTACAGTACTCTTTGTAACAGCAAGATACTGGAAAAAGCCTAAGTGTCAATCAGCAGGAAAGATCTACTTAGGAGCCACTATGTAGCTACTTCTGTGGTATGGATGCCCATCCCATGGAGACTGGATGTTTTGATCAGCCTGTCATAGTGCCTTGGTAAACCGTGTCATTCTATGTCTCCTTGCACATATCCCATGTTTCAGGCCTAGCAATTGCTCCTTTTGATTGCTGCAGACTTTCTTTTAACTTACAGTAATACTTTCATTTAGATTATATATAAAGTCATGCTGCTGTGAAAACCATTTTTCTCTTAAATATGATTTAGCATCTCTTCTGTGCTACCTATATGCTTATTTCACATTTTAACTTTTCTTCATTGTTTCCCCTCATATATACACTGTTGTGTACATGAAGGTATCATAATATGCAGATTGACATGACTACACATAGATATTTTCAGATTTTTGTTCCTCTCTCTGTGCTCACCTACAAACATTTGCAATCATCTCCATTGTTCTCTTTATATAAAGCCTTTGCTACAAATTTCCTTATGATAGGGAATTAGTGGGACATTATATCTTCATTACCTTCTTCTGGAGATGAGCAGAAAAAGAGGAGAGTCAATTCGTTTTGTTAAATACTATGTTAAACATCTCTACAGAAATTTTTAAAACTAATATATATCACTATGATTTGTATTTAAACTAAATCATTATGTTCTGAAATGATTATAATATTCCCATTAAAAACATGAGCTTAGATACAGATATACATGGTAGAGAAGGAAATGGCAACCGACTCCAATATTCTTGCCTGGAGAAATCCCATGGACAGAGGAACTTGGTGGGCTACAGTCCAGGGGGTCACAAAGAGTTAACACAACTAAAGTGACTTAGCATGCATGGAGAGATGGTGGCTTGGATCGATTAACAAACCTTCCTAGAGTGACACATGTTCATGCAAAGATGGGCACAATAAAGGATAGAAATGGTATGAACCTAACAGAAGCAGAAGATATTAAGAGGTAGCAAGAATACACAGAAGAACTATACAAAAAAGGTCTTCATGACCAGATAACCATGATGGTGTGATCACTCACCTAGAGCCAGGCATCCCGGAATGTGAAGTCAGGCGGGCCTTAGAAAGCATCACTATGAACAAAGCTAGTGGAGGAGATGGAATTCCAGCTGAGCTTTCAAATCATAAAAGATGATGCTGTGCAAGTGCTACACTCAATATGCCCACACATTTGGAAAACTCAGCAGTGGCAGCAGGACTGGAAAAGGTCAGTTTTCATCCCAATCCCAAAGAAAGGCAATGCCAAAGAATGCTCAAACTACCGCACAATTGCATTCATCTCACATGCTAGTAAAGTAATGCTCAAAATTCTCCAAGCCAGGCTTCAACAGTACATGAACTGTGAACTTCCAGATGTTCAAGTTGGTTTTAGAAAAGGCAGAGGAACCAGAGATCAAATTGCCAACATCCGTTGGATCATTGAAAAAGCAAGAGAGTTCCAGAAAAACATCTACTTCTGCTTTATTGACTATGCCAAAGCCTTTGACTGTGTGGATCACAACAAACTGTGGAAAATTCTGAAAGAGATGGGAATACCAGACCACCTGACCTACCTCTTGAGAAATCTGTATGCAGGTCAGGAAGCAACAGTTAGAACTGGACATGGAACAACAGACTGGTTTCAAATCGGGAAAGGAGTACGTCAAGGCTGTATATTGTCACCCTGCTTATTTAACTTATATGCAGAGTATATCATGAGAAATGCTGGGCTGAATGAAGCACAAGCTGGAATCAAGATTGTGGGGAGAAATATCAATAACCTCAGATATGCAGATGACATCACACTTATGGCAGAAAGCAAAGAATTAAACAGCCTCTTTAGTGAAAGTGAAAGAAGAGAGTGAAAAATTGGCTTAAAATTCAACATTCAGAAAACTAAAATCATGGCATCTGGTCTCATCACTTCATGGCAAATAGATGGGGAAACAATAGAAACAGTGACAGAATTTATTTTGGGGGGCTCCAAAATCACTGCAGATGGTGACTGCAGCCATGAAGTTAAAAGACACTTGCTCTATGGAAGAAAAGCTATGACCAACGTAGACAGCATATTAAAAAGCAGAGACATTACTTTGCCAACAAAAGTCCATCTACTGAAATCTATTGTTTCCAGTAGTTGTGTATGGATGTGAGAGTTGAACTATAAAGAAAGCTGAGCACCAAAGAATTGATGCTTCTGAACTGTGGTGTTGGAGAAGACTCTTGAGAGTCCCTTGGACTGCAAGGAGATCCAACCAGTCCATCCTAAAGGAAATCAGTCCTGAATATTCATTGGAAGGACTGATGCTGAAGCTGAAACTCCAATACTTTGGCCACCTGATGTGAAGAATTGACTCATTTGAAAAGACCCTGATGCTGGGAAAGATTGAAGGCGGGAGGAGAAGGGGATGACAAATGATGAGATGGTTGGATGGCATCACCGACTCAATGGACATGAGTTTGAGTAAACTCTGGAGTTGGTGATGGACAGGGAGGCCCTGGTGTGCTGCAATCCATGGGGTTGTAAAGAGTCAGACATGACTGAGCAACTGAACTGAACTGAACTGAACTGAGAGTGACACATTAGATTCTATCTGGCAAAGCCATCATTTGGAATCAGCAGGGCTGATTTCACGTTCATCACAGTACAACACACAGCCTCTCACTTCATGTTGCTATTTCTACCTACACAAGGAAGTTATTGATGGTGGTATTAAGTCAGCCTTTTGAGTTAAACTTGATTTTAGGTCTCATTTCCAACTTTAGAAGGGAGATAACATCTACTATCTACCTTCCAGAGCTGTTCTGAGAATTGAGGTAACTAACAGATATAAAGTGCCTAGTTCAGTGCTTGAAATAGAGGCATTCACTTAAAAGTTTTATATCAGATCAGTTCAGTTGCTCAGTCTGACTTGAACATCTGGAAGTTCACAGTTCATGTACTGTTGAAGCCTGGCTTGGAGAATTTTGAGCATTACTTTACTAGCATGTGAGATGAGTGCAATTGTGCGGTAGTTTGAGCATTCTTTGGCATTGCCTTTCTTTGGGATTGGGATGAAAACTGACCTTTTCCAGTCCTGCTGCCACTGCTGAGTTTTCCAAATGTGTGGGCATATTGAGTGTAGCACTTACACAGTGTCATCTTTCAGGATTTGAAATAGCTCAGCTGGAATTCCATCTCCTCCACTAGCTTTGTTCGTAGTGATGCTTCCTAAGGCCCACTTGACTTCACACTCCAGGATGTCTGGCTCTAGGTGAGTGATCACACCATCGTGGTTATCTGGTCATTAAGACCTTTTTCGTATAGTTCTTCTGTGTATTCTTGCCACTTCTTCTGAATATTTTCTCCTTCTGCTAGGCCCATACCATTTCTGTCTTGTATAGTACCCATCTTTGCATGAAATACTCCCTTGGTATCTTTAATTTTCTTGAAGTAATCTCTAGTCCTTTCCATTTTATTGTTTTCCTGTATTTCTTTGCATTGATCACTAAGGAAGGCTTTCTTATCTCTTCTTGCTATCCTTTAGAACTCTGCTTTCAAATGGGTGTATCTTTCCTTTTATCCTTCTCTTCTTTTCACAGCTATTTATAAGGCCTCCTCAGACAACCATTTTGCCTTTCTTTTTCTTGTGGATGGTCTTGATCCCTGCCTCCTGTAGAATGTCATGAACCTCTGTCCATAGTTCTTCAGGCTCTCTGTCTATCAGATCTAATCCCTTGAATCTATTTCTCACTTCCACTGTCTAATAAGGGATTTGATTTAGGCCATGCCTGAATGGTTTAGTGGTTTTCCCTACTTTCTTCAATTTAAGTCTGAATTTGGCAATAAGGAGTCCATGATCTGAGCCACAGTTAGCTCCTGGTCTTGTTTTTGCTGACTGTATTGAGCTTCTCCATCTTTGGCTGCAAAGAATATAATTGATCTGATTTCAGTATTGACCATCTGGTGAGGTCTATGTGTACAGTTGTCCCTTGGTTTCTTGTCAAAGGGTGTTTGCTATGACCAATGCATTCTCTTTTTTTTACTATGATCGCTACTCCATTTCTTCTAAGGGATTCTTGCCCACAGTAGTAGATATAATGGTCATTTGAGTTAAATTCACACATTCCAGTCCATTTTAGTTCACTGATTCCTAAAATGTTTATGTTCACTCTTGCCATCTCCTGTTTGACCACTTCCAATTTGCCTCGATCACTGGACCTAACATTTGAGGTTCCTATGCAGTATTGCTGTTTATAGCATTGGACTTTACTTCCATCACCACTGACATCCACAACTGGATTTTTTTTTTTTTGCTTTTTATTTATTATTATTATTATTTGCTTTGGCTCTGTCTCTTCATTCTTTCTGGAGTTATTTCTCCACTGATCTCCAGTAGCATACTGGGCACCTACCAACCTGGGTGGCTCATCTTTCAGTGTCCTATCTTTTTGCCTTTCATACTGTTCATGGGGTTCTCAAGGCAAGAATACTGAAGTGGTTTTCCATTCCCTTCTCCAGTGGACCACATTTTGTCAGAACTCTCCACCATGACCCGTCTGTCTTGGGTGGCCCTACATGGTATGGCTCATAGTTTCATTGAGTTAGACAAGGCTGTGGTCCATGTGATCAGATTGGTTAGTTTTCTGTGATTGTGGTTTTCAGTCTGTCTGCCCTCTGATGGAGAAGGATAAGAGGCTTATGGAAACTTCCTGATGGGAAGTTTTATATATTAAGCTGTAATTTTTTATTTCCCCTTTTGAGTCAAAAGAGCAGTAGTAGTATAATCTCTTACTCTATTCATTTAATTGGATTGCTGGTCACTTTTTTCCTTTGGATGTTACTATTTAGTTTATTTCCTTTCCTTGGCCTTAATGGAACAACAGCAGAATTTTCTATTTCTAAGATTTCTTATTTACTAAAGTATATAATAATCACCTTTCCACTCCACATACTCAATTTCTATACCATACCTAAAAGAGGCTCTTAACACATACTGAAGAACCTTCTATTGTAGATACCTGTATTTGTTTCATTCCTCCTGTAAGTTCCTTAAGGTCAGAGACTCAACTTTTTTGTCCCAATGTGCCTAACAGAGTGTCTAGTATATCACAGATACCTCTAAAATATAAATAAGTTAACTAATGGCATAGAATTCTGGGTGACTTCAAGTGTGCTTTGGATGAATTATATTATGTGACAGGGTACTTAAGTCTGTTTTCTCTAAAGCATTGCTTAAAACATATTGCAATATACATTTTAACTGACTGGAATAGTGGCATTTATGGATTATTTATAATACAAATGACATCATTCTTTTAGTGCTATATACAGCATTAAATCCTATGGAATAAACTACTACACTATTGTGAAAGATTCTTTCAAAGTGAGTCATAAAGAAAAAAAATGAACAAAATGAAAAGACAACACACAGAATGAGAGAAAATATTTGTAAACGAAGCAACAGACAAGGGATTAATTTCCAAAATATACAAACAGGTCATGAAGCTCAATACCAAAAAACAACAACCAAAAACACAATTTAATTTTTAAAAAGGACACAATGGGGAAAGGGGAGGGTGGGTGTAAATATATAATGTACATATACAGGACTATATGTAAAATATAAAGCCAGTGGAAGTGAAAGGTTGCTGCTATCAGCCACGATTGATGCCAGGATTCCTGGCCTCCTGAGGAGAGGAATTCGATCTGGGGCCAGTGATATGGCTTGATTACTCAGAGTTTTTCGTGTAGCAAAATTTTTGTAAAGTGTAAAAGAGATAGTGAAAGCTTCTGACAGGCATCAGAAGGGGACAGAAAGAGTGCCCCTTGCTAGTTTTTAGCAAGGAGTTATATATATCTGTTGGTGGTGGTTTAGTTGCTAAGTCGTGTCCGACTCTTGCAACCCCATGGACTGTAGCCTGCCAGGCTCCTCTGTCCATGGGATTCTCCAGCAAGAATACTGGGGTGGGTTACCATTTCCTTCTCCAGGGGATCTTCCTGACCCAGGAATCAAACCAAGTCTTCTGCATTGCAGGCAGATTCTTTACCAACTGAGCTACAAGGGAATCCCGTATATACCTATTAGCAAAATTAGAGAAAGGAAACACCTCAAAACTGAGAGAGTTGCACCAGGCCCCTCACCCACAACATGCATTTTGAGATAGCATTGGCACAAAGTGAGTCATCCCTGGCCATAAAACAATTGACATGAATCTTGAAGAAAGGCAGATTTCCAAGCAAATATATAGTTCATTAACACAGCTTAAGAAAGACATTTCCATGAGAAAAGCATTGGTTAGCTCAAGGTTTGAGATAAAGTTAAGTTCAGGTGGAACCAGTTGTCACCATGGCAACACAGAATTCAGTTCAGTTCAGTAGCTCAGCGGTGTCCAACTCTTTGCGACCCATGGACTGCAACACACCAGGCCTCCCTGTCCATCACCAACTCCCAGAGTTTACTCAAACTCAAAAGTCTGCCACTTGCAGTTTATTTCCTCCTACCACTTGGGGACCTCTGACCTCCCTAGCTAGGCTGTTAACACTCTCAGGAGCTTGATGTATTCACCACCCAGGGAATCCAAAGCCAGTGCTCTGTGACTACCCAGAAGGATGGGATGGGGATGGAGGTTCAACCAGGAGCAAACATAAGTATACCTAATGCTGATTCATGTTGATGTATGGCAAAGGCCATCACAATACTGGAAAGTAATTATGCCCTAATTTTTAAAAAATGAAATTTAAAAAAATGGGCAGAAGATTTAAATACACATTTCTCCAAAGAAGACATACAAATAGCCAACAGGCACATGAAAAGATGCTCAATGTCATTAATTACCAGAGAAATGCAATTCAAAACTACAGTGAAGTATCACCTTACACCAGTCAGAATATCCATCATCAAAAATGTACAAATGATAAATGCTGGAGAGGGTGTGGAAAAAAGGGAACCCTCCTATACTGTTGGTGGAAATGTAAATTGGCAGACACACTATGGAGAACAGTTTGGAGATTCCTTAAAATACTAAAAAATAGAGCTACTATGTGATTCTGCAATCCCATTCCTGGGCATATACCCAGAGAAAAATTAATTCAAAAAGATACATATACTCCAATGTTCATTGCAGGACTATTTAAAATAGCCAAGACATGGAAGCAACCTAAATGTCCATCAATTGAGGAATGGATAAAGAAGATGTGGTACACATACACACACACACACATGCACATATATATACAGTGGAATATTATTCAGCCACAAAAGAGAATGCCATATGCAGCAACATGGACAGACCTAGAGACTGTCATACTGAATGAAGTAAATCAGACAGAGAAAGACAAATACCATATGACATCACTTATATGTAGAATCTAAAACATGATACAAATGAACTTATTTACAAAACAGAAATATAGTCACATATGTAGAAAACAAGCATGGTTACTGAGGGAGAAAGAAGGGAGGATAAATTGGGAGACTGATATTGACATATATACACTATTATATACATAATGGATAACTAATAGAAAGCAACTGTATAGCACAGGGAACTCTACTCAATGCTCTATAATGAACTATATGGGAATAGAATCTTTTTTTTTTTTAATTTTTTTTTCCATTTATTTTTATTAGTTGGAGGCTAATTACTTTACATCACTGCAGTGGTTTTTGTCATACATTGAAATGAATCAGCCATGGATTTACATGTATTCCCCATCCCGGTCCCCCCTCCCACCTCCCTCTCCACCCGATCCCTCTGGGTCTTCCCAGTGCACCAGGCCCGAGCACTTGTCTCATGCAAACGAAGTATATATGTATATACCTAATGAAATCACTTTGCTGTACACCTGAAACTAACACAACATTGTAAATCAACTACACTTCAATAAAATCTTTTAAAAAATGATGCACACAGTAAACTAGAATAAAATTAAACATCACATATTTATGCAAAATGCCAAGAAAACAGATTATTATATCGGCACTTGGGTACAGTATGCTGTTGGGCTAAATTTGTTAGCATAGAACTCTAAGTTTTACACTGAGATGATTTTACACTGAGGAGAAACATCAAAATAAGCCCTAATATAGCATAGGTCATGTGCATTTTCACATGTAATCATAGATAATTATATCTTCCTAAATGTCCTTGTTCCTTTGTGACCTGGCAAAGTCTGATTCTTCCTTTCAACCTTAGGTTAAATACTGACTCCTCTCTTAAAATCCTACCCAAGTAATTAGCCTCCAACTAATAAAAATAAATGGAAAAAAGAATCCTACCCAGTTTTCCATGATAGAATTAGTAGTTCTATCCTTTCAGATGCATCTTGTTAATATCTAACAATTTGGTTACTATAATGAATCTGCTTACATATCTTTTATCTTTGATTCTTCCACAATTCTTCCACATTGTTTTCAGTTAATTGGGCTTTTATTGATCTTCAAACTTCCCAGAATTATGTGGTTTCATAAATAAGCGTGAAATCTTTAAGTTTTATTTTATAATATGAAACACAGCAGCATTTTTCACAGGTGAAACAGAAGAATTTCTTCATTCAATATAATAGTATGTAGAATTACACATTGGAGTTGGAGTTAAAATTTGATATTTTTCTTTTTATGTTTAGTGTTCTCTTAGTAATAGCAGAGAGGGTAGGAAAAAATGGCCTGTATGAACAACCAAAGAATATATAGCTACCTTTCTTCTAAAATGACTAATGTATTGCTATAATTTCAGACTCACTTTACCTAGCTGTCCAAACCAAGCCTTCTGTTTCTTATGTCTCACACCCATTGCAATGGATTGTAATGGTTTTGTGCTCACAGTTGCATGTGTACCCTCTCCCATATACATTTATCATTCTCAATGCAAGTTCCCCACCAGGGCTATAGATTATGGTTCTACACTCTGCACTTACAGAAAACCTAATGAAAAGAATAAATTACAGAGGAAGAAATTACCAACTATTACTATGATTCCCAATACTAGGGATCTTGAGCTACTTTAATGTGTATGAAAACTACTTCCAGTGATTACAGCATCAGTGGGGAAAATGGAAAAAAAGGAATTAACATGAGTTGAAAAAGGACCTCCCTTTTGCTTTTGTTCATATAATAACGTGGTTATGTAGTGAATTAACTGAACTAGGTAAATTGTTAGGCTGTAATGAAACACAGGGGTATGTATTGTTATATTGTCCTGAATAGAATAGAGGGTTTTACCACTCTAGGGTATTCGGAAAGCATAGTTATAGGAAGAACAAAAATATTTCCAGGGACTTCTCCCTTGAAAGAACCCCCTCTCTCCTAAATGTCTAGAAACTACAAGTAATATGTTTCCTCCCTATGATTTGATGGGCAGCAAAAGGCTCCCCTGCCCCAAATATTTCCATCCCAAAGAACCAGAACTCTTCATATTACTCGTATCTTTGGATGGAATTTATAAAGGTTCCGGTGACCATATAGTTTTAGCATCTGAATGGAAGACAGTTTAGACATAACGGCCTATCAACTAAGACTTACAGGTTTGCTTTTGCTAAATACCAGAAAGCAAGAAAAAATTTAATGTACATTTAAACACAGACAATTTTCACACAAATTAGATTCTATATTGCTTTTGAAAACTCATGAAATCTGGCAAAACTAGACTCATATTCCTGAACAGAGAATATTGACTTTGGGCAAGTCATTGCATCTCCTTTTTAAAATTTTATTAATTAGAGTATAATTGCTTTACAATGTTGTGTTAGTTTCTGCCATGTCAACCACATGAATCAGCCATATGTATACATATATCCCCTCCCTCTCTTAATCTTAGTTTCCTTATCTGCAAGATGAATATCTACGTCACAAAATTGTTAGTAGAATTAAATAAGATAATAGAGAGAGCCTAGTGCATATTAAGCACTTGATAAGTGATAATTATTAGTATTAGTGATTAAGGTAAATACCCTGTCTCCAGGGGCATGTATCCTGCAATTTGGCACCAACCCTTCTACACCAGACTTTTCTCTCAATATAGATGTTTAACATCAGTGCCAGTCTACCAGTACACTTGCACTATCTTCCTTATAATAAGAATATTTCTATTTTTCAAAATGAATGATAAATTGAGAGAACTTTCATATTTCAGAAAAACAGGAAAGAATACTAAAACACCAAATATTCTCCAGATACTTTAAGCATGGCCTGATTTCTAAACAAAGTAGATTTGTCTACCATGAAAAGTGCTACTTTAAAGTTTCCCCCACTTGGCAGTATTGTTGTTGTTTTCACATTGTATATTTCAAACTGGTCATTCTTAGTTTCAAAGTTTCAAGACTTCAAAAAGATCCCAAGATATCTGAGTAGTGCATTAAAAACAAAGTTGGCATACTTTTCTTTTAAAAATCTGTTTGAAGTCAAGATGTGTTCAAGAAGAAAAGATGCTTCATCTTCTGAAGCTGTGATACTTATTCTCTGTTTGTCCCTATCCATTCCTCCCCAGATCTATTCTCTACCCTTTTCTGACCTGCTCTGTGCTCTTGGAAGACTATTAATAATATCCACTAACAGCATTACAGGAGTTCTCTTCTTGGCTGGCTTCTATGTATTTCTTACCTCTAGTTACTATCAGGAGGAGACTGAGGGTGGAGGGTGGAAGAGAGGGAAGGATAGAAGAGAAGTCAGAGAAGAAAGGTCCCTATGTTTATGCTCTCTCCCCTACACTCCATGAACTGCCATTTTGTGGTTCCTCTGTGATCAAAGTTCTTATATTTTACCCCATCTTCCATGGCTCTATACCCTCTATAAATTACAGTAACATTATTCTCCCTCCCTGCCCATTCAAGGCTAAGGATGGTGATAGACTCCTATTGTGGTTATTTCCTGGGAACCTCCACATGTCTCACTAGTTCCCTTAACCCTAAATATTTTGCACCAAGTACTCTCCTGAAATATTGAATTAGATTCTGTCTCTGACTAATATAGAAGCGATTACCAAAGGTACTATTTGTTTAAAAGATATTATTCAGCCTTAATTTTTGAGCTATACTTGTTAAAGCAGTAAAAATAAAATCCGTGACTATTCTACAATAACGACTCTATGACTTATATAACCTTTATAATTGAATAGATATATGACTATTTAAGTGTTTTTTCTTTCAAAGTAAATATATATAAATGTGTACCATTTTAGTATTGTTGATTTTGGCATGGAGAAATTACTGAATAAAGCAAAAATAAAGGATAAGTGTTTCAAAGATGGTTCAGTGGTAAAGAATCTGCCTGCCAATGCAGGAGACATGGGTTCAATCCCTGATCCAGGAAGATCCCACATGCCACAGAGCAACTAAGCCCGTGCACCACAACTACTGAGCCTGTGCTCCACAGCTCATATGCTGCATCTACTGAAGTCCATGTGTCCTAGAGCCGATGCTTCACAACAAAAGAAGTCACCACAATGAGAAGCCTGTGCACCCCAACTCAACACAGCTAGAGAGAGTAGCCCCTGCCCGCCATAACTTGAGAAAAGCCCATGCAGCAACAAAGGTCCAGCATAACAAAAAATAAATAAATACAATTTTGAAAAATTAATAAAAAGCATACAATCACCTAAATAGATGTACAAACAGAATCTGGCAAAATTAAACATCCATTTATGATAAAAAAAAACTCTCAGCAAAATATAGGTATCTCAATGTAATAAAGGTCATATATAACAAATCCATATTTAACATCATGTAGAACAGTGGAAAGATTAAGACATTCTGTCTAAATTCAGACACAAGGAAGGATCCCACTCTCACCTCTTCTATTTAACATAGTATTAGAAGGCATAAACACAGTAATCAGACAAGAAAAGAAATAAAAGGCATCCAGATTGGAAGGGAAGAAGTAAAACTATCACTGTAGATGATATGATACTATATATAGAAAATCCTAAAGTCTCCACACCAAAAAAAAGTGAATAAATGAATTCAGTAAACTTGTAGGATACAAGATCAATCAATATAAAGAAATCTGCTATTTCTTTATATGCTAATAATGAACTATCAGAAAAAGAATTCAAAAAGATAACCCCAGTTATGACTGCATCAAAAAGAATAACTGGGAATAAACTTAACCAAGGAAATAAAAGACCTATACTCAAAAAACAAAGGAAAGTAAAGACAATACAAATAAATGGAAGGCTCCATGTTCACAGACTGAAAAAATCAATACTGTTAAAATTTCCACACTACAAAAGCAATCAACAAATTTAACATAATGCCTATCAAAATACCCATGACATATTTCCAATCCTAAAATTTATATGGAATCACAAAAGACCCAAATCAGCCAAAGCAATCTTGAGAAAAAAAGAACAAAACTGAAGATTTATGTTTCCTAATTCCAGACTTTATTAGAAAGCTACAGTAATCAACATAGTATGTTACTGGCACAAAAACAGACACATAGAATAATGGAATAGAATAGAGCCCACAAATAAATCCATGCACTTATGATCAATTAATCTACAACAAAGGAGGCGGAGGCACGAATATATAATGGAGAAAAGACAATCCCTTGAATAAGTGCTTCTGGGAAAAATCAGACAACAACATGTAAAAAAAAATGAAATTAGAACATTCTTCAACACCATATAGAACAATTACCTCAGGATAAAGACCTAAATGTAAGATCAGAAATCATAAAAATCCTTGAAGAAAACATAGGCAAGACAATCTTTGGCATAAATCACAGCAATATTTTTTGAATCAGTCTCAAAGGAAATGAAACAAAAGCAAAAATAAGCAAGTGAAACCTAAGTAAACTTAAAAGCTTTTGCACAACAAAGAACACCACTGGCAAAAATAAAAGAAAACTTATTGGGTGGGAAAAAGTATTTTTCAAATGATATGACTGGTAAAGTGTTAATATCCAAAATATATAACAGCTCATAAAACTCAATATCAGGAAAAGAAATAACCCAATCAAAAAAACAGGCAGAGGACCATAATAGACATTTTTCAAAAGAAGCTATACAAATGGCCAACAGGCACATAAAAATACTCAATATTGCTAATCATCAGAGAAATGCAAATCAAAACCACAATGAGATATCACCTCACACCTGTCAAAATGGCTATCATCAAAAAGTCTACAGATAAATTTTGGTGAGGATGTAGAGAAAAGGGAAGCCGAGTACACTGCTAGTTGGAATGTAAATTGGTGCAGCCAGTATGGAAAACAGTATGAGGTTCCTCAAAAAACTAAAAATAGGACTACAATATGATTCAGCAATTCAACTCCTGGGCATATGCTAAAAGAAAATATACACTAAGTTGAAAAGATAGATGTACTCCAATTTTCAGTGCAGCATTATTTACAGTATACAAGATACAGAAGAAATCTAAGAGTTCATCACAACAGATAAATTGATAATGGAGATGTGTATATGTATGTATGTGTACACACACACACAAAGGGGAATACTACTCAGTCATAAAAAGAATGAAATTTTGCCATTTGCAGCAACATGGATGGACCTAGAAGGTATTACACTTAGTGAAATAAGTCAGATAGAGAAACAACAGTACTCAATGTTACCACTTAAATGGGGGATTCCCTGGTAGCTCAGTGGTAAAGAATCCACCTGCAATGCAGGAGACATGGGTTTGACCCCTGGGTTGGGAAGATCCCCTGGAGAAGGAAATGGCAACCCACTCCAGTATTCTTACCTAGGAAATCCCGTGGACAGAGGAGCATAACGGGCTACAGTCCATGGACTTGCAAAAGAGTCAGATATGACTTAGCAACTAAACAACCAACAATCATTTAAATGTCAAATCTAAAAAATAAATAAATGAATTAAAAAAACAAAAACAGACTCAGAGAAAAAAATTGTGGTTACCAGTAGGGAGAAGAAAGGGGGCAATGACAAGACAGGGATAAGGGATTATGTGGAACAAACTATAATGTATGAGGTAAAAAAGCTTCAAGAATATATTTAATAGCACAGGGAATATAGCCAATACTTTATAATAACATTAAAGTGATTATAAGCTATACAATTTTGAATCACTGTCATACACCTAAAGCTAATATAGCATTGTAAATCAACTATACTTCAATGAAAAAACTAATCCTAATAATGATATTATTATTCCATCTGCTAGAATGTCACTTTCAAAAAATAAATGTTCAATTAATTGAGTTACAATACTGCAATTAAGGATTACAGTAGTCCATGCGCTGGAAATACTTATTACTTAATAAAACACTATTTAACCCTGGGATTGAGTATGTGTTAATACTCAAAAGATAAAGAAATGCTCACTTTTATTGAAGCCAAACTATTAGGAAAATCAAATAAATGTAATTTTAGCACCTTGACAACAATGAAACACAAATAACAACCAAACAAGTGATGAAAGGTATTAAAAAAAAAAATTATTCTCCAGGGGCTGTCCTGTGCCAAGGATAGAATTAGTTATATATTTTCATTTTTAACCAAAATACTGGTCAATAATCATCCATGTTAACTAAGATGACAATAAGCTCTTAAACCAAAACAATTTGAAAGAAAAAGAAATGCAAGAAGGCAAAATGGTTGTCTGAAGAGGCCTTACAAATAGCTGAGAAAAGAAGAGAAGCAAAAAGCAAAGGAGAAAGGGAAAGATATACCTAACTGAATGCAGAGTTCCAGAGAATAGCAAGGAGAGATAAGAAAGCCTTCTTAAGTGAACAGTGAAAAGAAATAGAGGAAAACAAATAGAATGGGAAAGACTACAGATTTCTTCAAGAAAACTGGAGATACCATGAGAACATTTCATGCAAAGATGGACACAATAAAGGAAAGAAACAGTATGGGCTTAAAAGAAGCAGAAGATATTAATAAGAGGTGGCAAGAATACACAGAAGAACTACACAAAAAAGGTCTTAAAGATCCAAGTAACCATGAAGGTGCGATCACTCACCTAGAGCCAGACAGACATCCTGGAGTGTACAGTCAAGTGAGCCTTAGGAAGCATCACTACAAATAAAGCTACTGGAGGTGATGGAATTTCAGCTGAGCTTTTTAAAATCCTGAAAGGTGATGTTGCTAGGGCCAGTGTACTGGGATGACCCTGAGGGATGGGATGGGGCAGGATGAGGAAGGGGGGTTCAGGATGGGGAACACATGTACACCCATGTGTACATGATGCATGGCTGATTCATGTCAATGTATGGCAAAAACCACTACAATATTGGAAAGTAATTAGCCTCCAATTAAAATAAATAAATTAATTTAAAAATATGCCAACAAATTTGGAAAACTCAGCAGTGGCCACAGGACTGGAAAAGGTCAGTTTTCATTCCAATCTCAAAGAAGGGCAATGCCAAAGAATGTTCAAACTACCATATAATTGTGCTCATTTCACATGCTAGC
Source organism: Odocoileus virginianus (assembly GCF_023699985.2). Lineage (NCBI taxonomy): Eukaryota > Metazoa > Chordata > Mammalia > Artiodactyla > Cervidae > Odocoileus > Odocoileus virginianus. The sequence continues at coordinate 695,427 of NW_027224329.1, read as the reverse complement.
AAGGTTATGCTCAAAATTCTTCAAGCTAGACTTAAATTTTCCAAGCTAGACTTCAACAGTAAGTGAACTGCGTGTGTATCTGTATATCTGGGACTTCCAGATAGATATATAGGCTGGATTTAGAAAAAATGGCAGAACTGGAGATCAAATTGCCAACATCCATTGGATCATAGAAAAAGCAAGAGAATTCCAGAAAAAATCTATTTCTGCTTCATTGACTATGCCAAAGCCTTTGACTGTGTGGATCACAATAAACTGTGGAAAATTCTTCAAGAGATGGGAATACCACACCCCTTACCTGCCTCCTGAGAAACCTATACACAGGTCAAGAAACAACAGTTAGAACCAGACATGGAACAATGGACTGGTTCCAAATTGGGAAAGGAGTACATCAAGGCTGTATATTGTCACCCTGCTTATTTAACTTATATGCAGAGTACATCATGTGAAATGCCAGGCTGGATGAAGCACAAGCTGGAATCAAGATTGCCAAGAGAAATATATCGCCTCAGATATGCAGATGATATCACCCTAATGGCAGAAAGTGAAGAGGAACTAAAGAGCCTCTTGATGATGGTGAAAGAGAAGAGTGAAAAAGCTGGCTTAAAACTCAACATTCAAAAAACCAAGTCCATGGCATCTGGTCCCATCACTTCATGGCAAATATATGGGGAAAAGAAATGGAAATAGTGACAGACTTTATTTTCAGGCTGCAAAATCACTGTGGAAGTTGAGTACAGCCATGAAATTAAGATGCTCACTCCTTGGAAGAAAAAGTATGACAAACCGAGACAGTGTATTAAAAAGCAGAAACATCATTTTGCCAACAAAGGTCCTTATAGTAGTCAAAGCTATGGTTTTTCCAGTAGTCATGTATGGATGTGAGAGCTGGACCATAAAAAAAGCTGAGCACTGAAGAATTGATGCTTTTGAACTGTGGTGTTGGAGAAGAGTTTTTTAAAAAATTTTTTTTAATTTATTTATTTTTAAATTAATTTATTTATTTAATTGGAGGCTAATTACTTTACAATATTGTAGTGGTTTTTGCCAAACATCAACATGAATCAGCCATGGGTGCACATGTGTTCCCCATCCAGAACCCCCCTCCCACCTCCCTCCCCATCCCATCCCCCAGGGTCATCCCAGTGCACCAGCCCTGAGCACCCTGTCTCATGCATCAAACCTGGACCAGCGATCTGCTTCACATATGATAATATACACATTTCAATGCTACCCTCTCAAATCATCCCACCCTCACCTGGAGAAGACTCTTGAGTCCCTTGGACAACAAGGAGATCAAACCAGTCAATCCTAAAGGAAATCAATCCTGAATATTCATTGGAAGGACTGAAGCTCCAATACTTTGGTCACCTGATGCAAAGAGCTGACTCATTGGAAAAGACCTTGATGCTGGGAAAGACTGAGGCAGGAGGAAAGGGGGCGACAGAGGAGGATGAGATGGTTGAATGGCATCACTGACTCAGTGGACATGAATTTAAGCAAACTCCAGGAGATGGTGAAGGACAGGAAGCCTGGTGTGCTGCAGTCCATGGGGCTGCAAAGAGTCAGACACAACTTAGCGACTAAACAGCAACAACAAGCTCTTAAAATATTCCAAAGTGCCTAGAGAGTTATCAAGGAATCAAGATATGCTTTGTTTAGTTTTGGTTTCCTGTACTCTTAACTGCATATTTTTATATCATTTTCTCATAATTGCTAATGCACATGTTTATTTAAGAAATAGTGTTGGATGCTTATTTTACACAAGATGTGCTTAGAACTACAGATGAAATGACAGTGAACAATAATGGTGTTTGAATGTTCTGGTTAACTGAGAAAATTTTGAAGGTCATTATGCACTTTACTCCATCTCCCATACTGGATACAGTGAAATTTTCTCTATGTGGCCAAGTATGTTAAATAACAATGTTAAATTACCAGGATTCCCTTTAGATTACAATTTAACATTCTTACTAATTTCTAATTTCTCTTACCTCAGTTGCTACATTTGTAAGAATCAGCAGAATGTTGGCTACAGCTACTTTGGGTAAATATTTGTTTACTTGATAATGTATTCTGCTTTAGGCTGGCTTTAGGCATCTGTGATGGTGACAGGAAATTCATCAATCCCTCTCAAACACGATGCATTTAAATCAGTTCGGGTTTGAGTTGGTAAAGGATAAACTGGTCAGAAAGGGAATACAACGTGGGATGCATTCACTTTTGGTCTCTCAGGGGAAAGAGAATTTGAACAGACCACACCTCATGTTCATCTGCAAAAGGAGGCACCCATCCCATTGCCAGGTGTCATTTGTGTTTCACAGACATATGGATAACTCAAGGGACATGCCAAAATGAATTAAAAAAAATTGTTTTAAACTGGGTATAAATTTTTAATGGCAGAATGACTTGACATTAATCAAAACAGAGTAATGGTTACACTTGCATATTTCCAAACTAAATAATATCATCAAATTTATGAATAGCTATTGAACACTTACAGTATGCAGGGATGATGACATTGAAGATAAAGGATTCCTGATACTCCACATACCTTTGACTAGTAGTAGCTAGAAAGTTAAATTATTAGTTGCTCCATCCATGTGTGGCTCTTTGGGGCCCCTTGGACTGTGTCCTGCTAGGCTCCTCTGTCCATGGAACTCTCCAGGCAAGAATACTGGAGTGGGCAGCCATTCCCTTCTCCAGAGATCTTCCCAACTCAGGGATCAAACCTGGGCCTCCCTCACTGTGGGCTGATCCTGTACCATCTGAGTGACTAGTGAAGCCCCTAGTAGTAAGCTGGAAGTGTACACAAATACATTTCCACTGTGATTGAAGCTGTTAAGCCAATATTGGCTGATCTTACTGCTCCAAAATTCTAGTTTGTTCTGGACTGCTCCAAAATTCTAGTTTGTTCTGGCATCTTTGTCCCAAAAGCTGCATCTACTATCAGATCCCATAGTTGCAAGGGTGCCTTGAACAGGATAGAACACAATTCCATTTACCACATAGATATCTTGAGGAGCTGAATGTTGGTTCCGTTAGATTAATGATACTTAAAAGTGAAGTTATCTTTGGCAGGAATTGGGGGGTTGATGTAGTGAATAGCAACTCTCCCCTCAATGCTTCCCAGGGCAAACCTGTTCGGCTTATTCTGTGTGTCTTTAAAAAACAGCCACACATTGATGCTGATGCTTCAGTGGAGATGCTATCCTCCTGAGTTCAGAAGGTTGATTCTCTGATAGATAATCAGTTCCCTCTCTGCAGCTGCCACCCAGCTGTAGGATTATCATGTCAGCAGAGTGACACCTTTCAGGAAGTTGTAAAATCGTCATAGGAGTTGATGATTGTGTATCCCAAAACTTCAAAGTCTTATCCTAGTTCCAGGTCATCACACAGCTGTGGTTTGATGTTGTGATCCAATGTATGGTTTTAATAGGACTATCACGTTGCACAATGTGTCTATTGCCTGCTTACTATTGAGGTCCCATGTTTTGGCTGTTGTACCACATGATGCTGTAAACACTTTGCTCCCATCATCACTCCAGCAGTCATCTAGCACAGGCCAGGTGTGTATCTGCTGGGCTATTGCAATAGTCTGTCCACTATCTTCAGCTTCCTGCTGCTGCTGCTGCTAAGTCGCTTCAGTCGTGTCCGACTCTGTGCGACCCCATAGACGGCAGCCCACCAGGCTCCTCTGTCCCTGGGATTCTCTAGGCAAGAATACTGGAGTGGGTTGCCATTTCCTTCTCCAATGCATGCATGCATGCTAAGTCACTTCAGTCGTGTCCGACTCTGTGTGACCCCATGGACAGCAGCCCACCAGGCTCCTCTGTCCACGGGATTCTCTAGGCAAGAATACTGGAGTGGGTTGCCATTTCCTTCTCCATTGAGCTTCCTAGCAGCAAACATCAACATCATTAGGCCACGATCCTACGGAAGAAAGTTCCCCAGCAAGGTTGGTAGGCTAAAAGACAGACAACCAATCCTATCATCAGGAGAGGATGTTACTTCAATATCCTTCATAAAGTGAAAGTGAAAGTTGAAACTCTCAGTCACGTCTGACCCTTTGTGACCTCGTGGACTATACAGTCCATGGAATTCTCCAGGCCAGAATACTGGAGTGGGTTAACTGTTCCCTTCTCAGGGGATCTTTCCAACCCAGGTATCAAACCCAGGTCTCCCGCATTGCAGGCAGATTCTTTACCAGCTGAGCCATCAGGGAAGCCGCTCATATCCTTCATAGGGTTGTGATTTATCTGTGGTTATGTTGCCAAACGTGCTGGTCCTGCCAGATCCAAAACCTGAGCTTGTTCCAAACAGACTCATGCCACAGAGGGAAGCCAGCAACGGGGAGCAGGAGGAGCTCAGGAGCCTATGACTCCACTTGGGCACAAAGGAGATGGAGGCAAGGCAGCAGGCCGGCCAAAGAAACTACCCTCCAAATTTCTAAAAGCAAGATTTTAAACCATGGGACTTGGGGGCGAATATACCAGTGAACAGCGTACTTCTCCTTCTGCCTCACCTTCTACATCTAATCAACACCAGTGTTTCATGAATTATAACTCCTAAACATCACTGAACACACCATTCCTCTCCATCCCTATGTCACATCCCTAATCGGAAGCCACCCTCATCTCTTACCTGGACCTTCTCCTAACAAGTCCCCCTATACCAAGTCTTTCTCCATTCCAAACTACTTTTCATATCACAATATCATTAATCATTCTAAATAAAGCACAAATATAATCATTACCTTCACTGCCTTGCCTTTAGGCTTCCTGTTGCCTGCAAAGTTAAATTCAAATGGCATAGCAAGGTATGTGAGTACAAGTCTTACACTTTTTCATTAACCATCCCCATGTCTCTGTGGATATACTTCATGTTCTAATTAAACTAAACTGCTTGCAGCTCCACACATACTTGTTTCCTCTCATCTCTCCAGAATTTAGCACATGCTAGTCCCTTGGCCATGCACACCCTTCACCTCTTCACCTTCACTTTTTCTAAAGCTCACTTTACTCATTATTCAGGTCTCAGCTAAGACACCTTCCTTCAGGCAACCTCATTTGACTCTCAAAGACTGTGCTAAATATGGCTACTGGTTTTACCAGAATAATTTGTGATTCCTTGCTACCACTTAATACCACTGTATTTTAATTGCCTGTTTGTCTAGCTTTTTCACTGGGCTGTAAATTCCATGAGAACAATTTTATCTTGTTAATCCTTATATCCTCAATCCCTAGTATAATAGTTCTACATAATCTGTTGTTGCTAATAGCCCTCCTATCTGAAATCCATAGATTTTTTTTTTACTTCTAAGAATCATGTCCAATCTGAAAATGGGGGTGCATTTGAGTCTGGGGGAAGTGGACAGGTAACTTGGGTTACCTATCATGTCCAGAAACTCAATCTATAAAATGATATACTATAGAGAGAGCTATGTCTTATAGGAATTTTTTTTCCACTTTAGCACTACAAGGTACCCACAGAAGCTTTACAAGCATTTGCCCTCTCATTCACCAGTGTTGTGCAAATTAAAAACATCCTGTCAAGGCAGAGAATATTTTCCACAAGATACAGAAAGGAAAGGACACCATTTTAGTACTTTACAAGCACTGAACCAGATTAAAATGCACATCACAGGCAACCTGCTAATAGATTCTGAAGACAGAGATTCCGCCCTATATATCATCAAGCAGTTACAATGCATTACATACATGTTCTCAAGATTAACCATAATTTGTCTTTCCATAAGACGACACTACAACACCGTTTCATATGCATTCTTTCACAGTTCATCCCCAATTCATCTGGCATTGAGATAGCCATTTCTGTTAGCTAATTGCCTTTGTCTGAAGGAAAAACAAAACTCCTGTCACTAGGACAAGCATTTGGTTACAGCTCAGGAAAAGGCATTCCTACAGTAACGAGACATTCACACTCTATATTCCTTGATGTTTACATTTCAAAGAGATGCTTCCCAGATGCTTAAGAAAAACACTCCTGGGTTGCAAAACTGGCAAGTGGCTTACCTAGTCTTCAAACAGATCTACAAAGATATTAAAGGGAAAGAAGGATTCACAAATAATAGGTTTTTCACAGAAATATACTGAAAAGGGAGAGGGAATTTTCCTCTAGGCAATGGGAAAAACCATTTTTAAAAAATCTACTCTTATACCAGTCAGCTCAAAGTTAGGTAGGCCTTTGTCCTTTCTTAATAAGCAGGCCTCCCTCAGAGAATATATTTCCTCTCTCACAATCTATGTATCTCACATAGTAGAAGAAATGTTTTGAGAAAGCCATACACATGGCTTTAAAAAACATATATATGCTAATGAGGTGGCTTTAAAAAACATATATGTGCTAATAAGAAGTCCAGATTATATTACTAGTCTGGCCTTTCCCTTGAACTCAAGACTCAAACAGAGGAGATATTAAAATATTTAAAGATCAGGACTTCCCTGGTGGTCAGTGGTTAAGACTCTATGCTCCCAGTGAAGGGGGCCCAGGTTCAACACTGTTCAGGGAACTAAGATCTCTCATGCTGTATGGCAAGGCCAAAACGAATACATAAAAAAATACTCTACGAAATAAAATATATAAACAAATATTCAAAGATTGATATTGCCTGGATATTGGGAAATCAGAAAAGATACCAGCCTGTGTTCTATGTAGGTATGCTCTATATATGCAACTGTCTGACCAAAATTTCCACTTAATGATGAATTGGTGTCTTAATTATATTGTGTGAAACTTCTATCCCTAAACTGCTCATAGCATGGTTTTCCCTGTACCAATAAAAGATAACCCTATTGCTTGGGCAAAAAAGCAAGAGTCATCACTGATTCTTTCTCTTATGCTCCACACCCAGGTTATAGGGAATCCTGTCTTCTCCAATTTAAAAATGTGTGAGCAAATCTCAACATTTCTTATCGCCCACACTGTTAAGACTCTAGTCAAGACTACTATCACTTTGGGGCCTGGATTACTGTAAAAACCTACTAACTGGTGTCCCTGCTTAACATCTTCTGCTCCTACATTCTCTTCTCCATACAAAAGCCAGAAAGATTTTGTTAAAAACCCCAAATCTGATTGTGTTTCTCTTCAGCTCAAACCTTTTACGACTTCCCATTTCAACAGAGTATAAGTTAAAATCTATACAATGGCTGAGAAGCCTCCACAAAGCCTCCTGTTATTTTCGTCATCTCATCTCCTATTCTTGTCCTTTTGCTCTCTTCACTGTATCCCCACTGCCCATTTGCTGTTCTTAAATCATGCTAGGCTTCAAACTGGCCTTGAGGCCTTCAGTTCAGTTCAGTTCAGTCACTCAGTCATGTCTGACTCTTTGCGACCCCATGAATCACAGCATGCCAGGCCTCCCTATCCATTACCAACTCCTGGAGTTTACTCAAACTCAAGTTCATCGAGTTGGTGATGTCATCCAGGCATCTCATCCTCTGTCATCCCCTTCTCCTTCTGCCCCCAATCCCTCCCAGCATCAGGGTCTTTTCCGATGAGTCAACTCTTCTCATGAGGTGGCCAAACTATTGGAGTTTCAGCTTCAGCATCAGTCCTTCCAATGAACACTCAGGACTGATCTCCTTTAGGATGGACTGGTTGGATCTCCTTGCAGTCCAAGGGACTCTCAAGAGTCTTTTCCAACACCACAGTTCAAAAGCATCAATTTTTCGGCGCTCAGCTTTCTTCACAGTCCAACTCTCACATCCATATATGACCACTGGAAAAAACCATAGCCTTGACTAGATGGACATTTGTTGGCAAAGTAATGTCTCTGCTTTTCAATATGCTATCTAGGTTGGTCATAACTTTCTTTCCAAGGAGTAAGTGTCTTTTAATTTCATGGTTGCAATCACCATCTGCAGTGATTTTGGAGCCCAGAAAAATAAAGTCTGACACTGTTTCCACTGTTTCCCCATCTATTTGCCATGAAGTGATGGGACCAGATGCCATGATCTTAGTTTTCTGAATGTTGAGCTTTAAGCCAACTTTTTCACTCTCCTCTTTCACTTTCATCAAGAGGCTTTTTAGTTCCTCTTCACTTTCTGCCATAAGGGTGGTATCATCTGCATATCTGAGGTTATTGATATTTCTCCTGGCAATCTTGATTCCAGCTTGTGCTTCTTCCAGCCCAGCGTTTCTCATGATGTACTCTGCATAGAAGTTAAATAAGCAGGGTGACAATATACAGGCTTGACGTACTCCTTTTCCTATTTGGAACCAGTGTATTGTTCCATGTCCAGTTCTAACTGTTGCTTCCTGACCTGCATATAGGTTTCTCAAGAGTCAGGTCAGGTGGTCTGGTATTTCCATCTCTCTCAGAATTTTCCACAGTTTATTGTGATCCACACAGTCAAAGGCTTTGGCATAGTCAATAAAGCAGAAATAGATGTTTCTCTGGAACTCTCTTGCTTTTTCAATGATCCAGCAGATGTTGACAATTTGATCTCTGGTTCCTCTGCCTTTTCTAAAACCAGCTTGAACATCTGGAAGTTCACGGACCTGGCTATTTCTTTGGTCTTGAACTCGTTCCTCAGCTACTGGCATGGCTCTCCTCTTCTTTCACCAATTTGTAAAAGAACATTTTAAATATATTCTTTTTGAGACACAATTTACATACCATAATATTCTCTAAGTTAAAGTTTAAAATTCAGTGGTTTTTAGTATATTCACTGAGCTGTACAATCATTGTTTTATAATTCAAGAAATTTTTCATCATCTCAAATGGATACTTTGAACTCATTAAACAGTCACTTCATTCCTCCAATTCCTTCAGTCCTACAAGGTGGGGGACCCAGGCTCAATCCCTGAGTTGAGAAGGTCCCCTGGAGAAGGAAATGGCAACCCACTCCAGTATCCTTGCCTGGAAATCTCATGGAGAGAGGAGCCTGGTGGGCTGCAGTCCATGGGGTTGCAAAGAGTCGGGCACAACTGAGTGACTAACACTTACTTACTTAGGCCCTATTCAGTGACACATTCAACCCTGTGCTAGACTTGTGTGCTGTGCTCAAGGACAGCTGGGATGTTCTGAGATGTCTTTATGACATCATAACACAGGGATCCGCCCATCTGCGACTGATCTGCATAGTACTCTGCCTATGTGTCAGAAGACAGCCCTGGTTTGGGAAACACCCTGGGCAGCCTGCCTCCTTCCACTTTCAGAGGCAGTTTGGTTAAGGTTAGAGTTGAAACAATCAATCTAAGGTAAACTAGCTTAGACTCTGCCCAAATATGACTTTGTCTTGAGGCTTTTAAATTAATATAATTTACACATCCTGTAGTACACCATTTAAAAGTGTACAGTTTAGTAGTTTTCAGTCTATTTACAAGGTTGAACAACTATCACCGTGATCTTCAGAATATTTTCATCACCCTAAAAATAAACCCCATACACAGTAATAGTCATTCCTTACTCCTTTCCACAGACTCCTAGCAACCACTAATCTACTTTATATCTCTAAGGATTTTCCTGTTCTGTACATTTCCTATAAATGGAACTTACAGTCTGTATCCTTTTGTGCTTGCCTAGTGTCTTTGAAGTTCATTCATGTTGTAGCATGTATCGGAATTCATTCCATTTCATGGTTCAGTAATATCCCATCCTATAGATAAACAACATTTTGTTTACCCACACAGCCACTGATGAGCATTTGATTTGTTTCAATTTTTTGAATATTAGAAATAATACAGCTATGAACACTGATTTACAAATTTTTTTAATTTATTTATTTTAATTTTATGTGGACATATTATCCACTTTTTTGTTGTTGTTGTTAAATCAAATTTCCCCTCTTGGTAAAGCCTGTTCTAACAGTCCTATTTAAAATATCATCCCCTCTCTCTTCATGACATTTTCTATTCCTCTTTACTGGGCTGCATTTCTCTATAACCCTTGTGATCATCTGCTTATTATTCATCTTTCTCCACTTGAATGTAAACTACACGAGGGCAGAGAATCTTATTTCTTTTGTTTAATGCTGTAACCTCAGTGCTAGTAAAGAGTCTTAGGCAGAGAAGATACAAGATATGAATTTTTAATATTTTCGGTCCCCTTTCTTCTGAACAATTACTGTCCTCAGTGTCCCCTCTACACACATGGCTTGAAAAGTCAATTCTGGTAAGGTTTTACCCACCTACTTTCCATACCGAAGGAATTGGAAAGTGTAGACATTCTCCAGATGCTCCATTTCTGTTTCTAAAGAAAACAATGTGAGAGAACTGTCAACATCACATGAATTTTATAATATGGATATTAAACACATGGACTGTGGAGGCAAAAGGCCTAGATTTGAATCTGTAGTCTTCGCCTTTTAGCTATATGACCTTGAATAAGTTTCTTTACTATAGTTTTCTCATGTGTGTAAAACAAGTAACAATTGTATCTATCTCATGGGGAGCTTGTGAGGATATATGCATTAAAGAATGTATTAAATGTATTAAAGAATGTAAAGAAAGTGTTTATGACAGCATCAGATACCTAGTAATTAACTATTATTATCATTATCACCAGCAAATAAAAGGTAAAGCAACTCATAATTTTCTTTGCTTCACAATGGCAAGAAAGTATAAAATTTACATCAATATAGAAAAAAAGAAAAAGAAAAAGCACACACACTCTGATACTACCCAACTGACAATGGCATTTCAAGTAAAGACTATGAATAACAATAATTATTCCAACTAACAATTAATGAGAGGCAGTATAATGTGGTAATCAAGAGCACAGTCTCTGGAGCCACATTCAGTTCAGTTCAGTTGCTCAAGTTATGTCCAGCTCTTTGCAACCCCATGGACTTCAGCACGCCAGGCCTCCTTGTTCATCACCAACTCCCAGGGTTTACTGAAACTCATGTCCATTGAGTTGGTGATGCCATCCAACCATCTCATCCTCTGTTGTCCCCTTCTCCTCTGCCTTCAATCTTTCCCAGCATCAGGGTCTTTTCAAGTGAGTCAGTTCTTCACATCAGGTGGCCAAAGTATTGGAATTTCAGCTTCAACATCAGTCCTTCCAATGAATATTCAGGACTGATTTCCTTTAGGATGGACTGGTTGGATCTCCTTGCTGTCCAAGGGACTCTCAAGAGTCTTCTCCAACACCACAGTTCAAAAGCATCAATTCTTCAGCACTCAGCTTTCTTTATAGTCCAACTCTCACATCCATACATGACCACTGGAAAAACCATAGCCTTGACTAGACAGACCTTTGTTGGCAAAGTAATGTCTCTGCTTTTTAATATGCTGTCTAGGTTGGTCATAACTTTCCTTCCAAGGAGTAAGCGTCTTTTAATTTCATGGCTGCAGTCACCATCTGCAGTGATTTTGGAGCCCCCCAAAAATAAAGTCTGCCACTGTTTCCATTGTTTCCCCATATATTTGCCATGAAGGGATGGGACCAGATGCCATGATCTTAGTTTTCTGAATGTTGAGTGCTAAGTCAACTTTTTCACTCTCTTCTTTCACTTTTATCAAGAGGCTCTTTAGTTCGCCGCTTTCTGTCATAAGTGTGATGTCATCTGCATATCTGAGGTTATTTATATTTCTCCCAGAAATCTTGATTCCAGCTTGTGCACAAGCTGGAGCCACATTGCCTGGGCTCAAATATTATTACACTGCTTATTAGCCATGTGACCCTGGACAAGTTATTTAACCTCTCTGTGCCTTGGTATCTATAAAATGGGGGGATAACAGTACCTAGTTCATTGAATTTTTGTTAAGAATTAAGGAAGTTTATACATGTAATGAGCTTAGTTCAGTGTCTGGCACCTGGCAAGTACTCACTGTATTTTAGCTACTACTACTGGGTGAAATGTTACACACACAGACTTCACCATGATTATATCCAAGCAAATCAAATCACTCGCAAACACTCTACATATGCTGTGCCAATAAGAATGGTTTAAGTCACACTGCATTTCTATCTTCCTGACTCAACTAAAACCTAGAATATGGTAAATAATGGATAAATGCTTGTGGATGGAAGAAAAGGAGGGCAGAATGTAGTAGGCTCCAGCCATTGCTGCTGCACTGTCCCAGAGTCTACCACTTTGTTTTTGTTTGGCACTAAGTCTTATCCAACTCTTTGCGACTGTAGCACTCCAGGCTCCTCTATCCATGGGATTTCCCAGGCAAGAACACTGGAGTGGGTTGCCATTTCCTCCTTCAGGGGATCTTCCTGACCCATGGGTTGAACTCGCATCTCTGTATTGGCACTTGGATTCTTTACCACTGAGCCACAACACAAGCCCAGAGTCTTACCACATTGTTGTTCAGTCGCTAAATCGTGTCCAATTCTTTGCAATACCATGAACTGCAGCACACCAGGCTTCTCTGTCCTTCACTGTCTCCCAGAGTTTGCTTAAACTCATGTCCATTGAGTTGATGATTTGCGATATATCGACTCATTTTATATATAGACTTCTTATTCATGTAATTCTTCATGTTCTGATTTCTTAAGCTTCTAGTATTTAGGGCTAACAGAGATGGCAGAGTGGTCTCAGAGGACCTGGCCATACATATGCCCAGAAGAGTTAAGCCTCAGTGTGTAAGCTTCCCATAGATCATTTTATATCTCTAACATGGTTTTAATGAATGGACTAAATGGGCAAATCTTTAATTTGCAATAAATTCATAAATAATGACCCTGATCCTCCTAAACTGGGAAACAGGAGGATCTGTCTATGGAATTTTAAGATAGACTTTAAATTACCAAGTGAAGGCTGATTTCTGTGATAAAGAAGTAATGAAATGAAACAGGCTGTTTTATAATAAGAATGGCCAACATCTGTCAGAGTCATCGCGAGACACCATCATAGGGCAGCCTTAATTTTTACATGATGGACTCAAAACTACTGGATAGTGGAGGTCTTAAATCCCTTATTTGTATTTATGATTTTATGTTTAAAATGAGCTGTCAGTATCAAAATTGGGTAGTTGACAGTTACACAGAACACTGAACATCAAAAGTCAGGCAAAGAAAATACCTATCATCTTCTGAAGTTTCCCTCCCAAACCTGATTTGGATTATAATTTGCTGATATGCCATCTAAACTTTTTGTTTTTATGAAAACACAACATCCAGAGAGTTAAGTTTCTTGTTTCTCGTGAAAAAATATGGCTGTGGAAAAATATTAATGATCAGTGAATTCTACTTCAGGCCTCCAAACACAATTGTATCAATTTGAGGGATTAAGAGGAGCAGAAAAAAAAAGATGATTCTCTAACTTTATCCACAGAAATGGTATCTACTACTAGTCCTGAAGCAATGCCAGGGCACCTACACTTTTCATATAACAAAACAAGCCAAATATGAAAATAGAAGCATGTATTTTCCCATGTTTGATGATAATGCCCCTAATCTTCAGTGAAGTAAGAACAGTGAACCAAGAGTTTCAGGGCAGCAAAGAACAGAACTTCTCAGCTAGAAGTGACAAACTACAAATAGGAAAATATATAAATATTCACTGGACACTCTCAGGAACACTGGGCTCTCCTTAACTTCTGAATTTAGCATTATCTTTGATTTGAGTATTCTCCTAAAACTATCTTTACCTAATTGACCCCTTTTCGGAGATCAACCCTGAATATTCATTAGAAAAACTGATGCTGAAGCTCCAATATTTTGGCCACCTGATATGAAGAGCTGACTCACTGGAAAAGACCCTGATGCTGGGAAAGATTGAAGGCAGCAGGAGAAGGGGGTAACAGAAGATGAGATGGTTAGACGGCATCATCAAGTGAATGGACATGAGTTTGAGCAAACTATGGGACATAGAAAAGGACAGAAATCCTGATGTGCTGCAGTAATTGGGGTTGCACTGAGTCAGACACAACTTAGCAACTAAACAACAACAAACTCTATAAAGTCCAACTCGACTGCCACCAATAGTTGTAACACAAGGTAGAAAGTTTAGAGGCCATGAAACAGTACAGGGAAGGCACTCTAGAATTCTAATTTTTTTTTTAAAGATAATTAGATTAAGGCAGTATCTTCTACATTTCTCCACTACAAAGTTATACGCCAAAGAGCTTTCCTTCATCCTTCCAGGAAAAAGACTATGTCTTGATAGCTCAGAAGTCATGATTGGGCAGTGGCTGGAGGATAAATGAAAAGCATCTATTTCATCTAAATGACGGGCTTTATTCTTCTCAGTTCAGTTTAGTCGCTTAGTCATGTCTGACTCTTTGCAACACCATGGACTGCAGCTTGCCAGGCTTCTCTGTCCATCACCAACACTTGGAGCTTGCTCAAATGCATTTCCATTGAATCAGTGACTCCATCTAACCATTTTATCCTCTGTCATCCCTTCCTCCTCCTGCCTTCAAGCTTTCCCAGCATCAGGGTCTTTTCAAATGAGTCAGTTCTTTCACATCAGGGGGCCAAAGTACTGGAGCTTTAGCTTCAGCCTCAGTCCTTCCAATGAATATTTAGGACTGACTTTCTTTAGGATGGACTGATTGGATCTCTTTGCAGTCTAAGGGGACTCTCAAGAGTCCTCTTCAACACCACAGTTCAAAAGCATCAATTCTTCAGTGTTCAGCATTCTTTATGGTCCAACTCTCACATCCATACATGACTCCTGGGAAAACCATAGCTTTGACTAGATGGACCTTTGTCAGCAAAGTAATGTCTCTGCTTTTTAATATGCTGTCTAGGTTGGTCATAGCTTTTCTTCCAAGGAGCAAGTGGCTGTAGTGATTTTGGAGCCCAAGAAAATAGTCTGTCACTGTTTCCATTGCTTCCCCATCTATTTGCCATAAAGTGCTTACTCCTTGGAAGGAAAGTTATGATCAACCTAGATAGCATATTAAAAAGCAGAAACATTATTTGCCAACAAAGGTCCATCTAGTCAAAGCTATGTTTTTTTCAGTAGTCATGTATGGATGTGAGAGTTGGACTATAAAGAAAGTTGAGCACTGAAGAATTGATGCTTTTGAACTGTGGTGTTGGAGAAGACTCTTGAGAATCCCTTGGACTGCAAGGAGATCCAACCAGTCCATCCTAAAGGAGATCAGTCCTGAGTGTTCATTGGAAGGACTGATGTTGAAGCTGAAATTCCAATACTTTGGCCACCTGATGTGAAGAGCTGACTCATTTGGAAAGACCCTGATGCTGGGAAAGATTGAAGGCGGGAGGAGAAGGGGATGACAGAGGATGAGATGGTTGGATGGCATCACCAACTCAATGGACATGAGTTTGAGTAAACTCCAGGAGTTGGTGATGGACAGGGAGGCCTGGCATGCTGTGGTCCATGGGGTCACAAAGAGTTGGACATGACTGAGCGACTGAACTGAACTGATGGGACTAGATGCCATGATCTTAGTTTTTTGAATGTTGATTTTTAAGCCAGCTTTTTCACTCTCCTCTTTCACTTTCATCAAGAGCTCTTTAGTTCCTTTTTGCTTTCTGCCATAAGGGTGGTGTCATCTGCATATCTGAGGTTATTAATATTTCTCCCTGCAATCTTGATTCCATCTGATGCTTCATCAAGTCTGGCATTGTACATGATGTACTCTGCATATAAGTTAAACAAGCAAAGTGACAATATACAGCCTTGATGTATTCCTTTCCCAATTTGAAACCAGTCCATTGTTTCATGTCCAGTTCTAACCATTGCTTCTTGACTGGGAAATACATTTCTCAGGAGGTAGGGAAGGTGGTCTGGTATTCCCATCTCTTTCAGAATTTTCCACAGTTTGTTGTGATCCACACAGTCAAAGGTTTTTGCATAGTCAATGAAGCAGAAGTAGATGTTTTCCTGGAATTCTCTTGCTTTTTTGATGATCCAACAGATGTTGGCAATTTGATCTCTGGTTCCTCTGCCTTTTCTAAATCCAACTTGAACATTTGGAAGTTCTCGGTTCACGTACTGTTGAAGACTGTCTTGGAGAATTTTGAGCATTACTTTGCTAGCATGTGAGATGAATGCAATTGTGTGGTAGTTTGAACATTCTCTGGCATTGCCTTTCTTTGGAATTGGAATGAAAACTGACCTTTCCAGTCCTATGGCCACTGCTGAGTTTTCCAAATTTGCTGGCATATTGAGTGCAGCACGTTAACAGCATCACCTTTTAGGGTTTGGAGAGAGGGATTTGGCTATTTAAAACCTCTCAAGCAAACAAGGAGGTTTCCTGGTTTGTTCTGCAGCCATGGTCATTCAATTCAATTCACTTCAACCCAACAGTGATTAATCAAGCACATTAGTGTTGAAAGTTTTACTCACTCAGTTGTGTCCAACTCTTTGAGACCACATGGACTGTAGCCTTTCCACACTTCTCTGTCCATGGAATTCTCCAGGCAAGAATACTGGAGTAGGTTGCCATTCCTTTCTCCAGGGAATCTTCTCACCGCATGGATCAAACCTGGGGTCTCCTGCATACAGGCAGATTCTTTTTTACCATCTGAGCCACCAGGGAAGCCTATATAAGTGAACATGAGTGTTCAGCCAAGTGTTAGATGCCACTGTGGAGAAAGAGATACACAATACTGCTCCCACCCTTGAGAAACTCATAACTTCACTGTTTTCACAAGTGTATGGTGGAGTTAAGTAAACATATCAGGTAATACATGATTAAGCATGCAAGTGAATGGTACAAATTCTGAAGCAGTTTATAGAAGGGTAAGCTCTGATAAACTGAACCAGTCATAAATGACTTTGGAGAAGAAATGGAATGTGAGATGGGTTGCTTGAAATACAGTAGAAGTTGAATCATGTGCTATTTGAAAATATCCTACCTATTAATTGGAAGAGAGCTTCCCTGGTGGCTCAGAGGGTAAAGAATCTGCCTGCAATGCAGGAGACATGGGTTCAGTCCCTGGGTCAGGAAGATCCCCTGGAGCAGGAAATGGCAACCCACTGAAGTATTCTTGCCTGGATAATCCCATGATAGAGGAGCCTGGCAGGCTACTGTCCATGGGGTCAGAAATAGTCAGACACAACTGAGTGACTAAACACACATTAATTGGAAATAGCAACAGTGATCAAAATGTTATGAAATTTTGGTTGAGAACTAGTATTTCTGATACTCAGTTTTTTAGAAACTAACTGTAAAAATTGTAGTCAAGTTGCTTAGACAATCTGGACCTCAGGTTTTCTTCATAGGATGAGGGGATATGGCTAAATGATTTCTAAGGACATGGAGCAACACTATATTCAGGCTGTGATTCAATGACTGATTCCATGCTCTGATGAATTATGTGCTTGAAGAGAACAACTGCCTTCCTTTTAAAATGATTGTAATTTTCATCTTTCACTGGTTCAGGCTAAGCTTTACACTTCACATAGCAGTCTTTGTATAAGTCTGAAACACAGACTCTTACAGTACCAGTCTGGTTACATGAATACATGAAGTGAATGGAGTGTTTAAAAATAGGATTTGGTGAAAGCTGTGACAATAGACCTCCTGCCAGAGCTAGAGTTAAGGATTAATATGAGATCCCTGTGGTAAGATTGTTCAAAAAAAAAAAAAGAAGCCACAGATCTGGATTTTTAGGTGAAATCTTTAGAGTTTTACATTTCTTTTAAACCATATGGAGGTCTATGTCCTCTTGCTGAAGCAATTCATGTGTAGTGCATATGCCAAAAGGAGCCCAAGGACTACCAGTTTGAAAGCCCTCTTGCAGTACACACTCTCTATTATTCATGATAAAATTCATACATAGGTTTATTGACAGACAATCATGTTGTCAATTCACATAACTCAAGATGAAAATTTTCTTTCATACACAGATGACACATTTGACTGAGCATCAGGAAGGCAAGAAACTGGAGACAGCCATGGGGTTGAATTTACCCTAAGCCACAATGAGTATCTGCTCACATTAACTCCCTTGAACCAATAGTATATACTTATAAGCTGGCTGGCTGGCTAGCGCCAATATGAAAGAGTACAATTTTTCTTCTCTGCATAAATTATTCCATACCATGGGGCAGGAATCAGTGCAGTACATGTCATTTGAAATTCTCAAATAGAAAACATTTAATGTTTCACTTAAACCCATTTTAGAAATTAGCTTTAATCCACCTGCTGTTCTCGACAGCTGTTGCTAACAGATAGTTAATAAAGAGGGAGTGGATCCTCCCCCGCCCCAAGCCCTGCTCTTCAGTGCTTATTTCATCAATAGCCACCTATGAAAAATAAATGGGTCCCAAACTTAGGAAAGCTGCTTTATTTGCTTTTTAACCTTCAAAAAGTAATCTATGCTGAGAGGTCCATAAGTCAACAGAGGTGCTTAAACCCATCACCACAGTTTCAATAACTTGACCAGAATCAGTAGTCATGGTCCCAGGGATGGTGGGTAAAACAGAATACTAAACCAAAATACACAACAACATATTTGAAGTATGACTTCAAGATGTAAGTAACATTCACTTGATAAGACTGAGAGACAGGAGGTTCCTAGAAAAGGATCTCTCTCTCCAGCTCACAATCTGTCTTGTTTCCTCCAGGGTCTTCTATTGCTGGGAGGTCAAAAAGAAAGATTTCAGCTCTGGGGTTCTGTTGCATTTGCATTTGCAAGGACTGTCACTTGCAACATTCTTAAAGGGACACACAAGGAGCTGAGCTCCACACTATCAGAAGCTGGCTTATTTAGAATATAAATCTTCATGACATTATTATGTTTTTTCTAAGGCCTGTTCCCAACTGTCTAAAATGTTGGCTTGACTCTACAGCTTGTTGTTTATTAAAATTCATCTCACAGACACAATGTACAGCTATTATCAGAAAAGGGCAATAGTTGAGATGGAATTGGAAAATGATTAAAAAAAACAAAGGGGAACACACAAAAACAATAGCCCAGGGGAAATGAAATTTTTTTAGCTTATTCACAGAGAGAAATTTACATCTGAGATGTGACCCAGGCATCCCTCCCTACCAATATGAGAAATAAACACATCTTCTGTGTTAGTATCAGAGGCCATGGAAAGAATATGCAATTTTCCCACAATGTAAGTTAAATGTAGAAAGAGAAGGAGCTATCAAAAGTATCATACAGTACTCCAATACTTTGCAATGCTCTTCTCCATACCAGCATTGTTATGCATGTTATAACACTCCTATACATATTGTTCTCCCTGTGTAGGATGCATTAGTCCTTCAATCAAGGTGACTTACATAATTGAGCACCTACTCTGTACATAGTAACCTGCTAATCGCTAGTCACTGACAATTCTGGAATAAATAGGGCATGGTCCTTCCCTAATGGAGACTCTAATTTCACATTGCCTAGTATATGTTCAAACTACATCTGTGAATGTATTTAAAACTTGGCTTTAGACTTCTGTCTCCCAATACAAAGCTTTTTACCACCACCCCCAATATTTCTTTCTGTTATACATTATTAATATCATCTAATTTCTTCTGTTTGCTTGCTACTTTGCCTTCATATTGCCTCAAATATGCATGTGTATCTACACAGCTGGATGCTAAGCTCTTCAAAGGGATTGACTAGTCAAAGTATATATATATATGAAGGACTGGGAGAATGGCATCAAGTGGTTAATTCCACAACTGCCATAGACTGAAAACATCTTATGCAATTCTGTTTCTAAACTCAAGTGCAAATTTTCATTATGAGTAAAATAATAATTTATATCCATAAGAAGACAGGTGGCTTAGAGTAAAAGAGTATTACATATGATGAGCAAAAACAGATTCAAGGGCTGTTATTCGGTTTACTGTATGACTTAGGGCAAATCACTTCAAATCTCTGAGCTACAATTTCCATCTCTGTAAAATTGGATAAAAAATATCGGCCTTCCCCTCCTCTTACTTGAAGTTGTGAGACTAAAATTAGAAACCATGAAGTGTGTATCAATTTCTAGTCATTTTCATTAAATATTATTACTGGCTTTTAATAAAAATTATTATATTTTAATAACAACATTCTCTCATGAATTCTCTTCTCATTCTATTCCTTAAATATTTCTTCTTTTGTTACATTGTATTACGTCCATGTTCCAAAAAATTCCAAATAAATAAGGTGACTAGATATGCCTATACATGGTTTTGTAGTTAGTCTAGGAGCTCACAAATTTATTTTCAATTATCCTTTTAAAAAATTCATCTCTTCAACAAAAGGAAGCAAGATATTCCAGGTGATCACATATTCTGTTAATAAAGCTACTATATGTGACACATTTAAGTGACAATTTTGAAAAATATATGATATAATAGATTACCCTGATAACAATTTAAGTTTTTATGACTGAGAAGGACATCAAGAATTGACAAAACTTTCCTAAAATTCATATGGAAATGCAAAGGATCCAAAATAGTCAAATGAATCTTGATAAGAACAAAGTTAGAAGACTTACATTTCCTGATTTGAAAACATATTTTGCAGCTGCAGCAATCAAGACAATGTAGTACTTGCGTAAGGATAGACACACAGACCAATGGAACCAAATTGAGAGTCCATAATTAAATCCTTGTTGATTTTCAAAAAGGATGCCAAGATGATTCAATGGGGAAGGAATTCAACAAATTCTTCTGGAACAAACAGATACATCACATGCTGAGAAGTTTGGTTCCAAGCCAAAATCCTATAGTGACCTTTCAGGGCAGACCATAAGCAACTGTGAAGGTTTGATCTGGCAGGCCTAATGGAGGAAAGCTGCCTTCTCCACACCAGATGTGGTATAAAGGCAGTGTATTTCAAGCTCTGAAGGGAACTGCAGTCAAATCCAACACAGGCCATGATCCTATGCACATCTGTATTCCTATCCCATGTGCCTCAATGGGACTTACATATCAAGGGCCTTATCTCCATTGTTTAGTACCCTTTTGACTCCAAAACCTTCCTCTTCTCCCTCTCCCCAGCCCCTGGGTCCATAAAATGGCAAGAACCTTTTGTTTGACCTCTTGCTTATACTATCACAGTAAGAGAATAAAGGCTATGATGGTTAATTTCAACTTGACTTGTTATCATAATTCACTACTGTGACATCTCATACATGTAAAAGAATGAAGTTGACTCAGAATGGATCACAGACCTTAATGTAAGAGCTAAAGATACAAAATTCTTAGAACAAAAAATAGGTGTAAATCACCAGACCTCAGGTTATACAAAGCCATCTTAGACAGGGCACCAACAGTAAAAGCAACAAAAGAAAAAGATACATACGACTGTGTCAAGGCTTCCATGAAAGGTCAGTTAGTAAAGAATTTGCCTGCAATGCAGGAGACCCCGGTTCAATTCCTGGGTGGGGAAGATCCTCTGGAGAAAGGATAGGCTACCCACTCCAGTATTATTCCACTTTCCTTGTGGTTCAGCTGGTAAAGAATCTGCCTGCAATGCGGGAGACCTGGGTTAAATTTAAAACCTTTGTGTTTCAGAGGAAACCATGTAGAAAGTGAAAAGACAATGCATTTAAAGAGAGAACATATTTTCCCATCAGGTATCTTATAAGGGATTTGCATCCAGAATGCATAAAAATACTTACATGTGTGCATGCATGCATGCTAAATTGCTTCAGTCGTGTCTGACTCTGCGACTCTATGGACTGTAGCCCACCAGGCTCCTCTGTCCATGAGATTCTCCAGGCAAGAATGGGTTGCCATTCCCTCCTCCAGGGGATCTTCCTGACCCAGGGATCAAACCTGTGTCTCTTACATCTCCTTCATTGGCAGGCAGGTTCTTTACCACTAGCACCACCTGGCTTTTAACTGAACAATAAAAAGATTAAAAACCCAATTAAAAATCTATAAAGGATCTGAAAATATATTTCTTCAAGGAAGATATACAAATTGGCAATACATACATAAAAAGATGCCTAACATTATTAGTCATCAGGTAAAATGCAAAATAGAGCCATCCTGAGATACTGCTTCACATCCACTAGGTTGACTAAAAATTAAAAGGATAAACAGCAGCAAATGTTGGTGAGAATGTGGAGAAACTGAAACCCTCAGATACCACCAGTGGTATTATAAAATGGTTCAACTACTATGGGAAACAGGCAGTTTTCCAAAAAAGCACAGAGTTACAACTACTGCCACCTGGGCAGCCCTATGGTATGAAACAGTGATTCAATTTCTGAGTATATAAGTAAGAGAAATGAAAAGCATTATTGCACAAAAAAATTATTCATGGATGGTCATATCAGCACTATTAATAATAGCCAAAATGTGGAAACAATCTTAATGCCCATCAACTGATCAATGAAATTTAAAGATATGGTATATTCATACAACAAAATAGTATTCAGTTTTACAAGGGAATAAAGTAGTTTCTTTATATAAAGTGACCAGAAATAGGGAAATCCAGAGATAGAAAATAGATTAGTTACTGCTAGGGTTTGAATGGAAAGGGGATATGGGGAGTTACTGTTAATGAGTACAAAGATTCTTTTTGGAGTGATGAAAATGTCCTAAACTTAGATAGTGATGGTTGCAGAACATATGAATGAAAAAAAAAAAAACATTGAATTTACTATTTAAAAGGGTGAATTTTATGGTATGTGAATTTTCCTGTAGGATACTTTGTGATGAGTATTAGCAAAGTCAGCTGTCATAACATTGAACAAAACAACAAAAATACTTGTTAAGAGAGCCTAATATCTGACAGAACTCTTGACAAATCCCTCTTATTATTTCTTGATTCATGCACACATAAACCTTTTCTCCATGCCCAGAAATAACTAATTTCCAAAATAGTATCATCTGAGCCACAGAATGATGTAATAAATAATGGGTTTCTACCAAAAAGACCAGGATGATAGTCCCCAATTTTGTTATCTTATAAGTGTATGTAAGTAATAAACTTCTCTTATTCCAACATCCATCAAACTGGAGCTTGTGTATCAATACATTGCTTGGTGAGAATGTAGCAGCCACAGTGGAAAACAATCTGGCAGTTCCTCAAAAAGCTAAAAGTTAACATGGAATTACCCTATAATCCAACAAATTTACTCAAACTGAAAGCAGGTATTTAAATACAAATGTACAATACAGTTTATAATAGCTTATTCATAATAGCCAAAAACTGTACATGAATATCTGTCAACAGATGAATGGGTAACCATTTGTAAGATATACACACAACACCCATAAACAAAAGGAATATTATTCATCCATAAAAATGGAATAAAGCACTGAGACATGGTATAATATAAATGAACCTTGAAAAAATTTTGCTAAGAAGCAAGACACAAAATGTAACATTTAATTCTAATTATATGAAATATCTAGCATTGGCAGATTTTATGGGAAAAAAAGTGGGAAAGGATTATTTTGTCTAAAAGATTATCTTCAAATATGTCTTCTATGAAGATTATCTCCAAACACAAATCCTTAGCCTCACATACACTAAGACTGAAGCTAGATATCAACTATTTGAAAAATTGGTATCTTAGATGAAATTCCAAAACTTGTGTGAAAGTTTCACCCAAAAAGGGGATGAATTCTTGATGAGGGTGTGTAAAATAGCCTCTCCCTTTCTTGTACCATCTAAATTAATCTAAAACACCCAGATGGTTGACTTATTTTTTCTTTTTCCATTCAGATATTTTTCCTTCTTTCCTTGAGCTCTAATATGTTCTCTTCTCCCTCTAATATTAAAAGCAAAATCAGGACAAACAGAATCTCTCAGAGCTTCCAGGAAATAGACAAGGTCATCAATTGTTCATAATCCATGTAAACTGATCCTAAAAATATCCTCTAAACGAGTGTATATTTTCAGTTTTTAAAGCAATGTAAACCCCAGTGTAATGTAAACCCCATTACTTTGCCAACAAAGGTTCGTCTAGTCAAGGCTATGGTTTTTCCAGTGGTCATGTATGGATGTGAGAGTTGGACTGTGAAGAAAGCTGAGTGCCAAAAAATTGATGCTTTTGAACTGTGGTGTTGGAGAAGACTCTTGAACGAGTCCCTTGGACTGCAAGGAGATCCAACCAGTCCATCCTAAAGGAGATCAGTCCTGGCTGTTCATTGGAAAGACTGATGCTGAAGCTGAAACTCCAATACTTTGGCCACCTCATGAGAAGAGTTGACTCATTGGAAAAGACCCTGATGCTGGGAAAGATTGAGGGCAAGAGGAGAAGGGGACATCAGAGGATGAGATGGCTGGATGGCATCACCAACTCAATGGACATGAGTTTGAGTAAACTCCAGGAGTTGGTGATGGACAGGGAGGCCTGGCATGCTGCGATTCATGGGGTCGCAAAGAGTCGGACACGACTGAGTGACTGAACTGAACTGAACTGAAACCCCAGTGTTACCATTAAACTGGAGTGGTAAACATACTGTCCTGGAGAAGGGAATGGCAACCCACTCCAGTATTCTTGCCTGAAGAATCCCATGGATAGAGGAGCCTGGCAGGCTACAGTCCATGGGGTTGCAAAGAGTCAGATATGACTGAACACGCAAACACACTGTACCACTCACATGCCCATTTTCACACTGGTATATGTAAATAATTTATTGATTCATATAAAGAATCTAAGATTTCAAATAAAGAAATAAATTTTATAATTTATTGCAAATACTTTATATAATGATAATTAAAACAAATGATTGTCAGTTTTACACACATTGCCTTTTATACTCACCTTCTCTGTAAAACTCTCCCAGGAGTTGTCATGACAATTGCTCAGAAGCAATAGGAAGCCCCTAACTGCATTATAACGTTGCTGCTGCTGCTAAGTCACTTCAGTCGTGTCCGACTCTGTGCGACCCCATAGACAGCAGCCCACCAGGCTCTGCCATCCCTGGGATTCTCCAGGCAAGAACACTGGAGTGGGTTGCCATTTCCTTCTCCAATGCATGAAAGTGAAACATGAAAGTAAAGTCATTCAGTCATGTCCGACTCTTAGCGACCCCATGGACCACAGCCTACCAGGCTCCTCTGTCCATGGGATTTTCCAGGCAAGAGTACTGGAGTGGGGTGCCATCGCTTTTTCCACATTATAATGTTACTGATACTAAAAACAGCATTGGACTCAGTCTCCTAAATTTGAACCCGTCTCTACTCTGAAAAGGCTGTTAACACCTTAGATCCAGTGAGTCTGAGAACCATTAAATCTGTATTAGCCAGAATGTATAAATATGTATGCACATTTTCATTTGTATATGTAAATATCTACACAGTCCCTGCCCCACACCTTTCCAGCTACCTCTTCCTTTCAAGAGCATCTAGTACTGTGAATGAAAGCAGACTAGAATAGTTCTCAGCTCTGAGATGTGCTCTCCAGAAAAAACTAACTAAAATCTGCAGAACTGTAAGTTATAGGCCTAGACGTGAGCCCAGCTACATAGCTCTCCACAAATTACAGGTAGACAGTAGACTTAAAGAATTATTTCCTTCTTTAAAAAGTGTCTCAATGCTTAGATACCAAAGTGACAGATTCCTTAGAAACACGGCAATAGGGAAATGACATCCATGCTGAATATGATTGCCCTAAGTGTGCAATTATTCTATTAGCCCACAGAAGAATACCTATTCTAAACTGTTTTTTGTGAAAATATAGAGCAGGTCTTGCTATTTGGCATTACATTTTTCTTTCAGTTATCTTGGCACTACTCTCAATGAAGAGAGAAGATTTGGTTAAGTGTGAAATTACAGTTATCCAATTGAATAAATGCCTGCTGTTTGCACGTATTTCAAATTCCTGAAAAATCTGCCAATTTCCCAAAGGACTCCCCACTACAATTTAGATAAAAGAAAGTATAAACTTTCAACAACAATTAATCATGCATACATATATATGTAACTGTGTATGTACAGTTTAGGAGGAGAGAAAAGGTCTTGCTAAAACAATCAAAGGTGAACAACTCAGGAGCCTACAATCCTCATTCCTCCTAGGGGTTTGAAGTGGAAAATAGGAACTATAATGGCTACAACTGAAGTTTAAAGATACTTTATCTAGTTCTGACTCTACCATCTTCCACCGATCACATGGCTACTGCTTTAGTGTGTCCAACCTGATTAATATTATTTTCTCAGAAAAAGTAGGAAAAGAAGGAATGGGAAATTATGATGATAATACAAATCTCATACACACATTTTAATGATACATTTCTATCTTTCCTGGGTGAATTTGAAGAGAATTATGATAAATGAAAAAGTCAATTTCCAAAAGGTTATGTACTGTATGATTTCATTTATATGTAACATTCTTTAAATAACAATATTATACAAAGAGTAACAGATTAATTGTTGCCAGAGAATAAGAAGAGGTCGAGGTAGGAAGGAATGATGAGAGTGGATGGGGCTATATAAGAGGGATCCTTGTAGTGATGGAAATGTTCTGTATCTTGATGGTATCAATATCAATATCCCAGTTATGATGTTGTATTACAATTTTGTAACATCTTACCACTGAGGCAAATTAGGTTAAGTACATGTGGAATTTTCCTGTATCATTTCTTACAATTCCATATAAATATGAAATTATCTAAAAATAAAATTTTAACTAAAAATCAATTACAAATTATCCTACAAATAATAGAAAACTCGATTTAAAAACAATATTCATAAAGAGCATAAAATATGAAATATTTGGGGATAAATATGATGTGCAAGACCTATACACTGAACACAACAAAACATTGCTGAGATGCACTAAAGAAGAATTCGTTTAATGAAAAGTGATCTTGTGCATGGGTTAAATTTCATATTAAGATGTCAACTCTCCACAGATTCTAGTATACATTTAAAGTATTCCCAATCAATGCAAACTAGTACAGCCACTATGGAGAACAGTGTGGAGATTCCTTAAAAAACTGGAAATAGAACTGCCATATGACCCAGCAATCCCACTACTGGGCATACACTCTGAGAAAACCACATGTACTCCAATATTCATCACAGCACTGTTGACAATAGCCAGGACATGGAAGCAACCTAGATGTCCATCAGCAGATGAATGGATAAGAAAACTGTGGTACATATACACAATGGAATATTACTCAGCTATTAAAAAGAATGCATTTGAATCAGTTCTAATGAGGTGGATGAAACTGGAGTCTATTATACAGAGTGAAGTAAGTCAGAAAGAAAAACACCAATACAGTATACTAATGCATATATATGGAATTTAGAAAGATGGTAATGATGACCCTATATGTGAGACAGCAAAAGAGACACAGATGTAAAGAACAGACTTTTGGACTCTGTGGGAGAAGGCGAGGGTGGGATGATTTGAGAGAATAGCATTGAAACATGTATATTATCATATGTGAAATAGATCGCCAGTCCAGGTTCGATGCATGAGACAGGGTGCTCAGGGCTGGTGCACTGGGATGACCCTGAGGGATGGGATGGGGAGGGAGGTGGGAGGGGGTTTCAAGATGGGGAACACATGTACATCCATGGCTGATTCATGTCAATGTATGGCAAAAAAACACTACAATATTGTAAAGTAATTAGCCTCCAATTAAAACAAATAAATTAATTAAAAAATAAAGTATTCCCAATCAAAATCTCTCTAGATTTTTATGTGAAAATTGACAAGTTGGATCTAAAATTCATATGAAAATGCAAAGGCCCTAGAACAGTCAAAATTTCAGTATTATGAAGCTTTATGACAATGTGGTATTGACCTAAAGATGAGACAGATTAAAAGAATGTAAAGTACAGAAACAGATCCACACATAAATGGGCAAATGATTTTAAACAAAGGCAGTTCAGTGAAGAAAGAACAACCTTTTCAAGAAATAGTCCTGGAATAACTGGATATTTATGTGCAAAAATAATAAACAAAAAACCTCACATCATGTATAAAAAGTGTCTTAAGATGAATCATAGATCTGAACACAAACATAAAGCTATGAATCTTCTAGAGGAAAATGTAGGAGATAAACTGACTTTGATTTAGGCAAGTATTTCTTAGATACAACAATGTGTGCATGTGTGCTAAGTCTCTTCAGTCATGACCGACCCTGGACCCTATGGATTGTAGCCGGCCAGGCTCCTCTGTCCATGGGATTCTCCAGGCAAGGATACTGGAATGGGTTGCCATGCCCTCCTCCAGGGGATCTTCCTGACCTAGGAATCAAACCCACATCTCTTACATCTCCTGCATTGGCAGGTGGGTTCTTTACCACTAACACCATCCGCGAAGCCCAGATAAAATAATGCAGTATGCAAAATTCTAGGATACATCCTGAGCACCACTACCACTAAGATCTCTGGCCCCTATTACACACACCTTCCCCCAGTTTTTCAATCAAACTCTTCTTCAAATCACATTTACTTTGTAATCTATTCCAATGTTGTTTCTATACTCATCACTCTACTGAAACCACTCTTGCTAAAATCACAGCTACCCTCATTGTTGAATCTAATGACTCCTTTTGTAATACTCATCCTAAAACCAATTGCCTCCTTTTCAAGATCTTCTTCTCCCTTGCTTTACATAAAAGCACATTCTCCAGATTTTTCTCCTTTCCAATCTCTTTTGATGGCTAGTTTTACTTTTCCCATGCCTTAAATATGAGTGGGGTTCTATTCTAATTTCTTTTCTTTCTACTTTATACACTCTCCCTGGTGTTCTGGTGTTCAAACACTATCCATATGTTGATGAATAACATTTATATCTTCATTGCAAATTCTCCACAAAATGACAACCCACTCCAGTATTCTTGCCTGGAGAATCCCATGGACAGAGGAACCTGGCAGGTACAGTCCATGGGGTCGCAAGAGTTGGACATGACTTAGCGACTAAACCGCCACCACCCAAATTCTCCTCTACATTCCACTCACATATCCAACAGCTTCGGAAATAATTTCAAAGCAACATCTCATTGGAAAAACTCAGTTATCACTCCAATTCCATAATTCTTTTCCTAGAGTGTTACCTCGCTTAGAAAATGGTGGTCTAAGCCTTGGCTGATGCAGTTCACCAAGTCTTGTGAACTATAGCACCAAAATCTCCTCAATCTATCTTCACTGCCACAACACTAGTCCATGCTTCCATTTCATTTCATGCTGATTGTTGTAGTGTTAGTCACTCAGTCTTGTCTGACTCTTTGCTACCCTATGGACTGTAGCCCACCAGGCTCCTCTGTCCATGGAATTCTCCAGCAAGAATACTGGAGTGGGTTGCCATTCCCTTCTCCAGGGGATCTTCCCCACCCAGGGACCGAATCCACGTCTCCTACAGTGCAGGCAGACTCTTTACGGTCTGAGCCCCTGGGGAAGCTCTTGTTGTAACACCTTTCTGAATGATAATACACCTCTCCTTCTGTCCTTCCATTCCACTCTGCCCTACTAGTTGCACAGAGCCATAAGAGTGAATTTTGAAAACGGTATTTTTCACAGAACTAGAACAAATAATTTCACAATTTGTATGGAAATACAAAAAACCTCGAATAGCCAAAGTAATCCTGAGAAAGAAGAATGGAACTGGAGGAATCAATCTGCCCTGACTTCAGACTATACTGCAAAGCCACAGTCATCAAGACAGTATGGTACTGGCACAAAGACAGAAATATAGATCAATGGAACAGAATAGAAAGCCCAGAGATAAATCCACGAACCTATGGTCACCTTATCTTCGACAAAGGAGGCAAGGATATACAATGGAAAAAAGACAACCTCTTTAACAAGTGGTGCTGGGAAAACTGGTCAACCACCTGTAAAAGAATGAAACTAGAACACTTTCTAACACCATACACAAAAATAAACTCAAAATGGATTAAAGATCTAAATGTAAGACCAGAAACTATCAAACTCCTAGAGGAGAACATAGGCAAAACACTCTCTGACATAAATCACAGCAGGATCCTCTATGACCCACATCCCAGAATTTTAGAAATAAAAGCAAAAATAAACAAATGGGACCTAATGAAACTTAAAAGCTTTTGCACAACAAAGGAAACTATAAGCAAGGTGAAAAGACAGCCCTCAGATTGGGAGAAAATAATAGCAAATGAAGCAACAGACAAAGGATTAATCTCAAAAATATACAAGCAACTCCTGCAGCTCAACTCCAGAAAAATAAATGACCCAATCAAAAAATGGGCCAAAGAACTAAACAGACATTTCTCCAAGGAAGACATACAGATGGCTAACAAACACATGAAAAGATGCTCAACATCACTCATTATCAGAAGAGAAATGCAAATCAAAACCACAATGAGGTACCATTACATGCCAGTCAGGATGGCTTCTATCCAAAAGTCTACAAGCAATAAATGCTGGAGAGGGTGTGGAGAAAAGGAAACCCTCTTACACTGTTGGTGGAAATGCAAATTAGTACAGCCACTATGGAAAACATTGTGGAGATTTCTTAAAAAGCTGGAAATAGAACTGCCATATGACCCAGCAATCCCACTTCTGGGCATACACACCAAGGAAACCAGATCTGAAAGAGACACATGCACCCCAATGTTCATCGCAGCACTGTTTATAATAGCCAGGACATGGAAGCAACCTAGATGCCCATCAGCAGACGAATGGATGAGGAAGCTGTGGTACATATACACCATGGAATATTACTCAGCCATTAAAAAGAATTCATTTGAATCAGTTCTAATGAGATGGATGAAACTGGAGCCCATTATACAGAGCGAAGTAAGCCAGAAAGATAAAGACCATTACAGTATACTAACACATATATATGGAATTTAGAAAGATGGTAACAATAACCCTATATGCAAAACAGAAAAAGAGACTCAGATGTATAGAACAGACTTGTGGACTCTGTGGGAGAAGGCGAGGGTGGGATGTTTCAAGAGAACAGCATCGAAACATGTATATTATCTAGGGTGAAACAGATCACCAGTCCAGGTTGGGTGCATGAGACAAGTGCTCGGGCCTGGTGCACTGGGAAGACCCAGAGGGATCGGGTGGAGAGGGAGGTGGGAGGGGGGACCGGGATGGGGAATACATGTAAATCCATGGCTAATTAATTTTTTGTATGACAAAAACCACTGCAATGTTGTAAAGTAATTAGCCTCCAACTAATAAAAATAAATGGAAAAAAAAAAAAGAAAACATATACCTGTTTGTGCCATTCCCTACTTAAAATCATTCAATGGTTTCTCATTATAATCAGTATTGAATCTAATACATGGCTTTACAGTCCTTATTGTTTAGCTTCCCTCCCAAGTTTTACCCACTGTTACTACTCCCACCTTCAGGCTCTCTGCTCCAGGAATGAATTTTCAGTTCCTGAAGATCCTGAGCTTGCTCTCACCTCAAAACCTTGACACATTCTGTTTCTTCCACAAAAGCACACTCATTCTTCCTTTCTTCTCTTGGCTAACTACTACTCATCCTTGTGTCTCTCTATATGTTAAGACATCCCTGAAATCGAGACTGATTGAGATGCTTTTCCTCTTTGTTTACAGACTACACTGAACTTCTATCTTAGTACTGATCACACTGCATTTGAATTCATTTACTTGTTGCTCTTGTTTACCATTAAGCCACTAGAACGTGGCAAAACTATCTGACATATAGTAGAGGGTCAATAAAAATTTTCTGGTGAAAGGGAAGGGGAGACAAAAGGAGAGGGAAAGGAAGGAAAACTCTGAAGAGTCAGTTTGGAAGAGTCGCTCTTTTGCTGACTGTTCATTAGGTTCAAGTATCTCAGAAAACAATCTGATATTTGCTTAAAGTAAAAAATATTGCTTTTAAAACTCTCCTACTAAAGGAATAAATAAAAGCTTCCCACACCGAAATTCTTACCTCTACAATCCCTAATTCCTGATCACAATATAAATTCAGACATCAACCTTGCATTTTCCAAGTCTGCCCACAATAATGTATTAAAGAACCATCAATATCAATTAAAAGTTGTGATTTTCTTGGAAGAAAGTCAGGACTTTACTAATAGCAATGTAGTTTATCCAATATTGCATGGAGGCATGGGGAATATCACTAATTTCTCAGATATCATATATTACTTACAAGACAATTTTTTTTCATTTATTTTTATTAGTTGGAGGCTAATTACTTTACAATATTTTAGTGGTTTTTGCCATACACTAACATGAATCAGCCATGGATTTATGACAATTTTTTTAAAAAAAGCACAATTCCAATTTCCCCCAATCAATTTACTGCACTTTTCAGGTTTTTAAGAAATCCTTATTTGCCTTATATAAACTATATTTATGAGTCTCACAAGTTAATTTTATGTTACTTAAAAACATTTTCTTTAAACCATTTTTTTAAAATTTAACACCATTTAACACCATCAATTCCATTACAAAGATTCTCATTAAAGGCACTAAGTGGAAAACATGTTTATCCAAATTCATAAACAAATAATCGATTTTTCACTCTTCTCTCAAATCATTTTCCAGTGTGTATTGCTAAGCTTTTTCATTATAATTGATTCTATACAGCCTTTCTTCAGATATTTAATCCAGATTCTTTGTGACCTTGGACTCTATTCTCAGTAATGCATTTCATTCCAGAGGTTTCCATCTTCTTGGGAACATGTTGAGATTACTTTTCAGAGTTCAAGCTGAATCATAACCTGAGTAACTCAAGGCAGACAAGGTAACACTCTTAAGTATCAGCATATCTCCCCAATTAACTTCACAAAACATAAATATTGTTGCTCCTTACTATGATTATCTCAAAATCCTACACTTCACTCAGTATGACAATCTCTAGGTCCTTCCATGTTGCTGTAAATGGCATTATTTTGTTCCTTTTTATGGCAGAGTAGTAAGAGTTAAAAAGTAAGTCAGACAGATAAGCAGTGCTGCGATGAACATTGGGGTGCACGTGTCTCTTTCAGATCTGGTTTCCTTGGTGTGTATGCCCAGAAGTGGGATTGCTGGGTCATATGGCAGTTCTATTAAATATTGTATGACATTCCTTATATGTGGAATCTAAAAAGAAATGATACAAATGAACTTACAAAACAGAAAGAGACTCACAGACTTAGAGAACAAACTTAAGGTTGCCAGGAGGAGGGATGAGGGGAAGAGAGAGGGAGTTTGAGATGGACAGGCACACACTGCTATATTTAAAATGGATAACTAAAAAGGATCTACTGTCTAGCACAGGGTACTCTGCTCAATATTATGTGGTAGCCTTGTTTGATGAGGAGGAGAATGCATTCTCATATATGTATGGCTGAGTCCCTTTGTTGTTCACCTGAAACTATCACAACATTGGCTATACCCCAACACAAAATAAAAAGTTAAAAAAAAATCTTACACAGTCTGTACAAAAGACCAGAGGGAAGAATGACAAAAGCAGTATTTGTTACTTCAGGTTCTTAAGAATAAGTGATGTCTATAGGAAGGCAACTCCAAGTGCCCGAAAAGGGGGGAAATTCTGTTAAATCACTTCTTTGATTTATTAGTTTGTCCACAGGACACAAATAATCAAGTTTCACTGGGCTTTGTAACTGAATTGACCATTTCTTTTTTTAAAACAGAAAGTGCGGGCAGTAAGACCACAAGGTTTTCTTCAACTACTGTAATGAATTATTTCTGAGTAATGAAGCAATCTCCAGATAGTTCACCTGATTGAGTAGTACAGACAATTCAACCATATCCACTGTGAACACATTCTTTTAGCAGAATTAGGCATAGGGGATCTATATATCATCTTGTATCCAACTAGATAATACACATAGACACTGGTTGCTTCTAGAAGGCTTTCCACTCTTCAAGAAATGGTCATTGCTGAATGTGCACCTTCTCACCCCAATCCACCACAGTCACTGCTTTATTAACTGATCTAGCTTCTTGTTTTCATTTACAGTTTTAAGTACCCGCCCCCCAAAGAATAATATATTGACTTGGGTATATCAACGTATTTCATTAAGAGTCTCCAAGTACCTCTGCGAAATAAGTCATTCCAATTGACCTGTGAAATTATAAGAATTTATACATAGGTAGATGGTAGCACAGAATGAACACAAGTATTGAGAGTTATACCTAAACTCAAACCTAGATCAGCCACTTAACAACTGTAACATTTGGGGCAAGTTACTTACATTTCCCAAAATCCATAGTCCTCATCTTTAAAATGAGAATAATAATGATTTCATGGAGTTACTATGAGAATTAAATACAAGCATATGGCATATGGAAAGTGATCAGAAACTCATGGTTCCTTCCCTTCCAGCTTTGTAAACTTTATTTAGATTTGGAATTTTACAAGCACTTTACAAAGTAGCATAAATTTTTGCTTTTCTCTAGACAATATAAATAGTGTTTTCTCACTGTATGTAACCACCACAGTAGCCGTATTTGATTCTGAGTCCTAACACATTGAAGGACACATTCAGTGCAGTTATACTATTTGTTGAGACTCCACTAGCTAAGCATTTCTCTTGCTCCTTGTAGCTGCTGTCATTTCTTTCACATTAAATGGTTCTGGTAGCAGTGATGTTCCGCATTTCCAATCTCCATGAAGGAGCAATTTAGAAAGTCTAATAAATAAATAACCATTCAGCTATGCTCCTTTAATTTTCATTCTTCTAAATTCAGACAGTGGCAATAATTGAAAACTCCTAAGTGCTAGAGCAAGGAAAAATATGAGAATATTTCTGTGGTAGCATACTCAGTTCTACAATTCTACAATGAGCAAAAACCTCTAGATCTCACAGCAAACTGGTCTCTATATAAAGGCTTTGACAATTCAATGTTGTCAAAGTGCCCACAAAATTATAACTCTTGTGCAAGTACAGGAATATAGGACATGCATGGGTTTTGATATTCAAGGGGAGATATTATTGTTGGTAGACAATTATCAAAGGGTTTCTTACTTGTATGCACATCTTCTCATCAGAAGCACTGGGAGATTTTGTTCTGGACTATTTCCTCAAGGATGTTTATATAGCAAACAACTTTGGAAGATGGAGAAAGTATCTTCCTCCAATGCAAAGGACAGAGTTGTTTGCTGTTTGGGATAATAAAGATAATATCTTCCTCCCGTACCAATGGAGGGGAGTTTAAAATATTGGGGTTTCCTAAGCTCAGGTCCTCTCAGCTGCAAAGAAAAGAAGACAATTCATCAATCACTGAATGGATCATTTACTACCGGAATTTTTATTACTCTCTTACCTTAATTATTCCAATTCTCCAAAATAGCTTCCCCACCTCCATTTTGGAGCCTTCAAATTCATTCTCTACAGTAGTCAGATGAGCTTTACAAAACATGAACTTAATCATGTTTCTTTCTTAAACTTTCAATAGTTTCCCATTACCCTAAGGATGAGGCTCAAACTCACCAACTAGCTTACAAGATCTTTTTTAGAAATTATTCATTTATTCATTTTTGGCTGTGCTGGGTCTTCATTGCCGTGCAGGTTTTTCTCTAGTTGCAGCGAGCAGGGGCTACTCTCTAGCTGTAGCGTGTGTGTTTCTCATCGCGGAGGCTTCTCTCATTGCACACCATAGGTTCTAGGGTACACAGGGTCCAGCAGTCGTGGCATGAGGCTCAGGAGTTGTGGCTCCCAGACTCTAGAGCACAGGCTCAGTAGTTGTGGTACATGGTCTTAGTTGCTCCCTGGCATGCGGGATCTTCCCGGTTGAGGGATCAAACCCATGTCTCCTGCATTGGCAGAGGGATTCTTTACCACTGAGCCACCAGAGAAGCCCTTGACTTACAAGACCCTTTGTGATCTGGTCTCTACTGCACTCCAGAGGTTCACATCTCCTATTCATGCCAGTGCATTATGCATACTGTATTGAATTCCCATTGTACCAAATGCCTCTCAGTTCCTTAAAAGCCTCATGTTCTTCTTCATCTCTGGGACTTTGCATATACTGTTCCATCTGCCCTGAACTATTTCCCATCTTCCCAACCTCTTTCCATTCATCTAACTCTATTTCTTTAGCTTTAACCTAGAAGGAGAAAAGTGTTGGACAGTGCATACCCTTAAATACATAACATGCATAGACACACACACACTTACACACACTTCCATACAGACTGTTGTTCTGGATACATACTATTTGCTCCTTCCTCTCTGATAATGGGGACTTCAGTCCTCACCAACAAATGTTTATTGTCTGAGCTCACATACGGAGAACAGATTGGTGACTACCAAAGGCAGGGAGTAGAAGGAGGGCAAAATGAGTGAAAGGGTCAAAAGGAACAAACTTCCAGTTTTAAGATAAATAAGTCACGGAAATGTAGTGGACAGCACAGGGACTATAGTTAAGAATACTGTAGTGCATATGAGACAGTTGCTGAGAGAGTAGATCTTAAAAGTTCCCATCACAAGAAAAAATAATCTGGTAACTATGCAACAGGATGGATGTTAACTAGACTTATCGTGGTGATCATTTCACAACATAAAAATGAATCATTATGTTGTACACCTGAAATTAATATAATGTTATATGTCAAGTATACCTCTGTAAAACAGTTTGACTTTTTCATAGCTGCATCATTGCTATTTACTAATTTTATGGTGACTGCAACTAACCAAAACTGCTATCAAGAAATATCTAATCCGAAATCATGAATGACACCTCCATTTAGGAGTATTTAATGCTCACTGGGAATCAAAGCAAGAAATGACTATTTCCTTCTTTAAAACTATTGTTTTTGAAAAGGCAACACAATAAACCTATTAGAATGAGTTCCACAACAAGATTTATTCATTGCTGACACTCTCCTAGTGTCTTGATATATTGTCCTAAAGTGTGTCACCCATGACCTCAGCATTGTCAGGAAACTTTAATAAACAAAATTATCTCTCTAGGAATCTTGCCTAAGACCATTCTTACATAACTCTGGTCCAAACTCATAGGCTTTATTTTCTTTCCTCTGAGTTTTGTACTGAGACTTCAGTTGTTGAGAAAAGACAGAAACACAACTCAAAATCTCTTATGTTTCTGCCAACTCCCCTCCAGCTAAATTCTCATTAAGAGAGGCCCTATCAGTGGGTTCCATCACATAAAATGACCAACATTTCTTCAGCCTGGATTATGAGCTGAGGTTACAAATTGTTTAATGAACCTGAGAATTCAGCACACAGCAAGGAGAAACATTTGGCTGGCAGACACTAACATTTCCTACAGAGAAAAAGACAAATAAAGCTTTTTTTTTTCCTCCAGAGAAGCATATTCTAAAATCCTAGAATCATATTTGACTACAGATGTATAGAGAATAAAGATCTTATATAAGTTCCAGGAAGGACCAGATCCACTTTGAAAGCTGTTAAGATTCAAAATAATAACAAAGTGAAGGAAGAGGAAGAACAGAATTGCAGCTCACTCAAAGTATTGACTATTTTCACTAATGATGAGAAGTACTGGTATGGAAAGAAAAAAAAATACCTACAGATAATGCAATAAATATCCTAGCTATTTCAAGTCTTTGCCAAGTTAGGGGAAAATACTAGGGAAAATACTAAGGGAAAATACTAGGCTAATATAAAATTAATATAAAATTAACTCAGACATTTATTTATAATTATGTAGGCTTTAGTTTCTCTTACCAATTCAATAGGTGAAGTGAATAAATTATGAGGTAGAAAAACAGTACCAAATTAATGATGGAAGAAAACAAAAACCCTGGAAAATCAGAATGTGATGGATTTCATCTGTTCACCAGCTAATGTAACAAATGCATCCCAGACCACAGAGGGCTGGCCTTGTTTTCAGTTCTAAATTTTTGAACTTCAGACTAAGCATCATGGATTAAGTTTGATATGCTATCATTAAGCTTACAGCCTTCTATTTGGAATGTTTAGAATCCTTCCTGTGTCTCAAAATGAAAGGAAGTTCATGCCAATGTGCTTCTGATTCATTTACACTGACTCATTAAAATGTATTTCCTTCCTCTTGTGATACGTTATATACAAAGAGTCATTTGACTACTTTGATGAGCCAAATTAACATGTTCACCCTTATAGAAATAGGAAATAACAGAAATACCATTTTTTTGTGTGTGAATACACAAGTCATAGTTGATATTATTGAGAGATCTCAGGTTTAAGTGTTATAGATCTTTTAAAAAACAGTGTGATTTGAGGAACATGCTACAACTCTGCCTACCCCAATCTATTCCATTCCCACCAGTGTCCAGGCTCACTCCTGCTGAGCCAGATATTCTTACTATCAATCAGTAGACTGCTTCACAAGGTATATCACAATTGTTCTTATATTCCAAAGGCCATTGTTTAAATGGACAACACAAATCACTATATCAAATTAGTATGTTTTTCCTCTTAAAAGGTAGAGTGCTGCCTTTCAGCAAAGGCAACAGAAACGTATTTTGTTTTTTGGTGGTTCTTTTGACAAGTGTTAAAGTGGCCATGAGTCTACCAGTAAAAAAAAAAAAAAGCAAGTAAGATGACAACTATGAGAAAATGGCCAAAATACTGTGAAGATCAAGCCTTCATACAGTACAGTAGATGGCTATGGTTCCAATTTTCCAGTTTTCTCTTATTATATATAGCTGCCTTAAGAGATTTCAAAGAAATTTTGTATGTGTGCAACCATCAGGGACTTAACTCTTATTCAGAGCATTCAGAGATTTAATTTGGGAATTGTATCCTTTAAAATCTCCATTTTCATACATTTGAATATGTGTGCATGTCATTCCTTTACTATAAAATACAGAGTTGAATGGAAACTAACTTCATCTCTCAAAGAAATTTTAGCAAAACTGTCATAATCTACATGATAGTGAACTACTAATGAGCTCACTGATTAATTATTTTTACTCAGGACAGAAGTATCCTGACAACTATCTTCTAAAAATTGCTTTTTTTTTTCTGATCGAAAAAGTAAAATAAGCACTTGGTGAAATACTCAAATAACAAAAATACAAATGACTAGAAACTTAAATTTCCTTGCAATTCCACCCTTTGATATGATAGGATTCAATTTGAACACTCGTGACCATTTACAAAATGGCTGATGTCTATGGGTGCACTATGTCATACGTATAATTCCCCTAAAAGCTTTCAAGCATGCACTGTGTACTGGCGAGGTACAATAAATGAAGTGAATACAGAGCATTTTTCCACTGCTTGAGTATATTATAAGTCTATCTATACAGATCATGTAAGCATATAAACAGAAAATGTTTATACGTGTAAACATGCACACATATATACACATGCACCTGTTTGCTATAAATAAGCATTTTTAATGAATCCAGGCCCTCCGTCAATAAGACATTCTCCCAAACTGCTTCCCTCAGGAGTATCATGCCTCTGTACTACATAAACATTCCAACCAGAAGAAAGGTACGACTAGTCTTAATGTTATTTGCTTAAGGTATTTAAACATATTGAGTCAAACTTCAACAATTCAAAATTCAATGATCATCTCCTTATTTTCTGGGATCTAGAGCACTCTTGGACAGGAATAGCACATATATATATGTCTATGTGCACATATGTGTATACCTGTTAATAAGGTTAACTGGTGCAATACAGAGTGAAACACAATACACTACTTCTTCCAAAAATAGCTCTGTTAGCAGATATATCATGATATACGTGAAATATAAATACATAACCATTGATACTATTCAACAAATGACACAAAAACATTTTCCCCCAGTCCATACTGCATTATGCATATATATATATATATATTTATAAATGTCTTTCATATATACTTATTTCTAGTCTCAGGCCCTAGAAATTCTGGACATCCCTTGCCAGTCTCTACCAATTAGGCAAATGGATCTAATCAAATTGTCAACCATGGGACTTCCCTGGTGGTTCGGTGACTAAGACTCCGCACTCCCAATGCAGGGGGCCCAGATTTTACTCCCGGTCAGGGAACAAGGTCCCACATGCTGCAACTGAATGTTCACATTCCACAACATGGGATCTTTGTCCCGTGTGCTGCATCTAAGACATGGTGCAGCCAAATAAATAAATAAACGTATTTTTTTTTTACATTGACAACCACTCTTTTGCTGTTTAAATACTGTGCATATAGAAATAAATAAGGTAAAATCTTGCCCTTAAGGAGCGTATGGCCAGCTGGGAAGATAGATAGGTGCATTGATGATACAGCTTAACAAGTACCAAGAGAGCAAAAAGCAGGTGGTATGGGATTACAAGGGCCCCCCAGGTGGCTCAGAGGTAAAGAATTTGACTGCCATTGCAGGAGATGCAGGTTTGCGCTCAGGGTTGGGAAGATCCCCTGGAGAAGGAAATGACAACCCACTTCAGTATTCTTGTCTGGAGAATACCATGGACAGAGGAGCCTGGTGGGCTACAATCCATGAAGGCACAAAGAGTTGGACATGGCCAAGTGACTGAACACACACACACACACACACGGGATTACAAAGATGTCATATTGACTCAGACTAGAAATGAAGGGGCTCAATGAAAACTTTGGCTTCCTGGATGGCTCAGTGGTAAAGAATCCACCTGTAATGCAGGAGACAAGGGTTCAATCCCTGGGTCGGAAAGATCCCCTGGAGAAGGAAATGGCAACCCACTCAATGGACTTGAATTTGAGCAAACTCCAGGAGATAGTGAAGGACAGGAAAGCCTGGTGTGCTGCAGTCCATGGGGCTGCAAAAAGTTGGACATGACTTAGTGACTGAACAACAACAACAGCAATGAAGACTTACAAGAGGAGATGTGATCATAGAAGTAATTCCTGAATTCCAGCAGAGATTTACAGACAAAAGAATATGTGCAAAGTTACAGACACAAAGAAAATATGGCACACTAAAAGTGTACCTTGTTATGGCTGAGGTCAGATCACGTCAGGTCTTATACATCATTTGAAAGTGACTGAATTTCATCCTGAAGAGAGCTAAGCTTGGCTCTTCTCCATATGATCTCAACATCCAACAAGCTAGTCAGGGCTTTCCTGGTTATTCCTGAAGCCATTCCTCACTATGATTCTAGAGATTTTTCCAAGGAAACTACAGTCTGGTTAACAGAGATCAAATTCTGCAATGCAGAGAAGTCATGGAAACTTTAAGGTAACTCTGAGTAAAAAACATATCCCACATTACTACGATTGAGCACAACTCCTTACACAGAACACATTTCAGCCCTATCCTGTGTATACTGAAAATAGATATTAGAGCAGATGTTTAAGAACATATAATTGATCAGGAATATATTCCTAACATGTATTAGTCACTTGGTGACATGGAAAATAGAATTCAGATACAGTCACTTATAAAACAGAAAAATATTCCTTTGTAACATTCTATGGGTTTCTATTATAGAACTACAGAATTCAAGGACATAGTGAGAAAACAGGGATCAGAGATTCATTTTGGATTATATGAAAACATGGAAAGCCTGAAGAAAAACTATTAAGTAAGAATCTGAGAAGGCAAGGAAGAGAAATCTTGGGGAAATATAGGTTTTACTTTCAAAGGCAGAAGAGATAAGTGAGAAAGGAAAGATAGTGTTCTGAGCCCACAATACAACATCAAGGACAAGCTCTGATTCAGAACCTCAAGATCTGAGACTGCATCTCAGATAGTACTTAGACTGTATGTGAATCAACAACGGGGGAAAAATGCAAAGCCAGAGTGGGTATGAGATCAGTATTTGGATTAGAACAGTTGGAATGGTCATCAAGAAGAAATTGGAATCCTAAGATAGGAAGATTTTTTAAGAGGACACATATAGTCGTAAATGAAGATTTTTTAAGAGGACACATATAGTCGTAAATGAAGTTAAACTATCAGACCCAAATAAATTATAGTCCAGAGAAATAATAGTGATGCTAATCATGACAAAAATAGAATTTCTGGAAAAAATCTGTCTCAGTAGCCTTAATGTAAAAAAGTCAGCAAAATACAGGCTGAGTTCTGGTAGAATTAGATTTATTTGTATTTGAAAGATCTCACAAAAATTTGGTTAAGTAAAACAGTGTCAGCTTGGAACTTTAGTCACATTAGGTAGTCATTCTCATGCAAAATTTTTATTAATTATTTGGAAGAAAATTTTGAAGTTTGGCTCAGTTCTGTTGACAGAATCAAATGAGAATAAACACAACAAATGACAAAGACAAAAACCAAAAATATTAGCAAGATGGATTATTCCTAGGATTACCACAGCATCTTGCCCTTGTGTCTAAATAATAGTAAAGTGTTCAAGTAAAGACTGAAGAAAATTGGAAACAAAGCCCTTAATATGAGTCAGCATGGAATATAGCTGTTTAAAAATAGATGATGTGGTCCTGGGATGAAATCTAATAAATACGTTTAGTAAAACAAAAAAGATGATAGGCCTGTTTTATTCTGGGATAGCCAGACAAACCATTGGACTGAGTTAGGTCCTTTCTGGAGTCTGCAGTGGCAAACCACATATCCAAAGGAGCCTGAGCAAGATGGTGGAGGAGGGGTGTCAAAAACCATATCATGCGAAGAACAGTTGAAGGAAATGGGGAGACTGAGCCTAGAAAAGGATTATCAGTGATTTCAAATCTCTGTTGGACTATTGTATAGAAGAGGAAATTACCATGGCTAATTCATTTCAATGTATGACAACAACCACTGCAATGATGTCAAGTAATTAGCCTTCAACTAATAAAAATAAATGGAAAAAAAAATTTAAAAAAAGAAGAGGAAATTACAGTTATTTCAGTTTCCCTTCATGATTAACATACAGTTATGAGAATGCCGATTTTGGTCCTATATATTGACATGATTTTCTAATGAATAGACATGTTCACAAACAAAATCTAGAAGTTGCATAGATAATGTGCTTCTTGCCACCACAGGTGATAAAGTGAAAACTGATTAACTTAGAATGTTAGAGTCTAAGAGTCTTGAGAGTTAGAAAGAACCTTAGAGATGATCTTCTAGTCTCATACTTTCGTCTTACATGTATAAAAACTAACCTAGAAAAAAGAAGTGACCTGTCCATGGTGTATAGGCAATACTTAAATCCAGGTTTTTTGACTCTAAGTCAAGTGCTCTTTTTACTACGTGAGGATATCATTATCTGATGAGGGCTTAGTCAGAAACCCTACTAGAAAGAAAGGTTCCCAAATAAGATTAACTCCAAGAGAAACCTGATTTTGCTGCCTGTTACACTAAAAAAGTATTCTTCCTCCTTCCTTCAAATGTGGTTCACTATGTTGCACAAATTCTTTGGCAAATGGTAGTGGAAGCTATTTATTTGCCTGTATCACTGTCTCTCACATTCATTTACACCACTTATATAGCCCAAATCATCTGCTTTGTATGGACTAAGAACTTCTTGTCCAAGCTATGCCATGAAATTCCCTGGGAGACTTTGATAACATCTTTTTCCTTTCTGGACCTCAGTTACCTCCTCTATTAAGTGAGAAAACTGGACTAAGTAATTTCTAATGGCTCCTTCAGCTCTGACATTTGATAATTCTACATTAAATAGCATTTCATTCTATTGAAAAAATTAAGTCACATAACAATTAACAGCAATACAAAATCATCTAATTTTAACATGTAATTTATTTTAAATAAAATATGTGTATTTATTTTAAAGTAACTTACTATTTCACTGACATATTTACTCTGAGTTACAGTTACCTTCCATGCAGTGTCACCTATTCTAATGAGTGATTCCATATAATGTTTGATAAGTACCTTTTATAAAAATGATAAACAAAATAGGACTAATATTTACACCAACCATGTTATAACTCTCTGCTAATGGATAGAGTAGTTAAAATTCCTGTGACATGATCTGGTCCAAAATATATCTGGGTCTATGTAATAGTAAGCAATGTTACCCTAAGGCTCTATTGTCCTTGACTAAAGCTTGATTTTGAAACAGTCAATCTTTAAAAGTCAGCATCCATATAAAAATGAGTCCTGACATTCCTCCCTGAGAGTTACATTTGCTGAGCTTGTGTTCAACTTTCAATTTTAATTCTGCCACTTAAAAGTGAAAATTGCCAAAGCAAACATTTGGTTTCAAAGAAAGTTATCTCTTTACCAAGTGAGCCAGACACCAAAGACATTGCCCTGTGTTAGTGAAATACTTCTTTTTATATCATGAAACTAATCCAGTTCTCCAAAACTTACTTTTACCATACTCTAGTTTCTCCGCACCAGAATCTTTGTTACCAAGAGTCATTTCTCCTGTTCAGTCATCTGTGTTTCCTAGTAGACCATGAAAGCCAGAGGTTTAGGAACTTCTGTTAACATTTAATCTCCATGAACATCACCTGAGCTAGCCATCATCTCTGAAAAAAAAATAGGACAGTTAGAAAGGAATGATGGCACACAATGATAGATTAAAAAGTAAAAGTGATAATATGATAAAGGCTTGGGTACATTCTCAAAAATTATGCTGATAGCAATGTAATATAGTGCAGGGGCCAGTCAATTTTTTCTGCAAAGGGCCAGAGAGTTAATATTAGGCTTTGTGGGCCATATGATCTCTATCACAACTACTCAGCTTGCCACTGTAGCATGAAATCAGTCATAGGCAGTTAGGCAATATATAACAAAATGTGCATGGCTATGTTTCAACAAAATAGGTGATAGAACAGATTTGGCCCATGGACTGTAGTTTGCCAACTCCTGATCTGATTAAATGACTCTGAGAAATGGGAGCTCAAATAATAGTTAAAGCATTTATTAGCCCAGTAACCCTAGGCCATTTACTTATTAACATCTTTCTGATTGTACTTTT
Source organism: Odocoileus virginianus (assembly GCF_023699985.2). Lineage (NCBI taxonomy): Eukaryota > Metazoa > Chordata > Mammalia > Artiodactyla > Cervidae > Odocoileus > Odocoileus virginianus. Next base: position 650,905 of record NW_027224329.1, on the reverse strand, counting down.
CTGTTAAATAAGGAATATAGTATCTTGTAGGGCTGTCATGAGCATAAACTATCATTGCTACAAACTGAACTGTGTCCCACAAAAATTCATAAGTTGAAGCCCTAATTCCTGATGTGAATAAATATGGAGACAGAGTCTTTAGTAAGTAATTAAGGTAAAACAAGGTGATAAAGGTAGGGCCCTAATCCAACATGGTGCATGAACAGCTAGAAAATGAAAAATTGACAACAATAAACATATCTCAAAAAGGAAACAAAAATCATCCAAAGATATTCAAGTTCTCCTTTCAACAAAATAAATTAAGGGTTTGGATTTCTAAACCTTGGCAAATATGAATAAGATTGCAAAAAACATTCAGGCATAGGTTTCTGAGCAGACATAGGTTTTCAACTTCTTTCAGTAAATGCCAAAGTTCATGATTGCAGGATTATATGATAAGAATTTCTTAGTTTTGTAAGTAACTGCCAACATATCTTCTAAAGTGATTGTACCATTTTATACAAAACATGAGAATTCTTATTGCCTTGCGTTCTTTACAGCAGTTGGTATTGTTAGTTCTGTTTAAAGCCATCCTAACAGGCATGCAGTGGTAATTATTGTTTGACTAAGGGTGAACACTCTTAAAATAAAGAAAATAGAAGTTCCAAGCAAAAAAAAATTCATATATTATAATAAAGATCTAAATGGAAATTATAAAAATGAAAAATATAGTATCCAAAATAAAGACTTCACTGGGGTGGGCTCAGTAGTAGAATGGACATGACATAGGAAATCATAAATGAATTTGAAAACAGCATTGATTAAGGGCAATTATATAATCAGAATAACAGAGAGAAACAGATTTTAACAAAATGAACAGAGGCTAGTAACCTAAAAGGCCTAATTGTGTCAATGGAGTCCCTAAATGGGAGGAGAAAAAAGATTGGTAGATAAAATATATTTGAATAATAGTTGAAAAATCTTGAATTTAATGAAAGGCATAAATTTATAGATTCAAGAAGTACAGCATACTAGAAAAAGGATAAACTACAAGAAAACCATGTCCAGACACATAATAATCAAACAGCTGAAAATCAAAATAAAGAAAAAAAAATCTTGAAAGCATCCAGAGAAAAATGGCGCATTACATACAAGAGAATTTGCATAACTGGTGAATGAGAAACCACATAGGCCAAAATATAATAGAACATTTTTGAAGACCTAAAAAAGAACTGTCAACCTGGAATTCTTTGTCCAGGAAAGTTAAAGATATTTTCAGGTGAAATAAAACTAAGAGAATTTGTCACAATCAGATATAATTGCTAAAAAATTCTTCAGGCTAGAAAAAAATGATACCAGAAGGAAACTTGCTCCAGGAATAAAAGAAGATTGACAGAAAAGGCAATTATTTGGGCAAAATATAAGAGTATTTCTTTCCACTTAAATTCTGTAAAATATGTATGGTTCTTGAAAACAATTAAAACATTTGTCTGAGGATGGGTTTTAATATATGCAAATAAAATACATATGGCAACTATAATTTAAAGGGGGAGGAACCCTACATTTTACTTGAAGTGGTACAATATTAACTCTAAATAGAATGTGAAAAGACAATACATATATTGTTGTAACTTGAGCAACAACTAATTTATAAGTGTATATATAGGCAAAAAGATACATTAAAGTGGAATACTAAAAGCTATTCAAATAATCAAAAAGAAGACAGGAAATGAAAAATAGAAAAAAAGGGGGACAAACAGAAAACAATGAATACAAGTATATGTAGACCTAATCCAAGAAAAATAATGAAATATATAAATAGTGTAAGACCACAAATGAGAACATAGATTGTTAGATTGAATTAAAAAAAAAAAGAACTATATCCTCTCATTAAGACCAAACTATATGACTTCTATAAGAAACCCACTTCAAAGAAGAAGATACAAGCCAGAAAGATAAAGACCATTACAGTATACTAACACATATATATGGGATTTAGAAAGATGGTAATGATAACCCTATATGCAAAACAGAAAAAGAGACTCAGATGTATAGAACAGACTTGTGGACTCTGGGAGAAGGCGAGGGTGGGATGTTTCAAGAGAACAGCATTGAAACATGTATATTATCTAGGGTGAAACAGATCACCAGCCCAGGTTGGGTGCATGAGACAAGTGCTCGGGCCTGGTGCACTGGGAAGACCCAGAGGGATCGGGTGGACATGTAAATCCATGGCTAATTCATTTCAATGTATGACAAAAACTACTGTAATGTTGTAAAGTAATTAGCCTCCAACTAATAAAAATAAATGGAAAAAAAAAAAAGAAGAAGATACAGACAGGTTAAAAATAGAACACTGGAAAAGGCAATACCAGGCAAACACTTATCAAGAGAGAACTGGTTAACTATACTGATATGAGACAAAGCACATTTATATATGAGGGAAATCACCAGGGATAAAGAGGGATATTACATAATGATAACAGGGTGATTTCATCAAGAAGAAAAAATCCTAAATGTACATGCAACTAACAATAAAAGTTTTCAACTCCTGATTCTAGAGCAACTAAACATTCATATATAAAAAATAAATCTCAATCTATAAGCTATTACTTATACTTTATTTAAAAATTAATTCAAAATGAATCATAGACTTAAATACAAAATGAAAAAGTATAAAGCCTAGAGAAGAAAACATAGATGAAAAATCATTACATGCTTGTCTGGAAGAGTTCTTAGATATAATACCAAAGCACAATTAAAGAGAAAAAAATGACCATTTGGAATTTATCAAAATTTAAAACTTTTGCTCTTAAGAGGATGAAAAAATAAGCTTCAATCTGAGAAAAAATAATTACAAATCATATATCTGACAAAGGATTATATCCAGAAGAGAAAAAGAGTTCTCAGAGATCCAAAATAAGGAAAGAAAAAAACCTAATTTTTAAAATAGGTAAAACACATGAGGAAACATTCCATCAAATAAGTTATATGGATGGCAAGTAAGTACATGAATAGGTATTCAGTCTAACTAACTACTAGAGAAAAAAAATACAAATAAAGATCTTGATGAGATACTGTTACCCAGTCCAAGCTCACTCTGCTCACCACACAGGAGGCCAATGAGAGATGAGGTGTTGAGGCTAGGAAGAGACCAGCTGACTTAGAAGATGGCAGGCTAGCACCTCAAAAATGACCATCTTGTCGGGGCCTGCATATCAGATTCTTTTACTGATCTGGGGGGAGGTGAGGAGATGAAGTAAAAAAAAATAATTTACTTCCTGCAAATATCTCCTAGCCTCAGGTAGAGAGATGTGTTAGTTTAACTTCCTTACCATTATTTCATGGGTGGTGTGAGCAACTGGGGCTTTCAAACATTGCGGATGGCAATGGAAAATGGTACAGCCACTTTAGAAAACAGTTTCTGGTAATGTTTGATATATACTTCCCATGTGACCCAGCAATCCAGCTCCTAGGTATTTATGACAAGAGAAATGAAACTTTCTGTTCACACAAAAATCAATTGAGAATGTTTATAGTAGCTTCATTCATAATCACCAAAAAATGGAAACAACCCAAATGTCTATCAACAGATGACTTTATAAACAAACAGTGGTAAAGTCATACAATGGGATACTAATCAGCAATAAAAAGGAATGGGTTACTGACAAATGTAACATCATGAATGAATTTCAAATGCAATATATGCTAAGTGAAAGCAGTCAGACTGAAAAGGCAATGTACTCTAGGTATGACTTGATTCAGATGACATTCTGGAAAAGGCAAAACTATTGGAACTGAGAATGGATTGATAGGAGTTAAGAATGGGAGGAAAGGTTTGACTACAAAGGTACAGCATGAAGGAGTTTTCTTGGGATGGAGAAACTATTTCCTATCTTGATCTTAACAATGGTTTCACAATTCTATCAATTGTCAAAACTGACATAACTGTATGCTATAAAGATTACATGTAAATTTAACATATGCAAATTTTATTAAAAATTAGGGTGGAAAAAAGTGGGGATCATAGTTCCGTCTACATTTACATTCCAGATGAACAACATCTCTGGACAACTTTGAGTCAGATATAATCGCATGTTTTGTTAATATGGCTTTTATTTTCATTCTGGATATACTTCTATAATTTCTATGCTGCAAAATCTTGGTGGTGTTGATCATCAACTGGGCCAGCATAAATTAAATCTCTGGCCTTTATTTCTGTCCCCCTGCCCTGAGTAGATAATGGACTTCCATGTCTGATAAGGTACTTTGGCCTTTACTTCAACCTAGTAGACAAAATGCCTTCTACAAAGAGGGGCACAGCACAGCTCTCAATGTTTTCAGCTCTTTGTGAACAGGTATTTATGCAGAGTCACTATGCAGTATATTTATCAAGAAAAAAACAAGCAGTCCTAAAACTTGACGACTGGCAATTCTATCTCCTACATAATCAAATGAGAATATCTGTCATTTCCAGTTTTATTATAAACTCTGAAAATACTTTCAACTACTGCAATAACTTTCAGATGAGACTCTTAAGGAACTTGCTGCTGCTGCTAAGTCACTTCAGTCATGTCCAACCCTGTGCGACCCCATAGACGGCAGCCCACCAGGTTCCCCCATCCCTGGGATTCTCCAGGCAAGAACACTGGAGTGGGTTGCCATTTCCTTCTCCAATAAGGAACTTGCTACTTAAGTACTAAACCAGATTTTTTTCAGAGCCTGAGATTCTCTCAAGTAAAATTCCTTACATTTGTATATTGCTGAACAAGTTTTAAAATGCTCTCATGTTTAATACCATTAGGTTCTCCTAACACAACCCCAAATGCAGCTCCAGAAACTTAAGTGATATGCGCAAAATTACACAGTTCAGAAGTAATGCAGTTGGGCCCAACATTCAGCTCCTGGGACTCTAATGGAGTTCTCAGAACATTTCAATGTAAAGCAGAAAGTAATTTTAGATTCACTTCTTCTTGAAGCTTTGTTTCTCTTAATTTGGGAAGACAAATATGCTGAAAAGAATTGTAATCATTCTTGGATGATTAAAGAATGGTGCTTCAGGGTCTTCAGGGTCAGGGTCCTCAATTTCCTGACCATCACCTTTCGTGATACCCATGATTATTTATTATCAGGGAGAAGAGAAGAGTGGGCAGCTTGGAAGTTACAGTAGGGGTCCTGGAGACTCATCCCCCCACTGGAAGACCTCCAGCTTGCCTCTCATCTCAAGTGATGAGAGGTTCTTTGACCTCTGCTACAATCTCCCGGTTGAGAGGACTTTGGCTTAATTCTAGGCATGTCTAATTCCCCAGACACTACTTTAAGTGCCAGTTTTCCAGTTTTTGCATAATATCCTTCCCAAAGAGGAACTGCAGTCCCCGCATCGACTATTTATTAAGGGGCCAGAACTCCGACCTGTGCATTCTCAATTTAAGTCCTAGCCTACTTCCTAAAAAACTCATTGTTACACAAGTGTTTTGTTTTGTTTCTTTGAGGCATAATTGACTTATGGAACCATTTTGAAGCCTATTTTATTTCAAGTGACTACTAGAGTGCCGAGTATATTACAGAAGTTCAATACAGATTTGTTGCATAAATAAGTGAATGAATCAATGAAGTATAAAACATTCTTTATTTTAGGTCAGAAAGTTCATACTTAAAGGCATTTTGATAATTACTTGCTGCTAGGAGAAGGAAGTGGTGATCACAATCTCAAGGACAGTGAGAAATATCTGTAGGTGGTCAGGTAATTAAAAACAAACAAAAGCAACTGTAGCTATAATTGTGTTCTGATCCATACTAGAAGGGAAGTCAGCAATCTAGGATCATGGTTCAGTAAATATATTTTAATGAACATAAGCATTGAATAACTTTCATTTTCCCTATTTTTAAAAAATGACACTCACATTCTAATTTTCCCTTTAAAATCCTCTTGGAAACTTAAACTCACAAATGTTGTCAGTCTAAACAAACATCCCTGATTGAAATTTTCCTTCCTGAACACTCATTGAGGATTATGTGTTTAAGGGCTTTTTATAACTTAATCTGCATAACCTTGAAGAGTCTCTTCATCCTTTAGCTGATTAAAAATATTTTTCACAGCCCGTAAAGCAAGATATGACTCCATGCTATGTGTATTTAATAGAGGAAATATGCTTTACGTGCTCCATTAAGTCATTTGTGAAATTGCATTAGTGCCATGCCATTAGCACACCTCTTTCAGGCACATCTGTGGCCATCTTTTGACAGGTAAATTAACAGTTTCATCAATCTACTCAGAGATTTGTAATGACCTTCTAATCCAAAAAAAAAAAAAAAAAACCTTATCAGGAGTTACAAAGGGTATCAGACATAATCTTCAGTAGAGTATTGGAGAAATGAATGGAACAAGATGATATCATATTTCTTGATGGATGATAGTGGCATATTTTAGAGACATTATTAAATTATATTCACTGAAGAGGTTAAAAATATAAAAATATAATAGGGGGCGGATACAGATGATTGCAAGAATGATGTTTAAAATATGGTGACTTTTCTAAGATGCCAAAAAATTATAATAAAAATCTTGTTTCCGTAACAAGAAAATTGCTAAATCATAAGCATATTGTTAAACACTGACAGTATCCACACAGCTCGAGTTCATTTCTAAACAGTATGTGTGCTAAGTCACTTCAGTCATGTCTGACTCTTTGTGACCTTATGGACTGTAGCCCACCTAATTCTAATCTTTTGCTATTTATGAATGGATAGTATTGCAGCAAAATACTATCATCTTTAAGTCTCCTGCTCAAAGCTTTTACTATGATTAATTTTTCAGAGATCAGTTTCAGATGTGACTGCCCTCTTTCCTTCAGTTTTTGTATTTTTTTTCTTTTAACATTTACTGTAAGTGCATATTGTTTCAATAACAATAAATTATGGCAGAAACAACATTTCCCAGTGTGCCACTGTCCTAAATCATCTAGCGTATCTCCAGTATTTTTGCCATTCTCATCCCACTCCCACTTTATAACTTGTGCTTTACAAATTTTGGACTGACAGGTATAAAAATTAACATCAGCATCACCTCTTCTGTGTCTACCTCAGCTCAAAGTGCCCCCTCCTTCCTCTGAATTTTCACAGCACTTAATGTCTGTTCATCTCATAAGTGGCATCGGATACTAGTAGTAATAATTTCCATTATTTTCCCAGCTAGAGTGTAACTTATTTGGGGGCAATATGTAAGATGGTTAAAGCCTGGACTCTAGCATCAGACAGGCTTGGGGTCAAATCCTGGATCTGCCATTCAACTAGCTATGTGACCTTGGACAAGCTGCTTTATCTCTCCAAATTTAAGTTTTCTCACTTGTAGAAAAGGATGGCATTACTGCCTACATTAATATAACATCATGCCATTCCCACAACCACAGTTTTATCACTGTTTTCTAGGTAAATGAAACACTACAGAAATATGTGGATGACCAGAAACAAATTGTCTTACTTCAGTGTACCTTTCAAAACATATTGATAAAAATTCAGATGGGATAAATATTTTTTAATTCTAGAAAATTGAGTTTCAGTCTCAGCTGCCTAAGACCACTCATGAATCAGAGCCCGTCAGGAAAGTTATCATACAAGAGTAGGTTCTAGAGTCAGACAACATTTGCTTACATCTCACCTCTGCCACTCATTATCTGTGAGACACAGGATAATTTGCCTATATTCCTTAAGCTTCAGTTTTCTCATCTGTAAAATGGGGGTTATAATAATATTAGATACATCATACCATTACTGTAAGGATTAAATGAGTTAATAAATGTGATTCATTTGGAATAGTACCTGCATGAAGAAATTATTGTCAGCAATTTTTGTTGTACTCATCTTTCAAATATGCTGAATTCTCAGTTTTGAATCCTTATGAGAGGAACAAATGGTGTGTATACAGGAAAAAAATACTGTGGGAAATCTCATAGAAGAAGGAATAATCAGAGTGCCATCGTCATTCATAGTTCCAAGAAACTCACTGAGTCCCCAAAGCTTTAAAAGTCTAATCCTAAATTCTTTCATTTTAGTTCTTTACATTCAGTAGTCCATGCATTTTTCAGAGTGATGCAATGAGCAATATTTTTTTATCAGTTTCAAATTATGTTTATAGTTGATTCATTCTCTAAGAACCAGATCAAGATAGAGCCCCAACTTTTACAAGAACCTCACCATGCCAGCTAGTCTTCTTTTTGAGATACTACAGTACTTTATCATCTAAAGCAGGGGCTGGCAAAATATGGTCTCTGGTTAAATCCAGCTGCCAATATATTCTTGTACAGACTGTGAGTTAAGAATAGCTTTTATATTTTTTAAGAATTATAATAAAAAATAATGACCATGTGTGACAGGGGATCATAGGTACTCTGCAAATTCTAATGTATTTACTATGTGTTCCTTTACAAAAAGAAAATTCCTGACCTCTCCTTTTCTGTACTCATTTGGCACTTCATCATATACAGTCTAGAGAAATATCTTGTGTTCACTGCTACTGGTAGATAATAACTGTAATATTCATATCATCATTAGGTGTTTACAGTGTTTTAGGCACTATGCTAAGTATTTAACTATATTATTTTAGTTTTAACTACGGCTCTATGCATAGATAATAATTTTTTATGTATATAATATTTTAATTTCCTCATTTTGTAGATGAGGAAACTGAGATTTAGAGTAGAATACATCATGCCATGGTTACATGGCTAGCCAATATTTGAACTTAAATCTTACTCAAAAACTCACATCCTTTTTCATACTGTGGCCCACTGCTGTTGTTTTTGTTTTCTTCAGTCATTTAAATTAAGTGCATGTGTTTAAACCTAGATTATAAACTCCTTAAAGGCAAAAGCCATGTGTCTCCCACGACAGAGAATGCTACATACACAATGGCTATCCAATACATAATTACTAAATGCAAAAACAAATGAATGTAACTCAGTGTTTAATCTTTCACAGGCCTACTGAGCGATATGCTACTAAAGAATATAATCATGCATTCATAAATTAGGGATATACCTAATACTTCATTGCTCTTGTTAGTGCTCAGTGGCTCAGTAGTAGCATACTTTTCTGTGACCCCATGGACTGTAGCCCACCAGGCTCCTCTGTCTATGAGATTTCCAGGCAAGAATACTGGAGTGGGTTGCCATTTCCTTCTCCAGGGGATCTTCCCAACCTAACTTTCTCCAAATCTTTAAATAGATCTTTCTACTTGGACGTTTATTTTCCTATGCTAAAATGAAGCACTGCCTGGAGTTATGTTACACATAAGTTTTCTTCCTTCCTCCCTTTCTCCATTCTTCCCTCCCACCCTTCCTACCTTCTTCTTCCTCCTTCCCTTCTTCCTTTCTGTCTTCCTTTAAAAAATATTCAGCATGCTGCTTAATATATGTAAGTTAATGAGGTGGACAAAATAAGCACGGCCCATGATCTTGTCTAAACTGCAATCTAGGTTCTTTGGTTCTTATTTATATATATATATATATATCCTAGTTGGATCATTTTCAGGTTTTGGAGCATCTAGATGTCAACTGCAATTACCTTCTACTTGAAATCCAGGTAAATTTGGCTTGAAAGGCCAGTTGCCACGTGAGTCTAATGTACTCCTCTAATATTTCTGCATATCCTGGGAATTTAAGTTTTTCATAATCCTCTCTGGCACTGATTTATGGCTTTTGCTGTATTTTCTTTTCTACTTTTCTTCCTGTATTACTGCTCAGTCTCCAACCAATCACCAGAGATCATTTCTTCTCCTTCATTCTAATCCAACTTCCCCTTTCTTCACCTCACACAGTGGCATTTGTGTGAGGCAAGTGGGTAGAAAGATTTAACTGAATATCTAGAGGCAGTGAAAGTTGAACTTCTAATAAGCAAAGAAACAAAACATAACTCATACTCTTATGGAACCCACAGTCATTTTAGGGAACACATATATTGAAGTATCATCTGTAAGATAACACAATGGTGAAAACAAATTCCTAACATTAAAGATTAGTTTTAAAACTTATGTTATAGCCATTTAATGAAATATTAAAGCTATCATTTAAAAAATTATGTGTGTTAGTTAGCAGGGTGAGCCGATATGTGTATATCATGAAAAGATGGCTCATGAGAGGTCAGTGAGTGACTTCTGTATACTTTGAACAACATTCTAAAAATTATACGCCAGTTGGGCAGAAGAATAGAGGGAAATAAGAGCTTCTCCTGCTTTTAAAGATTTTTTTGATGTGGACCATTTTTAAAGTTTTTATTGAATTTGTTACAATATTGCTTCTGTTTTATGTTTTGGGTTTTTGCATGTAGGATTTGAGCTCCCCAACCAGGGATCAAATCTGCACCCCTGGCTTTGGAATGCAAAGTCCTAACCACCAGACCTCCAGGGAAGTCCCAAGCATTTCACTTTTAATATCTACACACTGCTGTATTTACATGTTTATAAGGGATCATTATTCTATAGTTAAAACCTAAATAAAACTGGGCCAAAGGGCTGATATAAACTGATTGTAAAAGTACATTTTCATTTAGTGGCTCTTCATGTAGTGGTTATACTTGTACACAACGCACTTTCACAGTTTGGGGATGGCTTTACTATTTTACAGAAATGTCCAACTCATCCACCACATTTCACAACATTTGCTAAAAATCACAAATTTTGGAACTTTTGTTAGATATAATATTTGAAGATGACAAATTAATCTAGAAGTTGAATACTTAAGTTTCAGGATAAATGTGGTCTTAAAAATGTTCTTCAAAATCCTCTATGTAAGAGACAAAATATTGTGTAAAAGAATAGCACTGGAATAAAAAAGAAGTCTCAATTGTTCTGTCAAGAAAGGATAAGGGACTAAAAGTTATCTACCTGTTCTGAAATTAAAATACTAGTATGTAGCTTGGCTAATGTTCAGATCAAATAGAACAAAAGGTTACAAGTAGTTTAGGCCAATAAGTCTTCATGTCAGTAAAAATATTTTTGAGTTACAAAAGGTAATGCTGTTTTGTAACAGAATCCCCTGCTGCTCAAGAGAAGTTATTAAAATGAGTAACTATAGAAATCAATGGCATAGGACAGTTTGGGACCATAGTGTGGATTCTAAAAACCCATATTATAAATAAGGATGTAAAACACTTCATGTACTATTTTCAGTTCCCTTGGAGGAAATGGTTAAAAAGTAAAAGAAACCTCCAAGAACTAGACAGATTCAAGACCAAAATAACATTAGGATAGTAGAGTCACTGGGGGCAGCTGACTTATTTTCCATTCTTACCGTCTGTAAGAACAAACAGCAATAAATTTTAACAAAACTCAGAAAATCAACACATATTCACAGAAACACACACACACCTGCTGAGAGGTTACATCACACAACTAAGCAGGGGCACCAAATAAACAGAAAACCCATCAAAAATATTTGAATAGAACCACCGTCATATCTTATAAGAACTTTTTCTAGGCATGTCTGAAAATGCCTCAAAGTTAGAAATTTCTCCAAGAATTTCTTTGCCTGATGACACCATTCTTCATTTGAAAGTAGTCCCTGAATATATGTCTCATGACCTAAGGAACACATTTTTATCATCACTCTATTTTCTAACCACAGGGAAAGTGTAAGCAATAATCTTAGTTTTGATAAGAGGGAAAGAAGAGATAGCACAGCTTTAGAAATATGAGATGACAATAAGACAGTATTATGAGTTTATCTGTATGTGGCAAATATAGCCAGAGTGGGATATATTTTAACACTCTGAACTATTTTCTGTCAATCCCTTCAGTCAGCACTCCTCAACTAGGCAAATTTACCTTCTTCCACAAAGAAATAGTTGTCAATGCCTGGAGACAATTTTGGCTTCCCAGGTGGCTCAGTTGGTAAAGAATCCACCTGCCAATACAGGAGATGTGGGTTCAATCCCTGGATCAGGAAGATCCCCTGGAGTAGGAAATGGTAACCCACTCCAGTATTCTTGCCTGGAAAATCCCATGGACAGAGGAGACTGGCAGGCTATAGTCCATGGGGTCGCAAAGAGTTGGACATGACTGAGCATGCACAGGGAGACATTTTCAGTTCATAGGAACTGGGGTGGCGCACTGGCATCTAGTAATAGTAGGTAGGGGCTTCCCTGGTGGTTCAGCTAGTAAAGAATCCACCTGCAATGCAGGAGACCTGGGTTCGATCCCTGGGTTGGGAAGATCCCTTGGAGAAGGGAAAGGTTACCCACTCCAGTATTCTGGCCTGGAGAATTCCATGGACTATATAGTCCATGGGGTGGCAAAGAGTCAGATATGACTGAGTGACTTTCACTTTCTTTCATTTTCGATAGTAGGTAAAGGCTGGGAATTCTGCTAGATGTCCTACAGTGCAGAGGGCAGCCCCCTCCCCGCCCCCACCCCCCACCCCGAAGAATTATCTGGTCCAAAGTGACAGTAGTGCTGAGGTTGAGAAACATTGCTTTAAATCATCCTCAACACGACTTGCTTGCCCGGGAAATCCCATGGACAGAGGAGCCTGGTGGGCTACAGTCCATGGGTTGCAAGAATTGGACACAATTTTGTGACTAAACCACCACCACCAACACAACTATATCAGAAGTCTCTAGAACAAAACAATTTGCATATCTCTCTAGGCTTCAAGTTACACACGCTTCAAAGTTCATCTTCCTTTCACTGCTTTGCAACTCCTCACTTTTTCTGCTCCAGTTCAATCTTGTTTTGCTTGACTTTCCATCTAGGCGTTCAATTTCTATAACTTTATTCTTACTATAAATCTAACTTCAAACTGCTTCCTTTGGGAGGAAAAAAAGAAGTTATTTCTGATACTTATCCTTGTGTTCTATATTTTAATCTCAAGCAGAATATATTCTGCTTCCATATATTTTAGACCTCTAGACAAGTCTATCCCTACCAGAGTTGCAATCAACAGTAAAATCTAGAATATTGTCTGCCAGTTAGAGAGACATTATCAACAACCAACATTTCATAGTAACTCAAGAGGCCACATTTCATTGCAGTGGAAAGAGACAGAGCAAGAATTAAGGCAGATACCTTTAACCATAACAATTAAACTAATACAGATCTCCTTTATGATTCTGATGTCGGGATGTAGGAGTAAGATCTCCTGCCAGGTTAATCATATTATATCAGGCTTCTATTATATCAGCCATCTTCTTTGGGGACTAGGTCTTGACCATGATATATCTAATAGTGTGATGACAAGCTGTTAAAATAGACTTTTATTATATTACATGAGGACAGTGCACTACCACTGAAGCCCAAATAAAGACAGTCATGATTCACATAGGTACCAGCAAAATACCACACCAGCAAAGAAACAAGCTGAGTCATTTGGAAAGAGGCAGAAAAAGATAGTATCTAAATTACTCTTTATTGATGAATCTTGCTATCTTTTCAGAAATGTTTTTAAATTCTGTAGGAAGATTATTGACAAAGTTGTTCTAAGAAAGATAATAGACATTTTAGTGGAAAAATATGTCTCCTACAGCCATGAATTTCCTAACTCCTAGTTTGGAATCAAAGTTTAATTGAGGGTTGCTATGGGGATTCTTCATACGTAAATGTCAATTCACATTAGATCCAACAAAGATATTGATCATGCCTCTATTATAGAACTTACCACGCTGTATTATGCAACTTTGATGTCAACTCCCCAACACCTTCCAGCCTTCCAATATTACTTCTCTAGTGTATTTCTAATAAAAAGGAGGAGTTTGTCCAATGGCTAGTCTTAAATCTAAACAGGTTAAAACTACTTTTTGTCTGCATTGCTTAGTCTCTTTGACCTCTCTTCCCTTTTTTATGGTCACTTCTTAGAACTCTTTTCCTGATTGAATGCTCCAATCTCCACAAAGCATCACAAAGTTGTTATAGGGCAAAACATTTCCCATTAGACCTGTACAATTCATTCCTTGTAAATGAAACTACAAGATTATACAGGTATAACAGACTTTACTGGAGTTTTGAGAATGGGAAAAGATTTTATATTGTAGCTATTTAAAAAAATGAATCATTGAGTATTACTGACTTTTGTTTTTAAATGTCCTTTATCTACCACTGATATTAATGTTACTGGACATACCCTACATGCTCTGGCCTTCATCCATGTTCCCTAACTTCTTCCTCTCTCCTATCCTGGTATTTCTGTACCGCACCTCTACCTCCAACACTATATTCCAAATTCTTATACAAAGGAGTGTAGCAATCTTTTCATGCCAAGTTTGCTCCTACCTCACATTCTCAGACATTCAACCCTCCACTCTCAAGATTCTCATCAAAGAAATTTCCCACAAGATATATTTTTCTGTAAGTAGAATCTGGAGTTCATTAATACCCCCCAAGAAAAGTCCAATAAAAAAATGGCAGAAGACCTAATTAGACATTTCTCCAAAGAAGACACACAAATGGTCAATAGGCACATGAAAAGATGCTCAACATCGCTAATATTAGAGAAATGCAAATCAAAACTACAATGAGGTACTACGTTACACTGGTCAGAATGGCTATTACGAAAAAGTCTACAAAGAACAAATGCTGGAGAGAGTGTAGAGTAAAGGGAACCCTCCAACATTGTTGGTTGAATGTAAATTGGTGCAGCCACGATGGAAGTTCCTTAAAATACTAAAACAGAGCTACCATACAATCCTATAATCCCACTCCTGGGCATGTAAACATAGAAAACTATAATATGAAAAGATATATGCACCCCAATGTTTACAGTAGCACTATTTACAATAGCAAAAACATGGAAGCAACCTAAATGTCCAGATGAATGGAGAAAGATGTGGGATGTGTGTGTATATGTATATATATATATATATATATGTGTGTGTGTGTGTGTGTGTGTGTGTGTGTGTGTCCAATATATACATATACATATATATATTCAATATATACATATATATACACATATATATATAGTTGTATATACACACACACATACATAAAATAGAGTCCTACACAAAGAACTGATGCTTTTGAACTGTGGTGTTGGAGAAGACTGTTGAGAGTCCCTTGGACTGCAAAGAGATCCAACCAGTCCATCCTAAAGATCAGTCCTGAGTGTTCATTGGAAGGACTGGTGTTGGAACTGATAGTCCAATACTTTGGCCACCTGATGCAAAGAACTGACTCATTTTAAAAGACCCTGATGCTGGGAAAGATTGAAGGTGGGAGGAGAAGGGGACAACAGAGGATGAGATGGTTGGATGGCATCACCGACTAAATGGACATGAGTTTGGGTCAACTCCGGGAGTTGGTGATGGACAGGGAGGCCTGGCTTGCTGCAGTCCATGGGGTCACAAGGAGTCAGACACGACTGAGCGACTGAACTGAACTGAACTCAGCCATAAAAAAAGAATGAAATGATGCCACTTGCAGCAACATGGATGAACCTAGAGATTATCTTACTAAGTGAAGTAAGGATAAGCAAGGTGAAAAGACAGCCCTCAGATTGGGAGAAAATAATAGCAAATGAAGCAACAGACAAAGGATTAATCTCAAAAATATACAAGCAACTCCTGCAGCTCAACTCCAGAAAAATAAATGACCCAATCATAAAATGGGCCAAAGAACTCAACAGACATTTCTCCAAGGAAGACATACAGATGGCTAACAAACACATGAAAAGATGCTCAACATCACTCATTATCAGAGAAATGCAAATCAAAACCACAATGAGGTACCATTACACGCCAGTCAGGATGGCTGCTATCCAAAAGTCTACAAGCAATAAATGCTGGAGAGGGTGTGGAGAAAAGGGAACCCTCTTACACTGTTGGTGGGAATGCAAATTAGTACAGCCACTATGGAAAACAGTGTGGAGATTTCTTAAAAAGCTGGAAATAGAACTGCCATATGACCCAGCAATCCCACTTCTGGGCATACACACCAAAGAAACCAGATCTGAAAGAGACACGTGCACCCCAATGTTCATCGCAGCACTGTTTATAATAGCCAGGACATGGAAGCAACCTAGATGCCCATCAGCAGACGAATGGATGAGGAAGCTGTGGTACATATACACCATGGAATATTACTCAGCCATTAAAAAGAATTCATTTGAATCAGTTCTAATGAGATGGATGAAACTGGAGCCCATTATACAGAGCGAAGTAAGCCAGAAAGATAAAGACCATTACAGTATACTAACACATATATATGGAATTTAGAAAGATGGTAACGATAACCCTATATGCAAAACAGAAAAAGAGACTCAGATGTATAGAACAGACTTGTGGACTCTGTGGGAGAAGGCAAGGGTGGGATGTTTCAAGAGAACAGCATCGAAACATGTATATTATCTAGGGTGAAACAGATCACCAGCCCAGGTTGGGTGCATGAGACAAGTGCTCGGGCCTGGTGCACTGGGAAGACCCAGAGGGATGGGGTGGAGAGGGAGGTGGGAGGGGGGACTGGGATGGGGAATACATGTAAATCCATGGCTAATTCATTTCAATGTATGACAAAAACCACTGCAATGATGTAAAGTAATTAGCCTCCAACTAATAAAAATAAGTGGAAAAAATAAAAAAATAAAAAAATAAGACTAGTGGAGTAGTAAAAAAAAAAAAGAAAAAAAAAGAAAAATAAAACTGTATATATGCCCATGCAAAAAAAAAAAAAAAAAGAGAGAGAAAGAAAAATACCATATGATATCACTTATATGTGGAGTCTAAAATATGACACAAATGAATTATTTATAAAACAGAAACAAACTCAACAGACACCAAAAACAAACATATGGTTATCAAAGGGGAAAGAGGGTGGGGAAGGATAAACTAGGAGCTTGGGATTAGTGGATATATACTGCTGCTGCTAAGTCACTTCAGTTGTGTCCAACTCTGTGCGACCCCATAGAGGGCAGCCCACCAGGCTCCCCCACCCCCAGGATTCTCCAGGCAAGAACACTGGAGTGGGCCACCATTTTCTTCTCCAATGCATGAAAGTGAAAAGTGAAAGTGAAGTCTCTCAGTCGTGTCTGACTCTTAGCAACCCCATGGACCACAGCCTACCAGGCTCCTCTGTCCATGGGATTTTCCAGGCAAGAGTACTGGAGTGGGGTGCCATTGCCTTCTCCAGGATATATACTACTATATATAAAGTAGATAAACAAGGTCCCACTGTAAAGCACAGGTAACTATATTTAATATCTTCTAATATAACATAATGGAAAAGAATATACACTTATAACTGAATCACTTGCTGTCACCAGAAACTAACACAATGTTGCAAATAAACTATGCTTCAATTTTAAAAAGCACTATGCCTTGCCCATATCAGTCACATGATAGAAACAGAAACTTTTATAAAATGTAATACTATTAATATATAACCAATACATTTATCATACATAGAAGAATGATTATTAATAAGAATAGATATTCACAATATATTATTGAGGGAAAAAACAGGCTGCAAAATTAAAGATTATAGAATTACTCCACTATAACTTCACCTCAAAATTATATATATCCTAAAATCGAGTAGTAATTTCTGGGTATGCACTATTATAGTAATCCTCATGTTCTTTCCTCCAAATTCTGTATCTTTAAAATTTATCACATTTTTCCTGTAAAACATTTGTTCTAAATAGAAATATTTTTGATAAAATGAAAAGAAGGTACTCTTTAGAAGGGGTTTTCCCAAAAATGAGGTATAGAGGTAGATGAAGGGAAACCTGATTCAAAAGAAATTAGAGGGAATAGTTAAGCTAATGGCTCAGACTTGCAAATCTTGCAATTGAACGCACAAAGTAATACAAAAAGTTAACTTACTGTAAGAAAGAATTACTACCTTATATACAATAAGGGCTAATGAAGCACCAGGCTTTACTAATTGCATCTCCTCTTCTAGAGTTAGAACAAGAGCAAGAAGTAACCAGTATCCAAGAAGGTGAAGTTGATCACCAAGGATCTAACAAAAGCATCTTTTTCTAAAGAAAACAGCACTAAATGGTGCATGACCAGGTTTACCCTAGGCTTCATGGTTTTAAACAAGTGAACTTACCTCTATGAGTTCCAGTTTTCTCATTGTGTAATTTCCCCCCAAACACAATTATTGTCTTATGTATCTTTGCATCTTTTGTGGACCAAGTACCTCGTACAGAGTAGTTACATTATAACTGTCTGTTGATTTCATGAAAGATAAAATGAAGAGGTTGAACTATGTGATTTCTAGGGAACTTCCAGTGCCTAATTTCTGTTATTAAATAAAATATTTGTTGAAGATTTACTGTTTATAATGTACTGTGTTTCATATCATAAAAGTACTAGCCATGGACATTATTTTCTAGAACCTGATAATTTACTTGGAGAGGGGAGATACCTTGGTGGTTCTCTAGCATTTATTGATAGTGCATCTGTCTGTCTGTGATAAAATTACATCTAGAAAGAGCAACCGAAAAGGCAGTGCAGCCAAATGAGTCCTTTGGGATTGACAGAGCTTCTGTCCTGCTTTCTATCTCCTCTAACTACTTGCACGACCTAAGTTGATCATTTAGAGGGAAACAGGAAAATTCCCAGCTTTCCACATCTCACTCTGAAGCATGAGATGGACTCAGAAACAAAACCTCGGCATCTAAGCTACTTCCGAAGCAAAATCACCTCAGTCCTAAACTGTTCATCTCCAAATCTAATAGCCCAAACTGCTGTTCTCAGGAAAAGAAGAAAAAGAAGAGAGATGAAGGGAGTTTTTAGTAAGCATGTATTAGTCAGTATGTCACCAAAAGGCTCTACTAGATATTGTTGCGTTGTCTTAACTTTCTGTGGGTATAAGAGGAGAGGGGCTATGTATGCCATTTCCTCTGTTCTCCAGGCCAAGGCACGTTTTTTTACCTCTTTATAGTTATAGATTACCTATAGTTCCCTGTTATTTTCCCTTTTGAAGTGCTTTCTCAACTTCTAAAATGAATGCTTCCTTTTGCTAACCATAAAAATCTCATGAACTCTCTGTACTTTGTATAATAAAACAAGTATGCTTTAAGTTCTTTAAACATAAATTTAGTGATATATTTTCTTCAAAGCAGGCATGTTTTTCTCCAAGTCCCAACTCTCCCAAATCACTGACAATGAGAGATATGCAGAGAATAACAGATCTTCACATGATAAAATTACTGTCAAATCAGGCAGTAACTAAATGGTGAGAACATTGTACAGGATGCTCAGGAAGTGTTCTAGGAGTTTAAAGGAGAAACTTTAAAGGATTCAGAAAGAGGGAGGAATAAGAATTGGGCTTCTAAAGATGGATGGGATAGCAAATGATAGAAGACAGTGGCATGAGCAAGGATGCAGATGAAAAGAAGTCCAAAATATATGTGGAGAACAGCAAGCAGAATGGTTTGCCCTGAATGCAAGTTTTGTCTTAAAGCTCAGTTGAGATGAGGCTGACCAGGGAAGTAGGACTCAGAAGAAGCTAGAGAAGTTGTGTTCAAACTTTTTGTTTGCCTTGGTGTAAAATTCCTGAAGGAGATGATAGATATTCATCAGTAACAGAAACATACAACAGTAATTCTGACTTGGGAGTGTATGCATGGTGGGCATGTATGTATAGCAACCTAGGGCACATTAAGAGTATCTATTGTGAAAAAAAAGTCCCTCTCACTCATGATAAAGCATACCCGCCCCTTCACTTACAGTGTAATTTTCTGAGTCTAAAGTAGCTTGAGGGCTTCCCTGGCGGCTCAGTGGTAAAGAATCTGTAGTCCCTGGTCCGGGAAGATCCCACATGCTGTGGAGCAACTAAGCCCGTGTGCCACAACTACTGAGCCTGTGCTCTAGAGTTCGGAAGCCACTACTATCGGAGCCCGAATGCCCCAGAGCCTGTGTCCCACAGCAAGAGAAGCCATCAAAATAATAAGCAACTAGAGAGTAGCCCCCACTTGTTGCAACTAGAGAAAAGCTTGCATAGCAACGAAGACCCAGCACAGCCAAAAATAAAGAAATAAGTAAATAAATAAGAAAAAAAAGTATCTTGAACATATGAAACCAATGGCTGATTCATGTCAATGTATGGCAAAAACCACTACAATATTGTAAAGTAATTAGCCTCCAATTAAAATAAATTTAAAAAGAAAAAAAAAAAGTTTACATATGATCCATAAAATAGGTTTGTAGGTGATAGTCATTCATTCACTCATTCATGCATGCATTCAACAAATGTTTATGGAAAAACTGCTATGACAGACATTTTGCTAGATACTGAAGACACAGAAGTAAAGAGATAGACTGGATTCTGACCTCTTGAAGCTTAGGTATTGTAAGGGAGATAAAAATCAATTTACTCCACAAATAAGTATTTCAGTCTAGACCATAAGAAACTGCCAATACTTGACCATTTTTGACTAAAGTAAACAGCAACTACATATGGGTCAACTTAACATAATGGCATAAAGTGATAACCACTGTGAAGGAAAAGTAGAGGCAACAATTAGAGCTTATACTAAGGAAACTCCATCTATTTTGTCAGAAAAAAAGTTTTCTTGAGAAAATGATGCTTAATCTGAGATTTGAATAATGAGTGGCCCCTGACTAACTGAAGTGGTTATGAATGTTCCAAACCAAGTGAAGAAGTCAGCATGGTAGGAAGAGAATTCCCTCCCCAGTCTTCCTTTGGGCAACGTTGGTAAGTCAACAGTCCTCTAGGTAGAGTCAAAAAGCAAGCCAGGGAATTTCCCTGGTGATCTAGTGTTAGTTAAGAATCCACCTTTCGATTCAGGGGACATGACTTTAATTCCTGGTCAGGGAACTACAATCCCACATGCCGCAGGGCAACTAAGCCTGTGTGCCACAGAGAGCCGGTATGCAGCAACAAAGACCCAGCATAGACAAGGGAAAAAAGAAAAAAACAGCAAATCAGGTTGATAGGCTCAAGGACTCTGAGAACAAAGAGGTGATGGCAAAAAGATAGTTATCAATGGCCCTGAAGATCAAGAGCAATGAGAACCTTGATTCAAAACAAGGCATACTTTCTATATACCGTTTTAAGCAGCGACTATTATTGGAACAATCAGATCTTAGGAAAAGATATGCTCCAGAATTGAGACTTAGATCAGTCCACTGTCTTTGAGAGTGGAACTTCTCCTCTCAGTGACTATAAGGAAATCTGATTGAATTCCAGCAAATTTCATATACACCATGCTGTTCACATAAGAGGATGAGATGGTTGGATGGCATCACTGACTTGATGGACATGAGTTTGAGCAAGCTCCAGGAGTTGGTGATGGACAGGAAAGCCTGGCATGCTGCAGTCCATGGGGTTGCAAAGAGTCAGACACAACTGAGCGACTGAACTGAACTGTTCACATACAAGAGTCTGAAGCTAGCTTTTTTTTTATCATCTCACACTAGATTCATCTGTCATTTTGACAGCCTAGTTTGTATTGAAGATCTACCACTAAAAAATAGGGGGCCAACATTTAATTGTTAAGCATCTTCTGGCAAATGTTTGTTTGGGAAAATCTGGAGAGACTGTATTTTCATAAGAAAAAAAAAACTATTATTTTGGTGTGATTTTCTTTTTTCTTCTTCCATTTCCTTTTCAAGCTGTGGTATTTCTTTTTCTTTTTCTCTGCTAAAAAGAATCACTTTACTGGTAACAAAGAAGAATTCAGCATTACATAGGTCCAAATTAGGTATCACAGAAAAGATTTAGAAGTTGAAATACCAAAAGGACCTTGCTACACAGCAGTCTCCAATACAGTGTAGTTTCACAAAAGAGCTGCAGTGTGGTGCCAGTGCAAATGGTGATTCCACTCAGACCAGCCAAGAGAACATTTCTTAACATGTCCATGTTGACTTAACTCCCGAATAGTCATATCTAAGCTCTTGACAGTTTATAATTTATAGTGGCACATATACTCAGATGTAGCTTGTATATTACTTTCCACTGTATTTCAACATATTTTCTTCAACAAAGGATTTTTTAAACATACTTGCACTTACAAATGACTACAGAAACACTTCATATGTGTATTATATACCAGGGATTTGGGGTTTGTGTTTCATTTCATCCTCAAAATAACTGAGAGCTAGGCACTTTTATCCCCATTTTCTAGATGGTAACAGTGAGGTACAGAGAAGTTAAGACACTTACCCAAGATCACGGAGCCAGTAAGTATCTGAGCCAGGATATGAATCCAGGTCTGGCTTTTTCTACTATGCTAGACTGCTTAAACCACACCAGTCTGATATAGAGATGTATATCTTAAGTCCACACAGCTTCTGTAAAGTTTCAGAACACAGAGATTTAGGCAGTCAAAAGTCACCATAGAATAAACTAACCTGGTAGCACATTCCTCTAAAATTAAATGCTATCTCCTGCTGTGTGATCGGAAACCTGAAAGGCATCATCAAACAATGCAATTACTATATATATGTGTGTGTGTGTGTGTGTGTGTGTGTGTATGTATGTATGTATATATATGTATATGTATATGTATATGTATATGTATATGTATATGCTGGAGCTAAATCCTCTGCCTGTTGAGGAGAATCCTATCATTCTTAGTATCAGAATTCATTTTTCAACAATAGACCTGCTTATTGGATGGTGGATGGGAGGATGGGGAGTGGGGTAGAAATGGATGGACCAGAAAAACAACACAAGGTGAAAGGCAAATCCCCACAAAGGTCATGCTTGAATGTTTGCTGAGCCAATTTCTAAGAAGGTCAGATTAGGTAATCTATAAGGCCTTCATTTTGCTAACTGGGGAAACACTTTTGGAAATAACTGAATTACTCAAGCAACAGTGAAAATTGAACCATCTATATGAGGAAAAGGACAAAAAAGGGAGGTGAGGCAGCGGACTGTCAGGCAGAACATTTAAAAAGAGAATGGAAAGATCACACTGGTCATTTTGAATTAAATTTGCTATGTGATATGAAATAGAATTTTCCTCTTCATCAACTCATGGAACAACAGCAGTAATATTGAATAATAACAACAAAAGCTGCTAACGTTGAATGATTGCTTACACTGTGTCCAGCTCTTAACATGCATCAGGTCGTTTGATCTTTATTACAGTCCTACAAGATAAGCACTTTCATTATCCCCACTTGACTTTGAGGAAACTGAGGCTTAAAGAGGTTAAACGGCTTTGCCCCAAATGACAGCTAGGAAGTAGCTGAGTCAGGATGCATACTCTCATCTGTTTTCTTCCAAAGCCCAGGCTACTAATGAGAAGAAGCCAAGTAATGCAAAGCAGGAAGTGGCAGGAGGGGAGTAATCCCTTTCTGCCTTCTCTTTCCTGCAGTCTCTATTTCTGTTCCAGAAAACCCTGTATCGCATTGTACTAGAGATCAATTTATTTTCCATTCAACAAAAAGCAACCAATTTCATTTCTAAAAAGTTTGTTTAGGAGCCCCTTCTCAATCTTAACTTCTTATGAAAATGCTCCGTGAAAGAAGCAAGTTCCTTAAAGTTAAAAAAACTAAACTGAAATTCAAAACACTCATACTTCCACATGCAGTTTATTAGCATATTTTTTTCTCTGCATAAAAACAACTAGCCTTTGAGGTCCTAGTGTTTCTGCAACTGTGATTGGGAAAATACTGAAAAGGACAAGAAACAAACCCCAGCCCTTCAGAAACAAATAGTGTTTACATACGTCAAAGCTGCAAGACTTTCAATTTAGCTAACACAAACAGATCACTATATAAGTCACCAGAATGAATGAACACAGTTTGGCTGAAAATGGTATTCAAAAGGATCAGGGAAATTTATTTATTATTAAAAAAAAAACATTCAATCTTTGTGGATTCTGAACTTTAAATTCTAATCTTTGATTTTTAGGGGTTGTTGACTCTTTGTAAATAGCAAGTTTTTTTTAAGGCTTTTAAAGTGGGTGAGATAAGACATAGCTCTGATTTAAGGCCATTTAAATAATTAATGTACAAAAGAAAAATATACAATGACATTCCGTATTAGTCTCAAAGTACAAAAAGGAAAAACTAAAAACATTTTCCTTCTCCAAGGAAATAGTTAAAACATATCCAGGAACAACTATTAGGGATACATATACAGGATCCAGAAAGTTACACAATGGAAGAGTTAACAACCTAAGAATCGGGATTATAGATTTTGTATGTGCTGGAAAGTACATAGGGATATTCTACTCTAATCTCACTGTGTTGCAGCTGAGTAAAAAGATTCTCCAAAGACCATAAAGCTAGATACTGTGTGTGATGTGTGAGATATAAGCGGGAAAGTGGCAAGAGGTGTATATGAAAAAATTAGCCTAGTGTGGGAGGGGAAAGAGTATCCGAAAAATCAGAAAAAGGCTAGCTCCTGCAGGGCTTTGTAGGCTGTGTTAAAGAGTTTAGATTTTTAACTTAAAAAATTTGAGAAACTAATGTTTATAATCACGGAAATATAATCACAAAATATTAGTTTTATATTTCAGAAAAAGCACCCTAGAGAAGGTTGGAAAACACATCTCAAAGGACTAAACTCGGGGAAAGAGATTAGTTTAAATGTTATAATAATTTGGCATGTGAAAAAATAAAAAATAAGAAAGGAACAACTTACATAGAAGGAACGCAGGATGGAGGAAAGGAATGACAGTGGATGGAGAGATGGAGAAGAGGAAATATAGTTGTAATTTATCAATGAGGTAGAAGTTACACTCAACAGAAGTTTGTGAAAAATTAGATGGATCAGGAAGAAGGTGTCAAAGAATAAACATGGCATGAGATGGTTAAGCACATGGACATTAGGTCTAGACAGCCAAGTCGCAGGATGCTCTACTCACTGACCATATGGCTATGGCAAGTTACTCAACCTCTCTATGATTCAGCTTCCTCATCTGCAAAATATATATGACTATAGTATCTACCTCATAGGATGTTGTGAGGATTAATGAATTAAAATTTTTAAAATAGCAAGAACAGTGTCTGGTACATAGTAAGCTATATAAGGATTCAACAATGTTTGGAAAAGATTGACTTCTTTCATGAGTACTATTATCTACTGTGTTTAAAAAATATCTTAATAAAGGCAGAAATATGGGGAAAATAATATGTAAAACATAATGTCATATGTATATGAAATATGTTATTTTTACCTGTCAGCATTTGTTCCTTAGAGGAGCTACTTCACCCACAATATAAACGGTTCTACACAGGACTGGAAAAGGTCAGTTTTCATTCCAATCCCAAAGAAAGGCAATGCCAAAGAATGCTCAAACTACCGCACAATTGCACTCATCTCACACACTAGTAAAGTAATGCTCAAAATTCTCCAAGCCAGGCTTCAGCAATATGTGAACCGTGAACTTCCAGATGTTCAAGCTGGTTTTAGAAAAGGCAGAGGAACCAGAGATCAAATTGCCAACATCTGCTGGATCATCAAAAAAGCAAGAGAGTTCCAGAAAAACATCTATGTTTATTGGCTACACCAAAGCCTTTGACTCTGGAAATAAACTCTGGAAAATTCTTAAAGAGATGGGAATACCAGACCACCTGACCTGCCTCTTGAGAAATCTGTATGCAGGTCAGGAAGCAATAGTTAGAACTGGACATGGAACAACAGACTGGTTCCAAATAGGAAAAGGAGTACGTCAAGGCTGTATATTATCACCCTGCTTATTTAACTTATATGCAGAGTACATCATGAGAAACGCTGGGCTGGATGAAGCACAAGCTGGAATCAAGATTGCTGGGAAAAATATCAGTAACCTCAGATATGCAGATGACACCACCCTTATGGCAGAAAGTGAAGAAGAACTAAAGAGCCTCTTGATGAAAGTGAAAGAGGAGAGTGAAAAAGTTGGCTTAAAACTGAACATTCAGAAGACTAAGATCATGGCATCCGTTCCCATCACTTCATGGTAAATAGATGGGGAAAAAATGGAAACAGTGAGAGACCTTTATTTTGGGGGGCTCCAAAATCACTGCAGATGGTTACTGCAGCCATGAAATTAAAAGACACTTCCTCCTTTTGGGATGAAATTTATGACCGAGACAGCATATTAAAAAGCAGAGACATTACTTTGCCAACAAAGGTCCATCTGGTCAAGGCTATGGTTTTTCCATTGCTCATATATGAATGTGAGAGTTGGACTGTGAAGAAAGCTGAGCACTGAAAATTTGATGCTTTTGAACTGTGGTGTTGGAGAAGACTCTTGAGAGTCCCTTGGACTGCAAGGAGATCCAACCAGTCCATCCTAAAGGAGATCAGTCCTGGGTGTTCATTGGAAGGACTGATACTGAAGCTGAAACTCCAATACTTTGGCCACCTCATGCGAAGAGTTGACTCATTGGAAAAGACCCTGATGCTGTGAGGGATTGGGGGCAGGAGGAGAAGGGGATGACAGAGGATGAAATGGTTGGATAGCATCACCGACTCAATGGACATGGGTTTGAGTAAATTCTGGGAGTTGGTGATGGACAGTGAGGCCTAGCATGCTGCGGTCCATGGGGTCGCAAAGAGTTGGACACAAATGAATGACTGAAATGAACTGAACTGAACTGAGTGGAACTATTAACCAAGTGCCTGACCCTTTAACCATATTGATGGGCATGTAACCCTGATCATATCAATCATGACATTTTTCCTTATTAAATGGATGAATTACCCATGACTCAAGCATAAGTAAAAAAAAAATGTAAAAAAAAAGAAGCATAAGTAATTGGAATTCTTATAGAAAATTTTCTATATGCACATTGGGACTGAGAAAAACTCTTTTTGAGTTACAAGCTGTAAATGTATAGGCTTAGGGGTGACTACAGTCATTTTCCTTGCCACATGGAGAGAGTTTCTTCGAAAAAAATATTGATGAACAGAGAGCAATGGAGTCCCAGATACAGCAGTACCTGAGATTTACCTTTAAGCCTCCCAATTATGTCACCCAATTTCTTTATTGCTTAAACTAGTTTGAATGAAGTTATTGGTTTTTTTCATTTTTTTAACCACAGAGTAATAAGTATAATATGTTTAAGTTAAATGTTTGGGGGAATTTCTAAAAGATTCCTGACTTTATTAAAAAGCATAATTTTCATATGACACAGACATCCATGGAATAAGAGAAGAGTGGAAAACATCAAAATAGGATGATCATCAAAAATGTTGTGGTGGCAGAAAAATTAGACAAATTTCATAATATACAGAAAATATCTAAATTTAGGTGTAATGGAAACAAACAACAGAAGACTAAATGGAAAGAAATGGAGAAAAGAAAAGAAGTTAATGAAAGATGGAATTTAGTAACAGTTTCTGGCCACAATGTTGTCTTAGGGATTGTTTGAAAAGAATGGAGTAAGGAAGAGATTTAGCTATGACTACACCATCTGAAGCTTCCCAGGTGGTCCTAGCATTAAAGAATGCAGGAGACACAAGAGACACTTGTTTGATCCCTGGGTCAGGAAGATCCTGTGGAGGAGGGCATGGCAATCCACTCCAGTATTCTTGTCTGGAGAATCCCATGGACAGAGGAGCCCAGAGGGCTACAGTCCATGGGGTCACAAAGAGTTGGCTCAGATGGTAAAGCATCTGCCTGCAATGCAGGAGACCCGGGTTCGATCCCTGGGTCAGGAAGATCCCCT
The DNA here is from genome assembly GCF_023699985.2 of Odocoileus virginianus. Classification (NCBI taxonomy): domain Eukaryota; kingdom Metazoa; phylum Chordata; class Mammalia; order Artiodactyla; family Cervidae; genus Odocoileus; species Odocoileus virginianus. The sequence goes on along the minus strand of NW_027224329.1, from coordinate 623,362 downwards.
GGAGAAGGAAATGGCAACCCACTCCAGTACTCTTGCCTGGAAAATTCCATGGATGGAGGAGCCTGGTAGGCTACAGTCCATGGGGTTGCAAAGAGTCAGACATGACTGAACGACTTCACTAAAGTGACTTAGCATGTAGTGCACACACGCGTGCACACACACACACACGCACACATAATCTTAAGGATCCAGAGTTATTCAAGGCTTGACAGTCCACTTAATGACTCATCAGCACTAAAATGAAGTTGATAATAGTTGGGGTATCACTACAGTATATTCCTCAGCTAGACTCTATAGAAAAGAGCTAAACAATATCTAAGGTAGGTGCATAGATGTAGTTTTGAGAACATCAGAAATGCCTTTTAGGATTAGACAAAATGATTATCCAACTGGCACCAAGGAAAAGAGCTATGCAGAAACAAGCTTATAACATGTCACCTGCAAATTGTTACAGAGCTGCCAATGCATTTAATGTCCTTTTGCAGGCCTGCTATAGAGCTAGGATTTGAAAATGTCCTGTAAAGAACCTGTTCACTTGAGGAAAACAAAAAAGCTTCAGAAAAGGTTTCAAGTGGTATCTGGCCAGCTGCTCCTAAAGCAAGCTCTCACAGCTTAGAAAAAAAAGAAGGGGGGCGGGTAATGAAAATGCCGTGTAATGTTAACACCAAAATACAACTGTTACTAGATTTGGGGAGGTATTGCTCTTCAACTATAGATTTAAGAAAACATGGATGGCGACTGATGACATCAGGCTATGTGAAATTATTCAGAAAGAAAAGACAAATACTGTATGATGTCACTTATATGGAACCCAAAAAAGCCAAATTTGTAAAAATAGAGAGTAGAATGTGGTTTCCAGGGGCAATGAGTGGGGGTGGACATTCGAAAGAGGGGAGAGAAGAGTAGAGATATTATTTAAGGGTGGAAACTTGCAACTAGTAGACAAATCCTGGAGATCTAATGTACAGTAGAGTGAATAGACAACAATATTGTATTATAACTGTCAAACTTGCTAAGAGACTGATCTCTTTTATACATTATTAAAGTTTATACTCTAGTTACAGTTATTACCAAATATTGGCTATATTCCCTGTGTTGTACAATACGTCCTTCAGCATATCTTACATCCAATAATTTGTACCTCCCACATTCTCACCCATATAATGCCCCTCCACCACCCACTGGTAGCCACAAGACTGTTCTCTATATCTATGAGACTATTTCTTTGTTTGTTATATTTTGCTGGTTTATATTTTTGGATTCTACATATATATGATATCATATAGTATTTGTCTTTCTCTGTCTGACTTATTTCACTTAGCATAATGCCCTCCAAGTCCATCTATGTTGCTGCAAATGGCAAAATTTCATTCTTTTTATGGCTGAGTAGTATTCCATTGTGTGTGTGTGTGTGTGTGTGTGTGTATCTATCTATATACATACCACACCCTCTTTGTGTATAAGGGCTCCCTTTTCTCCACACAACCACTCCATAGCTGAGACTAGATCTTAGTTATTCCAGCCACACAAACACACACGATTATGTGACATGATAGAGGTGATAACTATTGTTAAAATAGAAATCACAACATATAAATGTATTAAATCAACATGTTGTTTACCTTAATTTTACAAAGTGTTATATGTTAAATCTCATTCAAGGGATAATCAGTAGAAAAAGTTTAGGGCAAAAGAGAATTGTTCTGGGCTGTGTTTGCTCTTGTTCTTTCACACTTTCTCTCACTACTGATCCCACTACAGTATCATTTGTTCTCAGTAGGCTAAACTGCCTTCCACTTCAAAGAAAATAGAAACCAGTAGGTATAGGATGGGGACATTCTTTATTTTCCAATGACTATTTTTGCAATTTTTCTTGCATTCACACTCATCCTTTTCTGGTATCTTCGTACTACAAAAAAAGAGGTACCTTTTCTACCTGAGACTAATATGTTCTGTTATTCTTTGTATACCAATCCTTTCAGAAAACATATTGGGTTGACGGTCTTCTTTCTTTCATCTTCAACCTCTATCTACCAGATCTTTTTCATCAGCATTCAAGCAAGCTCAATTTCTCCTATCTTAAAAGCATAACTCCCTAAGCCCCTCCTGCTGCTGTGTTATTTCTCTCCTCCAGGTCACAAACAGACTTCTTGGAAGAACTATTTGCAACTGCTATCTACATTCCTAATCTATACTCAAGACCCATCTCAATATAATTTGGTTTCTGCCTCCAGTAATTCACCAAAATATCTCTCATTAGGAACGCCTAGGAGTTCCTTAGTTTAAATTCAATGGATATTTCTCAGTCATTATCTACTTGCCCCATCAAAAGCACTCAATATTGGTTAAAAAAATCCTTGTTTCTAGAAATACTCTCTTCCTTTGGTTTACCTGCTACTCTTTTCATTAAGATTCTCTTCTTCTTTCATCTCTTGGTATTCCTGAAGATTCTGTGCTGGGTTGTCTCTTTTCCTAATACATTTTCAGCTGGTGGGACATCTTGTCCACTCCCATGGTTTCAATTGTCACAATAAGCTGAAGACTCAAAAATCTATATCTCTGTCCAGTTCATTCTCCTTAGTCTCAAACTTGTATATTCAACATTTTACTAGGCATCACAATCTGGATATAGAGTAGGCCTCTCATCCACCACATATCCAGAAATACATGGCCGATTTTTATCTCCCGCCAACAAATCTCATCACTGAACTCATACTGTTAGCTGTTAGAACTTCCACAGGTTAGAGTATCCAACAGGTATCTCAAACTCAACATACCCCAAACAGAACTTTTAATTCTCTCTCCCAAGCATGATGCTCTATAAGTTTTTTATCCATAAATTGTTTCATCTACTCGGTAACCCAAACCAAAATCACAGATTTTATTCTTAAAGTGTTGCTTTCCCACATTTCCTCATAGAGATCAATTTAACCTTACAATTATTCTCTTGGCAAGTATTTTATTTAAAATCACACTTCTATATATTTACATTAAAATATCTATCCTAAACTTGCTAATCAAAATGCTTGCCAGGTCTGGCTAATCATAAACAATTCCTGACCAGTCAGTCAAAATGGTACCCCCATCTCCATTTAATCAAAGAAATGGTCTTTGCAGCAAAATATCCATAATATTCCACGAATTCATGGGATATGTGACAATGAGAAAACTAAAGTTGTTTGAATGAAGAGCACTGCACAGATAAGACAAAAGATCTAGCATCAGGTTCAACCCAATCCTCTTTCCTTGATTTTGCACATAGATTCATTATTAGCTAATCTCATCACCTTTACTTCCAACCTTTTCCCAAATTTTCCTCTCCTCTCCACCCCCACAAGCCATCAACCTAACCCAAACCATACTTTCTTTTGCTTGGACCACTTTATAAGTATCTCAATAATCTGATTCCTGTCTTTAAATTTACCTCTTAAAGTTCACTCTCTACAAAATAGCCAGAGTAAACCTTTCCAAAGAACAAGTCAGATCACACTGCTTCAAACCTTTCAATCACTTACCAATTCATTTAGAAAAATATCTGAAGTTCTTGCCACAGCCTACATAACCTCTACCTACCAATCAACTTCATCTCTTGCCATTGGTCTCCAGCACCTACATATGAACTGTGAAGGAAATTAAGATTTTTTTTAAAAAAAAGATATATTTAGATAACTAGCACGTTCTCTGTGATAAGGATACCAATTGTCCTGATATCAGTCACAAAACTTTGGTACAGTAATAATACCTAATAAACGCATATTACTTTAGGGGTTATAAAGTATTTTTGATTATATTAACTTATTTAGACCTCAGTGTATGAAATAAATGGAACAAGTTTCATAATCTTCATTTTATAAGGCTGAGATAACATCACTCATTATCAGAGAAATGCAAATCAAAACCACAATGAGGTACCATTACATGCCAGTCAGGATGGCTGCTATCCAAAAGTCTACAAGCAATAAATGCTGGAGAGGGTGTGGAGAAAAGGGAACCCTCTTACAATGTTGGTGGGAATGCAAATTAGTACAGCCGCTATGGAAAACAGTGTGGAGATTTCTTAAAAAGCTGGAAATAGAACTGCCATATGACCCAGCAATCCCACTTCTGGGCATACACACCAAGGAAACCAGATCTGAAAGAGACACGTGCACCCCAATGTTCATCGCAGCACTGTTTATAATAGCCAGGACATGGAAGCAACCTAGATGCCCATCAGCAGACGAATGGATGAGGAAGCTGTGGTACATATACACCACGGAATACTACTCAGCCATTAAAAAGAATTCATTTGAATCAGTTCTAATGAGATGGATGAAACTGGAGCCCATTATACAGAGCGAAGTAAGCCAGAAAGATAAAGACCATTACAGTATACTAACACATATATATGGAATTTAGAAAGATGGTAATGATAACCCTATATGCAAAAGCAGAAAAAGAGACTCAGATGTATAGAATAGACTTGTGGACTCTGTGGGAGAAGGTGAGGGTGGGATGTTTCAAGAGAACAGCATCGAAACATGTATATTATCTAGGGTGAAGCAGATCACCAGCCCAGGTTGGATGCATGAGACAAGTGCTCGGGCCTGGTGCACTGGGAAGACCCAGAGGGATTGGGTGGAGAGGGAGGTGGGAGGGGGGACCGGGATGGGGAATACATGTAAATCCACAGCTAATTCATTTCAATGTATGACAAAAACCACTGCAATGTTGTAAAGTAATTAGCCTCCAACTAATAAAAGTAAATGAAAAAAAAAGAAATGTGAAAATAATTCTTATTTACATCACATATCACTCTTATTTAGAAGTCTCTGTTAACAAATAATATATTCTGTCTTCTTGAGACTTTCATTGCTATGGAGACTTATAAGAAAATAGAAGCATTATTGCTTAAAAAAAATGCAATTCCTCTAAGGACAAAGTGAGACATGAACACATATTTAGCTAGAAATGTATACCAGCAAAAGGATCGCTACTCATATATCCCCTGTCAAAAGTTTTCTGTGTTTTTGTTTTTTTTTTTTTTTTTACTATTTTACTTTTGGAAACAAGAAAAAAAAATGTCCATGTCTAATATTCTGGGATGATTCAACACCATATATTCTCACTGTATTATAACCATCGCCTAGGCAATAGCCATGTGTTACTCACCATGGCAACTTCAATACACTTCCTGACACAAAGAAAGTTCCTAGTATATTAGTGTTGAATAAATATATACATGTATCAGCAGTTCATCCAGGTTAAGTGTCTACAAATATAAAAGAGAAATCATGTTGTCTTGCCTATTCAATAAATACATTTACCCATATATTTATCACTGTGCTCATCAAATGGACCAAATGATCTTTTTTTCTATAGACATTCATTGAATTTTAGCTGAACTACTTACCTAGAACTTTTCTCTCCTACATTCTAATATGTTGTACCATGACCAGAAACATTTCTGAGGTATAAGAGAGACAGCAAACTGTACCCTAGTATTCATTCTGTCCTTCTTCTCAGTTTCTGCTGGGAACCTACCTACTCAGCTAAAAACTATATTCCCTAGTCTCCCTGTAGTTAGGCATGCCCACATTACTATGTTCTACACAATGGGATGTAGGCAGAAGTGCAGTGTGTAGCTACTGGGTGATCTTTTTAAGGACAAAGCTACTTGCTGAGGACAGTCTTGAACTGTTCTACACGAGAGAAAATTAATTCTCTTGTATCTGAACATCTGTTTTGTACTCTTTATTACAACAGCTTAGGCCATTCTTTAACTAATATACCAAATCACTTTAGATGATGATCAGTATTACAAAACCAAAATGTGTCACCTTGTATGAGAACTAATTTCAACTTGAAACCATCTATTTTGAGTGGACTTTGAGACACTTAAAAATTGACAGCACAAATATTTAGTTGTTTTTTAGAATATGGATATTTAGAGCCTATGCAATAGTATTGAAAAGAAGTACACTTTACTAAGTTGTTGACTGCTTGGCTTTTATGATTGCTTTTAGTAGGTTTCTCTAAGTATGCTATTTACCAAACTGCTTCCCATAAATCATTAAAAGCCCACAAGAAGTAAGTAAGCATTGTGTGTTTGCCAAACACTCATGCATAGATGCACAGGCATATGGCAGGGGTTGGGAATAATGATATAAAGAAAGGAGGATCCTGTTGTCACATTTGAGAAACTCTTGGTTAGGCAGGTTTATTGACTATAGCACTTCTCAGACCCTTTAATATCCCATTAACATGGCTCTATATTATTAATTCCATACTGTAATGAGCTGCCATATGAGGGCACATATGATGCAAAGCCATTAAACAGTGTCACAAGCTCATTTGAGTTTATTTAAAAGTGGAATACACTCTCAGGTTCACTAGAGACCCTACCATTACTTAAAATCCCACATCTATACTCCACAAAATTTTGAACTCCTCAGTTCCTAAAGGCATTTGTAATCTATGGTTTAAACAAACAATTCCAGATTTAAATTTACACTCCTTTAGGTGAGCCCCAGGCCAATTCACCACCTAGGAAAACACACATTAAAATTTAGGAAATCAACAGGGGTGCTCTTCTTTGAATGTCACTTGATAAAATGTAGTGAATTCTAGCTTTGGGCACTGAATATTTCTTTGCTCGGTTATTTCAGTAAAACTAAAAAGGTGTACTCTGAATAAAGTTTCTTAGTATGGTAAAGTAATAACTCTACTTTGTTTTGTTACCAAGAAATAAAGGGAAGAGCTTCTTGCTATAGTTTTCCATACCACCAAATTTGCTGCAGACTGCTACTGCTTCAGAATCATAAACTCAAATGAAGCAAGCTAGCTAGAATTTGCTAGTACAGTAAAGTTGCCTTTGGGAAATAACAGAAAGAGGCTGAAAAGAAAAAAATTGCTCAGCCTAGTCATTGAAGCAGCAAGGATCTTAGATATCAGTGATTTCCATCCCACTTAATAAACTTTAAACAAAGATATGATGGTATTGGTTATCATTTATATTAAGCAGGCTAGAGAATTACATGTTCCAATTATACGCCTCAGAGCAAAGTGATTGCTATGAATCTATGCTCTTAGCCAATACTTACCAGCAATGCTTTGCAAAAACACAAGACAATCCAAAACGCTCCATCAATGAGGCAGTTTACATGAGGCAAGAAAATGATGCCACTTGTGTCACTATCTTTATAGTCAATGAGGATGTTCCTACTTCTCCCCTGCCTTTCATCTTCACATTTTATAAAAATAAAAATGGAATGCATTTTCAAACTAGTTGAGAGAAAAAAGCCTCTGGGGTAGAGTCCTTAAATTTATTTTGGAGATCATTATGGTAGCTAACGAAAAGGCCCTGTAATAAATCTATGATCCACTGCTATGAACTTCCTAGCATTCAGAGAGCCATAGGCTGATTGCTAACCAAACCTACTGTTCTGTGCTTTTCACCTAATCTCCACAATTTGGAAACTTCATTTAGTGGACAAATGGTTAGCAACTCAATTTCAGAAAGTGTCTGGATTTCTCCCAAAACAAAAAATTAGAAAAGTACAGTATTTGACCTATTGCTGTTTAGTCACTAAATTTTGTCCAACTCCTTTGAGACCCCATGGACTGTAGCCTGTCAAGCTCCTCTGTCCATGGGATTTTACAGGCAAGAATACTGGAGTGGGTTGCCATTTCCTACTCCAGGGAATAGGGATAGAAGCCCAAATCCTGCTTTGGCAGAAACAGTCTTTACCACCGAGCCACCAGGAAAGCCCTATATGATGTATAAATAATGTGCTTTTTCATAGCAATCCTGACTGTATTTATCATCAAGTTCTTTTTAGCATAACTTTCAAAATGACCATATAAACACAGCTTGAACAAAGTTTTCAGTGTCCACACAGAATATATATTATCCACTGTGACCCATCTCTGTCAGTCAAAAATTTTGCTAAGTGGAATTATAGAGAGAATCTAGTTTCTTTTTGGATTCTATGTATATGAGTTATCATATACACATAGTGAATGTATATGAATTATCATATACAAACAGTACCAGGGCCTCGCTGGTAGCTCAGCTGGTAAAGAATCTGCCTCCATATGATTATCTCAATAGACGCAGAAAAAGCCTTTGACAAAATTCAAGATCCATTTATAATTTAAACTCTCCAGAAAGCAGGCATTAAAAGGAACATACCTCAACATAATAAAAGCTATATATGACAAACCCATAGCAAGCATCACCCTCAATGGTGAAAAACTGAAAGCATTTCCCCTGAAATCAGGAACAAGATAAGGGTGCCCACTCTCACCACTACTATTCAACATAGTTTTGGAAGTTTTGGCCACAGCAATCAGAGCAAAAAAAAGAAGTAAAAGGAATCCAGATAGGAAAAGAAGAAGTGAAACTCTCGCTGTTCGCAGATGACATGATCCTCTACATAGAAAACCCTAAAGACTCTACCAGAAAATTACTAGAGCTAATCAATGAATATAGTAAAGTTGCAGGATATAAAATTAACACACAGAAATCCCTTGCATTCCTATACACTAACAATGAGAAAACAGAGAAATTAAGGAAACAATACCATTCACCATTGCAACAAAAAGAATAAAATACTTAAGAGTATATCTACCTAAAGAAACAAAAGACTTATACATAGAAAACTATAAAACACTGATGAAAGAAATCAAAGAGGACACAAACAGATGGAGAAACATACCATGTTCATGGATTGGAAGAATCAATATTGTGAAAATAACTATACTACCGAAAGCAATCCCTATCAAGCTACCAATGGTATTTTTCACAGAACTAGAACAAATAATTTCACAATTTGTATGGAAATACAAAAAACCTCGAATAGCCAAAGTAATCTTGAGAAAGAAGAATGGAACTGGAGGAATCAACCTGCCTGACTTCAGACTATACTACAAAGCCACAGTCATCAAGACAGTATGGTACTGGCACAAAGACAGAAATATAGATCAATGGAACAGAATAGAAAGCCCAGAGATAAATCCATGAACCTATGGACACCTTATCTTCAACAAAGAACGCAAGAATATACAATGGAAAAAAGACAACCTCTTTAACAAGTGGTGCTGGGAAAACTGGTCAACCACTTATTTTGTAAAAGAATGAAACTAGAACACTTTCTAACACCATACACAAAAATAAACTCAAAATGGATTAAAGATCTAAATGTAAGACCAGAAACTATCAAACTCCTAGAGGAGAACATAGGCAAAACACTCACCGACATAAATCACAGCAGGATCCTCTATGACCCACATCCCAGAATATTGGAAATAAAGGCAAAAATAAACAAATGGGACCTAATGAAACTTAAAAGCTTCTGCACAACAAAGGAAACTATAAGCAAGGTGAAAAGACAGCCCTCAGATTAGGAGATAATTATAGCAAATGAAGCAACAGACAAAGGATTAATCTCAAAAATATACAAGCAACTCCTCCAGCTCAACTCCAGAAAAATAAATGACCCAATCATAAAATGGGCCAAAGAACTAAACAGACATTTCTCCAAAGAAGACATACGGATGGCTAACAAACACATGAAAAGATGCTCAGCATCACTCATTATCAGAGAAATGCAAATCAAAGCCACGAGGTACCATTACACGCCAGTCAGGATGGCTGCTATCCAAAAGTCTACAAGCAATAAATGCTGGAGAGGGTGTGGAGAAAAGGGAACCCTCTTACACTATTGGTGGGAATGCAAACTAGTACAGCTGCTATGGAGAACAGTGTGGAGATTTCTTAAAAAACTGGAATTAGAACTGCCATATGACCCAGCAATCCCACTTCTGGGCATACACACTGAGGAAACCAGATCTGAAAGAGACACGTGCACCCCAATGTTCATCACAGCACTGTTTATAATAGCCAGGACATGGAAGCAACCTAGATGCCCATCAGCAGACAAATGGATGAGGAAGCTGTGGTACATATACACCATGGAATATTACTCAGCCATTAAAAAGAATTCATTTGAATCAGTTCTAATGAGATGGATGAAACTGGAGCCCATTATACAGAGTGAAGTAAGCCAGAAAGATAAAGACCATTACAGTATACTAATGCATATATATGGAATTTAGAAAGATGGTAACGATAACCCTATATGCAAAACAGAAAAAGAGACACAGATGTACAGAACAGAATTTTGGACTCTGTGGGAGAAGGCGAGGGTGGGATGTTTCAAGAGAACAGCATCAAAACATGTATATTATCTAGGGTGAAACAGATCACCAGCCCAGGTTAGATGCATGAGACAAGTGCTCGGGCCTGGTGCACTGGGAAGACCCAGAGGGATCGGGTGGAGAGGGAGGTGGGAGGCAGGATCGGGATGGGGAATACATGTAAATCCATGGCTGATTCATGTCAATGTATGACAAAAACCACTACAATATTGTAAAGTAATTAGCCTCTAACTAATAAAAATAAATGAAAAAAAAAAAAAAGAATCTGTCTGTAATGTGGGAGACCTGGGTTTGATCCCTAGGTTGGGAAGATACCCTAGAGAAGGGAAAGGCTACTCACTCCAGTATTCTTGCCTGGAGAATTTCATGGACTGTATAGTTCATGGGGTCACAAAGAGTCAGACCTGACTGAGCAACTTATATTTTCACTTCATATGAATTATCAAAGACAAAATTACTCTAGATTTGTTTCACTTGTCTGTGGTTATAAATGCAATATTGTAAAGTAATTAGCCTCCAACTAATAAAAATAAATGGAAAAAAAGAACAAGCAAAAAAAAGAACTCTTAATTTAATGCAAAGAGAAAAATAAATATTGTAAGCTCCGGGAGTTGGTGATGGACAGGGAAGCCAGGCATGCTGTGGTCCATGAGGTCGCAAAGAGTCAGACATGACTGAATGACTGAACTGGACTGATCTGAGCTACCCAGGCTGTGTATGTGTATATATGCTCTCAAATGAACAGAGTGAAAATCAGAACCTTGTCAACCAACTATTTCATGTACCCCTGAGTTCTGTGATTTTGTCATTCTAACAACTCGACTTTTCCTGTGCAATTTTGATGTTTAAAAAGATGTTTCAAGAGAACAGCATTGAAACATGTATATTATCTAGGGTGAAACAGATCACCAGCCCAGGTTGGGTACATGAGACAAGTGCTCGGGCCTGGTGCACTGGGAAGACCCAGAGGGATCGGGTGGAGAGGGAGGTGGGAGGGGGGATTGGGATGGGGAATACATGTAAATCCATGGCTAATTCATTTCAATGTATAACAAAAACTACTGTAATGATGTAAAGTAATTAGCATCCAACTAATAAAAATTAAAAAAAAAAAGATGGCATTTGTAATAATTGGCAGTAGTATTTAAATAGCAGGCATTAATAGGTGGTCCAAGAAGGCAGAAAATTGAAATCAGGGAGTCTGGTAATAAAGACTAGGCAAATTTCCATGGCACAGGTGAAACAAGGTGTTACAAAAGGCAGAAAGGTAGGGTACTCTGTCAGCATGTAATAGGTAGAGATCTAGTTAGGGCTGCCTCATTGCACAACTCCAGGGGCACCACTAACATTACAGTCTGCCCCATGGTGTCCCCTGGAATTGTGCAGTGTACAGCTTGCAAGGCCATATGTGACAGTCCTGGGCCTAGGTAGATAGGCAGTGTCGGGAAATCAGGCAGCATTTGAAAAGGGTCAAAACATGGCAAATGAAAGTTTGGGTATGGATTCTAATCTTTGGGAATATATCATGATAAAGATAAGAATTTCAAAGGAATCAGAATAATTGGCAAAGGATCAAGCACAGGAGAAAATCAAGGCCTAGTTATGGTATTACAGAAGGAGGCAGATTCCCTGGTCATAGGAAACAAGGCCAGAAAGGCCTCAGTTATTGCACAAAGTCAAAATAATATCCTCAGCAAAAGTACTTGGTGTTGAGTATTGGCCAATGGCTACTTAAATTCCCTTTACTAAAGAACAGGACTACTGCCAGAATTTGTGGTAATTTAAAACTATTAATAGCAAGTAAATGACCTCTTTTTTGGCATTCAGATATATTCAAGGGCAGAATTGCATCAAACTTTTAATATCCTAGTGTCCGTATTTGATGCTTTGTTCTGTAAAAGATACTAAAATATAAAGATTACCTAAACCTAAGACCAAACTATCTGCACAAAAATGAAAAAGTCATCCAAGTACAGAATCGGTTGATCTGACCTGGCTAAAAACCTCTGTGTTTCCCAATATGAAAGAGAAAAACACCCAAAAGATTAAAACATTAGATGTCATACAAATTACTCTAAGTTTCTTAGCTATAAAAACTCACTATCCTCACTTGTAACCTGTTATCTAGTTAACCTCAGAGATATTTTAAGCTAAATCACAGTTAAGATATATAACATTTTACCTGGAAAAAGATGTTTGGAGTCTATTTCCTCATAGTTACTAGAGTTTTTACATGTCTTACAAAGCACTAGGGAGTCACAAAAAGAAAGCATAGGCAGGGATCCCCTGGTGGTCCAGTGGTTAAGGGATACAGGTTCAATCCCTGGTCTGGGAAGATTCCACATGCAATGGGCAACTAAGTCCATGGACCACAACTACTGAGCCTGTGCTCTAGAGCCCAGAAGCCACAACTACTGGGCCCGCACACCGCAAATACTGAAGTCCACGTGCTACGGAGCGTGTGCTCTGCAACACAAGAAGCCGCTGTAATGAAAAGTACACATACCACAGCTAGAGAGTAGCCCTCACGCTCCACAACTAGAGATAATAAAAAATGTTAAAAGGAATCGTAGGCAAAGGAATGTTTGCCAAATATCACACACTCTGGCTGTGTAATTAAAATTCAAGCTTATTGGCAGGAAAGCATTAAAATGAATCTGTAATATTTAAAAGCTACAAATTCATGTTCGTTGACCTATGTGTATGATGGGACATGCACATTCAGCATTAAAAGTTATATAGTTTTTGATGAACAAACATTTTCATGCATTGATACGTCAGAACCCTGAAAACTTGCTTTGTGTTATTCATCCTTAAAGATAATGGAAAGTGGTTACTTCACTAAAATGGGGAAAGTGAAGAAATCTATTTAGGGTTAGGGATTTAGGAGTTTAATTTTAGATGTGCTGAATTTGGAGTGGCATAGCATACAGAAAAATAGCTTATAACAAGTGGTCAAGCACCAAGTTGAAATCCAAGCTCTACAACTTACTAGTTTATGTGAACTTGGGAAAGTTATGAATCTACTGTCAACTTGTTATTTAATCTCTGTAATAAGGATAATGAAAGCACCTACCTCATAGAGTCACTGAGAGAATCCAATGAGTCAGCACTTGGAGAATAGTCAGAACAGTGCAAGGCAGTGCTCAATAAATAATCTTACTGTTACTGGTGTTGCCTTTGCTGTTTTAACCTCTGCTGTTTCAGTTGTTGCTGTTATATTTAGGGGAATATTTCAGCAGATATTTATAAAAGCAGAAACAGATTGGGAAAGATATTTGGACCTGTAAATAAAGGTTTGTCATGGCTCTGATGAGCTTTAGGAGTTTTGATTTAGTAGAATGGTGGGAAGAAGCTTCAGATGAAATATTCCTAAGTCGGGGGTTAAGGAGAGACTGGGTGGTAAGGGTAGAAAGTTAACTTGTAAAGAGAAGTTAGTTGTAAAAGGAAGGAAAGAAATAAGGATGAATCTACAAAGGGCAGTAGGGTCAAGTAAAGATGATTTTCATGAAAAGGGAAATCTGTGGGAGAAGCATGACCTGTGAGCCACTATTTCAGGAGGTTCCAACTGCTCTTTTAGCTCAGGTAACAGATTTTCTCTCTCCTTCCCTTTCTTTAGCTTATATAATCAGTCCTAATGACTCAGCAGTTTTCCAACTCCATGATTTTCCTAATTCTTCCTCTCAGTTTTGTGCTCCAATATCTCCCTTACTTGTTTTGTTAATGGGCTTCTCTAGTCCTCAAACAGTATGAGGAGGGGCTATGTAATTTTCACAGAGGGCACAATTGTCCTCAAAGAGAGAACAAACAAAGGTTCTCATTTCCTCTGCATCTGGACTCAGCATGCTCTTTTTGATGACCTACTCTCAGAAGTAAATTTTCCACTGTGGCCTCTAATTTTGTGCATAAGATTCTTCTCAAGGTTACAATCTGGTTGCAGGTGCAAAGAAAAAAATTGCACGAGGGGAAATATTCTAAATGGAATCTATGGCTCATCAAGCTGTCTCTGACCTTTCTTATTTACTTCAACATCAATTTTCTTCACAACATAAGTACATAATACGACAGCATGGTAGCTATAGTCATGACAAGGGCAAGACTGCCTGATGGTTTCAGGGTGGCTTTCCTGAGATTGATCTATTAATACTTTAGTGGAATATTTCTTGGTCCATCCTCAACTCTAGGTTATAAAACTATGATTCACCAAAATCTAAATAACAGGAAAATAAGTTATGAATGAAAATTTGACTGTATACTATCATAACAGGATATACATTTATTACCAGTGACATTCATATCTTGACATCTAGGTACCTTGTATATTAAATTTGTAAGTCCTGGTGAATACAGATCAAGAAAAAGTAAGTTTTTTCATTTGGAGGGTGACAGAGGCTATTCAATTTCTCTCCTGTAAAACAGAATCATTTGTTGTTATTGTTCAGTTGCTCAGTTGTATCCAGCACTTTGTGACCGCAAGGACTGTAGTCCACCAGGTTCCTCTGTCCACAGGATTTCCCAGGCAAGAATACTGGAGTGGGTTGCCATTTCCTTTTCCAGGGGATCTTCCCAACCCAGGGATCAAACCCACATCTCCTGCATTGGCAGGTGGGTTCTTTACCACTAAGCCACCAGGGAAGCCATGCTTGTACTAAATTGGAGTACCTGCATAGACTGACTTGTTTACACCGCACAAGTCTAAGGGATGCCATTTACATTGTAATCTACATGAATCATACCCTATGGAGTTTTGCAGGATCCAATTTGAGAGGCTTTAAACAGTAAATCTGAAAACCCTGTCTCTCCTTTCTATGTGTGGGGTTGGCTAATTCCTGATAATATGTGTCTTTATATTCCAAATAATTACAAGCATTCCACATTAAAATATTGTTCCTAATTTACACATTCCATTCATTACAATTAAGTGCAATGTCCTGATAATATAAAACAGTGGTTCCCAAAAGATATTATATAAGAGGAAAGAAAACTAGTCCTTGTTTAAAATGCAGATCTCATGTACCCATACCCAGGGACTCTGTTTCAATAGGTCTGGGGTAGAACCTATGAATCTGTATTTTAAAAAGCATTCCTGATGGTCCTAAAGAAAGTTCTCCTTGAGAAACAACTCCTAAAATGCAGATTAATCTCATCAGTTACCCCTTTCCAAAGAACCCTCTAAGATATGGTACCACTGGGAAGGTTTTCTTTACATAACTAATTTCAACCATGGTGTAGAGATTTTTGTCCACTTTCCTAGACATGAAACTCTGCCTGATCATGAGGTCTATCTTTGTCCATGAACCACACCAATACTTAGGACAACACTTCAAAGTAAAGTGTACTTTTTTAAAGTGAGAAGTTAGAAATTCAGTGTGAATCTTTTCACTCCTTGCTTGAGTATTTTATTTAGGCTAATTCTATTCTGGTGACTGCCAAATGCTCACAGCATGGCTGATTTCCAGTCGGTACTCTCCTTAGACTAAAATATCTTATTTTTGATCATCTTCCCTGCATGATTGCTTCTACTGGATAGGTTAAATCTGGTTTTCTTGTCTGCTTACATCCTTAACCTCTCCCGGAGAGGTTATTGTTTGGATTATCAATAATGGTCATAACACTTTCTCCTTTACTATCACTTCAAATTTAATTAACATGCCATTTAAATTCTTTTCAAAGCCATTAATGAAGACATTCGCCAAACACATACATAACACCATCCCTCTGCAACTGGAATTATTGTCACCTACCAAACAAGGCCCATGTTTCAATTGTTTTAGCTCCATTTCAAGGCTTCTATAAATGCAGGGCCATTCACTGGCAACATACATTTATAGAAAAGAGATTTATTCAAGCCAAAACTCCATAAAGGTGAACACCCAACCAATAATCAAAAATGCAAAACTTTAATAAAAAACCTAGCACAACAGCAAATAATTAAATTTAGCCATGGTTTTGGAGGGATGTGCTATAGTGATCCATCTTGCTCTCTTTCACTGGGACCTATAATTCCCATAATCAGTAATATTTGAATATAGAGGTTAAATCTTCTCCAGACGCGGAAAAAACTTTTGCTCTATTCCTTATGAATTTGACCCCTAGTCAGTGAATTCAATATCTGATCATTTTTGTTAGAATCTCAGATCTCATGCTCCAATTTAACTAGTCATCTTTTCCCCCTGGAATTAAGATTTATAATAACTTGAGTCTGTGTTATTTCTACATCTCACCATCTTCACCAAGACTGGGACTCTGACTTCTTTAATAGACCTCTAGGAGCAGCAGTTCAACACTTGAAATCAAACCCAAATGCAGAGGCACCAGTGACTGTCAGCTGATCGCCAAGCTATTTACCATCTTCCAGTATCTCAGATCACAGACTTCTGTTGTGCAGAAGTCCACAGTACTTACAAGGAGAATTAATTTCAGAAGAACACAATGAGATATATAACAGAAGTAACTTAGGCTGATAGAGTCAGGGAAGGTTTGACAGAGAGAATGACATTTAACCTAACCTCTAAACTAATTTGGGGGAAAATGGTGAGAGAGAAAGAGAAATACAGGATAATTAAAATCTACCTAATTTCTACCTTGCATGTCTAATAGGCATATCAGAGTTTAAATTATCCAAAAACAATACTTTTTATTCTTCACCTCCTCCCACTACCACTACTATCAAAACTGTACATCCTCCAAGTCTACAATCTTTAATATCCCCTGGTTCAGGAGTTCATCTTTTCAATATTTCTTTTAAATATTTTTTTAAAACTTAATATTGGGAAAACCTTATATTGTCGTACATGTTGCATATCTTTTCCCCACTTTTGTGTCTTTCAGGCAACTTTAATTATGGTAAATTTTACTACACCAAGCTTTTAACTTTATATATGTCATATGTACCTTTTTTGCTTTATGATCTCTATTTTCCCCACCATACTTGGAAATGTCTTCCACAAAATATGATCATATATTTATTCCTGTTTACTTTTTACACATGTAAATCTTTGATCCATTTGAAATTTATTTTTATGTAAGAAGTGAGACAGAGATACAGAAACTACCATTTATTGAGGGCTTACTGTGTGCCAGGCACATTCATTATTTCATTATGATGTATTACTCTCCCATTAAAGAGATGATAAAACAAATGTTCAGAGAGGTTAAGTAACTTGTAAAAAGTCATACAGCTGGATAACAGCAGAGCAGGGGTTTGAACTTAGCATTGTTGTCCAGTCACTAAGTCGTGTGGTACTCTGTGACCCCATTAATTACAGCAAGCCAGGCTCTTCTGTCCTTCACTATACCCTGATTTGCTCAAATTCATGTCCACTGAGTTGGTGATGCTATCTAACCATCTTATCCTCTGCCTCCCCCTTCTCCTTTTGCCTTCAAATTTTCCCAGCATCAGGATCTTTTCCAATGAGTAGGCTCTTCACATCAGGTGGCCAAAGGATTGGAGCTTCAGCTTCAGCATCAGTCCTTCCAATGAATATTCAGGGATGATTTCCTTTAGGATTGACTGGTTTGATCTCCTTGCTGTCCAAAGGACTCTCAAGAGTCTTCTCCAGCACCACAATTTGAAAGCATCAATTCTTCAGCATTCAGCATCCATACATGACTACTGGAAAAACCATAGCTTTCACTACACAGACATTTATCGGTAAAAGGATGCCTCTGTTTTTAAATATGCTGTCTAGGTTTGTCATAGCTTTCCTTCCAAGGAGCAAGTGTCTTAATTTCATGGCTGCAGTCACTGTCCACAGTGATTTTGGAGCCCAAGAAAATAAAATCTGTCACTGCTTCCACTTTCCCCCCTTCTGTTTGCCATGAAGTGATGGGACTGGATGCCATGATCTTCTTTTTTTGAATGTTGAGCTTTAAGCCAGATTTTTCACTCTCTCTTTCACCCTCATCAAGAGGCTCTTTAGTTCCTCTTCACTTTCTGCCATTAGAGTGGTATCATCTGCATATCTGAGGTTGTTGATGTTTCTCCCAGCAATCTTGATTCTGGCTTGTGATTCATCCAGCCTGGCATTTCACATGATGTACTCTGCATATAAGTTAAATAAGCAGGATGACAACATACAGCCTTGTTGTATTCCTTTCTCAATTTTGAACCAGTCTGTTGTTTCATGTCCAGTTCTAACTGTTACTTCTTGACCTGTATACAGGCTTCTCAGGAAACAGGTAAGGTAGTCTGGTATTCCCGCCTTTAAGAATTTTTCAGAGTTTGTTGTGATCCATACCAAAAGCTTCATCATTCTCACAAACTGTAGAGCTGTGATGGCAAATTTCAATGAATATTGAATTTATTTCTGTCTGAAATCTCTAATCTCTTCCATTTCTAGGCCAGCAGCACACTGTATTCATTTCTATTTAGCTTTATAAAAGGTTTTAAAATCTGATGAGGCAATGTTCTTAATTGCTTCCTCTTTTCAGAAGTCAGATGGCTATTGTAAAATATTTACTCTTCCAGGTAAACATTAAATCATTTCCCAAGGTCCAAAGATCCTAGACTGGAAGGTTTATAGAGACTGCATTTAGTTGTTCATTATTTAAGGGGGAATTAATATAACTCAGATGGCAAAGAATCTGCCTATAATGCAGAAGACATGGGTTTGATTCCTGGGTTGGGAAGATCCCCTGGAGAAGGGAATGGCAACCCACTCCAGTTCTCTTGCCTTTAGAATCCCATGGACAGATGAGCCTGCCCAGGTACAGTCCATAGGGTCACACAGAGTTGGACATGACTGATTGACTAAACTTTCACTTTCAATATATTTACAATCTGATAAAAAAGACACATGTCTCCATTTATTCAAGTCTTTTATATGTCCCTTGGCTAAATTTTTAAGTTTATTCTTAGTGGTCTTATTAATATGTTCCATGTTTTGTTAGTGTTTTTGATGCTACTGTGAATGGGATCTGATGATGCATGTGTACATATAGAACTCTTTCATCCTTTTAGATTTTTCTTGCATATAACCTTTATATATAATTAAAATTATAGTAATTTATAATCTGATTTTATTCAATAGTTTCACAAGTATTTGTCTAATCTACCTTGTTTAATTTTAAAAGTATTTAACAAAGTATTTCAGAGATATAAAATCATATATTAAAACATATAAATATATGTGTATATTTATTATATATAAAGGATGTGGGCAAATATAAAACACAAGCAATTACTTACAATACTAAAATCTTACTGATTTTGTTTAGTCACTTTGGGTTGCCATAACAAGTACTATAGGTTGAGTGGCTTAAATAACAGACGTTTAGTTTTCAAAATTCTGGATACAGGTAAGTCCAAGATCAAAGTGCTAATGAGGTAGATTTCATTCTAAGACCTCTTCTCTTGGCCACCATCTCACCGTGTTCACATGACCACATGTGCCCAAAGAAAGGGAGACCAAGAGAGCGTGAGAGCTCTGTGTTGTCTCTTCTTGATAAGGAAAATAATCCTGTCATATTAGAGTCTTAACCTTATGACCTCAGCTAAACTCAATGACATCTTTAAAGCCCTAAATCCAAATAAAGTCACATTAGGGGTTAAGTTTTCAATATATGGGTTTTTAAAGGACTCAGTTCACTCCAAAGTCAACTATTATACTGAATACCCATATTACTCTGATTAAACTTTAACTAGATCCTCCTGGTTTTTCCAAATATATAATCATGAGAAAGTAATGATAATTTTGCCATTTTATATTATATAGTTATAATTTAGTGGTTGAGACAACACTGGTGATTTCTGGGATCACTGTCTTAAACCTGATTATAAAAGTAATGGCCGTAGTGTTTGACCATAAAATATGATTCTGACTGGTATTTCAGTGAGGCATCTTTTTATTTGTATTTTATTTATTACATTTTTTATCAGTAATAGATGTTGAATTTTGTCATTTTTGACATCTGTCAACATTACTGTATGCTTTATTTTACTATTTTGAAACTATTATTACTACTGTAAATATTATCAAATTTGAACTATCTCACATCCCTGAAATAAAATTTACTTTTTAATGTTCTCTTATTCTTTCATTATACTCTGTGAATCTATTAATATTGTACTTCAGATGTTCACATCTGCATTCAAAAGTGAAAACTGTCACTGTTTCTATTTTTTAACTCTGTCAGTTTTTGTTATTAAGCTAATCACGCCTCCATAAAATAAACTTTCCTTCTTTCTAGACTGATACAATATAAATAATATCAGAATTAATTTCTAATTGAATGTCTTTAACAATTTTCCAGTGAAACTCTCTGATCTCAATATTTTTAATGACTTTCTCATTTCTTTTCATGGAAAAGGTTTTCCTTAGGTTTGTTTTTCTTACTGAGTCAACTTTAGAAATTAATATTTGCATGTAAAACCATTCATTTCTCCCATATCTTAAAATTTATTAGCAAAATTATACACAATATACAATTTTTAGCTTTTTTCTATGTTTATTTCCTCTTTTTATTCTTAATGTTATATATTTATTTTAACCTTGTTTATTGTCAAATCCATTGCTCTGTGGTTCATCACCAAGCAAGAGCATTCCAGGTCTGCCCATTCCATGCAAGAGGTTAGCAGCAGATCTGGAGTAGAAAGGTCACAGGAGGGCCCTGCCACAGAGGCAGCCCAGATCTCAGCAGCAAGCAGGGCAACCACCTCAATTCCTGTAGCCATAATGCTTGGACTCCTAGCCCCAACTTAACTCACACCAGAGCCTTGCACTAAAGCTGAAACAAACAC
This sequence comes from Odocoileus virginianus, assembly GCF_023699985.2. Lineage (NCBI taxonomy): Eukaryota > Metazoa > Chordata > Mammalia > Artiodactyla > Cervidae > Odocoileus > Odocoileus virginianus. The sequence continues at coordinate 602,421 of NW_027224329.1, read as the reverse complement.
AACAGAGAAAGAGATGCAACATCAGTCCGCCTCTGAGAGAAACTACAGACACCTACATAGGTTTTCCATGATCACATGGGTGGGCCTCAACTTACTTCAGCCATCACCTCCTTTGAGGAAAGGTATACACGTTCCAGGGCAATGGAGTCTCATCACACTTGATCCCCAGGGCTTCTACTACAAAAGTGGGGAGCAGACTCAGTCCCTGACAGGGTGCCATGGAGCAGAGAGAAAGCCCTGCCTGACATCCACCACAGGCTCTATATACTACAAAACACTCTCCATCAACAGCCAGCATATCCTGAGGAAAGCAAAAAAATGAAAGAATTCAGCAACACTAAACCTACTTTAAAATAAATATTCAAGAGTCTTCTTTAAAGAGAAAAAAAATCCATAGGAAATGGAAGATCACAATAGGAAAGGCAAATAGAAAAAAAGTATTGAAGATCACGTAAATAAGCCAATACATAGATTAAAAATCAAAAAGTTCTGTAAAAGTGATTATAGCTACAATTAACAGTAAAGAATAAGCATGAAGATATAAAATAAAACACAAAAATCACAAAATGTAGGTGATGGAAATATAAAGATGTCAACCTTTTAGAATGTGTTTGAATTTGAATGACTATCAGTTAAAAGCAAGGAGATATAGTTATAGATCAACTTACTAGAACTTCATGGTAATGAAAACATATATACAATAGATTCACAAAAAAACAAAAAGAAAGGAACTCAAGCATTACTACAAAAGAAAATCATCAAATCACAAAAAAAATGAAAAAAAAGAACTTAAAACATCAGGAAAACAAGGATTAAAAGGTGATAACTGCATACCTACCAATAATTACTTTATATGTCAATGGACTAAATACTCTGATCAAAAGACAGATAGGCAGATAGGATTTAGAAAAAAACAACTTACAATTTCTGACTGCAAGAGACTCACTTTAGGATGAAACACACAGAGAATGAAAGTAAGAGGATAGAAAAAGATTTTTTATGCAGATAACAAGAAAACAGTGGTAGCAAGATGCATATCAGACAAAACAGATTGTTCAGAAGGCCATATAGGAAAATAAACAAAGGGAATATATAATGACAAAGAGAGCACTACAAGAGGGGGATTTTATACTCATTAACATATATGTAGCCAATATAGGAGCACCAAAATATATAAAACAAACACTGACAGGAAGGGTGAAGTTGACAGGACTTATAACAGTGAAACTTTAACACCCCACTGACATCAATGGACAGATCATCCAGAGAGAATGATAAAATATACCAGTCAGACTTAATTGATGTCTATAGGACAGTACATCCAAAAAAATAAAAAAGAATATACATTCTTTTCAAGCACACACAGACCATTTTCTAGAACAAATTACATTCTAGGTAACAAAATAAGCTTCAACAAAATTAAGGGGATAGAAATCATTGGTAGCATCTTTACTGATCACAACAACATGAAACTAGAAATCAAGCACAGAAATAAAAACAGGAAAAGAACATGTGAGGATGAAACAACATACTACTAAAAAACCATTAAGTCAATGATAAAATCAAAGAAGAAATCCAAAAATATCTTGAGACAAACGAAAATGATAATGCAACTTTACAAATCTATGAAATGCAGCAAAAGCAGTTTTAAGAAGAAACTTCATAGTGATACAATCCTTCCTCAAGAAATAAGGAAAATCTCAAACAATTTATCATCTAAAAGAATGAGGAGGGAAAAAAAAAACAAAGTCAGCAAAACAAAGAAAATAATCAAAACTAGAGTGGGAATAGAGGGCTTCCCTTGTAGCTCAGTTGGTAAAGAATCTACCTGCAATGCAGGAGACCTGGGTTTGATTCCCCCTGGGTTGGGAAGATCCCCTGGAGAAGGAAATGGCAACCCACTCCAGTATTCTTGCCTGGAGAATCCCATGGACAGAGGAGTCTGGCAGGCTACAGTCATGGGGTTGCAAGAGTCAGACACGACTTAGTGACTAAACTACCACCAGAGTGGGAATAGAAAGGCCAATATAAAGAAGAGCAGTCTTTCCTTAAAAGTTAAAATCAACAAACCTCTAACAAGGCTCACCAAAAAGAAAACAGAGATGACCCAAATCAACAAAATAAATGAAAGAGGAGAAACAACAATTGATATGACAGAAATACAAAAAAAAAAAAAAAAGAAGAAGAAGAAACATAAAATTTCAACAGACCAATTAGCAGAAGTGAAATAGAATCTGTAATTGAAAATGTCTCTATAAACAAAATTCCACGACTGGATGGCATCACTGGGGAATTCTACCAAATATAAAAGGAACTTATCCTTCTCAAACTATTACAAAAGACTGAAGAGGAGGGAACACACCCGAATTAATTCTATGAATCTACCATTACCCTGATCCAAACAAGACAGTTACTACAAAAGAAAAGGAAAATTAGAGGCCAATATTTGATGAATATAGATGCAAAAGTCTCAACAAAATATTAACAAACTGAATCCAACACTACATAAAAATACACTACAGGATCAAGTTGGATTCATCACAGGGTCACAAGCATGGTTCAACATATGCAAATCAATGTGATACACCATATTAACAAAATGAAAGGCAAAACATGATCATCTCAATAGACACAGAAAAACATTTGACAAAATTCAAGATACATTCATGAAAAAAATTCCCACTAAAGTGGGTATAGAGGGAACATACCTCAACATAATAAAAGGCATCCACCACAAACCCAGTCAACATGATAGTCAATGGTGAAAAGCTGAAAGCCTTCATGCTAAATGCAATAGCAGACAAGGATTCACACTCTCACCACTTCTATTCAACACAGTATTGGAAATCCTAGCCATAGCAATCAGACAAGGAAAATAAATGAAAAGTAACCAAATTGGAAGGGGAAAGATAAAACTATCACTATTTGCTGATGACATATTACTCTAGATAGAGAACAAAAAGACCTCCCTGGTGGCTCAGTGGTAAAGGATCCACCTACAATAAAGGAGACATGGTTTGATTCTTGGGTCAGGAAGATACCCTGAAGAAGGAAATGGCAACCACTCCAGTATTCTTACCTGGGAAATCCTATGGACAGAGGAGCCTGGTGGGCTAGAGTCCATGGGGTCACAAGAATCAGATATGACTTAGTAACTAAACCACAACTATCACAAGAGAACACAATGTGCTTAGTCGTCCGGTTGTGTCCAACTCTTTGTGACCCCATGGACTGTAGCCCAACAGGCTCCTCTGTCCATGGGGATTCTCCAGGCAAGAACACTGGAGTGGGTTGCCATGCCCTCCTCCAGGGGTCTTCCCAACCCAGGGATCAAGCCCAGGTCTCCTGCAATGCAGGAGGATTCTCTTACCATCTGAGCCACCAAGGAAACCCAAGAATACTGGAATGGGTAGCCTATCCATTCTCCAGGGGAACTTCCCAACCCAGGAATCAAACTGGGGTCACCTGCACTGCAATGGATTCTTTACCTCTGAGCTAGCAGGGAAAGTCTCCACAAAAGAACTACTAGAACTAATGAATGAATTCAGCAAAATAGCAGGATACTAGATTTATATACAGAAATTGGCTGCATTTCTCAACAATGCATTTCTAAAAATGACATGTCAGAAAGACAAAATTTTAAAAATCACATTTAAAATCCCACCCTAAAAAATAAAATACCTAGGAATAAACTTAAGGAGGTTAAAGACCTACACACTGATAAAGTATAAAACACTGATAAAGGAAGCTGAAGATGATTCAAAGAAACAAAAAGACATCTAAGACATCCCCACAGTCTAGGATTAGAAGAATTAATCCTGTCAAAAGAATACCAAAAGCAATCTGTAGATATCATGTGATTCCTATTAAAAAAAAAAAACAAGATATTTTTCAATAAACTAGAACAAATAATCATAAAATTTATATGGAAACCACAAAATATCCAGAATTGCCAAAGCAATCTTGAGGATCAAGAACAAAGCTGGAAACATAACCCTCCAAGACTTCAGACAATACTACAAAACTTCAGCAATCAAAAGAGTATGGAACTGGTAAAACAAAACAAAACAAAACACAGACATATAAATAAATGGAACAGAATAGAGAGCCCAGAAATAAAGCTATGCAACTATGGTCAATTATTCTTTGACAAAGGAGCAAGAATATACAATGGGGAAAAGACAGTCTCTTCAGTAAGTGGTGCTGGGAAAGCTGGACAGCCACATGTAAATCAGTGAAGTCAGAAAACTTCTTCACACAATACACAAAAATAAACTCAAAATTGTTTAAAGTACAATTATAAGATATAAAATCATGAAATACCTAGAGGATTACATAAGCAAAACATTCTCTGACATAAGTCATAGCAATATTTTCTTAGGCCAATCACCAAAGGCAAAATAAATAAAAGCAAAAATAAACAAATGGCACCTAATCAAACTGTAAAGCTTTTGTACACCAAAGAAAATCATCATCAAAAAGATAACCTAAAGAACTGAAGAAAATACTTCTAAAAGATGTAACCTACAAAGGTTTAATTTCCATAATATATAAACAGCTCATATAATACAATATTGGGGGGATAAAAAGACTTAAAACATGGGGAGAAGACCTAAGAAGACATTTCTTCAAAGACAATATGCAGATGACCAATAGGCACATGAAATGATGCTCAATGTTGCTAATAATCAGATAAATACAAATAAAAACTATAATAGAATGAGGTATCACTTCACACTTGTCAGAATCAGTCAGTTCAGTCGCTCAGTCATGTGCAACTCTTTGTGACCCCATGGACTTCAGCATGCCAGGCTTCCCTGTCCATCACCAACTCCCGAAGCCTACTCAAACTCATGTCCATCGTCGTTGGTGATGCCATCCAACCATCTCATCCTCTGTCATCCCCTTCCCCTCCTGCCTTCAATCTTTCCCAGCAACAGTCTTGTCCAATGAGTTGATTCTTTGCATCAGATGGCCAAAAGTATTGGAGCTTCAGCTTCAGCATCAGTCCTTCCAATGAATATTCAGGACTGATTTTCTTTAGGATTGACTGGTTGGATCTCCTTGCAGTCCAAGGGACTCTCAAGAGTCTTCTCCAACACCACAGTTCAAAAGCATCAATTCTTCAGTGCTCAGTTTTCTTTACAGTCCAACTCTCACATCCATACATGACTATTGGAAAAACCATAGCTTTGAGTAGATGGACCTTTGTTGGTAAAGTAATGTCTCTGTTTTTAATATGCTGTCTAGGTTGGTCATAGCTTTTCTTCCAAGGAGTAAGCGTCTTTTAATTTCATGGCTGCAGTCACCATCTGCAGTGATTTTTGAGCCCAAAAAATAAAATCTGCCACTGCTTCCATTGTTGTCCCAATCTATTTGCCATGAAATGATGGGACCGGATGCCATGATCATAGTTTCGTGAATGTTGAGTGTTAAGCAAACATTTTCACTCTCCTCTTTCACTTTCATCAAGAGGCTCTTTAGTTCTTCTTCACTTTCTGCCATAAGGATGGTGGCATCTGCATATCTGAGGTTATTGATATTTCTCCCAGTAATCTTGATTCCAGCTTGTGCTTCATCCATCCCGGCATTTCTCATGATACACTCTGCATATAAGTTAAATAATCAGGGTGACAATATACAGCCTTGACATACTCCTTTCCCAATTTTGAACCAGTCTTTGTTCCATGTCCAGTTAAAATTGTTGCTTCTTGACCAGCATACAAATTTCTCAGGAGGCAGCTAACATGATCTGGTATTCCCATCTCTTGAAGAATTTTTCAGTTTATTGTGATCCACACAGTCAAAGGCTTTGGCATAGTAAATAAAGCAGAAATAGATGTTTTTCTAGAACTCTCTTGCTTTTTTGATGATCCAGAAGATGTTGGCAATTTGATCTCTGGTTCCTCTGCCTTTTCTAAAACCAGCTTGAACATCTGGAAGTTCATGGTTCATGTACTGTTGAAGCCTGGCTTGGAGAATTTTGAGCATTACTTTACTAGCCTGTGAGATGAGTGCAATTGTGCGGTAGTTTGAGCATTCTTTGGCATTGCCTTTCTTTGGGATTGGAATGAAAACTGACCTTTTCCAGTCCTGTGGCCACTGCTGAGTTTTCCAAATCTACTGAGATATTGAGTGCAGCACTTTCAAGCATCATCTTTGAGGACTTGAAATAGCTCAACTGGAATTCCATCACCTCCACTAGCTTTGTTCGTGTGATGCTTCCTAAGGCCCACTTGACTTTGCATTCCAGGATGTCTGGCTCTAGGTGAGTGATCACACCATCGTGATTATCTGGGTCATGAAGATCTTTTTTATATAGTTCTTCTGTGTATTCTTGCCACCTCTTCTTAATATCTTCTGCTTCTGTTAGTTCCATACCATTTCTGTCCTTTATTGTGCCCATCTTTGCATGAAATGTTCCCTTGGTATCTCTAATTTTCTTGAAGAGATCTCTAGTCTTTCCCATTCTATTGTTTTCCTCTATTTCTTTGCATTGATCACTGAGGAAGGCTTTCTTATCTCTCCTTGCTATTCTTTGGAACTCTGCATTCAAATGGGTATATCTTTCCTTTTCTCCTTTGCCTTTAGCTTCTCTTCTTTTCTCAGCTATTTGTAAGGCCTCCTCAGACAACCATTTTGCCTTTTTGCATTTCTTTTTCTTGGGGATGGTCTTGATCACTGCCTCCTGTACAATGTCACGAACCTCTGTCCATAGTTCTTCAGGCACTCTGTCTATCAGATCTAATCCCTTGAATCTATTTGTCACTTCCACTGTATAATCATAAGGGATTTGATTTAGGTCATACCTGAATGGTCTAGTGGTTTTCCCTACTTTCTTCAATTTAAGTCTGAATTTGGCAATAATGAATGACCATCAGCAAAAGCCCACAACAGTTAAATGCTGAAAGGGGTGTGGAGAAAAGGGAACTCTCCTACATTGCTGGTGGGAATGCACATTGGTGCAGCCACTGTGAGAAAGGGTTTCTCAAGTGGCTCCATGGTAAAGGACCTGCCTGCAATGCAGGAGATGTGGTTCTATCCTTGGGTCAGGAAGAACCCATTACAGTATTCTTGCTTGGAAAATTCCAGGGACAGAGGAGCCTGGTAGGCTACAGTCCATGCAGGTGCAAAGAGTTGGAGAAGGCCTAGCAGCTAAACAGCAATAATGGAAAACACTACAGAGGCTCCTTTAAAAAATAAAAATAAAGCTACCATATGAGTCAATAATCCCACTCTTGGGTATATATATCTAGAAAACACAAGAACTCTAATTTGAAAAGATACAAACACCATAGTGTTCATAGTAGCAATATTTCCAATAGCCAAGACATGGATACAAGCCAAGTACCCAACAACAGACTGTTGACTTAAGAAATGATATGCTTATACAATGGAAAATTACTCAGCCATAAAAAGAATGAAATACTGCCCTTCACAGCAACTTGGGTAGACCTAGAGAATATTATACTTAATAAGTCAGATAGAGAGACAAATACTATATGATATCACTTATAAGTTGACTTTGAAAATAATACAAATATTATATATATATAAAAATACACACACACACACACACACACACACACACACACACACATATATAAACATGAAACAGACTAACAGATACAGAAATCAAATGTGTGCTTACCAAAGTGGAGAGGGAGGGAAAGACAAACTAGGAGTACAGAATTAAGAAACAAACTATGATACATAAAAAATATGAGAAACAAGAGAAAAACATGAGAAACTGTATAGCAGCGGAAATAATATTACTACCTTATAATAAGCAATAATGGAATATAATTTGAAAAAACACTTTGCTGTACATATGAAACTAATATTATAAATTAAATATACTTGAATTTATACAAAGAGAAATACTATTGCTTTGTCTTTTATATTGTTATCAAATTATTTTAAAATTTCATATCTACTATTTATCTTTCTGCTTTCAAATTCATTTATTCACTTTTATTTTTCCTAACATCTTCCTTCTTTGTGGCTTATATTTACTTTTTTATTGTCCTTCAACTTTCTAGAGTTACAATATTAATTCATTTTTAAGCCCCTGAAATGTTTAGATATTTTAACTTGCTTTTCACTACAGTTTTTGCTTATCCCAAATGTTTTAGCATGTAATATTTTCATTCCTCATGAACCTCCATCCACCAGTATTCTTAAGTACTTTTACTTTATAACTTTTCTCTCTGAACAACTTTAAGGAAATAATTTTGTATATGCTTATCAACATTTTCAAGCAATTAGGAGTTCTGCACCTTCATTTAAATTTATTTCTACTTTTATTGCTTTGTGGTGCAGAACCTGATTTATGATGTTTGTACTCTGGAGAATTCACTGAGGTTTGCTTCTTTATCTATTCCATTTTTATTTAAATAATGTGGTGCCATATCAGTTTTCTATTGCTGTGTAACAAATTATCACAAATTCTATAGCTTCAAACACCCATTTATTATCTCACAGTTTCTGTACATCAGAAACTAAGCACAGTGTGGCTCAGTTGGTTCTCTGTTTAGGGTCTCACATGGCCAAAATCAAGAAGTTAGTCACACTGGGCTCTTACTAGGAGACTCCTGGAAGAATCTGCTTCTAGGCTTATTTAGATCATTGGCAGAGTTTCAGTTCCTGTTTCCTTAGAAGCTAGACTATCAGTCTTGTTACATGGCCCTCTCCATCTCTAAACCAGTGAATGATGCTCTCAAGTCCTTCTCCTACTTCAAGTCTTTCTAGCTTCTGTTGCATATTCCTAGCTCATCTACAACATCTCTGTGACTCCAGCCAGAGAATGCTCTCTGCTTTTAAGGGCTCATGTGAATAGGTTAGGCCCACATGGCTAATCCAGGACAATCATCCTATCTTAAGATCTGTCTCTTAAGTTTCTTCTGCAGTCTTTTTCACTAAGTAATATATAACACAATAGTCACGGGTTCCAAGAATTAGAGTATAGTTATCTTTGGGGATCATTCTGCCCACCTCAGGTAATTACATTAAAAAAAAGAAATTTCAGGTTTGTAGAATATACAAATGAAAAATGAATAAATTATATCAAACTTATTGTCAGGACATATATATTCTTATTTATTATTTACTTCCTCTCTCATGGGTTGAGATTTATTGACAGAAGTGTTTCTCTTTCTACTTTGCTTCATAATTCCAGCAGTTTATAATAGTAGTCATTTCTGAGTCTTTGCAATATTTCAGACACCACTCTAAGTGCTTTATATATAACAAGCCATCAAATCTTTACAATGCCTGTTTTACAGATGAGCATGTGTTGAACAGAGGTTGAACAATTTGTCTAAGATCAGACAGCTAATTGATAGTAGAACCAGGATTTAAATCCAGGATGTCTAGTTTCAGAGACCATGCTCTTAACTACTATATGAATCTGCCTTTTTTACATATTTCAAATTATAGTACCTTTTGATTAAAGTTGCATGAAGATGTTAATCATCATTGTGGAATACACCCTTCTCCATTTCAAAGTGACTATTTTCCCCAAGCATAATATTTGAAATTTGGCTTGAAGAAAAAGTACCATTGCTTTTGCATTTTGGATTACAACTTAATCCATTCATACAATTATAATTAATTTAGTTATGACTATAAGCTCTCTGTTGGGAGGATTAAATAAACTGAAATAGATCTTGACCTTGAAAACTGACAAGATGATGAGTAAAATCATACAGATACTTACATTATTATAAGGTAGAACATAATATGCAAACTGAAGAAATGTCAAGGTGATTAGAGAAAGGAAAGAATACTTCTAGCTTTGAAAACCAAGGATGACTCCATGGAGGGGGCAGCATTTTAAACAGACCTTGATAAATAGGATTTTGATATACTATGAGAGGAAACAAGGGCATTCCAAGTGAATATAGGCAGAGAAGTACAGAGAATTTATTTTAAAAATGTGATTAGCTCAGTTTTGCTAAGGCATAGATTTTGTGAAGAAGCCAAAAAGAAACCTAGATTCAAACCTCATTGAGGTGAGCCATAGATACACGTGAAGCTTCCTAGGTGGCATGGTGGTAAAGAATTCACCTGCCAATGCAGGAGATGTAAGAGACACAAGTTCAATCCCTGGGTCGGAAAGATCCCCTGGAGTAGGAAACAGCAACCCAGTCCAGTATTCTTGACTGGAAAACTCCATGGACAAAGGAGCCTGATGGACAATAGTTCATGGAGTTGCAGAGAGTTGGACTCGACTGAGAGACTGAACGTGCACAAAAACACACAGTGATACAAGTATCAGGAGTATTGATAGGCTTCACACTACAGGCCACTAAGAGAGACTGTCGATATCTATGCAGTGACATAGCATGATCAGATGATTAAGACTGGCAGCAGACTGTAAGAAATAGAATACGGAAATAAGGAGAAATAAGGTGACCTTTTTTGGAGTAAATTGACAAGGGAATGAGGATCAGAACTGGTGTAGTAGTAGTACGATAGAAGAAAACAATAAGTAAGAGATATTCCGGAGATGCACCATAGGATTTGGCAAATGATGACATGTTAGAAAACAAATGAAAGAAAGAATTATTATGACTGAGCTTATAATCCTGACTCACTGGGAAGATACTGGTACCATTAAACAAGAAGACATTCAAAAGAAAAGAGGGGATAACATGGGCTTCATCATTATCTGATCTTATTCCCTTTTTTGCTGTTGTTTGAGCAATATTCATATTAATTTATTAATTGCTAGTATATATGGAGTGCCTATCATTGCCAAACTAAGCAATTTACAAATAGGATGCACTATCTCATTTGGTCCTCATAAAACTCTGTGAAGAAGGAAAGTTTGTCACCAGGGTGTGGTTCCTGAAGCAAGCCTCGTTTCACCAAGAACTAAGAAATGGGGACAGTAAAATTGCCCTGAGAATTAAACAAAGAAATAAATACCTAATGGATCAGAGAGAATTTATAGTCTTCTAAGGAGAAGGAAACTCCTAAGACATCAAGTGTTTATAAATTGTTGGGATATGTTAACCTATCTAATGGATGACCTTTGATTAAAAGAGTTCAGCAGGTGGAAACATTGTAGATAACATTTAGTGGTAGAGAAAAATACTAACTTTCTAGGGAAAAAGGAAGTTCAGCCATTGAAATCTGAAAACTCTCATCCAACTGGCAATGGTATTCCTGTAATAAAATGAGTATTTTAACCTATTCCATCTTGATATAGTGAACATTCCAATTTCAGTTCAATTAAATTTCCTTGTCACCATTCCATGCTGACCAAGCAAACTTAAGAATATGACTTGATTGTAATTACTAACAGTTGCTTTCTCTGTCCAGCATCTCTAGCTTTTGATGAAGCACTTTATCACCCCACATCACCCTACCTCACCATTCTCAGTTCATGTGGTTTGGAGGAACTGATTCTAGCCCCTTCTTCCATGAATGGACACCTGACCCATGCCTGGCTAATGAATTCATTTTCTTACCCATGAGGCAGTGAGTGACTGGTTCAGGTATGAGCACATAATACAAGTTTGACCCACAAAAGCCATGTTGAGGACTTTGGCTAGACTCGGGAAAGAGATTTTTTTTTTCTGTAATCACTGACTGCATGGAGACTGTGGCCACTTTTGCTTGCAAGCCAGATGGAGAAAGAAAGAATGAATGCTGAGGATAATATCTGAGACCCTGGATCCACCTCTAGACTTTTAATTCACATTAACTCATACATTCTCCATTTTAGGCAAAAATATCACCACATCCAGATCTATATTCATATCTGTTAGCCCCTAGATAACTTTTCCTAATTTGCAGATGAGAAAACTATGATGAACTAGTGTGTGCTAAGTCGTTTCAGTTGTGTCTGACTCTTTGAGACTGTATGCCAGGCTCCGCTGTCCATAGGATTCTCCAGGCAAGAATACTGGAGTGGGTTGCCATTTCCTTCTCCAGGGGATCTTCCCGATCCAAGGATCGAACCCTGGTCTCCTGCACTGCAGGTAGATTCTTTACCATCTGAACCACCAGGGAAGCTCCATGATGAATAACTTATCTATGTATTTGACAAAACTTCTTTAAGATTGTTCATTGTGCAATATTACCAACAGTCCCTTATGTAAGCATCCAGACAGCTAATGCCTTGTACAATTTTAATTTTAGAATTAAAAAAAATTTCCTTCTTAAGACAAAGTTTTGTACTTCATTTCACACAATAATCTTTTTGTAATAATGAAATGTAACCCAATTTATTTCAACTTCTCCCTTGTCTCCCAGGATGCTCAGAACCAAATTTCATATTCACATTATGGGAGTAACTCATGCAAGAGCTCTGAAACATATTTCTCTCTCTTCTGATGGTTTGTGTTTTCCTTTTTAGAATTTCAGTTGTCCTATTTTAAAGATATCTATGCAAGCCTCTTTGAATATTTTTTAAAGTCAATGAAATGATGTATTTATCGAAAGTGAACTCCAGGGTTCTTTTTATCTCTGGAATTCTCAATAACACATTGAAAATATATGCACAATCTTATTTTGACCCATAATTCCTTTGACTAAGAAAGAACCACAGAATGTGGTGTAAAAGGGACTTTAGAGGTCATCAGTTCTAGATAAATCCCTTTTCTTTGCCTTTGAAGATGAAAATATTTGCTCAAGGCTATATAGCTAGTTACCAGTAGATCAGGGATTATCTGAATCCCAATTTCCAATCCACTATTCTTTTTATCTGCTCTATCATATCCAAAAGTCAAAATAAGTTTAATAACCAATCCCAATCAGAAAACCTATTTCCTCTCTTGGGTTCTTATCATTAAATACTGTTCTCCCTAGCAATGAGGCTCTATTTACTTTCCAAATTGCCTATGACTTGCTTCATGTCTTATATCAGAATATTTTAAACAAAAATTCAATAGTTCAGGCCATCATATTGTATCAGTCTCCTCTTTAAATAACGGGGTTCCTTCTTTTTATTTACATCCCTTAACCCCATTATGAAAATTAATTCATGTTTTTTCAGCTGTCCTTATCTTTCTATTTTAGCAAGCCCCCCATTGAATCAGAGAGTCTTGTCAGGCGTATTAGTATGCCTCCACCTCTGAGAACTCTGACTACCGCTCAGCCTAATGAGGAATGGGATGTCTGGTTCTGGAGAGTTAACTGGAGTTGGCTGACCTAAATTTCAAAGCTTTATTTCTGGACCTTTTCTCAAAATGAACACACATCTCAAGCCTACAGAGGAAAGGCGGCAATTGGGGGAAGGAAATGCAACAACCTGCTGCGGAGCCGCTGGCTCTTTGCCCACTGTAATTCCACCTGTCTGCAACTGGTACAGGACTCCAAGGCTGGGCTGGTTGTCTTATCCTTGCTACATTCTACAAACTTAAGTCAAAAAGTTGAAGTAATACCATCCACATTTTGATGACAAAGAAACTGAGGCACAGAGCTCAGTTTGAAAAAGACAATCAGCAGAAAAAGGCAAAAAGCTTTTGAGTCCACATCCTCTGTAAACAAGTCTTCCTCTGGCCATTACTGAGAGCTGGAAGTCAGGATTAGCCCTCAGTAATACAATAATCACTTCTTTCTGGGCTCTTTACTCCCCCCTTTCAGCAGCCTTCATACTGCTCTCAGCCTTCCTTTCATAGAAAGCAAGAAAGAAAATATGAGCAGTGTTTACTGGACACTTACCGGAGAGGCATTTTATCATATACATCATTTCATTAATTTGCTCATGAACTTTACCTACTGGGCATGATCTGTCTTTCTTCTTAAAGATACAAAAGGACCCTTCTCAGAGAGAATAAGTAAAATGACTGAGAATAACATAGTAAATGGCAGTTTTGGTGTACAAAACCCATGGAATGGAACTTAAGTCTCTTACTGTTTTCACATTACCTTTGTAAACTGCTTTGATGAATTAAAGTTAGGGATTTCAGTGTCCCTATCCCAAAGAAAAATGGTGACAAAAGAAAGAATGGCTAAAGTTGAGTTTCACTCTAGTGAAACAGATTACGTACTTTGGAAGAGGAGCTATTCTTTCCCTCTTCAAATGACACACCAATGACTCCGTTTATAGGGAAGTCTACTCAATATCCTGTAATAACCTATATGGGAAAAGAATCTGAAAAAGAATGGAGATATGTGTATGTATAACTGAGTCACTTTGCTGTACACCTGAAAGTAACATAACATTGTAAATCAACTATACTCTAATATAAAATAAAAAAAAGGTTAAAGCTTACTCTGTTGATGCATGAGCAAGGAGCATCTTGGTAAGGATTTCAAATATCAAAACATAGCCAAGAATATATTGCTGAGATTTCTGCCCTTATTGGGCCTTGAATAATAAAATATACTGTGAATGACAGCTTGAGTAATTCAAGCATATCTGTTTCAGGTCTGCCTTTCATCTTCTGAAATGTAGACATATGTGCATGCATGCATGTCTGCAAGTGTGAGCACACACACACATCCCATGATTGTATATACTTTGCAGGTCTGTTAATTATCAGGAAATCAGACACTGGGGCTTAATGCTATGATGCAGGCTATTCAGATGCTTGGCTCTCAATGCTGTGTCAACATCAGTTCAAGGTTGTAGAAGATAAAAGCAAATGTATGCTGCTTCAGCTGCTAGGAAAATACCAACTCTCAACATGCTGATAGGAGGCTCTGCCTACACTGAATTCTCCAGCTCCATGTTCAACTGCCTTCTTACTGAATTCTTAATATCTTAGCATTCATCCCAATACATTCTAATTCTGAACCTGATCAGTTTCATATATGCAATTTGAAAAGGAAACATTACATATTTGAATATATCATACACACAAGGTTTGAGTAGTAACTATTTTTGTACATTGTCCAGTAATGGTGCTTATTTTACATTAAGTAATGAACATTTTTTGTCAGATAATCACAGAAGTGAACATTTCCTTGAAAGCAAGGCTTTCATTTTTTTATCTCTAGGTCTTCGGAATACTGCCAAGTTATCTGGAACATGGGCTTCCCAGGTGGAGCTAGTGGTAAAGAATCATCTGCAATGCAGGAGATGCAAGAGACATGGGTTTGATCCCTGGGTTGGGAAGATCCCCTGGAGGAGGGCATGGCAACCACTCCAGTATTCTTGCCTGGAGAATCCCATGGACAGAGGAGCCTGGCAGGCTACAGTCCATAGGGTCGCACAGAGTCAGACACAACTGAAGTGACTTAGCACACATTCACACATCTGGAACATAATAGGAGCTCAACTAATATTTGTAGGAAGATAATTAATATGGTGGGATAATATCACAAAACCTGTAGAGTGAAACCTTATCTGTGGAATAGGTTGTCTGTATATATAGAATTCTGGTTTAGAACATAAGATTCATAATTCTGGAATGGATGCCTCTGGTGCCCCGTGTCATAGCCTCTTGGCATAGCTGTGATTTCAACTGCTATTGTGGTAGACAGGTCCAGGAGAGTTCAGACAACTTCCTGTTGGCAGCTGTTCTACCTCAAGCCTATAAAGCTTGAGCTCTTTCTGCTTTTTACCCCCAAGGCCTTCTCTCATGCTTCTTAGTCTTCCAATAAATGCAATCTAGAAGTACAATTGAATTAATACTCTCGGTAACAACCTTCAGCCATTGGAGGATGAGAGTCAGTGAATAAATCTTTCAGTGTGTTCTCAGGCGAATTATTTTATATACTTCCAGGAAGACCCAGTAATATTGAGCCCCTGTTACCCAAGTTCTTGTTCAGTCGCTAAGTCATGTTTAACTCTTTGTGACCCCATGGACTGCAGCACACCAGGCTCCTCTGTCCTCCACTATCTCCTGGAGTTTGCTCAAATTCATGTCCACTGAGTCAGTGATGCTATCTAGCCATCTCATCCTCTTGTTGCCCTCTTCTCCTTTTGCCTTCAATCTTTCCCAGCATCAGGATCTTTTCCAATGAGTTGGCTCTCCACATCAGGTGGCCAAAGTACTGGAGCTTCAGTGTCAGTCCTTCCAATGGATATTCAGGGTTGATTTCCTTTAGGATTGACTGGTTTGATCTCCTTGTGGTCCAAAGGACTCTCAAGAGTCTTTTCCAGCACAATTCAAAAGCATCAATTCTTTGGTGCTCGGCCTTCTTTATGCTCCTACTGTTACCCATGTGGTGGTGGTGGTTTAGTTGCTAAGTGGTGTCCAACTCTTGCGCCCTCATGGATTGTAGCCTGCCAGGCTCCTCTGTCCATGGGTATTGACTTAAAAATACACTCCTGTATCAGCTTTTCCTTATTTCCTGACTTAGTCTCCCTACCCTCCCACTTTGCTTTCAGGGAGCATGTCCAAATAAACTACCTTGATCCAAGTCTTTGTCATGGACTCTGCTTTCAGGGGGACCTAAATTAAGACAAGTTCATACAGATCACAGCTAAAATTATGGTTCTACCACTTGTTAGCTATGTGACCTTGGACAATTTACTGAAATTCTCTGAGTGTCAGTTTCTTTAACTGTTAATTGGCATAACAATAGAGCCTAATTCACATGGCTGTTGAAAATATTAGATACAATAATGTATGTAAAATGTTAGCATGCTGCCTAGCCTATCATAAGGTATCAAAAAGAATGATGATTATAAATACAGCTATGCATCTAAGTTGTCCATCAGTGATAGTCACATAGGACTCACATAACAAGCTTCTACCTAGCCTAGGCCGCATGATATGCCCATTCCTCCACATTCCTCCAACCCTGCCACCCTAAAAGTACCTAGAAGAAAAGATAATTTGGCACGTATTTAAGTGTTTCTTCTAAACCTGACAAAGATGCCTAATGAACACATATTCAACAGCAGAGCATGATGTACTGAAATCTGACTGGAAGTCAGCTGCCACACTGATCATGGTAGCATCCATGCCGGGAATCAGGTTGGGTGGTAACAATTTCCTACATCACACTAATCAGGAAGGCTCCTCAAGTGTTAAGATTGGTATATCTAGCCTATGAGCAGTGAACCATAATGTGCAACTCTTTCATTCAGACACGTGGTCACTGAACAACACACACGTGGCAGGCATCAAAATCTTAAGAGTGAGCCCTGAGGAATTCCCTAGTGGAGCAGTGATTAGGACTCTGAGCTCTCACTGCTGAAGACCCAGGTTCAATCCCTGGTTGGGGAAATAAGATCCTACAAGTTACACAGCCAAAAAAAAAGAGAGAGAGAAAGAGAGAAAAGCCAGAAAGACTGAACTCTCACCATACTCTTTTCTCATAGGAGATATTGTTGTGATTCTGCAGTGTGAGTTAAAAAAAACAAAACAACTTATTGACTCATTGAACAAACTGAGATAAGAACACTAAAGTTTAGAATCAGAAAAAAATGGCAAAGTTGACGAGACAGCATTTAAACAACCTACAGAAAACCCCAGGTGTTCACAAAGGCAACAGCAGGTTTTCAGTCTAGGGTACATGAAAACACAAGTGGGACCAGATGCAGATTAAGGCAGCACATCCCAACAATCTTCATATGATGGCACACATAAGAATGCTAACATCTCTATGGCATACTGGGGTTAATGAATGAGATTGATCCTTCCTTCCTCTTACCCAGGAAAGAAAATGAAAAGTGTTAGTTGCTCAGTCTTTTCTGACACTTTGTGACTCCATGGACTATAGCTCCAGGCTCCTCTGTCCATGGGATTCTCCAGGCAAGAAAACTGAAGTGGGTTGCCATTTCCTTCTCCAGGGGATCTTCCCACCCCAGGGATTGAATCTGTAGTCAGCTTCCTTACTGTTTGAGCCACCAAGGGAAGCCCCTTACCAGGAAGTCCCCCATTGAAAAAATATAACCAAAGCAAAACAATGAAATGAAATGAAAACTCACTAAATCCTTAAACACTTTCCTCTCTTCTACATATACTTCCTTAAATTTCACAAAAGCAACCCTTCTATTACCTTATTTATGCATGACCAGAACACAAGCATACTTACAAACACATTCACAGGAATCCTTTTCATTGGAGATGTTTTACCACATTTTTGAAGAGGCACATACAGGTTTGAAAAAGAGGTTTACCTCCAATCTCAGAAAGAGAAGGTCAGCTCCAATGTATGTGGTAGGCAGAATAATGGCCTCCCAAAGATGGCCAGTATCTAATGCCCAGAATCAGTGATTGTCAATTACATGGCAGAGGAGAATTAAGGTATCAGATGGAATTAGGGTCACTAATCACCCTCTAATCTTGAAAAACAGATTATTCTAGATTATCCGAGTGGGCCCAACACAATTATAGGGGATCTTCCCAACCTAGGAATTGAACCCAGGTCGCCTGCATTGCAGGCAGACTCCTTACCATCTGAAACACCAGTGAATCCTGCAACAACATAATTATAAGGATCTTTAAATGTGAAAGAGGAGGCTCTCCTGGAGGTCCAGTGGTTAAGAATCCACCTGCCAATGCAGGAGACACAGGTTTGATCCTTGGTCTGGGAAGATTCCACATGCCATGGAGCAACTAAGCCCATGTGCCACAACTACTGACTTCAAGTTCTAGAGCCTGGGAACCACATCTACAGAAGTCACATGCCCTAGAGCCTGTGCTCCATGACAAGAAGCCACTGCAATGAGAAGCCTGCATACTGCAACTAGAGAAAGCCCACATGCAGAAATGAAGACCCAGCACAGTAAAATAATAATAATAATGATAATAATAAATTAATTAAAAGATTATTTCATTTTTAAAAGTTTGAAAGAGAAAGGCAGAAGAGTCAGTGGCAGAGTCACACAATGTGAGAAAGACTTGACTAGTCATTGTTGACTTTGAGAAAGAAAGGAGCCTTAGAGCTAAGAAATGCAGGAGCTTTCAGAAACTGGAAAAGACAAGAACAGATGCTTCCCTCAGTCAGTTCAGGTCAGTCACTCAGTTGTGTCTGACTCTTTGTGAACCCATGGACTGCAGCACGCCAGGCTTCCCTGTCCATCACCAACTCCTGGAGCTTGCTCAAACCCATGTCCATCAAGTCGGCTCCCTAGATCCTCCAAAAAATAGACCGGCTCACACCTTGATTTTAGCCCAGTGACAGCCACTTCAGACTTCTGACCATCCAGTCTTTAATACAACTTCTGAGCTGTGTTAAGCCATTAAGTATGTGGTAATTTGTTACAGCAGCAATAGAAAACTAATAAAATACATTTCACCAAAAAAAGGCACAGGCATAAAATATTTCACTCTTTAACAGTAAGTGAAGGAGACATATTTTGTGATGACTTTAGTTATTGCCAGTCAACAGACTAACATGTTTCCAAGCAGAGGTCCTCGCAGGGCTTTACAATAACATTTAGATCATGCTATCAGAGAGGTATCAAAAACCTTGCACAAAAACATTTTTAACAGCCTGTCACATTGCTTAATATTACCTATGTAAAGTTTTTCAAGAAGAGGGTAGCCTGTACTCAAACACACAAACAGGTCATCTGAAGAAATACAAATTAACTCCATACTTTTCAAATTCTAGGTGTTAGGAAAACCACACACAAGAAAAAAGGTGTTTAGTCACTCAGTCATGTCTGACTCTTTGTGACCCCATGGACTGTAGCCTGCCAAGCTCCTCTGTCCATGGAATTCTCCAGGCAAGAATACTGGAGTGGGTTGCCATTTCCTTCTCCAGGGGATCTTCCCAACCTAGGGACTGAACCCAGGTCTCCTGCATTGTAGGCAGACTCTTTACCATCTGAGCCACCAGGGAAGACCAGAATACAAACACACTACATCTTTCTGGAGTGTCCATTTTACCTTAAGATTGGGGAAGAGACAAGAGTATCATTCTTCTACTAAAACACACTTAAGTAGATTTAGAAATAAATTAGATTTTTGCACGAGTTTTAGACAAAACAAGCAATATTTAACATATGAAACTGTTATTTTTAAGAAAAGTTCCAACTGACTCCCTGGTGTGTGAGTTCACTTTTCCTGCAGACAACTTTGAGCAGTACTGCGTTTAATCATTATCTATTTCCAGTTTTTCTCAGGTGTGTATATTTGATGATGCCTGTTAGACTGCAAGTTTCTCAAGAGCAGGGGCTGTGTCTTCTGTTTCTTTTGTATTTCCACTAGAGTTCCTTATGTGAAAGCTCCAGGTCAAAGCAGATTTTTAAACTATCAATTTGTCTCAATAGGTCCAGCTTTTTCAGGTAAGTTCTCCTCCTGAACAACAATACAAAAGCAGACTTGACCATGTTTATTTCACTATAAATAATGAAACGCACATACTGCAAGATGCATGGATATTTATGCACTGTCACTGCATTATGCAAAATCGGCTTCTAGCAGATCTTAGCTAACCCACTGCCCTGACACAAAGTGGGACAGGATAGCACACATCATGACAGGATGTTCCACAAGACCCTATGACAGTTTCCCAAAGAACAGGAAATTTGTTCTTTGCTTCTCCTTCTGCCTTCTGTCTCTCCTTATTCCAGAATGGTCTCAGAATTCAAAGGGAAATGAAAGAATAATCAGGAAGTATTTGAAAGTGTTGGATCCCTCTAATTTGTTAACAGTGGAAGGTTTTCCATTTGTTAGCACGTTGCAATTTTCATATCCTGTACCTTACCCTGCATTTTTACTGAATGCTGCTGACACAGCCTCTCAGAAGAATGAAACTTAATTATTTCCCCTGCTACCTCATCAGAAAGGCTTACCTTTTCTGAGGTTTACAACAGGAAGCCAAAACAAACACCTGGTGGAAAAGTAACACATCAGTCAATCAACTGGTTGTTCAACCAATAGGATGCACAAACACATATATATGTGTATACATTTGTATCTGTCTATGGAGAAGGAAATGGCAACCCACTCCAGTACTCTTGTCTGGAAAATCCCATGGATGGAGGAGCCTGGTAGGCTACAGTCCATGGGGTTGCAAAGAGTCGGACATGACTGAGCTACTTCACTTTCACTTTCACTATGGATAAGATACATATACATGTATATATAAACTATATAACTATATATACTAAATATTTGATGGAATTGGCATCATGGAAGCATAGCCTTAAACCCTACTTTGGTAGGCCAGGATGGTTAGTTCTCAAAAAAGTTGGGAAATATTCAACTTGTCCTCCTGCTTCCCATCTATCTTTTAGTGCTTCACTGACTGGTTGTGCCTTTGTATCCAGCTCCTTATTAATCCTAGTCTTATCCCCTATGTCTTCTCATGCCTCCTCATCTCCTAGCCTATACTTCCAGTTGCAAATAGGGTTCTCTGACAAGCAAACCCTGAGATTAGGATGCAGGAAGTATACAGGAGAACACTCTTTGAATGAATAACTATGGAAGGAAGGACATAAAAGGAAGCAGGATTAGACAGAGAAAAGTTGGGCTGCCATACAAGTGGCACTTGTGGTTAAAAAAAAAAAAAACCCACCTGCCAATGCAGGAGACATAAGAGACACAGGTTCGATCCCTGGGTGGGGAAGATCCCCTGGAGGAGAAAATGGCAACCCACTCCAGTATTCTTGCCTGGGAAATCCCATGGACAGAGGAGGCTGGCGGGCTACAGTCCATAGGGTTGCAAAGAATTGGACACAACTGAAGTGACTTAGCATGCATAGTGCCAACAAAAATCTCAAAGTCCACCAAGATGGGCTCTCAGAATCAGCCCAGAGGGGTGGGCCACAAGCCTTGATAACTGGTCAGCCTTTAGTAAGAGCTGCCCCTGGGATGAGGCATTTTTCTTCCCTCCTCCTTCATCCCTGAGGAGGTTCTGAAGGGTACAGCACAGTGTGGACCACGTTCTCCAACAGGCACCACGTTATTGAACAATTTAACTAAAACAGATTCCATGATAAATATTACCATCGCCACATTAAAGTTAAAAACACAAATTTCCTTGGGATGATCCTGAAGCAACACTGGGGCATTTTTGGTCCAATGACCAACCATCAGACAAGATGAGTTTTCAGGTCCTTTCAAATTGTTCTATGAAAGCAAATGATCACTTTCTTGAGAGGCCAAGCACTAAAAGTGAGTGAGTTGCTCTGTGGTAGCAGCATGAACTTTGGAAAGCAGAAGAATTTGGATGAAAAATTTTACTCTGATTTCCTTAACTGACTTAAGCAAGTTAATTTTTCTGAGCTTCAGTTTTAAAATTTGGCTAACACCTACTTCAAAATGGTTTATGATCACTAAATGAGATGATTCAGGTAAATACTTAGTATAGCACTTGGCTGATAAGAAGTATAGCAATGTAGTGAAGAGGTGAACAAATTCAGCTTTGGAGTAAAAAAAGGTAGAGGGTTACCTTCTAGCTTTGCTTCATATCTGTGTAAACTTGGGCATGGGTTAAGTTACTTAACCTATGTAAGCTTCAGCTTAGCTCTATTTATTGTAGAAGGTACTACTATTATTTCCATTTTACCTCAACAAAGCTGGGGGGAAAAGTTCAGAAAAGAAAAAAAAATTTCCAAAGTTAATTTATTGTTAATATCTCTTTGCACCTCACCTTCTTACCCTAGTTCTAGCTCTTGAAATTAGTCAGGAGCAATTTAAACCCTCTAGTCTACAACAGCCCTCTTATTATTTTGGCAGCCATATCACACTACTATCTCTTATTGAACTTAGTCAATTAAAACCCTTTAACCATTCATTTACTCAGCTGTTCATCCATCCATATTTCCCTTCCTTGCTTCCCTCTTTCCATTAATTGATTAATTCATTTATTCACCAAACTGCTTACCAGCCATGAACTAGGTGTTCTTGATAATGCAAGGGGAAAAAAGAGCAACTTCTGTGATCATGCACTTAATATTCCCATCAGGGGAAAATAATAAACAAATGGTCAATAAACTTTGTAAAAATGGTTATAAAACAGAAAAGCTAGCTATGACAGAGAATAAGGGGAGGGGCTGATTAGATAAAGATTTCAGGAAAGAACTTTCAAAGAGAACATTTAGCTCAATCTTTTTTTCCCTATATGCTCAAAGTAAAAATAAATTATTTGAAAGCCCAGATCATAAATTCATATTTTTTCATGAAAATTGCAGTGTAAATAGGAGAAAAGAATTTAATTTATAAAAAAAAGATTCACAGAAGGAAGATATTATTCAAAAAATACTTCCCATTGGAAAGTCAAGTATTTCTCCTGCTGTTGTAAGGAAATTAGAATCACTAAGAATAATTAAGCTCTTGAGGAGAAGAGTAAGCTAGAAGGGCAATCAAGTTCTGGAGACAGCGGAACAAAGAAACAGATTAATATTGAACAATGATGGAATTTACATTTGATTTATATTAACTACAAATGCTCTATATGAGCCTATCACAATAAGATAATAACCATAAGTGGTTTTGTGAAGTTCATCAGACTGTCACATTTCCTGGGTCTCAAGCATATCATTCAACCAAAAGAGGTTTTATTTCTCCTAAATCAGTGATAATAGGGAATATTTTTCACTTCAGCAAAAGTAGAACTGAACCTGTGGGACATTTACTGATTAAAAGATTCTTATCCTAAGACCAAATATGTCTCAATATGTTATACATTATCCTCAACAGACATTAATTAATAAAAAAGGTCTGAAACAGGGAGAGCTAGTCAAAAGTCATGGATTTGAATAAAAGAGTCTTAATAATAAAATTTGTTGGAGGCTTTCTATCAGTAAAGTTGAAACTCTTTCTCATTTCACCAAAATCAGAAACCCAGTCATTCGGACTGACATGTGGTGAATATGATCTGTCCTTGCAGAAAGATGTGTACCTGTCTGAATAAGGATAACATTTTGTAATGATGGCTCTTAGAAAATTAACATTCTATGTTCATCTGGATTTTAACCTAATTCTTCTTCACTAAGCCCCCACATTAATAAAATAATATTCTATTTTGCCTGAACCAATATATAAATTAACTGACTGCTAAGGCCTACATAAGGATTCAGTAGATATTCACAGGGCACAGAACAAAGTCTGTATACAGTATATGTTCAGTAAATTTGATTAATGATGTTGGCGTAAGAGTCACCTCATGAAAGATCAGAAAAAGTGGAAAAGAGGGGAGATGACATACATAATCACCAAAACTTGATAATGAAAACATATTTTTGTACTTCATTTTACAATGAATATAATTAAGCTAAATCAAATTAAAATTTCATAGCATTCTATATAGTTCAAGAAATCATTTAATATATAATATTTCATTTATTCTTTCTAACAATGTTGGTAAAATTACTGAAGGGAAGTTTTATTACCTCCATTTCACAGATAAGGAAACAAATTCAGAAAGATTAGAATTCGATTAAACCCATAGGTATATAGATGGGTAGGTGGATGCATGGGTAAAAGGAATGAAGGAAAGGAGAGAGGAAGATAGATTCACTCCTCAAGGTCACATAAAGTGGAAGAGCTGGAACTCAGCCTTAAAATTATAAATGCCAAACTCAGATCACTTTCTAGTAGAGAAAAGTTTAATGCTATTGTGCTCAGTCAGTTGGGTCTGACTCTTTGTAACCCCACGAACTATAGCCTGCCAGCCTCCTCTGTCCACGGAATTCTCCAGGCAAGAATACCGCAGTGGGTTGCCATGCCTTCTCCAGGGGATCTTCCTGGGCCAGAGATCGAACCTGAGTCTTGTGCATTGCAGGCAGACTCTACCATTGAGCCACCTGCTATTATATTATTGTCAACATTATTACTACTAAATACAGCAAGTTGCCTAACACTAGTCGTGTGCTTGTATATTTCACATTGTAAATATATCTTATTATATGTGTCTCAAAGAAAATTTATAAGCAGTTTAGGTAGTTTTAAGCCCAATTCACTAATGAACAGAATAAGTGGCTCATCTAAGGATCCTGAATGTTCAGTTTAACAACTTTCCTATTTGATGTTGATTATTTAAATTAAAACTAAAGTTCAATTCATTCATTCAACAAATTTGCTAGACCGTGTAGTGTTCATAATGAACCTGTGACAATATAAATAGTAAGTTAAGCTGAACAAGATACTGCAGAGATATAAAAGCCCTAATAAGTTTACATTTTATCCTAAGAGGAATGGTTTTAAAGAGAAACATGCTACGATCTGGCTTACATTGAAGAAAGAGCTTTCTGGACTATAAGCGAAGATGGAATTGCTTAGGAAAACTATTTATAATGTTATTGTAAGACTCTGATGGGTTTCCCAGGTGGCACTAGTGGTAAAGAACTCGCCTGCCAACACAGGAGACATAAGAGACAAAGGTTCGATCCCTGAGTCAGGAAGATCCCCTAGAGGAGGGCATGGCAACCCATTCCAATATTCTTGCCTGGAGAATCCCATGGACAGAGGAGTCTGGCGGGCTATAGTCTACGGGAGCACAAAGTGTTGGACATGATGGAGCACACACACATAGTGGATCCTATGCTGCAATAATCATATCCTCGGACCATCCCCACCAAAACTAAAATATTTATTATCGGTTGCTGAAAGTTGTCTCACTTGTTCTTTCTCCAGGACTGTCCTTGACAAAAAAGAGCCATCTTACCCAGGCTGCATCCCTTTCCCAGGGAAGCTTATGTGTGTGCTCAGTTGCTCAGTCATGTCCAACTCTTTGTAGCTCCATGGACTGTAGCCCACCAGGCTCCTCCATCCATGGGATTCTCTAGGCAAGAATACTGGAG
Source organism: Odocoileus virginianus (assembly GCF_023699985.2). NCBI lineage: Eukaryota > Metazoa > Chordata > Mammalia > Artiodactyla > Cervidae > Odocoileus > Odocoileus virginianus. Next base: position 576,812 of record NW_027224329.1, on the reverse strand, counting down.
TGGGTTGCCATGCCCTCCTCCAGGGGATCCCAGGGATTGAACCTGCATCTCTTGCATCTCCTGCACTGGCAGACAGATTCTTTACCACTAGTGCCACCTGAGAAGCCCTAAGGTAGCTTGCATCTAGTGAATAAACACTGTGGAGTATAAAATTCAGGCCTTTTCCCCCATTGGGAAACAACTGAGAAGGGCATTTCAACCTCCAGAGATCCCCATAAAATTACCTGAAACCTTCACTGCAAAATGGATGCACTTATCCAAGATTCTAGGTTACAGGTGCTGATTTAAAGAACTGTACTCTTGTGTGCTTGTTTGATTGACTGAGTTTTGGCCTACATGAAAAAAAGATGCCAGAAATTCCTAGCTACAATAAAGAAATACATAAAAATTCTAATGGAAATAGGAGCACTGGAATGAAATTGTCCTGTGTAACATATTAAACCACACATTAATTCTATCCTACAAGAGGGTCCAAAAGACAATTTCTTCATCATGATGTTGAGAAATCCACTAATGAAGGTAGAATCAGCAGCTTTGAGAAGTGCAGTGACAGGTGTCCTCCCCACGTTTAGGATGAAGAGAAGAGATTCTGCCACAAAGCGTGATCCTAATTTCAATGGGAATGGTGGCATCTCAAGATGGCAGATGCCAGACAGCACCTTAACAGTTAGAGGCAATATAGACAGAGTTAATGCAATGGACAAGGCCATCTTTCAATCATACTGAAATGACACTGACAGATCTCTGATAGAAGAAAATTGATTATTGAGTGCCCAGGACTGAAACAAGTGGCAGGCCCATTAGTGTCTTATTTGACTCACAAATCTGAAAATAATTCTAAATCTTTAAAAGATCCTAACTTAAACTATCAAAATAATGAATCACTGTCTCCTCTCAGATCATATATCTCAAGCTAGTTAACAAATTCACTACCTTTGAATGAAAGGGAGGATGGGAATCCTTGAGGAAAGATTCTGTAATAAAATCACAAGGACTTAAGCCATTACCAAAAAGCCTGTGGCTTGGAGAAAAGAGGTTACTCATATCTTTCAGGTATTAGTGAACACTAGACCTAATATAAAGTTAATATCTCAGTACATCACTATAGTCCTCTGGCCAAAGCAGGATTTATAAGTTCAGCTGATAGATGGAGTTTTGGAGCTCAGTAGATCTCCAAATTGTCTTGCGGTTACTATTCCAGTTACTGATAGGTATTTGGAACAGCCAGTGATCAGAATGCTCACTCTGCCTCCCTGACTCATGGGGAGATGTGTCATGGGAGAACTCCTGGATTCATCAAATGTTCCAAAATTAAAAAAAAAAAACAGTAAAATAGGGGAATGAAAGTGACTGATGGCACCATCAAATGTCTGAAATATGTAAATCCTCTCCTATTGTTATTTAAATCATCTGTTTGGCCTGTGCACAAGAAAAAGTCATCTTGGAGCAGAGCAATGAATTATTTTAACCCTAATCAGGTGGTGACTCCAACTGCAGCTGCTGTTTAGACAAGTCAATTTTCTGGAACAAATCAATATAATCTCCAGCACCTGGTATACCACTATGGCTCTAGTAAACACTTTTTCTCCCATCCCAATAAACAGAGAACAACAGCAACAAAAAACATAAGTTAGCTTTTGCCTGGTAGGTATAGCACTAAACATTCACTGTCGTACCTCAGGGGTACATTAACTTTCCAGGTTTGTGTTAGAATTTAGTCCCAGGGACATGGATCATTTCATCATGCCACAGCACATCATGCTTATGATACTAATGATGACAGTATGATAAGAGGACTGTAAGTAGGAAGTAGCAGCAGTTATCTTAGATACCTTAGTGACACAGATGCTTATCAAATGTAGGATAAATCCCAAGAAAATCTAGGAACCTGAACACTGATAAAGTTTACTAGGGGTCCAGTGGCCTGAGGAATGATATAATATTCTTTCCAAAGTGAAACACAAGTCCCTCCAACTCACTCCTCTAAACTTTAAGAAAGAGGCAGTACTTGATGAGACTTCTTACATAAATCACATTTAGGGGACTTGCCTAGCGGTAGAGTGGTTAAGACTTTGCCTTCCAATACATGGAGTGTGGGTTCAGTCCCTGATTGCTGCTGCTGCTGCTGCTAAGTCACTTCAGTCGTGTCCGACTCCATGTGATCCCATAGACGGCAGCCCACCAGGCTCCCCTGTCCCTGGGATTCTCCAGGCAAGAACACTGGAGTGGGTTGCCATTTCCTTCTCCAATGTGTGAAAGTGAAAAGTGAAAGTGAAGTCGCTCAGTCGTGTCCGACTCTTAGCAACCCCATGGACCGCAGCCTACCAGGCTCCTCCATCCATGGGATTTTCCAGGCAAGAGTACTGGAGTGGGATGCCATTGCCTTCTCCGTCAGTTCCTGATTGGGGAGCTAAGATCCCACATGCCTTGCAGCCAAAAAACCAAAACATAAAACAGAAGCAATACTGCAACAGTTTCAATAAGGAGGTGGGAGGGGGGTTCAGGATGGGGAACACATGTACACCCATGGTGGATTCAAGTCAATGTATGGCAAAACCAATACAATGTTGTAAAGTAAAATAAATTAATTAATTAATTTAAAAAAAACCACATGGTATCCTGCTCCAACTCAAATATCAAGTAGCCAAAAAACTTTAATTAGAGACCAAAAAGTATCGAAGGATCTCCAGATGTCCTAGACTACAATATTATGCAAGCAACTTCACCACTTGGCTACTATATCCCAGCCCATCCATGTTTTGAAGTGTATTGGACTGTATGAAATGCTATACAAAATCAACACCAGCCCCTGCTTAGAGGTGCATAGCAGACACTCCTAGAGTTTTGAAGCAAAACTACTGCCTCCGCTAGTAAATATCTACTCATCCCGTTATGAAAACCATTTTCAACTTACTGATGGTCCCTCCTAGACACTGAATGCCTGATGACAAAAAACCTTCTGGACACTGCAGTGATCACAAATTATGTATGCCAAGGAAAATTCCATCATCAAAGGGGAAGTGGAGGGACTATGCTTGGAGGCACATGTTAGTTGCAAGAGCAGCAGTGGGATTCTTAAAATACCAGTAGGCCTACTTGTATCACACTGCCATCACTTCTACCTATACCTGTAGACTCAATGGGGAATTCCTTAGGAAGAGGAAAAAATCAAGTCTCACTTAAAGGTGACTCTGCACAATATGCTAGCACCTTCTAAAGTGCCAACAATTCAGTCCCACTCAATGGTGTCACTGTTCTGAAGAACAGTGATGTAACTCCTCCCATAGTGAGAACTTTAGCAGTAACATGGTTTTCCACTCTGCTTGTAAGGAGAGATAATCTGAGAGATGGATCTACACTAATTAATGGGCAGTAGATAATGGTTTCATCACATTGTGTGGGATTTAGTCACAGTGTCAGGGATTGAAGGATTAGTGACAATGAAATCTGAGAAGAAGTATGTAAACTGGCACTTTATAATAGGCTAAGCCTATGACTGTATCTGTGTCCTATTTGAATTGTTACTAAAATACATATCTTTACAGGAAAAGTGTTCAATCAAATGAACAAGATGACAAGTCATGCAGATGACAGTCTCTTTCCCTAGTCTCCACAATGTTTTCTCAATAAGCTCACCAATAAAGTGTTCAGCTGAAGCTGAAGCTCCAATACCTGATGTGAAGAGCTGACTCACTGGAAAAGACCCTGATGCTGGGAAAGATTGAGGGCAAAAGGAGAAGGGGGTGACAGAGGATGAGACGGTTGGATGGCATCATCGATTCAATGGACATGAGTTTGAGCAAACTCCAGGAGACGAGTGGACAGGGAAGCCTAGCATGCTGCAGTCCATGGGGCTGCAAAGAGTCAGGCACAACTTAGTGACCGAACAACAACAAAAGTGTTCATAGTAGTAAGGATGATGATTCTTTATAGTCTCACCCTGCCAAGCCAAGTTCACGACTACCCTTGTTCAGTTACTATTCAAGTTATTTGTTGCTGCAAAATGATCCATATCAAAACCAAGTGACTCAAAATACAAATAATTTAGTTAGCTCACAAATTTGCAATTTGGGCATGGATTTAGGTAGAAGCATCCTCTGTTTCAGTTCAGTTACTTCTGACTCTTTGCGACCCCATGAATCGCAGCACGCCAGGCCTCCCTGTCCATCACCAACTCCCGGAGTCCACCCAAACCCATGTCCATCGAGTCGGTGATGCCATCCAACCATCTCATCCTCTGTCACCCCCTTCTCCTCCTGCCCTCCAATCTTTCCCAGCATCAGGGTCTTTTCAAATGAGTCCTCTGTTTCAAGTAGTATCCATTGGGGCAGGTCAAAATGGCACTGAGATATCAAATACCAATATGCCTCATTCATGGCTGGCAATCACAGCTAGCTGGGAGCTGAGCTGTGGCTGAAGCTTGGGGGCTTCAGTTTCTATCCATGTGGGCCTTTCCATAGTCTGCTTGGCTTCCTCATAGCATGTTTACTGGATTCCAAAAGAAAAAATCCTCTTTGTGACTTAGCCTTGGGAATGCACACAGTGTCATCTCTGCCCTACTCTATTGATAGTCAAAAAGGTTCTCCCAGGATCAGAGCGATGGTACACAGACTTCATTTCTTGATGAAGTAGTAGTAAGTCATTTTCTTAAAGTACATACAGTATTTAAACATTACATTATTAAATATTACAATCTAGTGATTCACAATTTTTAGAGTTATACTTCATTTATGGTCATTATAAAATGTTGGCTATATTTTCCATGTTGTATAATATACCTTTGTAGTTTATTTTCTACTTAATTTTTTACCTCTTTAACCAGCCAGCCCTGTATTGATCCTCTCATTTTTCCTCTCCCAACTTGTAGTCACTAGTTTGTTCTCTATATCTGTGAGTCTGATTTTTGTTATATTCATTAGTTTGTTGTATTTTTTAGATTCCACATATAAGTGGTATCATACAGTATTTGTCTTTCTCTGACTTATTTCACTTAGCATAATGCCCTCCAAGTTCATCCATGTTGCTGCAAATGGCAAAATTTCATCCTTTTTATGGTATGGTTGAGTAGTATTCCATTTCACTGTGTGTGGGGGGGCTGTGGGTACTACATCTTCTTTATCCTTTCATCTGTTGATGGACACTTAGTGTGCTTTCATATATTGACAAATTGTAAAAATGCTGCTATGAACATTGAGGTACACATATCTTTTTGAATTAGCATTTCTGCTTTTTTTCAGCTATACACTCAGAAGTAGAATTGCTGAGTCATATGGTGGCTCTATTTTTAGTTTTCTGAGGACTCCCCATACTTTTTCCACAGTGGCTACACCAATTTACATTCACACCAACAGCATGCAAAGTTTCCCTTTCCTCTACATCCTGGCCAACATTTGTTGCTTGTTTTGATTTTGATTACAACCATTCTAACAAGTGTGAGGTGATCTCATCAGGGTTTTGATTTGCATTCCCCTGATGATTAGTGTAGTGAGTATCTTTTCATGAGTCTTCTGCCTATTTTCTAATCACGTTCTTTGCTTTTTGATGTGGAGTTGCATGAACTATTCTCTTACATGTAGCCATCCTGTGTTCCCAGTACCACTTGTTGAAGATACTGTCTTTTCTCCTTTGTATATTCTTGCCACCTTGGTTATAGGTTAATTTTTTTTCCATTTATTTTTATTAGTTGGAGGTTAATTACTTTACAATATTGTAGTGGTTTTTGCTATACATTGACATGAATCAGCCATGGATTTACATGTATTCCCCATCCCGATCCCCCTTATTTCTGGGCTCTCTATCCTATTCCATTGATCTATGTGTCTGTTTTTGTGCCAGTATCATACTGTTTTGATGACGACCATAGTTTTGTAATATAACTTGAAATCAGGAAGTATGTTGCCTCCAGTGTTGTTCTTTCTCAGGATTGCCTTGGCAATTAGAATTTTGTTAGGCAGTCCACTGAATCTATAGATGGTTTTGAATAGCAGGAATGAATGTGAACCTGTGCTATTCTTAGCTGCCTAATATCCTATAACATAGTCTTCCATATCACAAATCCTATATTCCCAAGGTGGCATACTGTAAAATCTCTTCCTCAGGCTTCTGTGCAGCTAGTATACAGGCATATGACTAAGTACTACCAGATACACTAATGCAAGATTCATAGTGAACAATGTGTGGAAGCTTCCTCTGGTTGAGCATCCATTTTTTCTGCCTTGGATGGTAGCACAGATGGTCACAGCACCAATTTTTTTTTTTTTTAATCACTCCAGCATTGTGATGTGATTCTTGCCATTTTTTCTATTTATAAAAATCTTTGCTTTACATTGTTGATGCTGTTGTTTTATCATACCATCCTTTTGTTTGCTTTTCCCCACGTAGTGTGAAAAGGTTAATGGTTTTCTATTTCAATTCTTTTTTTCCATTGTCATTCTCTTAATGTTATCCAACTTTAAACAGACATAACTATCACTTTCTAGAGCAAGCATTGGTAAACTATGGCCTGTGGGTCAAATTAAAGCCAGGTCACCATTTTTTTAATGCCCATGCATACTTTAAAATGGCATTATGTAACTATTTTACATAGATGCCTACATAATATTCTTGATTAACTCTTGGCCTCCCAAACCCAAAATATTTATTATCTATTAAAGAAAAAATGTGCCTACCTTTGGCCAGAATTAATCACTATCTATATCCTCCCACTAAATAAAAATATTTGGCTTACTTTTTCTTTCTTTCTTCTAATTCAACCAACAAATTATATAGAGTGCCAACTATGTGTCACGAAATATTCTGGATGTTGGGCGCAGTTCATTTTAAAATCTGAGATTTTAATTCCAAATGGCCATTAATTTTATTTTACACTATTATTTAACCCATATTTAGATTGCATCTGAGTGTAAGTCACTTCAGTCGTGTCCAACTCTTTGTGACCCTATATACCGTTTATGTCATCTTTTACAGATTTATTTTTCATTTTGCTGGCATTCTTTCTTGGGAAGTTTTTCAGAGAGAATATATACATGGAAATTTTTTTAATTGCTTACATATATCAAATATATTTGTGGCCTCAAAATGGTTGTGCCGAGTATGTTTCTCTTTTGTATATAGTTACAATGTTCTTTCTTGGAAGACTTTAGGATATTCATTTTTGGGGTGCCAAAAATTTATCAACATGTGTTTAAATGAGTATATATCTAAAGAATCTTTCCCTTGAAATAATCTTTTTCAATCTGAATATTTGTGTCTTTTTTATGGTAACAAAAATTTTATTCTATTATCAGTTGGATTATTTCTTTTATTTCATTTTCTCTGTTCTCATTTCCTGAAACTACTAAATAGACATTTGGACTTCTGGATGAGCTTCTATATGCTTCTAAATTTTTTTCTTTTCTATTTCTTTGCCATGAAATAAAATCAAACAGGAGACATACATGATTCCTGTCCTCCTGGAGCTTATATCTACTTGCTATAAAGAAAAAAACAAATACAACACAGTAATATTTCCCTGATAACTTATCTCCTCCTGTAGTTTGTGACACCATAATCCCAATCTCTTCCTCTGTCTTCACATGGCTTTTTCCTGTGTCTCTGTGTATTCTTTTCAGTATCATGTATAGATAATTGTCATTGGAGTTAGGGCTCACCCTCATCCAAGATGATCTCATATCTAGTTCCTTACCTTAAATATATCTGCAAAGACTCTCATTCCATACAAGGTCACTTTCTGAGGTTTCAGGTAGAAAGATCATTTGGAAAAGAGGGCACTATTCTACCCACTATAAATAGTGATTCTTTAAAACATGTGTTTCCAGACTGTAATACTTTAACATTTGTAAAAAAAAATGCTTCATAGATTAAAAAATCATTTTTGATTTAGCTGTGAGTTGGAAAACCAATCCCGCATCACTTTCAAACGGATCCTCCACCTACTCAGCTTTGGAGAGGCTGGAAAGGTATATGGTCCAGTTGACTCTCTCCAAGGTCATAAGTGAAACAAGATTTATTTTCTAAAAGCAAATTTACTTAGCTTTATTAGCCCAAGATGCTTCCATCTACATGGTTCTATAAAAGATGACAAAGCAGCTTTGTCTTTGTATTCTTTCAGAAATACTGGAGATGAATATTGTTCTGCATGAACACTGAGCTCTGATACCTGCTAAATCCTATAGTTACACCTATTGGTGGATAAGACAGACTACAATCACATTTTTTATTTTGCTTTTATCATAAAGACCTATTATCCTTAGGGTTTCCCTTCCCCAAGCTTCTTGACATTGGTGGTACTAAAAGGACACTCTAAAGTACAGCAAATTCCTCTGTTTTTTATTCCCACACTTAATCTCACTCAGGCGGTAGTAGCAGGTGAAGTTTTTAAAAAAACAAAAAAACCAGAAACAGTCAACTTATCACATGAGACTCCTAGTTCTAACACTAATATTTTCTAAAGAGTCTAAAACATTTATAAGTGGCTTTTGTTTGCTTATAACTCCCCTCCTCTGCTTTAATTACCAAACACTGAAAACAACATTTCTGTTGCATATTGTCTCAAATTCAATAGATGCACAAACAGTGAAGTCTGAAATCAAGAGTCACAGATGAGGAATTTTGATATAATTGAATGTGAAGCATCTCATCACAGGAAAATGGCTTTACTTTAACATACACAAATTTAAGAGCACTGGATATTTTGAATTGCAAAAGCAATCATAGCAAGTATATGCAAAATTAGTTACATTTTGTCAACATACAGCAACTTTTTCTACTCAAGAGAGACTTTTAAAAATTTGTCTATGATATAATTTATATTCAAGAAAGCTTATTTCAAGGCATAAGCTTGACCTTGGCTATGTAACACCCACCATCTACCAAATAGAAGTGCAGTGTTGAGAAATGTGGCAAAAGGGAGTGGCTATAAGAGAAAGAGCAAACCCAATAAAGAAACATAAAATTGTTCACAGGATAGGCAAAACACACACACACACACACAGACCTAAAAAAAAAACTCAAAAGAGTTTTAGCCAATGGCAGGCTTCTTCCCTAAAGCAGGCTGACTTAGTATCTAGGAATCTGGGACGATACAAACAGGGTTGAGTTTCTAGACACAGGTTGAGGCTCACTTATTTTACCATAGTTTGGAATCATTGATTAGATCCTCTGGTAAGTGTCTAATTTAGTTCAAGGTAAGGAGCACTCTGATAATGAACATGCTGGGATGGGGCACCCTTGGTTGAGGCATGCAATTCTAATTTCCCCTATAGGAGCCCTGGAGAAGGAAATGGCAACCCACTCCAGTATTCTTGCCTGGAGAATTTCATGGACAGAAGAGCCTGGCAGGCTACAGTCCATGGGATTGCAAAGAGTCGGACACAACTGAGCAACTAACACACAAACACACACACACACACACACAGTCCAGTTATAGCAGGACTTTTAGTCTATATAACTTAAAATGTTAGAGATCAGACTTAAATACCAATGATAACACTTTCAAAAATAAGTACTTTTACACTATTATACAATACTAATCATAAGCCATACAAAATAATTCAAATACAAACCCAAACATATTCATGACTTATATTTCTCCTTCCCTCGAAGGCCAATTCCAAAAGAGAATTCTTGTCTGATGGACCAAAAATTATTGTCAAATTTAACATTCCTAGATGTTTATAAAATAAATAGATTTTTTTTTAATATTCTAAATTACTCCCATCTCAACATAAGGTAAAGAAAACTGGATTCTAAAATCACACTGCTCTGATTACCATATGTTGCCCTTAGTTCTAACTCCATTTCAAGTTGAACTTACGAGGTGTTACACCTCAAACCACACATGTCAAATACCACTCTGGCACTGCTCACATCAACTTACAGAAACGAATATGGATAAATGTACATGGTGACTACCACAAAAAAGGGAACAGCACATGAGTTTTTTGTTGTTGGTGTTGTTTAGTTTGATTTGTGTCATCTCCTTGACTAAACAAGTAAATAATAATGAAAAGAAAATAGCCAACTGTGTTCAGGGAAGGCAGAAACTCCAAAAATAAGCCATCACAGAAATAAATGTTACAAAACTTTTATTTTGCCCAAATGTCTGTTAGTCATTTTGGTATAATCTCAAAGGATTATAAATTTGCACAGGCAAAATTTTCAAAGTGCAATCACCTACATTGTATCAATATAATGGAGCGTTTGAACAAATCTTGTGATAGTTAGGACATACCAGAAATATCTGAGTTGTCTCCTGTTAAGTTTTTGTAAACCAGGCCATATTCCACTGTTCTGATTAAAATTCAGCCACAAGTCTTTGTTATGTTTACAAAGACTTAACTGTAGGTTGTTCTTAAACTATCTTGATGGAAGGTGTGGCTATCTGGCTTACCCACAATATATAGGTGACAGAGAGTCAGGCCATAAATATCTGAATTCCCCTGGACTATTTGTTATGATCAGAGCAGGTAAAATAATGTTGAAACATTTTTCCCCTTTCAGGTTTTTTATTATGGAGTCCAATACAGACTACAAGGAGAAGATACTGATTAGGCTCCTGGGAGAATTACAGAATGTACACACTCTAGGGGAACGAATGAGAGAATTCATTTTATCTCATCCCAAACTCCAAAGACAATTTCATCACTATTGTCCGAACAGTTTATGTTCCTCTGTCAAGGTGGTCCCAGGGAACATTTAGTCAGTTACAACTGATTTTTATAGCACAGTCAGGCTATGAAACTCCTAAAAAATGGTCAGAAATAAAGCTTGCATTCAAATGTTGAGAAGCACTGACACTTTACCGAGAAATGGCATTGGCAAACACAACATTCTCTTCCTTGTCTCTGGAACATGGGTTTCAACTCTGATGCCACTTTGCTCCCTGGGGAGCCTTTTCAGACCTTCTCACCCCTCTCTCTCATAGGGACCTCTCCATTGACCTCTTCGGTCACCCTATGTTTCTCTCTGCAGTAGCAATTATTTGTAATTATTCATAGAAATAGCTCCTAAAATATTAGAAGTTCTGCATAAATTTAGCTATATCTGTCTTATTCACCATTGTATCAGTCTTCATCAAAGGAATGGACAAATAAATGACTGAATGACTGTGTCTGCTGTCCAATACTTTAAGACAGTAGCTTCATAACTTTCCATCTGGGAGGCTTGATGAAACCTATATTGTGTGCTAGACATGAAGCATTGCTCAGGGGGGAACTGGCATGTACTGAGTAGCACCTATGTGCTAAGCACTAAGTCCCTTTTCTGGTGAAATTTAATTTATCCTAATTCTTACACCACCTCTACTAGGTCTTAATATCATTACTTTACAGATGGATAATAAAGTAAATCCATGGCTGATTCATGTCAATGTATGACAAAAACCACTACAATATTGTAAAGTAATTAGCCTCCAACTAATAAAAATAAATGGAAAAAAAAAAGAAAAAAAGAAAAACATCTGGAGCTTTGGAGAAAAAAAGCAATAAAAAAATTAAAAAATAAACTAGGAAATATAAGAAATTTTGTATACCTTATCTGATTCTGTAGTTCCCTATATTTCTACTTTGCAATGAGAATCGAAATACCTGGGTTTAGTTGTCTTCAAAAAATGAGGATGAGCATATTAGAAAAAGAATACATCAATAAAATAATGGTGCCAAGCATTCATATAGGCCTCAAAGGGGCCATGAGACACCCCTTTATTCCTCTCAAAAGAAAACCTATATCAATTAGCAATTCCAAGCACCTTTTAATCTTGTTTTGTGACAAGTCATTGGGCCATAATTGGCTCTGAAGACAAATGGCTTTGTAATTTTTATGGTGGACATTGAGAATAATACTGTAGTAAATATTTTCTATACCCTTCTACTCTACTGTCACCTGCCCTGGGTATGCCTTGTAGGTCTCTTATTACTCTCCCAGAGAAAGAATAATTATGGGACAATAAAACCATATTCCAACACATACTTAAACAATTTCTAGAATAACACATACTGCTGGGCCAACAATTCTGATCTAGTATAATATCTTGGAGGAAGAGTAAGAAAGGCTTTTATCCCTTCTCAAATCATGACATGTGTTTGTTCAGTACACAAGGATATAACCAGCTCTCTTACTTTACTGACAGACAGTAGAATACCAGACAGGAAAGTTTTGATGATGAAAGTTTGGGGTAGAGACAGGAGGGCTAGACTAAAGAGTCAATCCAAAACATAGAGTACTGCATAAAAAATAAGGCCTTTGAGGGAAGTAAGGAGCAAGTCATAGGCACCAGGCCTATGAAAAAGTGAAAAGAAGTAAGGAAGTAGTGAGAGAAGCTTTGATGACTTGACAATTGTCCTAGAGCTGGCACTAGAAAGAACTATCAGTTATGAAAATGAGCTTCACTTTACTGATAAATGTGATCCACAAGCTACATTTTAAGAAACACTGATCTTGAGGGTCTCATCTAAGTTAAGTCATGTTCTTATTTTTCTTCCTGCCTCCACTTAATTGGATAAACAAGATTGATGCTGTGTTTCAGTTAAATAAGTACTACTTATTGCTTATCACACACTTGTAAAGTACAAAAGCATACAAACAGTAGAATGGAATCTGTTAGAGAATTGCTTATTCATCAAATGGTGCCTGTTTTCTCGGTGTTATTCTGCCAGCCCTGCTTAGTTATAACAAGTCCTTGGGACAGTGTTGATAAGTTTGCTTCAATATTTTCACTGAAACATTATGTGTGTCCCCAACCTCTTAAAGTACAGAGAATCTTCAAAAGAAAAATGGGTCTATGGTTATGAAATTCTGGCAATAGCCCATTAAAAGAAAAGAGAGTAACAAGTTTTTCATTAACTAAAATCAATAACATATGCCACTGCAATTTGCCATCGTTGCAAAAACATTGCATTCCAATCAGAGAGAGTACAAAAGGTTGTAAGTTCTACACAGTCACAGAGGTAACCAAAATTAGGGCAGTAAACTAGTCAGTGGTATGAAATCAATAGATTCATTGAGCTCCAAATCCTATGTAGAAGTCTTTAAAGCAAAAGTTTGATATCCAAGGAGAAGGTGTAACACAAATCAATAAGGACCACTCAACCTGACAATATAGTTGTGAAATGTATTCTGTTTGCTGTTTGATACCCATCAAAATTAATGAATCATTTTTATTTCAGAGAAAACAATTACAAGAGATTCTGCTTTTCTAGCACAGAAGTCTCTTGGTAATAGACCATCCTGAGAGATGATATAGATACAGTTCTCTCTGAAACCTGTTTTTGATGTACAATCCCCTCTCCAAAGAGTCTTCTCCTCCCCCTAAAAAATAAGTGCTGAAAGTTGAAAGTCATCCTGAAGAAGAAAAAAAAAAACAATTCAATTAGTAAAGGGGCTTTTGAAAATGATGTAGAAGTAAACTTGTATACATGTTTAAAAAGTACCCACCACTATAGAGCTTTCCTGGTGACTCAGTGGTAAAGAATCTGCCTGCCAATGCAGGAGACATGGGTTCAATTCCTGATCTGGGAAGATCCCACATGCCATGGAGCAACTAAGTCTGTGCACCACAACTATTGAGCCTGTGCTCTAGAGCCTGGGAGCCACAACTACTGAGCCCATGTGCTGCAACCACTGAAGCCTGTGCTACCCTAGAACCTGTGCTCTGCAGCAAGAGAAACTACCAGTGAGAAGCCAGAGCAGCACACCTAGAGAGGAGCCCCCACTCGCCACAGCTAGAGAAAAGCCCACACAGCAACAAAGACCCAGTACAGTCAAAAATAAATAACTTTTTTATTAAAAAAAAAAATCACTGACCATTCTTCATTATCCCATTCCCCTGCAGTGCTTCCTTAAAGTAAAATATCTGGTTTTGGGGATCTTATCTCTTAGTGACATCTGCTATTATGACACCTGACAAGTGATTAGCACCATTTATTACACTAGTTATATATATTTTTTAGAAGTTACCATGTATGAGACACCACGCAGGTTGCTTTAGATTTGTTATTTCATTAATCCCTCAAAACTCCTATTTTGTAGACATTAGTCACTTTTCAGATGAGGAAACCAAGATCTACAGAGGCCAAATAAAGTCATCAAGATTACACAGTAACAGAGCTATATATATATATATATATATATATATATATATATATACATTCAACACTACAAAGTCAAAGGACAATTTCCAACACTCACCTCTTGGATACTGGGATGCACAATGATTGAGTGTTATAGTAGAGTAATCTAGTGATTTCAAGTAAAGCCATCCATATAGCTGCATGCTTATGACTGTATGGAACAGACAATCAAAAAAAAATTAGGATCTCAATCCAAAATGTGAGAATGATTTTGTTTCCTCTTGGTATAAATAATATTTTTATTCTCTGCTATTCCTTAATTCCAATACTTTTCAAAAGAGTGTATGTCTGGATACAGTCAGAGCTGGTTCAACTGGATTTTGTTTATGATTTGCTTTGCTTCTTAGAATGCTTTAAATTTTTATGTAACTCAATTGATGCAAGATTTCAAAATGCTTTAATGGCCCATAAATGAACCAGGTTCTTAGTTTAGTTTGCTTTCAATCCAAATCCATAGTACCAGTTTTATAGATCTGTGGCTATTAGGCAGGGTCAACATTAGGTCAGAGTGAGTGAGCCTCCCAGATGTTTTAGCTGGATTTAGAAAAGGCAGAGGAACCAGAAATCAAATTTCCAACATCTGTTGGATCATCAAAAAAGCAAGAGAGTTCCAGAAAAACAACTACTTCTGCTTTATTGATTATGCCAAAGCCTTTGACTGTGTGGACCAAAATAATCTCTTGAGAAATCTGTATACACGTCAGGAAGCAATAGTTAGAACTGTACCTGGAACAACAGACTGGTTCCAAATCGGGAAAGGAGTACATCAAGGCTGTATATTGTCACCCTGCTTATTTAACTTATATGCAGAGTACATCATGAGAAATGCTGGGCTGAATGAAGCACAAGCTGGAATCAAGATTGCCAGGAGAAATATCAATAACCTCAGATATGCAGATAACACTACCCTTATGGCAGAAAGTGAAGAAGAACTAAAGAACCTCTTGATGAAAGTGAAAGAGGAGAGTGAAAAAGTTGACTTAAACTCAGCATTCAGAAAACTAAGATCATGGCATCTGGTCCCATCACTTCATGGCAAATAGATGGGGAAACAATGGAAACAGTGAGAGACTTTATTTTGGGGGGCTCCAAAATCACTGCAGATGGTGATTGCAGCCATGAAATTAAAAGACACTTGCTCCTTGGAAGAAAAGTTATGACCAACCTAGACAGCATATTAAAAAGCAGAGACATTACTTTGCCAACAAAGGTTCGTCTAGTCAAAGCTATGGTTTTTCCAGTAGTCATGTATGGATGTGAGAGTTGGACTATAAAGAAAGCTGAGCACCGAAGAATTGATGCTTTTGAACTGTGGTGTTGGAGAAGACTCTTGAGAGTCCCTTGGGCTACAAGGAGATCTAACCAGTCCATTCTACAGGATATCAGTCCTGAATATTCATTGGAAGGACTGATATTGAAGCTGAAACTCCAATACTTTAGCCACCTGATGCGAAGAACTGACTTATTTCAAAGACTCTGATGCTGGGAAAGACTGAAGGTGGGAGTAGAAGGGGACAACAGAGGATGAGATGGTTGGATGGCATCACCAACTCAATGGACTTGAGTTTGAGTAAACTCCAGGAGTTGGTGATGGACAGGGAGGCCTGGCATGCTGCAGTCCATGGGGTCAACAGAGTCGGACACGACTAAGCAACTGAACTGAACTGAACTGACAATTAATACCATATTCCCACCGACTGAGGTAAGGAACTAGCTCAAACTGGTTTTAGGTCTGTCCCAGGAGACAAAGAGTCCCCAACACAATAACATCAGCAGAATCTGATAGTGTTTAGCAATTTCTGCTTATCAGAGCAGAATTAAATCACAAGGTAAGTGAATTACAGAGTCCCTTACTCTATCAAAAAAGGTTTCCACATGATCATAGTCAAGGTCGGCAGTAGTGTGCTAAAGGTGCTTACAATTCATTAGCTGATGAATCTAGTTTCCAATTCAATTTCTTAGTTTCATGAATACAGGAATCACAACTACTTGTAAAACTCAATTTCAGAACATGAAATTACAAGATAGCATTATAAAGCATTCTTGACTTTTCTAAGATACCCATTTGTGAACTTATCTGTAAAAGGTTGAGCATAGGCAACTAAAGATTCCTTGAAATGTACATGTATAACAGCTCAAAGAAATAATGCTAACAGAGACAAAATACATCATTAAAATAAGTAAGCTCAAATATGCATCTCTTTGCACTTGGGCACGTACCAGCACCAGACACAGAAATTACATATCTGAGAATTTCTAATGTGTGTTGACTTCAAATTGGAATTAAAGGACTCAAATTCATGTCAAGAAGAGCTCCATAGGGGTCACTGAAGCCATCCAAACGGTGGGATAAATTTTACGATAAAAACTATCTAGGCAGCTTTAGATTGTAGGGAATATCATTTTAAATATAAAACCCGTACCTTTAACTTTAGATTGTAGGGACTATATTGTTTTAAATATAAAACTCATTCTTTTAAATTTAATACTAAAAATCTATTTAATATGCCCTTCTATCTTATCAAGTAGAATCAAGTGAGCATGATTAAATGCTTTAAATTTCAAAGATTTTTCTGAATTTCATGATCACCTGAAAGTCATTTTTTCACATTACTCAGATTATAGGTAGAAATGCAGGTAACATGATGTATTGAAGTGAATAAGTACCTGGCTGCAACATACAACATATTTGTTTATTTTGAGTGTGGCTCTCCTGTTTTCCCTGTTATTTTATTTCTTCTAAAACTAAAGGTAATGTCAAACTAAAAGGAGATTTGGTGCCCTAGTTAGTTAGGTTCCCACTAGAGTTTTTATGTAAACTACTTAATTCAGTGTATACATGCTAAAATGGAATCACTAAATAACCTTAATCACAGCTATGTAATTGTCCCTTTTAAGTTTCCTATGTGCTTCTGTAGGATATAAGAAAGAGTTACTTTCCTTTATAGACAATAAAGTACTGAGTTACTGACATAACTATCAATTTTAGATCACTAGAATATCAGAGTCAGAAAAGATCCTAAAGATTGTATAGCCCTACTTCCTCATTTTACAGTGGAAAATTAGGCACATAAAGAAAAACAAAAATTATAGAAATAACTGGAAGTAAAACTGACCATATGTCATGTCACTATATTATCATGTACTATGACAACTCACACTCAGAAAAAAACATTTAGAACACTGAAATAATAAAAAAAAAGTTTTAAAAAAAAGAACACTGAAATAGTAAAAAAAAAAAAAGATATTTCATCTAGATCTAGTCTCCAAGATATATGAAACCTTGAACATTTCCTCTAAGTTACTGATTCTCTCACTAAAACAACTTTTTACATTAAAAAATATATTTTTTTACTATACCATAAAGCATGTGGGATCTTAGTTTCCCTACCAGGGATTGAACCCACGACCCCTGCAATAGAAGCTCTGAGTCTTAACCACTGGACCAACAGGGAAATCCCACAAAACAACTTTTTCTTCCCATTTCAACACTGACACTTAAAGTTTTGTCTTGCTTCTGTGGCTAACAGAGTCATGTGAGTGAGAAAGCTTCTATTTCTCTGTCACATAGAGAAAAACGGTATTTTCCCTTTAAATACCTCTTTGAAAGTAAAAAGTGAAAGTGAAGTCACTCAGTCATGTCCAACTCTTTGCGACCCCATGGACTGTAGCCTACCAGGCTCCTCCATCCATGGGATTTTCCAGGCAAGAATACTGGAGTGGGTTGCCATTTCCTTCTCCAGGAGATCTTCCTGACCCAGGGATTGAACCTGGGTCTCCTGCATTGTAGGCAGATGTTTTACCATCTGAGCCACCAGGGAAGTTTAGGATTTTGCAATTTATTTTTTACAAATTAAATGAGCATATAGTGCAGAGTTCCCATACACCACCCCTCACAATATGCCCCATTATTAACATCTTGTATTAGTGTGATACACTTGTTATAATTAATGAACCAATACCATTAGATTATTATCAACTAAAGATGTAGCTTAAATTCATACTGTTTGATTCTGTGTTGTACAATTTTATGGGTTTTGACAAATGCATAAATAGAGTCCACCACTACAATATCACACAGAAAAGTTTCGCCTCTGTAAAAACTCTTCTGTGTGCTTCATCTAGTCAAAACTTTCCTGTTCCCTTGATCTCTGGAAACCACCCACCTTCTTGCAGTCTCTCTAGTTTTGTCTTTTCCAGAAAGTCGTATAGCTGGGATCATACAATATGTCACCTTTTCAGAATCACTTTTTTCACAATATGTATTTAAGATATACCTCTGTCTTCCTGTGGCTCAACAGCTCATTTCTTTTTTTTCCCACTGAATAATATTCTATATATATATATATATGACTGTTTGCTCACACATTCACCTGCTGAAGGACATCTCAGTTGCTTGAATTTTTGGCAATATTGAAAAAAGCTGCTACAAACATACACGCACAGGTTTTTGTATAAACGTGAGTTTTCAACTCAATAGGGTAAAAACCTAGGACATCAATTACTGAATTGTATAAAGACTATTTTTAGATTTGTAAGAAACTGTCAAACTCTCTTATAAAGTGGCTGTATTATTTTGTATTTCCACCAGCAGTGAATGGGAGGTGAAGAAGGTGCAGAAGAAAAGTTTGAAGATAGCAGAGACTGGTTCATGAAGTTTAAGAAAAGATGCTGTCTCCATAACATAAAAAGTACAATGTGAAATAGCAAGTGCTAATGTAAAAGCTACAGAAAGTTAGGACAATTAATGAAGGTGGGTACACTAAACAAACATTATCAATGTAGACAAATGGCCTTATATTGAAAGAAGACATCATCTTGGACTTTCATAGCAAAGAGTCAATGCCTGGTTACAAAGCTTAAAGGACAGGATGATACTCTTGTTAGGAGTGATCCAACTGGTGACTTGAAGTTGAAACTGATACCCGTTAACCATTCTGAAAATCCTAGGGCCCTTCAGAATTATGCTAATTTGATTGTGCCTGTGCTCTATAAATAGAACAACAAAGCCTGTATGATAGCACATCTGTTTACAATATTGTTGACTGTATTAAGTCCACCATTGAGACCTACAGCTCAGGAAAAAAGAGATTCCTTTCAAAATATTTCTGCTCATGGACAATGACCCCTAGTCACCAAAGAGCTCTGATGGAGATGGGCAATAAGATTAAAGTTGTCTTCATGCCTGCTAACACAATATCTGTTCAGCAGCCCACGGACCAAGGCATCATTTTTAATTTTAAGACTTACAATTTAAGAAATATATTTCATAAGACTGAGGAGAAGGGGGCAACAAAGGATGAGACTGTTGGATGCCATCATCAACTCAATGGATATGAGTTTGAGCAAACTCCAGATAGTGAAGGACAGGGAAGCCTGGCGTGCTACAGCCCATGGGGTCGCAAAGAGTTGGACATGACTGAGTGACTGAACAACAACATAGCTGCCATAGGTAGTGATTCCTCTGATGAATCTGGGCAAATTCAAGTGAAAACCTTCTGGAAAGGAGTTACCATTCTAGAAGACCTTAAGAACATGCATAATTCAAGGGAAGGGGTCAAAATAGAAACATTCCCAGAAGTTTGGAAGAAGTTGATTCCAACCCTCATGGATGACTTTGAGGGGTTCAAGACTTCAGTGGAGGAAGTAACTGCAGATGTGGTGGAAATAGCAAGAGAACTAGAATTAGAAGTGGAGCCTGAAGATTGACTGAATTGCTTCAATCTCATGATAAACTTTAACAGAAGAGGAGTTTCCTCATATGGATGAGCAAGGAAAGTGGTTTCTTGAGATTAAATCTACTTTTAGTGAAGACATTGTAAAGACTGTTGAAATGGCAACAAAGGATTTAGAATATTACAAACTTAGTTGATAAAAGAGCAATATGGTTTAAGAGGAATGACTCCAATTTTGAAAGAAGTTCTTCTCTGGGTAAAATGCTATCAAACAGCATTGCACACTATAGAGAAATCATTCATAAAAGCAAGAGTAAACTGGCACAGCAAACCTCATTATTGCCTTATTTTAACATATTACTACAGATTCTCTAGGCTTCAGCAAACACTATCCTGATTAGCAAGCAGGCATCAGCATCGAGGCAAGACTCTCCACCAACAATGAGATTACCACTTGCTGAAGGCTCAGCTTCATTTTTTAACAATAAGGCATTTTTAAACAGGTATGTACATTTTTATCAAAGAGGACACAAACAGATGGAGAAATATACCATGTTCATGGATTGGAAGAATCAATATTGTGAAAATGAGTATACTACCCAAAGCAATCTATAGATTCAATGCAATCCCTATCAAGCTACCAACAGTATTCTTCACAGAACTAGAACAAATAATTTCACAATTTGTATGGAAATACAAAAAACCTCGAATAGCCAAAGCAATCTTGAGAAAGAAGAATGGAACTGGAGGAATCAACCTGCCTGACTTCAGGCTTTACTACAAAGCTACAGTCATCAAGACAGTATGGTACTGGCACAAAGACAGAAATATAGATCAATGGAACAGAATAGAAAGCCCAGAGATAAATCCACGAACCTATGGACACCTTATCTTTGACAAAGAAGGCAAGGATATACAATGGAAAAAAGACAACCTCTTTAACAAGTGGTGCTGGGAAAACTGGTCAACCACTTGTAAAAGAATGAAACTAGGAACACCTTCTAACACCATACACAAAAATAAACTCAAAATGGATTAAAGATCTAAATGTAAGACCAGAAACTATAAAACTCCTAGAGGAGAACATAGGCAAAACACTCTCCGACATGAATCACAGCAGGATCCTCTATGACCCACATCCCAGAATCTCAGAAATAAAAGCAAAAATAAACAAATGGGACCTAATTAAACTTAAAAGCTTCTGCACAACAAAGGAAACTATAAGTAAGGTGAAAAGACAGCCCTCAGATTGGGAGAAAATAATAGCAAATGAAGAACAGACAAAGGATTAATCTCAAAAATATACAAGCAACTCCTCCAGCTCAACTCCAGAAAAATAAATGACCCAATCAAAAACTGGGCCAAAGATCTAAACAGACATTTCTCCAAAGAAGACATACAGATGGCTAACAAACACGTGAAAAGATGATCAACATCACTCACTATCAGAGAAATGCAAATCAAAACCACAATGAGGTACCATTATATGCCAGACAGGATGGCTGCTATCCAAAAGTCTACAAGCAATAAATGCTGGAGAGGGTGTGGAGAAAAGGGAACCCTCTTACACTGTTGGTGGGAATGCAAATTAGTACAGCCACTATGGAGAACAGTGTAGAGATTCCTTAAAAAACTGGAAATAGAACTGCCATATGACCCAGCAATACCACTCCTGGGCATACACACTGAGGAAACCAGATCTGAAAGAGATACGTGTACCCCAGTGTTCATCACAGCACTGTTTATAATAGCCAGGACATGGAAGCAACCTAGATGCCCATCAGCAGACGAATGGATAAGAAATCGTGGCACATATACACCATGGAATATTACTTAGCCATTAAAAAGAATTCATTTGAATCAGTTCTAATGAGATGGATGAAACTGGAGCCCATTATACAGAGTGAAGTAAGCCAGAAAGATAAACACCAATACAGTATACTAACGCATATATATGGAATTTTAAAAGATGGTAACGATAACCCTATATGCAAAACAGAAACAGAGACACAGATGTACAGAACAGACTTTTGGACTATGTGGGAGAAGGCGAGTGTGGGATGTTACGAGAGAATAGCACTGAAACAAGTACACTGTCAAGGGTGAAACAGATCACCAGCCCAGGCTGGATGCATGAGACAAGTGCTCGGGGCTGGTGCACTGGAAAGACTCAGAGGGATGGGATGGGGAGGGAGGCAGGAGGGGGGATAGGGATGGGGAACACATGTAACTCCATGGCTGATTCATGTCAATGTATGGCAAAAACCACTACAATATTGTAAAGTAATTAGCCTCCAACTAATAAAAATAAATGAAAATAAATAAATAAATAGGTATGTACATTTTTAGACACAATGTGATTGAACACTCAATAGACTAAAATATAGTGTCAGTGTAACTTTTCTATGCACTTGGAAACCAAAAACTTCATGTTACCTGCTTTACTGCAATATTCATTTCCTTATGGTGGTCTGGAAGTGAAACCACAAAGTCTCTGTGATAAGCCTGTGTATCTGCAATACATTTAGATTATTTTGTCATGGTCTCCATTCTAATATGGAATCAATTGACTTGCTAAATGAATTTTTAACTTGCACACATTAAGGTTCAATTTTTGTGCTACAAAGTTCTAAGTTTTGAAAAATTCATATTGTCTTGTAGCCACCCACACAATATAATACAAAATTGCTTAATTGCCCTAAAAGTTTCTGTATGCTTCAACTATTCAAATTTCTTCTACCTTGAACTCAGGGCAACTACTAATCTATTTATTACCTCTAAAATCTGCCTTTTTCAAAATATCATATAAATGGAATCATGTCATATACAGCTTTTTCAGGCTGATTTCTTTCATTTAGCAATATTCTCTTAAGATTTATCCATGTCTTTGCATGGCTTGAAAGCTCATTCCTTTTTACTGCTGACAGTATTCCATTGTATGGCCACACCACAGTTTATTTATGCATTTACCTACTGAAGGACATCTTGGCTGCTTCCAATGTTTCATGTTTGTGAGTTTTGCTACAAACATTCATATGCAAGTTTCATATGGCCCTAAGTTTTCATATCAGTTGAGTAAATACCTAGGAATGTGACTGATAAATCACATGGTAAGCCTATGTTTACCTTTGTGAGAAACTGTCAAACTGTTTGCCAACATCACTTGACAATTTTCCATTCCTGTTAGCAATGAATGAGAGTTGCTTTTGCTTCACATCCTCACAAGGCATTTGGATAGTCAGGTTTTTTGTATGTTAGCCATTCTCATAGGGGTACAGCTGGAACATATTGCTATTTTAATTTGCATTTCCCTAATGATAGACAATGTTGAACATCTTTTCATATGGTTATTTGCCATCTGTATATCTACTTTGATGAGGAGTCTGTTAAGGTCTTTGCCCTATTTTTAAAAACAAGTGGTTGTTTCCGTATTGTTTCATTATTTTGCAATGTATATAAATGTCAAATTGTCATGTTTTACATCCGAAACTAATATAATGTTATGTGTCAATAATACCTCAATTTAAAAATAAACACAGTGCTATATTTAAAATAGATAAGCAACAAGGACCTAATATATAGCATAGGGAACTCTGCTCATTATTCTGTAACAGCCTAAATGGGAAAAGAATTTGAAAAAGAATAGATACAAGTATATGTATAATTGAATCACTTTGCTTTACACCTGAAACTAATACAATATTATTAGTCAACTATACACCGATATAAGGTAAAATTAAACACACATAAACCAAAAGAGTTCTTTATATATTTTTGATGTAAGGTTTTCCCTGGTGGCTCAGTTGGTAAAGAGTCTGCCTGCAATGTGGGAGACCCAGGTTCAATCCCTGGGTCGGGAAGATTCCCTGAGAAGGAAATAGCAATCCACTCCAGTATTTTTGCCTGGAGAATCCCATGGACAGAAGAGCCTGGTGGGCTACAGTCCATGGAGTCACAGAGAACCACACAGGACTGAATGACGAACTCTTTATTAGATGCTATGTGATTCACAAATGTTTCCTCCTGGTTTATGGCTTGTCTTTTCCATCTCTTATTTTATTTTGCAGAGCAGATTTCTTTTTTTGTTTTAGTGAAGTCCAATAGATTCAGTTTTTTCTTTTGTGGATGATAGAGTTAGTATTGTATTAAAATCTTATCACCAAACTCAAGATCACATAGGTTTTCTCATGTTATCTTCTAGAAACTTTATAATTTTACATCTTATATTTAAGTATATGATACATTTGAAGTTTATGTTTGTGAAAAGTGTAAGGTCTGTGTTTAGGTTCTTTTTTTTTTTTTTTTTTTTTGCTTTATTGTTGTCAAACTGTTCCAGCAGTATTTTAGAAAAATCTACTCTTTCTCCATTAAATAACCTTCGTGTCTTTGTCAAATACCAGTTGGCTATATTTGTTCAAGTCTATTGCTGGACTCTCATTTCTGTTATATTGATCTAAGTGGGTTTTTTTTCCACCAATACAACACTGTCTTGGTTACTTTATCTTTTAAAAAGTTTTCAAATCAGGTTGTGTTAACAACATTCCAACTTTGAGCATCTTCAGTATTTTGCAGGTTATTCTTTTTCTTTCTATATAACTTTGAGTGTCAGTTTTTCAATACCTAAGAACTAGCTTGCAGGGATTTTCTTTGGGATTATATTAAATCTACACAGTTGGGAAGAATTGACATTGACAATAGTGAGTTTTCCAATTCATGAACAGGGACTTATTTAAATTTGCTTTGATTTCTTTCACCAGTGTTTTATAGTTTTCTATAAATAGATTCTTTGTGCTTTGTTTTTTATACTCAAGTATTTCATTATTTTTATTCCATTGTAAATGTTACTATTTTATTAAAATTCTAATTCCAAATCTTAATTGCCAGTATATAAATAAATTATTGGCTATTAGAGAAATGAAAATCAAAACTACAATGAAGTACCACCTCACACTGGTCAGAATGGCCATCATTGAAAAGTCTACAAACCATAAATGCTGGAGAGGGTGTGGAGAAAAAGGAACCCTCCTACACTGTTGGTGGGAATGTAAATTGGTGCAGCCACTGTGGAAAACAGTATGGAGGTTTCTGAAAAAAAAGTAAAAGTAGAGCTATCATGTGATCTTGCAACCCCACTTCTGGCCATATACTCAGAGAGAAATAAATTAGTGTTTTTGTTTTCTTTCAATATATACCCAGGAATGTTTAATGTTTGATCTTTCTACAGGTCCCAGAGACTTCAAGTTTCTTTACCCTTCTCTTTTGTTTCCTACCTTGACTTTGTGCTTCCTTAAGATTTCCAGTCAGAAAGAATCTGTTTCTTGTAGCACTTTCAGGTAAAATCCCCTTTTATGATACTGATGTTCTGTTGGTATGACTATGAAGTATGGAGTTGGGGAGATTTCTGTAATCTTACGATTAAATAATCATCTATTAGTGGCCCTGTATCTCAGAACTATGACATTCAAAAATACTTCTCTATTTGTATTGCTTTTTGCCTTAGCACTTTATGGATGGCCTAGAACCAGCATTTCCAATCCTTGAACCCTGTAGACTATGTTTTAACACCTAAGGTAAGACACGAAGGCTAGATGGAGCTGAAATCAAAGGAATTCCCTTCCTCTGACTGGGAAAAAGCCCTAATATAGTCTTCAATCCTGTAGAGTAGGATTTTGTTATGGAGAAGTATCTTGGTATGTTTCACAATTATCATTCTTCCCTCACTTTTCCAGAGCCACAAAGGGATCTTTCCTAGATATTCCATGATGAGAACCCAGTGGGATTTCTTAAGGTAAAGACCATGAAAATATGAAGTATTCTCCTCAGACTGAAGCCCTTAGGGATTTGTTATTCTCTTGAAAGTTAACACAAAATTTCTAGAAAAAGTCATCAAAATGATCACTTTACTAGTCCTACTAAATTTTTTATGTTTGCCATATAATTCAGTCTGTTTTTTTCTTTTACTTTTTATTTTATATTGGAATATGGCTGATTAAAACATTGTGATAGTTTCAAGTAGATAGCAAATGGACTCAGTCATGGATATACATGTATCCATTCTTCCCCAAACTCCCTTTCCATCCAAGCTGCCAAATAATCCAACTAATTTATGGTTAAGGGACTTATGCTCCAAATAAAACAGCCTTGAATGTGACTCTCCTGATACATTTGTCTATCTAGATTTGGGGGGTATTTGCTCTGCAACCTCAGTTCAACAATTAGTCCGAGGAAAGACATAGATTTTCAGTTACTTTTTCTTATAGTTAATTTTGGAATGTTGATTTTTAAACTGTAAATATTAGAGCTGAAACTGGAAGTCAAAATTGACTTTAAAGCAAAAGTCCTAAGCAGAGATATAGCAGATAAATAATAAGGTGATAGGAAGATATGAAAATGACTTGGGAAAACTAAAGTTAAAAATGATACAGAAGAGTTAAAACTTGACAGAATATCACATTGAGGCAGAAAAAAAGAAGGAAACATGCAACTAAAAAGACATCCGAGAATATAGAGGAGAGATTGATTAAAGCAAAGTCAAATGATAAATGGTATCCAATAAGAAAAAGTGAGTGCTCCTGAAGAAGAGAATGAAAGTAAAAGAAGAGAAAAATGCAAAGATTTAATTCAGGAAACCATACAGAATATAAGATTTAGCCTTAAGACAAAGTTTTCTTCCACTTGGTAACAGTGTCATTTGGTACAAAAAGCAACACTGATAGATAGTTTAACTAAACTAGATTTCAGAGATAAAGAACACTGCTCTTTAGTCACTAAGTTGTGTCTGATCTCTGCAACCCCATGCACTGTAGCCCACCAGGCTCCTCTGTCCATGGGATTTCTCAGGCAAGAATACTGGAGTGGGTCACCATTTCCTCCTCCAGGGGATCTTCCTGACCCAGGAATCAATCAAACCTGCATCTCCTGCATTGAAGGCAGATTCTTTACCACTGAGCCACCAGAGAAGCCCAAAGAACACTGTACAATGTAGCAAAACTCATCTTTAGGCTTATAAAGGGGTAATATCAGCCTAGTCTCAGAAGTCTTCATCACAACAGTCACTGTCAGAATATAGTGGGTCAATGCTTAAAAGCATAAACGACCTAAGCATTTTATACTGAGCCGCAGTGCCATTTAAGTATAAAAGAAGAGACAAAAATTTCAAATATACAAGAACTCAGCACATATAGTTCTAATGAGTCCTTATTGCACAATGGAGAAACTGCTGCATAAAATCTGTTAATGAATACTTAAAGACAGTAGGAATATGAAAATTATTGTTACGAAAAAGAATCTAAATGCTTTTAAATGTAACTACAGAGAAATAATACAACAAAAATCACACAATAATGATGAGAAGCTAACAGGCAGTATAAGTAAATTTTCTAAATTTCTTAGCCATGGATCTAAAGATAACTTTAAGGTTGCCAAGTCAAGTAACTGAGTGATAATAAATAAATATAAATTTATAATAGTGAGCACCAATCATTCTAAAAATAGTGGCATAATTCACTAAAATTGGATAGTGAGGGAGGGAGATGAAGGGATGGATCAAAGTACATGTGAAGTAATTTCATAACTTCTCATAGTGGGATAACAATAGATAAAATTTCCCACTGCCTTCAGATGGTAAAGAATCTGCCTGCAATGCAGGAAATCCAAGTTGGATACCTGGGCCAGGAAGATCCCCTAGACAAGGGAATGACAACCCACTCCAATGCTCTTGCCTGGAGAATTTTGTGGACAGAGAAGCCTGGTTACAGCCCAGGGGGTCTCAAAGAGTCGGACACGACTGAACAACTAACAATCGCCCTGGTAGACAGTAGCTCCACTATAAATTTCTCAGCAAGAAACTGGCTTCATCAGTGTTGGAAACTGGCCTCATCAGTGTTGAATATGTTATCTCCAAACACCATTATTTTATTCCATGAAGGTACTGCTTGGGACTTTTAGTTGGGTGTTTCCATTTTTCATAGGGATTATAGATGCTTGCAGCAAAGTATAGCACAACTAACACCACTATGAGGGAGAAATGATTCGTTTATTTTCCTTATTTTGAGGCATCACTGCCACTCTACACTAAAAACACCATCTTCCCAGCTGGGTCTGGAAATCTAAACCCTGATATCAAGTTCCCTTTTCTTCCTCCCACTCCATACAAGCGTGCCTTTTGACTCCTGGCATGTGGGTTAAAGTTTTATGGAAGGAAATTTGTCTCTTCTGCTCTATACTTATCTATTATTTATCCCAAATGTACTTCCTATGGACATGCCAATCTAGCCCCTAATCCTGCAAGGCCTTATGTCTCTTCCTTTCCACATACCTGACTCTTCCATTCACACTGTTCCTTCTGTCATCAGACAACTTAGAGATACAGACATATGTACTGGGAGGAAGGGTTCTCTCACCTTACTGACTTTAATCATCACCAGCTGTGGTCCATGTTGCCATTATCTTGGAATGGTGCAGTTCTATGACTGCCCTTGAAGCCAGTTGAGATGCATTTGATGTGGGCTACAATTCACTCTGTGTAATAACCAAAATGTGTTGCCCTTTTTTCTCCATTTGGCTTTCTTAAAGTAACTGCAATTCTGTGAGTAGATGTATTACTAGAACTCAGGTAAAGCAGTCTTTTTGTTATCCTCCACGTCTTCTGAAATTGAAAGGACAAAATGTTGAGCTCAGAACAGTACTGAGCAGCAAAAGCAGAATGAAGGAGAAATGGGAAGGGGGTCTTAATGAGAATGGGTGCAGATTGAACATAAGGCTCATGCCGGCAAGGACAGGTGAGCCTCTTGGAGGGGAGATTGTCAATAAAGAAGAGAAGCTTGGGTAGGATCATCTGACCTTGCTATTACCTCTGGACTTGAGTTTAAAGAAGATCTTCCCTTTGGTGCTTACAGTTCATTGTCTCCTAAGTACACCCGGCTCCTTTATTTCTTGGTCATCTTAGCCTTGTTCAAACTTCCCGGCTTCTACCTTAAGGGTCCTACCCTTTTTGTAGAAATCCCTCCCCAGGACACTGAGGACCACACCCTTTCAGCGTTGTTTGGTCATCAAGGCACTGCCTTCAGCCAATGGTAGCTAGAAAAGGCTTATACCTCACAAATCACTCTTCTGACACCTCCCTGGAGTGTGGGAATACCAGGGGGCAATGTTCTGTGGTTTGAAATTGGGGATATTTCCTTAACACCTCTAAAGAGCCTTCCCAAATGACCTTCTACTTCTCATCTTTCCATATTCAATTCTTGGGGTACATATGGCAGAGAGATGGTATTTCCTCTAAGCCATTCCCTCATGGCCACCTCCCATATCCTTAATTCATTCTGTCTCCTGTTTGTCACCATTAACTGCTAGTTTGGATGCCTTACCTGCCATCTCCTCAACTTAACACAGCTGTATTTCAGCCTGAGTGGAGGTATAAATCATCTCTCTTCTCTCCAACAAATTCCCGTTACATATTTTGAAGAGCACTCACCTATTGGTTACTATCAGACAACTTTTCCATCCTACCTGCTTTCCCCCATAACCTCATAAATCATATCAGTTTTCTGTTTTCCAGTCTGAACTCACTTCCTGAGGCTATCAAGGATTCAACAGAAAATCCTGCTGTACTGGTTATCTTGGCATCATTTCAAATCTGAGGGTTCATTTTAATTTCACTAAGGTATAACACTCAGACTTGGTTTTTACCAGTGCAGGAATAAGGGCAAATATTTATCTGCTGGAAGTTGTCCTGGGTATTTGTATGCAAGAAACTACAATTTAGGACTGATAAATGCTCTCAGGGCTTAGTTTAACTATAGGTGTGTCTTACATGAAATATAGTTGCCAATATATTTTGGCACTCAACAGACACTTTTATAAACTTAGTTTACCACTGGTGCTGTTAAGCTTCCTATCTCCTTTCCTCTCCTGAGGGATTCTGGAGAAAGGGAGATGATGTTACAGGAGGGACACTGGTGAAATTAATTTTTCTGAACAGTGGTAACAAACATCCAGCTTCTGGGAAGAGACAAATCCTCCAAGAGCAAGTTCTCTCCATTTAGCTCCCTAGGTAGAGGGTCTCTCATTCAGGTTGTAGTCATTGGAGGAAAAACATAATGAAGTTAGTGGAGTTTATAACCCTAAACTGACCAATAGGTTAGTCTAGCCTGTGGTCCTTACAACTGTTTGGACTAGCAAGTGACTTCTAGATTTTCCATTGAGCATTTACTTCCTGAGGGCCTCCAAATATGTTCATGGCCTAATTCTTGGAATCTGTGAATATGTTAGGTTACATGGTAATGGGAAATTAATACTACAAATGACATTAGGGCTGCTAATCAGCTGACTTTAAAATAAGGGGATTTCTTGAATTATCACAATGGGTCCAAAAAAGTGGCAGAGGGCTCCAGAAGAAAGGAGTCAGGGAGCTGTGACAATGGCAGTGATGCAATGAGACAGGTTATGTTTCCTAGCTTTGAAAATGAAAGGAATGACTATGTCCTTTAGAAGCTAAGAAAGGGCAAGAAAATGGCTTATCACCATAGTCTTCAGAAAGGATTACAGCTCTGTTGGCACCTTGCCTTTATCCCACTGAGACCCTGTTGGACTTCTATTCCAAAACACTGTAAGCTAACAAATTCATGTTTTTTTAAGCTTCTAAACTTATGGTAACTGTTAAAGCATCAGTAGAAAAGTAATATACAGCACAAAGTATTAATACATCAATTCATAAACAATTTATTGAGACCTTGCTTTGAGTGAGTTGTTAGAGGCCTGGGATTACATGCTATTGGGAAAAATAACATAAGATTGCTGATGCCACAGACTTTCTAGCCCAACACAGGAACTAAGTCTTGAGGGCATATCTCAGGATCACAAGTCAGTGTTAGGGATCCTGTCCTCCAGACTTCTGCTCCTGTTACTGTTTCCTGGACCTATTTTCAGGCCTTCTTCCCGTTTACTCCTCAGAATGTTCTCAGAGCACCCTCCTTTCTACTGAGAGCTACATATCCTTCTGCCAACTGCTTCTTTTCTTACTTTCCTTTAGGCTCTCCTAAGTTGATACAAATCTTCATCAAGACAAATCTAAGATACTAATGTCTTGGTTTCTGAGACTTTCTCTAACCTGAGAGTAACCTATTTATTTATAACATCATTTATTTTTCTCCATATTCTTTTACATGAAAGAATATCAACTCAGTATAAGTGCTAAAAGCATTTTCTTTTCAATTAGTACATGTGACCACATATCATCAGCACAGAGACAGAATGTACATTCTAAGGAGACCATCATCACATTGGCTTTGGATTCAGAGAAACCTGAGTAGAAGATAAGAAACTTGAGCCAAAGCCTGATGATGACTTAAAAATTATAGTTTGAGACTTGGTACAATTCTTGATGGAGACAGGAAGGCTGACAGGCCTTACAGACTGTGTTTCCAAAAGGTCAGTGGTAGAATTCATAACGAAACAGATTTAACTGGAGTTCCCAGGTGGTGCAGAGGTAAAGAATCCACCTACCATTACACAGGACATAAGAGATGAAGGCTTGATCCCTGGGTCTGGAAGATCTCCTGGAGGAGGAAATGGCAACCCACTCCAGTAGTCTTGCCTGGAAAATTCCATGGACAGAGGAGCCTGGAGGGTTATAGTCCATGGGGTCACAAGAGTTGAGCGTGATTAAGTACACATGAACATGGATCATCAGCCAGTTCTGTGTACCTAGGTCATAGATTAGTAACTGAGGAGTGTTCAAATGTATTAAACAATCACTCTGGTAGCTTCTCTGAAATCTGGTGAATCATATCTAATTCCTTCCCTCAGCAAAAGTTCAAAGGTTACAACATATGTCCAAATAAGTGTGACAAATGATGTGGCTCACAAAAGAAGAATAAAACAGGAGCCTCTGAAGTCAAGAGGTGAGTGGTTTTCTGCAATACAGCTTCTAGTATTTAATGCCACCCAGTCTTCAGAGAACAGTTTTATAAAAATATAAATTTTATTATCTCTTCTAGTAAAGTTTATATACTCACTTTTGAGTATGTATCCCAGAAAAATCCTCAGGTAAAATCCAAGAGCATATGAACACAGCTGGTCTTCATAGCAATTGTGTGGAAGTGCATAGTTTGAGACTAGGAGTTCATCTCTGGGGACAAACAAATAAAGGTGTTTACTCACTCTAAAATACTAGTCAGTGGTTCAAAACAATAGCTTAAACTTCTGGACATATACACAGCAGCACAGACAAAATTTATCACATTGGTAAACACACTAACTGAAAATTTTATGGTTGAAATGGCATGGTGGCTGGACTTGCTTTACAAATAGCCTAACAAAAATATAGAAATAAGCAGGGAACTGTATATAATATGGATAGTAAAATGTTGATAACTGTTGAAGCTGGGTGATGCACACACCACTAGTGAATATTCTTAAAAAAAAAAAAAACATGTCTTCAAGTTATTTGCCCATTTGTTAAATTGTGTTAAAATACATGTAATGTAAAATTCATCACTTAAGCCATTTTAGAGTTAACAAGTCAGTGACAAGTCAGAATAAGTATTAATCTTCACTATATATTTCTAGAAAGTTTTCATCACACAATTAGGAAGGCCATACCCACTAAGTAGCATGAATATAAACCAGAAAATTATGGAGACATAGCTTTAAAACACTTAAAGAGGAAAAAGAAATGGCAACCAAGAGTTCCATAGCCATTGATATCATATTTCCAAAATAAAGATAAAATAAAAAGTTAAAGTTTTAAAAGTAAAAGAAGTCATCAGCAACAGACCTGCATTATCAAACAGATTAAAAGAATTCATTCAGATAGAAGAAACAGACTCTCA
Organism: Odocoileus virginianus; assembly: GCF_023699985.2. Classification (NCBI taxonomy): domain Eukaryota; kingdom Metazoa; phylum Chordata; class Mammalia; order Artiodactyla; family Cervidae; genus Odocoileus; species Odocoileus virginianus. The sequence goes on along the minus strand of NW_027224329.1, from coordinate 544,181 downwards.
TAAGAATATGGATTTACTCAATACAGTGGTGAACACTGAAAAATTGTAAATATTTGCATAAATATAAAATAGGGTTTTCTCTTATTTTTAAAATCACTTTGAAAAATAGTATTTTCAAGCAAAAGTCATGACAAGGTTTATAGGATAATAAACATATGTAAAGGTAAATAGATGACAACAATGACACAAAGGTGAGTAGGAAGTAAGTAAATATATACTGCTATAAGGATACTATTCATAAAGTAATATCACATGAAGGCAGACTTTGAGAAGTTTTAGCTGTAGACTATCAACCCTGAAGGAATCAACTAAATTATTAAACTAAACAATGATAGCTAATAGAACAAAAAAAGATAAAGTAGAATAATGAAAAATAATTAGCTCCAAAGTATTTAGGGGAAAAAAGGAAAAAGGAAACAAAATATAGAGGAAATAGAAAAAAAATACAAAATGTTGAGTTATTCATGATTGGAGACATAAATACAATTCTCTAAATACCGTGTTGAATACACAGACAGAAAATCAGTAATGATATCAGTTCAGTCTCTCAATCGTGTCAAACTCTTCATGACCCCATGGACTGCAGCAGGCCAGATTTCCGTGTCCAACACCAACTTCTGGAGCTTGCTCAAACTCATGTCCATCGAATCAGTGATACCATCCAATCATCTCATCCTCTGTCGTCCCCTTTTCTTGCCTTCAATCTTTCCCAGCATCAGAGTCCTTTCTAATGAGTCAGTTCTCATTAGGTGGCCAATGTACTGGAGCTTCACCATCAGTCCTACCAATGAAAATTCAGGACTTATTTGCTTTAGGACTGACTGATTCAATCCCCTTGCAGTCCAAGGGACTCTCAAGAGTTTTCTCCAAAACCACAGTTCAAAAGCATCAATTCTTCGGTGCTTAGCTTTCTGTATAGTCCAACTCTCACATCCATACATGGTGACAGGAAAAACAATAGCTTTGACTAGACAGACCTTTGTCAGCAAAGTAATGTCTCTGCTTTTTAATATGCTATCTAGAATGTCATAGCTTTGCTTCCAAGGAGCAAGCATCTTTCAATTTCATGCTGCATTCACCATCTGCAGTGATTTTGGAGCCCAATATAGATATAGAAGACTTGAAATACTGTATGAATCAAATTAGCCTAATTGACAGTACTAGAACACTCCACCCAGCAATATCAGAATAGTCTTTACAAGTACATAGAGAAGATTTACCAAGTAGACCATATTCTGGGCCAAGGAAACAAGTACCAATATATTTTAAAAGACAAATCATATAATTTACTTTGTATTTCTGTATGAGTATTAAATTAGAAATCAATGACAAAGATATGTTGTTTTATCAATTATCTTTCCATTAAGCTTAAAATATTAAATCCACCCTTATTTAGATTATATGACTGTCTGTATAGAAATTCACAGAATCTAAAAATGCTCCTAGAAGTAATAAGGGTAATAAGAATCTATAATTTGTGTGGAAACACAAAATACCCCTAATAGCCAAAGTAATCATGGAAAAGAAGAATGGAGTTGGAGGAATCAACCTTCTTGCCTTAAGACTACACTACAAAGCTACAGTCATCAAGACAGTATGGTATTGGCACAAAAACAGAAACATAAACCAATGGAACAAGATATAAAGCCCAGAGATAAACCCACACACATCTGGGCACATTGTCTTTGGCAAAGCAGGCAAGAACCTACAATGGAGAAAAGACAGCCTCTCCAATAGGTGGTTCTAGGGAAAATGAACAGCTACACATAAAATAATGAAACTAGAACACTTTCTTAGAGAAGGAAATGGCAACCCACTCCAGTATTCTTGCCTGGAGATTCCTATGGACAGAGGAGCCTGGTGGGCTGCTGTCCATGGGGTCGCACAGAGTCGGATACAACTGAAGCAACTTAGCATGCATGTGTGCACTGGAGAAGGAAATGGCAACCCACTCCAGTGTTCTTGCCTGGAGAATCCCAGGGACAGAGAAGCCTGATAGGCTGCCGTCTATGGGGTCGCACAGAGTTGGACACAACTGCAGCGACTTAGCAGCAGCAGCAGCAGAACACTTTCTAATATCATGCCCCCAAATAAATGGATTAAAGATTTAAATGTAAGGGCTTATCTGGTGGCCCAGATGGTAAAGAATCTGCCTGCAATGCAGGAAGACCCAGGTTTGATCCCTGAGTTGGGAAGACCCCCTGGAGAAGGGAATGGCAACCCACTCCAGTATTCTTGCCTGGAAAATTCCATGACAGAGGAGCCTGACAGTCCCAGAGGTTGCAAAGAGCTGGACACGACTGAGTGACTAATACTTTCACTTTCACTTCTAGAAACTAGAAAGCTCTTAGAGGAAAACGTAGGCAGTACACTCTTTGACATACATCACAGCAATATCCTCTTTGACCCAACCTAGAATAATGGAAATACAAACAAAAGTAAACAAATGGGACTTCAACTGAAAAGCTTTTGCACATCAAAGGAAAAAAACAAAATTAAAAGACAACTCTCAGAATAGGAGAAAATAATTGAAAATCAAACACCTGACAAAGGATTAATCTACAAAATATAAAAACATCTCATGCAGCTTGATAGCAGAAAAAAACCAGCACAATCTTATTTGGAGAAATAAGACATTTCTCCAAAGAAAACATACAGATGGCCAACAAAAAACATGAAAAGATGCTCAAAATTGCTCATGATTAGAGAAATACAAATCAAAATTATAACAAGGTATCATCTCACATCAGTCAGAATGATCATCATTAAGAAATCTACAAACAATAAATGCTGGAGAGCATGTGGAGAAAAGGGAACCCTCTTACACTGTTGGTGGGAATGTAAATTGGCACAGTCAACTTAAGGAAAACGGGGCTTCCCAGGTACTGCTAGTGGTGAAGAACTCACCTGACAATGCAGGAAACCTAACAGATGCCGGTTCGATCCCTGGGTCAAGAAGATCCTCTGGAGGAGGAAATGGCAACCCACTCTAGTATTCTTCCCTGGAGAATCCCATAGACAGAGGAGCCTGGTGGGCTGCAGTCCATAGGGTCACAAAGAGTCAGACATGACTGAAGAGACTTAGGACACATAGAGACTATGGAGGACGGTATGGAGATGCCTTAAAAAACTAGGAACAGAACTACCATATGACAAAACAATCCCACTAATGGACATATATCCTGAGAAAACCATAATTTAAAGAGACACATATACCTCACTGTTTGTTGTAGAACTTTTTACAATAGCTTGGATATGGAAGAAATCTAGATGTCCATCCACAGAGGAATGGATACAGAAATTGTGGTACATATGTACAATGGAATATTACTCAACTATAAAAAAGAACACATTCAAGTCAGTCCTAATGAGGTGGATGAACCTAGAGTCTATTATACAAAGTGAAGTAAGTCAGAAAGAGAAAGACAAATACTGTATATTAATGCATGCATATGGAATCTAGAAAGATGGTACTGATGAACCTATTTGCAGGGCAGCAATGGAGACACAGACATAGAGAACAGACTTGTGGACACAGTGGGGGAAGGAGAGGGTGGGATGAACTGAGAGAGTAGCATGGAAACATAGACATTACCATATGTAAAATAGATAGCAAATGGAAATTTGCTGTGTGACACAGGGAGCTCAACCCAGTGCCCTGTGACAACCTAGAAGGGTGAGATGGAATAGGAGATGGGAGGGAGATTCAGGAGGGAGGGGACATATGTATACCTGTGGCTGATTCATGTTGATGTATGGCAGAGGGCAACACAATATTATAAAGCAATTATCCTCTAATGAAAAAAATGAATAAAAAAGAGTAATAAGAATCTAAAGATGCTCCAAGAAGTAATGATTTCCTGCTACATCATAAAAAACAAGGTCAATGTACAAAAAATTAATTTTATTTCTATATACTATCAATGAACACTTGGAAACCAAAATTTCCATAAATACAGTTTATGATAGCCTCAAAAAGTGAAATATCAGGAATAAATCTAAGAAAATATGTGCTGGAACAGTATGCAGATAACTACAAAGGACTGCTGAAAGAAATCAAACAAAACCTAAACAGACAGATATATTATATTCCTATCATATGAAAACTCACATATAAGGGCTCTACAAATGCCTTTTCTCTAAATTGATAGAATAAATGCAATTCTTATAGGACTACTTTGTAGCTGAAAACAAGTTTATAAAATTTACATCAAATAACAAAGGAAGTAGATCAACCAAAAATAATTTTTAAAAGTACAAAGGTAGAGGGCCTCAATTACCCTATTTTAAGATTTCAAGCTACAGTACTCAAGACAGCTTGTTATAGACAAAATAGCTGAAATACAGATTAATGAAACAGAAGAGACAGTGCAGAATGAGAGAAAACACATATGTTTAATGAATATTTGACAAATGAATAAAGGCAATTAAATGAAGAAAAGATAGTAGCTTTAAAAAATGATGCTGAAACAACCCTACAGTAAATCACTAAACAGCTCTATGTCACTGTTGATTGTTCTTAGGCATCATACAAAAAGCATGACCCATAAAAGAATCGATAGGGGGCTGACCAAAGATGGCAGAGGAATAGGATGGGGAGACCACTTTCTCCCCCACAAATTCATCAAAAGAACATTTGAACGCTGAGCAAATTCCACAAAACAACTTCTGAACACTGGCAGAGGACATCAGGCACCCAGAAAGGCAGCCCATTGTCTTTGAAAGGAGGTAGGACAAAATATAAAAGATAAAAAGAGAGACAAAAGAGTTAGGGATGGAGACCCGTCCTGGGAAGGGAGTCTTAAAAGAGGAGAAGTTTCCAAACACCAGGAAACCCTCTCACCAGCGGGTCTGTGGGGAGTTTTGGAATCTCAGAGGGCAACATAACCAGGAGGAAAAATAAATAAATAAATAAATAAATAAATAAATAAATAAAACCCACAGATTACATGCCTAACAGCAACTCCCAGCAGAGAAGTAGCCCAGACACTCGCAATCTGCCACCAGCAAGTGGGGGCTGAACAGGGAGGCACAGGCTGCATTGCTTAGGGTAAGGACCGGGCCTGAATGCCCTGAGGGCAATCTGAGGGAGCTAATGTGAGACAGCAACCCAAACTGTGGGATAGCCAGAGAGAGAGAGGGAAAAAGAGAGAGAGAGAGAGAGAGAGAGAGAGAGAGAGAGAGAGAGAGAAAGTATCCCACAAAAAGAACCAAACTTAAGACACTGCCAGCCTGCTCACAGAACAAGGGACTGAGCGAATACCAGAGGAGAGCTAGCAGACTTGTGACCCATCCATCACCCGCCGGAGGCAGGGAGGCAGGCAGGTGACAGCCAGATCCAGAAAGGGGCAATCTCGGCCCCAGAGACGGCATCCTCTACCAAACTGTGAGCAGGCTCCCAGTTGCTAACCAAGTCTTCCTGGGATCCTGGATGGTTGACATCCACCAGGAGGGTCACAGTCAGAGATCAGCTCCCCAGAGGAGACACACGACACACCTGAGATGGCGCTACACAAAAAGGAAACTGAGCGGCTGGGATAGGGGAGGTGATAAAACTTACACCCCACCTGGGGAGAGTGTGCCTGCCAAGCACCTGGTCGCCTGAGCTGCTCAGATCTGGGAAGGGCACAAAACACAGGCCCAACCAGAGTCTGTGCCTTTGTGGAGTACCCAAGAACCTGAACCTGAGCAGCTTAGACCTGGGAAGTGCATGCAACCAGGGCCCACTTTAGACAGTTCTCCTGCAGAGCAACCTGGAGCCTGAGCAGTGTAGATTGGGAAAGCACACACGCTGTGAGTGGGGGAAACCCAGTGTGGCCAAGACACTGCGAGCACTCCCCACACATGCCAGTGATATTTTTTTTGCAGTGTTCCTCCCTCCCCACAACACAACTGAACAAGTGAGCCTAAATAAGTGACCACCTTTGCCCCCTTGTGTCAGGGCAGAAATTAGACACTGAAGAGACCTGCAAACAGAAGAAGCCAAAATAAACAGAGGGAACCACTTTGGAAGTGACAGGTGCAACAGATTAAAACCCTGTAGTTAGCACCAACTACATTGGAAGGGGCTATAGATCTTAAGAAGTATAAGTTGGAACAAGGAACTATCTGAAACTGAACTGACCCCACACTGCCCTCAACAGCTCCAGAGAAATTCCTAGATATATTTTACTATTATCATTTTTAAAACTTTTTTTAGTTTTATTTTTAAGTTCTCTATTACTCCTTAAATTCTCCTTTTTATAACCTACGATTACCTTGCCAAAAAAAGACCCTATGATTAAAGCAAATTTAATATACATTTTTTATAATTTTTGTGATTTTGTTTTGTTAATATTGTATTTTTGAGAGTCTAACCTCTATTCTAGATTTTTAATCTTGCTTTTCGGTATTTGTTAACAATTTTGTACCTTTAAGAATCCAATCTTCAGTACCCATTTTTATTTAGGAGTGTGATTACTGGCTTGATTGCTCTCTACCCTTTTGATTCCCCCTCTTCCCCTCCTAGTCACTCTATCTCCCTCCTCCTTCTTCTCGTCTCCATGTAACTCTGTGAACCTCTCTGGGTGTCTCTCACTGTGGAGAATCTTTTCACCATTAACCTAGATGTTTTATCATTGTTGCTATATGGATGGAAAATTCTTGAGGCTACTGGAAGAATAAGGCTGAAAGCCAGAGGCAGGAGGCTTAAGTCCAAAACCTGAGAACACCAGAGAACTCCTGACTCCAGGGAACATTAATCGATAAGGGCTCATCCAAAAGCCTCCATACCTACCACCCAAGAGCCAACAAGTTCCAGAGCAAGACATACCACACAAATTCTCCAGCAATGCAGGAACATAGCCCTGAGCTTCAATATACAGGCTGCCCAAAGTCACACCAAACCCATAGACATCTCAAAACTCACTACTGGACACTTCATTGCACTCCAGAGAGAAGAAATCCAGCTCCACCCACCAGAACACTGACACAAGCTTCCCTAACCAGGAAACCTTGACAAGCCACTCATCCAACCCCACCCACAGTGAGGAACCTCCACAATAAAGAAAACCACAAACTTCCAGAACACAGAAGGCCACCCCAAACACAGCAATCTAAACAAGATGAAAAGGCAGAGAAATACTCAGCAGGTAAAGGAACATGATAAATGCCCACCAAACCAAAACAAAAGAGGAGGAGATAGGGAGTCTACCTGAAAAAGAATTCAGAATAATGATAGTAAAAATGATCCAAAATCTTGAAAACAAAATGGAGTTACAGTTAAATAGTCTGGAGAGAAGGATTGAGAAGATGCAAGAAATGTTTACAAAGGACCTAGAAGAAATAAAATAGAGTCAATCAATAATGAATAATGCAATAAATGAGATCAAAAACACTCTGGAGGGAACCAACAGTAGAATAACAGAGGCAGAAGATAGGATAAGTGAGGTAGAAGATAGAATGGTAGAAATAAATGAAGCAAAGAGGAAAAAAGAAAAAAGAATTAAAAGAAATGAGGGACAATGTGAAATGCCCCAACATTCGAATCACAGGAGTCCCAGAAGAAGAAGACAAAAAGAAAGGCCATGAGAAAATACTTGAGGAGATAACAGTTGAAAACTTCCCTAAAATGGGGAAGGAAATAGTCACCCAAGTCCAAGAAAGCCAGAGAATCCCAAATAGGATAAACCCAAAGCAAAACACCCCAAGACACATATTAATCAAATTAACAAAGATCAAACACAAAGAACAAATATTAAAAGCAGCAAGGGAAAACAACAAATAACACACAAGGGGATTCCCATAAGGATAGCAGCTGATCTTTCAATAGAAACTCTTCAGGCCAGAAGGGAATGGCAGGACATACTTAAAGTGATGAAAGAGAAAAACCTACAACCCAGATTACTGTACCCAGCAAGGATCTCATTCAGATATGAAGGAGAAATCAAAAGCTTTACAGACAAGCAAAAGCTGAGAGAATTCAGCACCACCAAACCAGTTCTTCAACAAATGCTAAAGGATCTTCTCTAGACAGAAAACACAGAAAGGGTGTATAAACTTGAACCCAAAACAACAAAGTAAATGGCAACGGGATCATGCTTATCAATAATTACCTTAAATGTAAATGGGTTGAATGCCCCAACCAAAAGACAAAGACTGGCTGAATGGATACAAAAACAAGACACCTATATGTGCTGTCTACAAGAGACCACCTCAAAACAAGGGGCACATATAGACTGAAAGTGAAGGGCTGGAAAAAGATATTTCACACAAATGGAGACCAAAAGAAAGCAGGAGTAGCAATACTCAGATAAAATAGACTTTGAAATAAAGGCTGTGAAAAGAGACAAAGAAGGACACTACATAATGATCAAAGGATCAATCCAAGAAGAAGATATAACAATTATAAATATATATGCACCCAACATAGGAGCACTGCAATATGTAAGGCAAATGCTAACAAGTATGAAAGGGGAAATTAACAATAACACAATAATAGTGGGAGACTTTAATACCCCACTCACACCTATGGATAGATCAACTAAACAGAAAATTAACAAGGAAACACAAACTTTAAATGATACAATGGACCAGTTAGACCTAATTGATATCTATAGGACATTTCACTCCAAAACAATGAATTTCACCTTTTTCTCAAGTGCACACGGAAACTTCTCCAGGATAAATCACATCCTGAGCCATAAATCTAGACTTGGTAAATTCAAAAAAATTGAAATAATTCCAAGCATCTTTTCTGACCACAATGTCAGACCACAGTAAGATTAGATGTCAACAGGAAAAAAAAAACTATTAAAAATTCCAACATATGGAGGCTAAACAACACGCTTCTCAAAAACCAACAAATTACAGACGAAATAAAAAAAGAGATCAAAATATGCATAGAAATGAATGAAAATGAACAGACAACAACCAAAAACCTATGGGACACTGTAAAAGCACTGCTAAGGGGAAGGTTCATAGCAATACAGGCTTACCTCAAGGAACAAGAAAAAAGTCAAATAAATAACCTAACTGCATACCAAAAGACACTGGAAAAGGAAGAAATGAAAAACCCCAGGGTTAGTAGAAGGAAAGAAATCTTAAAAATTAGGGCAGAAATAAATGCAAAAGAAACAAAAGAGACCACAGCAAAAATCAACAAAGCTAAAAGCTGGTTCTTTGAGAAGATAAATAAAATTGACAAACCATTAGCCAGACTCATCAAGAAACAAAGGGAGAAGAATCAAATCAACAAAATTAGAAATGAAAATGGAGAAATCACAACACACAACACAGAAATACAAAGGATCATAAGAGACTACTACCAGCAGTGCTATGCCAATAAAATGGACAACTTGGAAGAAATGGAAAAATTCTTAGAAAAGTATAACTTTCCAAAACTGAACCAGGAAGAAATAGAAAACCTTAACAGACCCATCACAAGCATGGAAATCAAAACTGTAATCAGAAATCTTCCAACAAACAAAAGCCCAGGACCAGATGGCTTCACAGCTGAATTCTACCAAAAATTTAGAGAAGAGCTAACACCTATCCTACTCAAACTCTTCCAGAAAACTGAAGAGGAAGGTAAACTTCCAAACACATTCTATGAGGCCACCATCACCCTAATACCAAAAGCAGACAAAGATGCTGCAAAAAAAGAAAACCACAGGCCAATATCACTGACGAACATAGATGTAAAACCCCTAACAAAATTCTAGCAAACAGAATCCAACAACATATTTAAAAGATCATACATCATGACCAAGTGGGCTTTATCCCAGGGATGCAAGGATTCTTTAATATCTGCAAATCAATCAATGTAATACACCACATTAACAAATTGAAAGATAAAAACCATATGATTATCTCAATAGATGCAGAAAAAAGCCTTTGACAAAATTCAACATCCATTTATGATAAAAAACCCTCCAGAAAGGAGGAATAGAAGGAACATAATTAAAGCTATATATGACAAACCCACAGCAAACATTATCCTCAATGGTGAAAAATTGAAAGCATTTCCCCTAAAGTCAGGAACAAGACAAGGGTGCCCACTCTCACCACTACTATTCAACATAGTTTTGGCCACAGCAATCAGAGCAGAAAAAGAAATAAAAGGAATCCAGATTGGAAAAGAAGAAGTAAAACTCTCACTGTTTGCAGATGACATGATCCTCTACATCAGTTCAGTTCAGTTCAGTCGCTCAGTCGTGTCCAACTCCTTGGGACCCCATGAATCGCAGCACGCCAGGCCTCCCTGTCCATCACAAACTCCCAGAGTTTACTCAAACTCATGCCTATCGAGTCGGTGATGCCATCCAGCCATCTCATCCTCTGTCATCCCCTTCTCCTCCTGCCCCCAATCCCTCCCAGCATCAGGGTCTTTTCCAATGAGTCAACTCTTCGCATGAGGTGGCCAAAGTATTGGAGTTTCAGCTTCAGCATCAGTCCTTCCAATGAACATCCAGGACTTATCTCCTTCAGGATGGACTGGTTGGATCTCCTTGCAGTCCAAGGGACTCTCAAGAGTCTTCTCCAACACCATAGTTCAAAAGCATCAATTTTTTGGCACTCAGCTTTCTTCACAGTCCAACTCTCACATCCATACATGACCACTGGAAAAACCATAGCCTTGACCAGATGGACCTTTGTTGGCAAAGTAATGTCTCTGCTTTTTAATATGCTATCTAGGTTGGTCATAACTTTCCTTCCAAGGAGCAAGCGTCTTTTAATTTCATGGCTACAGTCACCATCTGCAGTGATTTTGGAGCCCCCCAAAATAAAGTCTGACACTGTTTCCACTGTCTCCCCATCTATTTCCCATGAGGTGATGGGACCAGATGCCATGAGATCCTCTACATACAAAAGCCTAAAAACTCCACCAGAAAATTACTAGAGCTAATCAATGAATATAGTAAACTTGCAGGACATAAAATTAACACACAGAAATCCTTTACATTCCTATACAGTAACAATAAGAAAACAGAAAGAGAAATTAAGGAAACAATTCCATTCACCATTGCAATGAAAAGAATAAAATACTTAGGAATAAATCTACCTAAAGAAACAAAAGACCTATATACAGAAAACTATAAAACACTGATGAAAGAAATCAAAGATGACACAAATAGATGGAGAAATATATCATGTTCATGGATTGGAAGAATCAATATAGTAACAATGAGAATACTATCCAAAGTAATCTATAAATTCAATGCAATCCCTATCAAGTTACCAACGGTATTTTTCAGAGAACTAGAACAAATAATTTCACAATTTGTATGGAAATACAAAAAAAAAACCTATGTTCCTATGTTGCTGGAGAATTTGCGTGGTATGTCTTGCTCTGGAACTTATTGGCTCTTGGGTGGTGCTTGGTTTCAGTGTAGGTATGGAGGCTTTTGGATGAGCTCTTATCGATTAATGTTCCCTGGAGTCAGGAGTTCTCTGGTGTTCTCAGGTTTTGGACTTAAGCCTCCTGCCTCTGGTTTTCAGTCTTATTCTTACAGTAGCCTCAAGACTTCTCCATCCATACAGCACCAATGATAAAACATCTAGGTTAATGGTGAAAAGATTCTCCACAGTGAGGGACACCCAGAGAGGTTCACAGAGTTACATGGAGAAGAGAAGAGGGAGGAGGGAGATAGAGGTGACCAGGAGGAGAAGAGGGGGAATCAAAAGGGGAGAGAGCAATCTAGCCAGTAATCAATTCCCTATGTGCTCTCCACAGTCTGGAACACCCAGAGAGGTTCATGGAGTTCCATAGAGAAGAGAAGAGGGAGGGAGGAGATAGAGGTGACCTGGGGGAGAAAAAGGAGAGTCAAAAGGGGAGAGAGCAATCAAGCCAGTAATCACACTCCTAAGTAAAAATGGGTACTGAAGATTGGATTCTTAAAGGTACAAAATTGATAACAAATACCAAAAAGCAAAGATTAAAAATCTAGAGTAGAGGTTAGACTCTCAAAAATATTAAAAAAAAAGACAAAAATCACAAAAGTTATAAATATAAATATATATGAAATTTGCTTTAAAAGTAGGGTCTTTTTTTTTGCAAGGTAATAGTAGTTTTTAAAAATGAAAATTAAGTAATAAAGAACTTAAAAATTAAAAAAAATTTAAAATGATAATAGTAAAATATATCTAGGAATTTCTCTGGAGCTGTTGAGGGCAGTGTGGGGTCAGTTCAGTTTCAGATAGTTCCTTGTTCCAGCTTATACTTCTTCTCAAGGTCTATAGGCCCCTTCCAGTGTAGTCCATGCTAACTACAGGGTTTTAATGTGTTGCACCTTTCACTTCCAAATCGGTTACATCTTCTTTGTTTAGTTTGGCTTCTTCTGTTTGCAAGTCTCTTCACTAACTTTCACCATAACAGAAGGTGGCGAAGGTGGTCACTTATTTAGGCTCACTTGTTCAGTTGTGCTGTGGGGAGGGAGGAACACTGCAAACAAATATCACTGGCGTGTGTGGGGAGTGCTCACAGTGTCTCAGCCACACTGGGTTTGCCCCTGCTCACAGCGTGTGTGCTTTCCCAGTCTACACTGCTCAGGCTCCAGGTTGCTCTGCAGGGGAACTGTCTAAAGTGGGCCCTGGGTTGCGTGCACTTCCCAGGTCTAAGCCACTCAGGTTCAGGTTCTCGGGTACTCCACAAAGGCACAGACTCGGTTGGGCCTGTGTTTTGTGCCCTTCCCAGGTCCAAGCAGTTCAGGAAACCAGGTACTTCGCAAGCATATTCTCCCCAGGCTGGGCGGTGCATCTTATTACCTCCCTGGTCCCGGCCTCTTGGTTTTCCAGGTGGGCAGCAGAAGCGCTGTTTCAGGTGTGCTGTGTGTCTTCCCTGGGGAGCTGATCTTTGTCTGTGGCCTTCCTGGCAGATGTCAACCATCCAGAATCCCAGGAAGTCTTGGTTAGCAACTGGGAGCCTGCTCACAGTTTGGTAGAGGATGCCATCTCTGGGGCCGAGTTTGCCCTTGCCTTCCGGCTCTGGCTGTCACCCACCTGCCTCCCTGCCTCCAGCGGGGGATGGGCCAGTCCACAGCCAGCTAGCTCTCCTCTGGTATTTGCTCAGTCCTTTGTTCTGTGAGCAGGCCTGGCAGTGCCTTAGGTTAGAGCTTTTCACGGGAAAGTTCTCTCTCTTCCTCTTTTTTTTTTTTTTTTTCTCTTTCTCTCTCTGGCTATCCCACAGTTTGGGTTGCTATCTCATGTTAGCTCCCTCAGATTGTCCTCAGGGCATTCTGGCCCAGTCCTTACCCTAAGCAATGCAGCCCCTGCCTCTCTGTTCAGCCCCCACTTGCTGGTGGCGGATGCGAGCGTCTGGGCTACTTCTCCGCTGGGAGTTGCAGTTAGGCACGTAATCTGTGGGTTTTATTTATTTATTTTTTCCTCCCAGTTATGTTGCCCTCTGAGATTCCAAAACTCCCCACAGACCCGCCAGTGAGAGGGTTTCCTGGTGTTTGGAAACTTCTCCTCTTTTACGACTCCCTCCCCAGGATGGGTCTCCATCCCTAACTCTTTTGTCTCTCTTTTTATCTTTTATATTTTGTCCTACCTCCTTTCAAAGACAATGGGCTGCCTTTCTGGGTGCCTGGTGTCCTCCGCCAGCGTTCAGAAGTTGTTTTGTGGTATTTGCTCAGCATTCAAATGATCTTTTGATGAATTTGTGGGGGAGAAAGTGGTCTCCCCGTCCTATTCCTCTGCCATCCTAGGACCTCCCCTCCCCCCGACTCAAAATTTAAGGACAATTCTCTTTACTGTAATTGGAAGTAAAACCATGGCTGTAATTTTTTGTTTGTTTGTTTGTTTTGCATTTTGGAAACAGATAAAATGATTCTAAAATTTATGTAGAATTTCAAGGTCAGGAAGAATCAAGATAATCTTGAACAAAAAAGGATGATATATACTCTCAGAAGTCAGAGTTTTCTATAAAGGCATAACAATTAAAGCATTACAGTACTGTTATTGTGGTAAAAATACCAAAATAAACTATGGAGCAAAAAAAAAAAAGAGAAAACAAGAAGCAAAGTTTTCTATTGCTACCTAAGAAATCATATCAAACTAAGCAGCATAAAACATACCCATTTAGTATCTCATGGTTCTGGAGGTCAGAAGTCCAGATGGGCTCAACTCATTTCTCAGCTCATTCCTGCAAGGCTGAAATTAATACCGGGATTTCATCTGAAGGTATAGGGAATAATTTGTTTCCAAACTCATTCAGGTTGTTGGACAAATCCAGTTCCTTCAAGTGCAGATCTAAATTCCCTATTTCCTTACTGGCTGTCAGCTGAGAGCTGTCCCCTCCATCTCAAGGCTTGCTGCATACCACCTTGCATGGCCCCTTCTATCATTTAACCAGGAACAGTGTGTTGAGTACTTTTTATATTTCAAATTTCTGGCTTTCTCTTTTGTCATAAATAGGAGAAAATGTGCTGCATTTAAGAGCTTGTGATTAAATCAGGCCCAGGTTCACCCAGATGATCTCCTTATCTGTACACTATTTTGTCCATTGTACCATATAATACAACATGATTATGAGAGGACTATATCATCATATTCATAAATTCCCATCATTAATGTGCAGCATCTGGGAGAGCCATTTTAGAAATTTTGTCTGTCACACATATTCACATCAATGTGGTCTCATGATTTTCCACAAATGTGGCACTGCAAAGCAGTAAGCAACTCATTTTGTTTTCAATAAGTGACTTAGCCAGTTGGATATCTATATAGAAAAAAATGAAACTTTCACATGTGAAAACAATTTCAGCTGGATTATAGATCTAAATATGGAAATTAAAATAATTAAGCCTCTAAAAAATAACAGGAAATGTCCTCATTTCCTTTAGAGAAGCAAAGATTTCTTAAATAGGATATTAAAACACTAAACATAAAAAGGTTAATAAAGTACACTTCATTAAAATTTAAGAACTGTTTATCCAAAGATGACATTAAAACAGTGAGAAAGTAAGCCATAGAGTTGGAGAAGATGTTGGCAATAAATGTATCAGATGAAGGGCTCCTATCCAGAATATGTTTTCATTAAACATTCTATATATCAGTGAGAAAAAGGCAGACAACTCAAGTTTTGAAATAGGCAAAGGATGTGGGAAAGCCCCTTACAAAAGAAAATAATGCACAAGTAGATAAAAATATTTTTTAAAAATTCTCAACTCCATTTGCTATCAGAGAAATACAAATTAAAAACACAGTAGGTTATCACAACATCCCAATCAAACTGATCAATATAGGGGAAAAAAAGACTGCTGTGATAGATTGCATTAATAGTGTCAATTCTTTATCTCTCACTGTGACCATGATCTTGCCATGGGACTTTTTAATTCCTCCTGTTAAATTTGTCTCTACTCTTATCTTTGGCTTTGACCTTATGACTTGCCAATAGAATAAATCAGAAGTAAATGTGCAACGTTTTCAAACCTAAGTCTTAGGGCCTAAGTGTTTCTTTTAGCCTCCATGCATTTTTGCCATCTCTATTAGCTCAGTTGGTAAAGAATCCGCCTGCAATGCAGGAGACCCCGGTTGGATTCCTGGGTTGGGAAGATCCTCTGGAGAAGGGATAGGCTACCCACTCCAGTGTTCTTGGGCTTCCCTTGTGACTCAGCTGGTAAAGAATCCTCCTGCAATGCAGGAGATCCCAGTTTGATACTTGGGTTGGGAAGACTCCTTGGAGAAGGGAAAGGCTACCCACTCCAGTATTGTGGCCTGGAGTGTTTCAGTGTTTCTGAACAGTGTTTCCCCAGTGTAATTGCTGCTCACCCACTCTCTGGTTTGTGTCCCTGAACACACACACACAGAAGAGACCACCATAAAGAATCAATTCCAGCCAGAACCACTGTTTAGAGGAGAGCCATCCAGGAGAACCTAACATCAGTTGAGCCTGGGACCACCTGCAGATGTATTGGTATAAGCAACAATAAATTGTTCTTATATTTAGCCACTAAGTTTGTAATAGTTAGCTTTGCAGCAATAGCAAATATTTGTGAAAAAGTACAGTAACTAGAATTCTCATATGCTGATAGTGGGAGTAAAAACTGGTACATTCACTTAGGTGAACTGGCAAATATCTCACAAAGTTAACCAAGTGGTTGCCCTTCAACCCAGCAATTCAGTCCAGAAATGCAAATATATACATACTTCAAGACATGCACTAGAGGGATCACAACAGTACTACTCAAACTGTAAAAAATATAAAACAGTATAATGCATGATATATACCAGTTCACTCATATATTGAAATATTGTAAAGAAATGAAAATGGATAAAAACAGCAATATTCAATGATATGGATGAACCTTAAAATTATACTTTGAGCTAAAGAAAATGGTCACAAAAGCATATATACTGTATAATTCAACTCATATTAAAGTTCAAAATTTGGCTAAATTAACATAGGCTTATAGAAGCGTGGTTATCTTTTGGAAGGGTAATGGCAGGGTGGCAAGAGCTGAATGAAGAGGTTTCTATAGTGCTGGTTATGTTCTATAACTTGACCTGGCTGGTGGTTACATGGAAGTGTTCATTTCATACAAATCTGTAAAGCACTACACTTAGGATTTGTGTACTTGTACTTATCTGTGTTTATGACCCTTCCCCAGTCTTCCTCATACCAAACTCACACTAGACTATAATGATTTTTATACAAAGGTCTTTGCTTAAGGGTCCTGTGTATCTCAAAATAGTAGCAGTATGGGAACTACAGAAATTGTAAATTTATTAGAAGTGATCATTTCGTTCTATCACACAATGGAAGGGCTTACCAAACTTGTAAGATGTCCAGTGTGAACAGTTTCCTTCTGTCTAGTTCCCTTTGCTATCCCTTTTCTCAATACCCATTCCCTTCTGTGCAACCCCTTTAAAGTCCCATGCTGCTCTTCCCTTGGGAAATTCCATCTGTCTTCACGAGAGTTCTCCTCCCCTTAATCACTTCCTGCTTTTGTGTCAGCTGGAGTGTCTAGGGCTTCAGGTAAATGCTAACAGAGACTCTCATGAGCACAGACATCATTCCCTTTGGAAGGGTCCTATGCAGACCTTAAGGCCCTCAAAGAATGAAAGTGGGTAACCTCATCTCAGTTCAGTCTATCAGTGAAATCCACAGCGGATGCCTCACTAGCTTTCCTAATAGGGGTATAAACTTTCCTGTGTGGACATTTATTTTTTCTTGGAGTTAAAATGACAATCCAATGTTAAATGAACAGGAATCTTTCCCTTGCTAACTTGAGCATTATTTCTAAGTCCTTTCAAACTATAAGCAAAATTAAAGCTAAGCCCAGGCACTATTTTTCTGAGGACTCCCTAAGTGCTATATTTACAGGAACCACACCAAACTCTCTTTACATTAAAGAGACTTGGTGCGAGCTCAGTTTATATACTTTTTCTTTTCAACTTCCCTCTGGAGAAGGAAATGGCAACCTACTGTGGTATTCTTGCCTGGGAAATCCCATGGACAGAGAAGCCTGGCGGGCTAAGAGTTGGACACAACTTAGCTACTAAACAACAACTATTTCCCTCACTCATAGAGACACAGGAATGTGAGGACAAAGATTCTGGCTTCCAGTTCAACATGTCTTTCCCTGTTTCTAAACAGAAAATCCATGTTTTTTCTTCAATTTCACTGAAAACACAACAGATAGTCTATAAATTTTCCTTTGGTTTACTCTAGTAAATCTTTTTCCATCTCAATAGAAAGAACTGCCAGACTGACCTCAGTGCCTGTTTTCAATTTAGTCTCCCCTCGCTATTTCTTCGTACATATTTCAGGTTTTACTCATATGAAGCTTTTCTTCATTTTCTTAGGTATGGTGTTATTGTTGGTGTTATAAGTCTCCTGTTCATTTCGATGGTTATATGAGAAATGCAAGTGTCAAGTAGGGACTGCATGCTAAGTCACTTTACTCGTGTCTCTTTGTGACCCCATGGACTGTAGCCTGCCAGGTTCCTCTGTTCATGGGATTCTCCAGGCAAGAACATTGGAGTGGTTTAAAGAAGTAGTTCTTAAACTTCAATGTACATATGATAACTGAGAACATAGTTAAAATGCATATTGTGGGGTGGGGCCAAAGACTACACATTTCTAACAAACTTCAGATGATGCCAGTAGTGATGGGCCTTGTACCACAAATTGAGTACCATATATTTGGAAACTGTGAAGACAAACCGCTTGGTTAAAATTTAATCTCCTCCATGTAATTTAGCTATGTTAAAAGAGAATTTTCCATAGGCAATTTACTGATCTCATAGGATTTTATTCAGTGATTTATGAACCAGGCAGCATTTCAATCTAGCAGACAGAAAAGAGCTCTGAGGAGCTATACAAGGCTTGAGATTCTTATAGACCAGCATGACTAGGAACAAGGAACTTGAATAAGGAACTTAACCCTGGGCATTTGCTGATGGGTTAAAATAAGGTCACTTTCCTTACAGGAAGAAAATGGAAGTCTTAGAGCCAGATTAGGTAACTTGTGCTGAATAGGGAAGCACTGACTGGTGGACCCAGTACTTCCTTTTCTGGAAGAGCCAAGCCAAAGAAACATGGTCAATTCTTGGTTTGCTGACATGGTACATAGCATGAGAGTCTCTATCTTGAGCCTAACCCAATTTAATAGCTATATGACTTGGGCAAGCTATATCCTTATCTTTAAAACGAAGATTGTAATGCTGTCTATCATAGGGAACATAAATACTGAAGGAGATAATACATGTAAAATACTTAGGAAAGTATCTAAATGTAGCAAGGGTACAATAAATTACATTCTCTGAGGTAATCTGACTTTCATATGTGCTGTGCTTAGTCGCTCAGTCATGTCCAACTCTTTGCGACCCCATGGACTGTAGCCCACCAGGCTCCTCTGTCCATGGGGATTCTCCAGGCAAGAATACTGGAGTGGGTTGCCATGCCCTCCTCCAGGGGATCTTCCCAACCCAGGGATCAAACCCAGGTCTCCCACATTGCAGGTGGATTCTTTACCATCTGAGCCACCAGGGAAGCCCAAGAATACTGGAGTGGGTAGCCTATCCCTTCTCCAGGGGATCTTTCCCAACCTAGGAATCAAATCAGGGTCTCCTGCATTCCAAGCAAATTCTTTATCACTTGGGCTACCAGGGAAGACCTGACTTCCATATAAAAAGCAATAATTGTAGAAACCATCATAATAAAGTCTCAGATACCTTTTCTAGTAGTTGAATTATTCTGATCACTTAGAAGAAATTGTTTCAATCAGAGAAAGAAAAAAAATGATTTAAAAAAATATGTCCCAGGCAAATGACAAGGATGAGTGACAACTAGCAGTGAAAGGCAAAGGAACATATAAGATGCTAGATGCATATGAATATACATATATTTAGCCTTCATTTAAACCTTATAATAACCCTGAAATGCATTTTCATTATACTGCTATGCATTACACTGTTTCTAGTATGTAATTAAGGAAACTGAGGTTCAAAAAACTAAAGAAATTTGACCAAAGTCACATGGTTAGCAAACAGCAAAACCAGGATTTAAATATATTTGCAAATTTGTATTTCATTATCACCCTTGAAAAATTAACTGACTTTTTGAAAGAAGTTCCAAATAGAAACTGAATTCTCTGTCCATGAATCTCTAAATAATTAAGAGATTTGCAATCATGCCTTCAGCTTCAAATGTTTCACTAACCTTTTTGTGAACTACAATACTTCCACAGCTGCTAGCCTAGCTCCACTAAAGGCATACACGGTCAGCATTTTCATTTTGAATGCTGTAGGGGCACTTTGTAACTCAGCTATAATCAATCTATGTTGGGCTGAGGTTTGTCATTAAAGGTCATGACTCAAGAGCAACTTTAAAATAAAAAATCCTTTTAGCCAACTAAAGTAGAAGCAAGGCACATGAACAGAGGCTGATTCTGCACCTGATTGTAATTCACAGCCAGGTGTCAGATTTAAGTATTTGCTTTATGCTTTCCAGAAGACAGCTGCTGTGTATTTTCAACTGCAAAAAATTTTTTTTAAAAAGCAAACGACAGGAGAAAATAATTACAAGTCCAGAGAGCTCAGCCAATGCCCTTATCCAAAGATGCTCTGAACATTCACTTCCATTTTCAAAAGGTTCATCATGCTAAAATTTCATCACCACAAACACTGCAGATATCAATGAAAGAAAATGAATATTAGAACACAGGTCAAAAATAAGTGAAATAAATATTCTGATCCTAAAATGGAAGATAACAATTTGACTGTGGTTTGAAGTATTTAATAACTCCAGAAGTATCTAAGAATAGATAAATTATAAGTATGAATATCTTTGACATGAAGCTCTGGAAAAAATTCTAAAATTGCAACGAAACCTAGAAGGGCAGTCCTACTGCCTTCTAATAAAGCCAGTTGTATTGTCAGGTACAAGAGGCTCAAGCAAATCATCCATGATCAGTGGTATACTTGTAAAACAGCTCTCCAAAAAATAAACCCTTGATTTGTATCAGTTGCCAATTTCTGGGGTGAAAAATACACCAACCCAAACCAATATCACTAGGAATGTGACACCACTAAAAGCAGAGTTGGATATATGTGTACAACTGACGCTGTTAAGCTGATGTTAGTTAGCTACAGCACATTGAGGGCTCAAATCAATAATCTACCACCAAAGGAAAGTAGAGTAATAAAAGCAAAGTTAACCTAAATAAAATCAGAAGGAAATAATAAAGATTAAGGAGGAAATAAATGAAAGAGAATAGTAAGATAACAGAAAAATCAATAAAACCAAAGATTGATTCCTTGAAAAGATCAACAAAATTGAAAATCCTTTGCCTAGACTAACCATGGAAAAAAGGGAGAAGATGTATTTTACAAAATTAAAAAAGATTATAATAAAATGGTATGCATGACTGTTTGACAAAAAATAAGTAACCCAGTAAATGCACAAATTCCTGAAAGATAGATACTTCTGAAACTGACTCAAAAAGGAATAGAAAATCTGATCAGATCTTAAAAAGAAGAGAGATTCAATCAGTAACTTTTTAAAAATCTCCAGAATAGTGAAAAGTTCAGTAACCAGATGGCTTCATTGAAGAATTCAAAACATTTAAAGGAGAATAAACACCAATCCTTCACAAACTCATAAAAAGACAAAAGGAAAAGACCTTTTCAAACTTATTATATGAGGCTTATGTTATCCTTATATTGAGACAAAAATAGTGGGGAAAAAAACACTACACATAAAAATTCTCAATACAAGCAAAGCTAATCCAGCAACACGTGGAAAAGATTCTAACTTATGAATAAGTGGGATTTATTAGGGGATTGACCAGTGGCTTCAACATTAATGTCAATATAATATAATATATTATTAGAATTAAGGGCAAAATTCACATCATCATCTCAATAGCTACATAAAAAGCATTTGACAAGATCCAGTACCTTTACATGAGAAAAATACCCAAAAATTAAGAACAGAAGTCAACTTCTTCAGTCTGAAAAACGGAATCTATGAAAAGTCACAGGTAGCATCATAATTAATGGTATAAGACTGAAATGCTTCCCTAATATCAGGGACAATACAAAGATATCTGCTTATGCCACTTCTATTCAACATTGTACTCAAAACTTTATGTAGGGAAACTAGGTATGAAAAAGATTAAGGCATCAAGATTGAAAAGGAAGAACTAAAACTCTGTTTATGGATAACATGACCTTGTACATAGAAAATCCTAAGGAAACCATTAAAAAACACTATTAAAATAAACGAGCTCAGTAAGGCTGCAGGATACAAAATCAATTTAAAATAACTACATACTAGCTAAGAAAATAAGTATGAAATTATGCAAATTACATTTATGATAGCAAGAAAACCAAAATACATGGCTATATATTTACCCAAAGAAGTACAAATGTATACACTGAAAACTTAAAAACATCTTGGATAGACATATAGATCAATGGAATGAAAATGACATTACAGACATAAATCCACACATTTATGATTTGATTTTTTTACACAGATGCTAAGACAATTCAATGAGAAAGAACAATCTTTTAAATAAGTGATAGCATGATAAATGGACAACTACAGGCAAAACCATGAAGTTAGACCTCCCTACATCACAAGAAAAACAAAAAGTAATTCAAAATATATCAAAGGTTGAATTATAAGAGTTGAACCAAAACTACCAGGACACAATTTTTATAGTGTCTGTATATTTGTGATGCAAGGTCTTGTAAAGGTTTTTACTGAAAACTACCATTAACCAGTCTTTCTTACTGACAATAAATTATTAATAAAATTTAAAAAAAGAGTTGAACTATAAAATTCTTGAAAGGAAACAAAGGACTAAATGCCCATGGTCTTGGATTGAGCAACAATTTTTTAGATATGCCACCAAAAGCACAAGTGACAAAAGGAAAAACAGAAAAATTGAACTACATGAAAGTTAAACACTTTTCTATTTCAAAAACTACCATCAAGAAAGTGAAAATACCACCCAGAGAATGGAGAGAAATTTTCACAAATCATATGTCTGATAAGAGAGTTGTATTGAGAACATACAAAGAAAATTTTAAATAATAAAAAAAGGTAAGTAACCTAATTAAATCAAAGGCAACAGATCTGAAGGAAAACTGTTTCTCCACTCACAACACTTAAGACATCAAATGTGTGGGTTTTTCCCCCACCTCAGCCAGTTTTCCAACCCTCATGATACCGAGTGTTCTATTATGTAATTCAACATTACTCCAGATGTAGAGTAAGATTCCACAGTCTTAACGGCTCAGTCTCATAAGAGTGTCCTGCTTCAGATGCCAATCACAAGCTATGAGTCCTCAGTTCAGTTCAGTTCAGTCACTCAGTCGCGACTCTTTGAGACCCCATGAACCACAGCACACCAAGCCTCCCTGTCCATCACCAACTCCCGGAGTCCACCCAAACCCATGTCCATCGAGTTGGTGATGCCATCCAACCATCTCATCCTCTGTCGAACCCTTCTCCTCCTGCCGTCAATCTTTCCCAGCAGCATCAGGGTCTTTTCAAATGAGTCAGCTTTTCGCATCAGGTAGCCAAAGTTTTGGAGTCTCAGCTTCAATATCAGTCCTTCCAATGAACACCCAGGACTGATCTCCTTTAGGATGGGCTGGTTGGATCTCCTTGCAGTCCAAGGGACTCTCAAGAGTCTTCTCCAACACCACAGTTCTAAAGCATCAATTCATTCGGCGCTCAGCTTTCTTTATAGTCCAACTCTCACATCCATACATGACCACTGGAAAAATTATAGCCTTGACTAGATGGAACTTTGTTGGCAAAGTAATGTCTCTGCTTTTTAATATACTGTCTAGGTTGGTCATAACTTTCCTTCCAAGGAGTAAGCGTCTTTTAATTTCATTGCTGCAATCACCATCTGCAGTGATTTTTGAGCCCAGAAAAATAAAGTCAGCCATTGTTTCCACTGTTTCCCCATCTATTTGCCATGAAGTGATGGGACCAGATACCATGATCTTAGTTTTCTGAATGTTGAGCTTTAAGCCAACTTTTTCACTTTCATCAAGAGGCTCTTTAGTTCCTCTTCACTTTCTGCCATAAGGGTGTCTAACTTGGCTGCAATTTCAGAGGTTCCCACAGCCTCCCACTGCATAGGTTCAATAATTTGTTGAAATAGCTCACAAAACTCAGGGAAACATCTACTTATGCTTACCAGCTTCTTACAAAGAATATTATAAATGATACAGATGAAAACCAAGATGAAGTCCATACATAGGAAAAGGTCCAGAAAACTTCTGAGTACAAAAGCTTTGGTTCCCATGGAGCTGGGGTGTATCTCCCTCCAACATCTGGATATATTACTGATCAACCCAGAAGTTCTCTGAACTCTGTATTTCAGGGACTGCATGGAGGCTTTCTCACATAGGCATGATCAATTATTAACTACAGCCCTCCTCTCTCCTCTCCCCATAGGATGCAGATGAGGTGGAAATTTCCAAATTTCTAATTATGACTTGGTCTCTGTGATAGCCCCTATCCGGAAGCTAGCCAGGAGCCCACCAAAGAGGTGCGTGATTTGAACACAAGACACTCCCTACAACACCGAAATCTCCAAGGGATTTAAAAGATCTGTGTAAGATGTTCCATTCAACATCATCGCTGAAGAAATTTAAGGGTTTAAGGAGTTCTGTACCAGGAACAACTAAGAGTTCTTATTACATTACAAGATTTGATCTGATTTATCTCTGAAGAAGACACACAATTACCCACTAGGCACATAAAAATGCACAAAATAATTAGTCATTTGTGAAATGTAAAGCAAAACATGAGATACCACTTCATGCCCATTAGGATGGCTATTTTTTTTAAAAAAAAGCAAACAATGACAAATGTTAGCAAGTATGTAGGCAACTGGAATGTTCATATCAATATATTGCTGGAGGGAATGTATAATATTGAAGCAACTATGGATTTTAATTTGGTATTTCCTGAAAATGTTACACATTGAGTTACCATATGACTCAGTAGTAAGATACCTATTCCTAAGTATATACCAAAGGGAAATAAAAAAGTAGGTCCTCACAAATACTTTTACACAAATGTTCATAGCAGCATTATCCATGAGAGCAACAAAGTGGAAAACAGCACATGTCTGTCAACTGATGAGTGGATAACAAACATGTGGTATATTGATACACTGGCATATTCAATAGTAAAAAGAATTGCTAATACATGTTATAACATGGATGAACCTTGAAAATACTATTCTATGGTACATAATTCCATTTACATAAAATTCCAGAAAAGTCAAATCTACAGAGACAGAAAGAATAGTAGTGGTTTCCTAGGGCTGAGAGTGGAGGGTATGGGGAATGACTACCAATGGCTACTGGCTTCTGCGAGAATAAAACTGTTGTTAAATTGGATTGTGGTGACAGTTGCATAACCCTGTAAATTTACCAACAAAACACTGAACTTTAAGCTTGAAATGCGTGAATTATAATATCTCAGTAAAGCTTTACAAACAAAAGTGAAAGCAGCTAACATTTACTGAATACTCATTAAGTTCGCAGCACTGTGCTATTTCATTTATATTTAATATTTCATCTAATCTGCACAACACTGAGTTAGGTATGATCATTTACTCCTTTGATCCTTAAGGTAAGGATCAAAGAAGTTAAGGATTCCTAGGCCCTAGGTCCCATAGCTGCTGCTGCTGCTGCTGCTAAGGAGTCGCTTCAGTCGTGTCCGACTCTGTGCGACCCCATAGACGGAAGCCCACCAGGCTCCGCCGTCCCTGGGATTCTCCAGGCAAGAACACTGGAGTGGGTTGCCATTTCCTTCTCCAAGGTCCCATAGCTAGTTAGTGGTAAAACTGAACTTGAACCTATGTTTGATTCCAAAGGCCACGTCTACAATTGAAGTCACTACCCTACACTGCCTGGATATCAAGAAAAAAGCAATCACTGAAGAATAAATGTACATAGTGAAAGTGTATAGAAAATAAGGGTCTGAAGACAGAACCTAGGGACACTGTAACTTGAAGGCAAATCAGAGGAATAACTCACAAACAGAATGAAAAAGATTAATAGAAAACAGAAATAAGAGTAGCTCCTTAAAAAGATATTAAATATATATCTGGTGCTGAGAATATAACAGTAAACAAGATGTAATTTCTGTCCTAAATATATGCTAGACAAAATAGACAAATAACTTTTAAAAATTGCAGCCAAAATTGAGATTTGTCTTAGCATTTCTAGAGTACAGTTTAATGCTTATTCAAGGATGTATCCACATGGATTTTAGGAAAGACAGCCAGAGGCAAAGTTGCTCTGCAAAAGCTGTTTCTAGCATCCCATTGTTAGTGTTTTTGTACTATTCCCTTTCCCAACATACATCTCTCCAAGCCCCTTTACGTTTCTGATGCTTAGTGGTCTATTTTTCCTGCTTCCACTGTTATCTGAAAAGAACCAGATACCAGTCATTTAAACCCCATTGTGAATGAGCTAGTATTATGTAAAACTGGTAGAAATAAGTGTCCAGTCTTAGGAAGATTTTTCTGAAATGTCAAGTGCTCAAAATTACATGTTATTTAGTTTGTTCCATTTACTGTGCACATACATTATATATATATATATATATATATATATATATATATATATATATATATATATGTGTAGATATACTATTTCTGGGGAAGGAGGATTGACTCAGGGATAAATATATGCTTAATACTTGGTTGACTGAATAGTTCAGTTCAGTTGCTCAGTCGTGTCTGACTCTTTGCTATCCCATGGACTGCAGTACACCAGGCCTCCCTGTCCATCACCAACTCCCAGAGTTTACTCAAACTCATGTCCATTGAGTCGGTGATGCCATCCAACCATCTCATCCTCTGTCATCCCCTTCTCCTCCCACCTTCAATCTTTCCCAGCATCAGGGTCTTTTCCAAGGAATCAGTTCTTTGCATCAGGTGGCCAAGTACTGGAGTTTCAGCTTCATCATCAGTCCTTCCAATGAATAGTCAGGACTGATTTCCTTTAGGATGGACTACTTGGATCTCCCTGCAGCCCAAGAGACTCTCAAGAGTATTCTCTGGCACCACAGTTCAAAAGCATGAATTCTTCGGCGCTCAGCCTTCTGTATAGTCCAACTCTTGACTGAACAGTAACTATGTTAATTTTTTCTCAAGTCTAGCTCATCTTTGTTTTCATACAGTTGTATTTAGATATAATTGACATACAGTGCTGTATAAGTTTAAGATGTACAAGCATAATGATTTGACTTACATACATCAAGAAATGGTTACCACAGTAAGTTTCATGAACCTCATCTCATATAGACATAAAATTAAATAGGAAACATTTTTGTGATGAAAACTCAGGATTTACTGTTAATAACTATCATATGTAACATATATCAGTGTTACTTATATTTACCATGTTGACATTAGACCCCTAGTACTTATAACTTATAAGTACTTATAACTTATAACTTAGTTACTTATAACTACAAGTTTGTACTTTTTAACTACCTTGATCCAATTCCCCTCCCAGCACACCCACCTTTTATAACTACAAATCTAATCTCTTTTATTTGAGGTTGTTTTTGAAGTTCAAATGATTACAACACTAGGTTAGCTCCTGGTATACAACATAGTAATTCAGTACTTCTGTGTATTTCAAAATGAACACCATGATAATTCTACTTATAATCTGACACCGTGCAATGATATTACCTAATTACTAGCTATATTATTCACACTGTATATTTCATAACTGATTTTTTTTTTTTTGGCTGCACTGCATGGCTTGCAGGATCTTAGTTCCCTGACTAGAGATTGAACCTGGGCCCTTTGCAGTGAGAGTACAGAGTCCCAACCTCTGTAACTTTTTCAAGTAGAAGTTTGTACCTCTTAATCACTCTCACTTATCTGTCTCATCCACCCACCCAGTTCCCTCTGGCAACTACCTGTTTTTATCTATCATTCTGTTTCTCTTTTGTTAAGTTTGTTCATTTGTTTTTTAGATTTCACATATAAATGAAATCATACAATATGTGTCACTCTGCACCTGACATACTTCATTTAGCATACTGCCCTCTAGGTTCCTCCATGCTGTCACAAAGATCAAGATTTCTTTCTTTGTATGGCTAATATTCCATTCTTTGTGTATGTGTGTATGTATAAATATATCTCACACATTTTCTTTATCCATTCATCTCTTGGTGGGCACTTAGGTTGCTTCTATATTTTTGCCTCTGCAAATAATGCTTCAACAAATATAGGGTTGCATATACCTTTTTGAACTACTGCTTTCATTTTTCTAGATAAATACACAGGACAGAAATTGCTGGCATATATGGTAGTTCTATTTTTATTTTTTGAGGAATCTCCATATTATATTCCACAGTGATTTCACCAATTTATATTCCCACAAAAAGCTCATGAGGGTTCCATTTCTCTACATCCTCACCAATACTTGTTATTTGTTTTCTTTTTCATAAGAGCCATTCTGAGAGTTGTGAGGTGATAGTTCTGTTTTAATTTGCAGTTTCCTGATGATTAGCAATGTTGAGCATCTTTACATATGTCTATTGGCCATATGTGTGTCTTTGTTAGAAAAATGTCTATTCAGGACTTCTACCCATTTTTCAATTAGGTTGTTTTGTTTTTTATGTCAAATTGTATGAGTTCTTTGTATATTGTGGATATTGTGCTCCCTTAAAGAGTGGAGTCTCTATTTCCCACAGTCCTCTGGCTCTCCTAAAAATAAGCCCTGCTGGCTTTCAGAGACCCGTCTTCCAATGCATGAGCCCTAGGTTGGGGAGCCCAATGTGGAACTCAGACCTCCCACTCCTTGGGGAGAATCTCTGCAACTGTAATTATCCTCCTATTTTTGAGTAACCAGCTAGGAGTATGTGTCTACATTATATAGGATCTTTGCCCCTCCTACCCTTCTCATTATGGTTCATTCTTCATATCTTGAATTATAGATCTTTTCCGCTAGTCTTCAAGTCATTCTCACCAATAGTTACTCTATAAATAGTTGTAATATTGGCATGCCCATGGGAGCAGGTGAGCTCAGGGTCCTCTTACTCTACCATCTTGGGCACTCCCTCCATATCTGTGTCAATTTTATAATTATATTTCATGATATTCCCCAGGAAGACAAAAGTAGGTTTATTTACTGCCCTTCCTTCACCAAAAACCAGAGAAAATTATAATTCCCTTCTCAACACAGTTATGATTTTTAAATTCAAAATTTAGCAATTATAGCTTCATTTTTATCATATCAATTCTATATCACTGGTAGGGTGAAAATTATGGGCTTACAAATATACTGTATCATTCCCTCTCTCAGAGAAGGGCTTCTTGTAATTTTTTAAAGTCTGTGCTAGTTGAACTATACCAGATGAGCGTTGTATCCCTTAGAGAATGCAGATCTCTGTAGGTATGTTTTCTGACACCATTTGAGGGGATAAAGTAGGAAGGAAACTATGATCACTGTATCTTCAATATTCTATTGAATAAAGAATAACTATCTCTACACAGTTGGCCGAGTCCTACAGTTCCTTTTTTAGGCAAAGTTCCCTTTGTACTCAGTAGGAGCTTTCTCTGCATGAGGATTCCTAGCTCAGTAGAGCCTGAACTTAAAACAAATATCCTTCACCCCTCTATAGGCAAATCCTCAGACTCAAGCAATAGGGTAAATTAGAAACGAGTTTCTGGTGAAAAATACTTTCGCACTCGTTGAACATGCTGAAACTTATAATGGAAATTACCACCTTAAAATTGTATACAAAGCAAAGTCCTCAACTCACAACTTTCCAGGAAAGCCGAACATAAGGGAACAGGGCTTATCTGCTGGAAAGACAGAGCAGAGGACCACCTGTATTGCTGAGAGGGTCACCAGTTGGCATGCTTACCCCTTTAACTATATTCTACTTGACCTCTTTGGGTCTAAAATGCTTACAACATTGGATTCCTAGGAAGGACTTAATATGAACTGCACATTTACCACATCCCTACATTCACGGTATAAACCTTTCAGATCTCACAACAACCTAATGAGGTACGCATTACTTCCACTACTTTTAAAATGAGTAGGTACAATAAGTTCAACAAGTCCAAGGCCACACAACTAACAAGTAGCAGAGACAACATTAAAATATCATGTTCTAGAGTCTATGTTGATAACATACCTTCAGACTGCTGCTGAGACTAAGCTCAGAAGGGGAAACAGTGAATTTGCCTGTAAGTTTCAAATAGCTGATCTGGCAGGTGAGAGTGGGAAAATGGGAAAAAAAAAACCTTTATTTGTTTAAAGAAAGATCCCTTTAAAATGCTGGAGACCTTAAATATTAAAGTAACCTGCTCTACAGAGGATTTCGTGGAGGCCAAGGGCTTTTGTTCATGTAACACCATGAGAAGTTGTGCCTTCTGCCCATCCTATAGCTCCTGCTGACTTGCAAAGGAAATATTTATCCCATTTCCAACCTCCAACAAATACTACTGTTCAAAGTTTCTAGAGTTTTCCTTAGAAATGATTCAGTAAAACAGAGGCATATACAGGAGGTTACAGGTACATCTACACCTAGACCTTTAATGTTTTTTAATAAAAGGTTTTGTAAATTGGATTATTTCCTGCTTTTGACTTGTGTTATAGTCCACATTAGACATTTATCTTAATTTTTGACCACTGTTATTTAAACTTCTGTACTTTTCCTTTCAAGCTTGGTATCTTTTTCAGTAGGCAATGATCTATAAATAAACATTTATATATACACAAAATGAGTCAGCACAGAATACTAGCTTTTCCTTGAAGTTCTATCAAATCATTGCCAAATGGACAATTTCAGGAAATTTGCCTGTTCTCACTTGCAGGGCAGGTATTACCATACTTCCCACAAAATACAGTATCAACTCAAGGCAGACAAATAACATTTTCCATCCATCAGTCAAGTGCTTTCATTTCGCCGTTTTATCTGCTATACAAAAGCTACTTGTTTACTGGGTACTCTTATCTTTTCGCGGCATGAACTGTCCTTACGATAAAGAAAGCCCAGAATTTTGACAGTGCATGGAGATTTGGTTTTGATTTGAAACCAAGTCAAGATTTCACTTTGATTCTCTTCTCTTAGATGTTTATATTTCATACAAAACCATAATAACAACCCTGGCCTGAACTGCAAGCATCTCTCTCTACTATGGGAAGAAGTAGAAATATCTCCTGAGTAGCTCACCAACAATAAATTAATCTCTGAGTTTGTCAAGGGATTTTCTCTGAGTAATAAATGATCTGATACGATTGGAATTGCTGACACCTAGTCAAAGCAATATAAAAAGGGAACAGTCTATTGACTCTTGAGCATTTCACTTTAGAAATAACACTCAATAGACGTCAAAGGGTAAAATGAAAGCATCATCTTTTTCAATTGCCAAATGACAAAGATGCTCTATTTAGAAGGAACCGAAAGGCCCATCTTCCCACAAATCTCTCCCCTACCATCATATCAAGTTTACTGAACATTCTGCAATCACTAACCCCTCTCAGAACTGCTAAAAGGAGATACAGTCATTTTACTCATCTAAGCTAAAACCGTATTACCTAAGTTGGGTATTTGTCTTCTATGTCACCATTAAACACTATAACTCCCTCTCTCATGACATTTATCATGCTGTATTGTGACTGTTTATCTCTTCTGACTCACATGTAAACTCTTAGATCCTTGAGAAAGGGAGCCAAATTAGGCTGCATTTCCAGTGCCTAGAACAGTAACCAAGGTCAACTAAGTCATATATTTGCATAGTAAATATTTCAGAAACATGTAACTGAATGAAGAGAAGTAATGAAGATACAAAAGGATAGGAATACATTCATATTATTAAGCCATCATCATCCAAGAACACAAAGCAAGCCCCTAAAATGAAGGTGACAAACCAGTCAGTTTTCAAGTTACATGTAGTCCATGGATGAGCATTGAAAATGTCACATTTTTTCCCCCCAAAAAATACTTCTATCTTTTTCATGAGAAGCTAGAGGGTAGATCAATCAATACAGGGTCAATAATCCTATATGGAAATGTAATATATTGTCAATAATCCTATCTGTTGTCCCCATCAGATGAGGAATGGGCTTGCCTTTTGTTTACAGTCCCAATGGGACCCATTTTATTGCTTTATGCTATTAATAGCTGCTTAGTCAATATAACTATTTGAGGTTGTGCCCTAAAGGAAGAAGATACGAGACAAATATGCTATGAACATCAGGAGGGAGAGAAGAGAATACGTCACCAAATTATAACATGAGAACCACCACCACTTCATAAAGGCTTTGGGCATCTTGCACAAAGGAGCAGCAATACTAAAGAAAACCTCTGCATTACTTCATAATTTTTAAGTCAGTCCTATAAAGAGGGATGACCATAGGACCAAGTGTTAAAATAGCCTCTTCCTTTATAGATTATGATGCAATATTTAGACTAACTTAGAACTTCACATGACAAACATTATTGTCACTGAAGAGAAGGTTTCAGTTAATGTCGAGGCTGAAAATAGGGAAAGTGGCTCAGATGGTGTTTGCCCAATTAAAGAGCCAATCAGTAATTTCTTTTCATGAACCTTGGAATATAATTTTGCTTTCCTCCATTCACATGCAAATGCATTATTTCAAGTGAACAAAAAATGCACAAAGAAAGAAATTCAAACATTATGTATCCTAATACTAGGGTTACAACATGCCAAGTAAATTTTTTTTTATAAAGCTTTTGTTTCAGCTTTTGTTGAATAAGACAGCTGTTTCTATTCATCCAAGGATTTTTCTTTCTTTCCTATTTTTTTTTAGAAGAAACTGGTGACTGTGATTACAGCAGAATGTCTTCCTAAATCATATTCAAAATAGCAAAATTTTCTTTTAAACTATCATTGACAAATGTAAAGTGTTTCTACAACAAAGTTAAATTTCATAAACTCAAATGTTCCTTAGAAGCAACCAGCACTACAGAAATCATTTCTATGTATTTTTTCTTTTTTTCTTTCAGGTGGAAAACTAAAAGACATTAGAAAAAAAAGTTAAGAATAAAAATGTTTGCTCCAACAAGATTTGGGGATACTTCCATGTATCATTAAAGCTAGTAATATTTCTATTTAAGGACTAAACATATTGCTTCCAATGTGAAATAATTTGATTAGCTTCCTCATTACTATTAGAGGCTATATAAAACAGGAAATGTGAGGAAGATAAAAAAAATGCTTGAAATGAGAAAATATATATTCAACCTATCAGGAAAAATAAATTGAAACCATGGAAATATTCAGTTGTGCTTTAAACTTTCCATTTTTCTCTGTTCTTTCCAAAAAATTAATGTTTTAACCTAAATAACTGAATAAAAAGCTGTTCTCCATAACTGTATTTTTAGGACTTGAATAAAAACAAACATACCTTTTTGACAATATTATTGTGATTTTTTACTTTAATTTATAAGGACTTATTGATTTCAGAGGACATTCTCTTTGTCATGGTAGAAGTAAGAAATGTTCTTTCAAAATCCCAGATGTTTGTTGAATACCACCTGTGTTTTAATAACAAGAGAAATAATATATCATTTATTGAACATTTACTAGGTACCTTGCTAATTCTATTTCTAAACTTTTACATAAATTAATTGGTGTTATCACAGTTCTAGGTTCTTTATAGTTATTTTCTCATGATAGGTATAAATCATACCTATCTCATAATATATCTACATACATAGATATATATCTGAATATAGATGTATATCTCAACATACGTATAGTCACATTTTGTTGAGTGTAAAATGGGCATAATAACATCTACATCATAATGTGGCTATATATACACACACACACCAGAACAGAATATAAAATTATCTCCATTTTACACATAAGAAAACTGACACAGAACACTAAAATAGCTAACAAAATATCACATCACTAATCAATGGTAAAAATAATAATTTGATCCATGCCTCTCAAATTCCAAAGCTCATTATCATTCTATTTAGCTATAGGAACTTACACTTTGATCAATGGCTTTCATCTTTTAAATATGAAAGTGCTGTTTTCCAAGTAATGAGGCTGAATTTTAAGAGAGTCATACTCTTTCATTTTATTACCTTTGTGACCACAAGAGTACCAGAATCTTTATGGAACAGAAATAATTCTGTTAAGATATACATCTGGGTTAAGTGAGATGATTTGGATGAGAGATGTGGTCCATGTCTTTAAAAGGAAAAGGAAAAAGAAAAGGATTTAAACTGGGGCCTTCTAGCAAGCAGAAACTGCTTAAACTAGACAAGTTCAAGACAGCTACCTGGCCAAACCACCAAAAATTGAATCTTGGCTTCCAAAAAATGTGTGACAAGGCCAAACTATTTTTTTTTTTCTAAAGGCAATCAACCAAACTCTGCTTTATCATACCACAGTTGCCTTTTTCTCAGGCAGTTAGGGCGTGAGACCTCATCTCCTTTGTCTCACTCATAGAACCAAATAGATGATGACCATCAAGAAATACAAATCAAAATTACTTTAGTTAGATTCATTGACAAAGAGAGATTTATAAATATGATGATGGGCTATCAAAACAAAGCTGTCCACATCTTCATTTTTCATTTTATTCTTGAGATCAATATGCTCCTTCAATCATCTAACCTAGGGCAACTCCTAAATTTTCTACTGAACTGCATTCCTTCAGTATGAGAGCAACTTGTTAGTAGGAACACATCCTTTCCTTACAAGTCTAACAAAAAGCTCAAATTCTATCTTTCATTTGAGACTCAATATCACAGATAACAATTTCCTCATCTCTAAAGTTAACATAATACTAACCTCATGGGGAAGCTATAATCAGTAAATGAGATAATGCAGTGATTCACAAGTATTTATTTTTTAACCCCAGAACTGTTCTTCAAATTAAAGCTTTATGGGGAAGCCCAGTTTATACAACAGAAAAATGCAGAGCAGTTCTTGAAACCATTTGGGTAGAGGAGGAATTCAAGAGGAAATTTCAAAATCATTGTGATTATGTATAAAAAATTTCTAGTATTTGACATATATATACAAGAGCAAAAAATAAATGGCAGCAATTATTATTGCTTGAACAGTTTCTTTCAAATCAGCAGTTAAAAAGAAAACTTGATCCATGGCTGTAAGGTTGAAAGCAAAATATCTTTTGGCCCTTTTGCCTCACAACTTTGGTCTAGAAAATGTTGACCTCAAATCTCTATCTCTTCCAAATCAGACTACAACTTAAATGCACTATGGCAGTTTACTATTTAACATAATTGTATCAAAAATTTACCATTAGCACAAATTATCTTCAACATAGTTTTTTGTGTTGAAAAGTTTATGAAGTATGGTGAAAACTGCCCTGAATCTGACTTCTAATTGGAATTCTACTGCTTATTATTGAATGAAAATCTTTAGCATTGAAACATGTATATTATCTAGGGTGAAACAGATCACCAGCCCAGGTTGGGTACATGAGACAAGTGCTCGGGCCTGGTGCACTGGGAAGACCCAGAGGGATCGGGTGGAGAGGGAGGTGGGAGGGGGGATCGGGATGGGGAATACATGTAAATCCATGGCTAATTCATTTCAATGTATGACAAAAACTACTGTAATGATGTAAAGTAATTAGCCTCCAACTAATAAAAATAAATGGGAAAAAAAAGAAAAAAGAAAAATTAAGAAGAAAAATATATATAACTAAATCACTTTGCTGTACATCTGAAATGAATACAACATTGTAAATAAACTATACCTTCAATTAAAAAAAAAAACTAGAAAACGAAAAAAAAATAACTTCTAAATTTATTGTTTTTCTTCTGTCACAGAGGTTATCATACTTTTTCCATGAAGGATCAGATACTAAATACTTTTTGTTCTGAGGACCATAAAGTCTGTTGTAACTACTCAACTCAGCTGTTGTGGTACCAAAGCATGAATAAACAATGCATAAGCAAACAGGTATGGTTATATTTCAATAAAAGTTTATTTACAAAAACAGGTGATAGGTTAGATTTGGCCTATCAGTCATAGTTTTCCAAACCTTGCATTAGAAACAATAGGGTTGGACCAGATTATTAATCTCAAACGTGGCTAGACATCAAAATACTTTGGCAGAGTTTTTGTAAATTACAGATTTCTGTACAATATACCACCCCCATAAACCTTCTGAATCAAAATCGCTAGGGTTAAGACCCCAAAATTTCTAAGACTCAGACTCCTGGAATAATTAAAATACAGGTCTGTAGACAATCTTAAATTATCACTGGACTAGATGATTTCTAGCATTCCAATTCTAACATTCTTTGATAAAGAGTGATTCTCACCAGTGGTTTTGATCCAAGTTTGACATACTTAAAAATACAAAGTGTACTGAAATAATATCGCTGCTTTTGATGAGCAAAATTTTGAGAATTTATTATCATTTGGAAGGTATCAGTATATTAGTTTATGTCAGAAAACTGTGCAGAAAACATGAATATGTTATAAGCATTACTGCTCTTAAAAATAAAAAACAGTATTTCTTGGGTTTCATTTTCTGAAGCATTTCTCTTACAGCAGTGGCTGTCAAGCTTTTTGATCTCAAGAAGCCTTAACATTCTTTAAAATTACTAAGAGTCTTAAAGACCTTTTCCTTATGTGGCCTTAGACAAAACTTGAACTTATCTATTTATATTTACTATACTAGAAGCTAAAACTGAAAAAAAATATATTATTTTAATAATAAACCGATTGTATGATCTTGTCCTTCATACAGATGAAAAACGTATGTTCCAAACACAGGGAACACATATAATCCCATCACCTATATTACTATTCATGGGATGATATAAATATGACTATACTTTGATCTATAAGTGAAAATTTTGGCTGCCATCTATGATTCATACAGGTACTAGAGATGATTTCCATATCTGTGTGCCACTACATACCAATAATTACCCAGGTACCCTTTCTCTTCAGCAAAGAAATTATTACTCCATTCCTCAAATATAAGAATAATTTCTATTCCAGAATCTTATTTTGGGTGTGTTTCCTCCTATTCTCTGATATTCTGCTAAATCCAACCAAAAGATGTAGGACATGTTGTACTCCATGCATGTCAGTTTCATGAAGCAAGAAGGAAATGCATTCAGATGGGATAAACTGAATATATTTGGCTAATCAGACTCTTTAGTATTTGTCCATCAGAGAGGTTTCACATGATATTGTTGCTTTAATTAATTACCATCTTGCCAGACATCAGAGGAGTAGAAGAGGAAGAAAGAGAAGGAGGAGGTCAGAGAGAGGAAGAGGATGTATATGGGGAAGAAGGGGAAGACAATGGAAAAGGAAGAGGTTAGTAACAAGAGATACTAAAGAGTATACCCTTACATAAAACTTGCGGTCAGCCATTCCAGTTAAAAAGCAAGCCTTTTGAGGAAATCAAACTGCAGAGGAAACTTAATAGTGGTTACCTAAACAACTGAATCTAGATATGTATAAATATGAATGATCAAACACATTCATTAGAACATGACAAAAGCCAACACCATCAGTTCAGTTCAGTTCAGTCGCTCAGTCATGTCCAACTCTTTGCGACCCCATGAACCACAGCACGCCAGGCCTCCCTGTCCATCACCAACTCCCAGAGTCCACCCAAACCCATGTCCAATTGAGTCGGTGATGCCATCCAACCATCTCATCCTCTGTCGTCCCCTTCTCCTCCTGCCTTCAATCTTTCCCAGCATCAGGGTCTTTTCAGATGAGTCAGTTCTTCACATCAGGTGGCCAAAGTATTGGAGTTTCAGCTTCAACATCAGTCCTTCCAATGAACACCCAGGACTGATCTCCTTTAGGATGGATTGGTTGGATCTCCTTGCAGTCCAAGGGACTCTCAAGAGTCTTCTCCAACATCACAGTTCAAAAGCATCAGTTCTTTGGCACTCAGCTTTCTTTATAGTCCAACTCTCACATCCATACATGACTACTGGAAAAACCATAGCCTTGACTAGACGGACCTTTGTGGACAAAGTAATGTCTCTGCTTTTTAATATGCTGTCTAGGTTGGTCATAACTTTCCCTAACCAACACCATAAAAGAGGACAAAAATAAACAAAAAGAATAACTCAAAAGGAAATAGGCAGTTCAGAAAAGGGTTTTTTTTCCTATTACAAGAAATCAATTAATATAATTTACACAAAAGAGAAAAAATATGTACAGCTTAAAAGTCATTAAAAAGCAAATGCCAATGTCACCACCCTCTGAATCAAGTAATCAAATATTGCTGGTACACTAGAAAGCTCCCTCCCAATATCCTCTTCCTGTCCCTCCTTGGAAAGGAAACCAATATCTTCATTCATATGATTATCATGCTTTACTTTCTGTACAATTTACCATATATCCATTCATTACTAAAAACTACAGTTTAGTGTTTTTAGTTTCTGAAATTTATATAAATGGGATAATACTGTATACATTTTCAATGACTTGCTTGCCCAGTATTATACCAGGGAAATATATTCTCATTGCTGTAGGTAAGAGTAGTTATCCATTTTTTTCCTATAGAGTATTATTAGGAGGGCATGGCAACCCACTCCAGTACTCTTGCCTGGAGAATCCCATTGCCAGAGGAACCTGATGTGCTATAGTTCACAGGGCCACAAAGAGTCAGTTTTCCCCCTAATGTTTATTTTATAAACTTTATAAGTTTAAGTCTTATTTAGGTCTTTAATCCATTTTTCAATGCATGAAGAATGCAATTTCATTTTTTTTCATATGCATATCCAGTTTCCCTAATACAAATTTTTGGGCAAAGGACACTGTCTTCATTGTGTGATTTTGGCACCCTCATACAAGACCACTTGACCACATACAGGAGGGCTTATTCTGGTCTCTCTGTTCTCTTCCATTGGTCTATAATTCTGTCTTTATGCAAGTACAATATTGATTTGATTACTATAACTTTGTAGCATGGTTTGAAACCAGGAATTGTGAAGTCTCCAACCTTGTTCGTTTTTCAAGATTGTTCTGACTATTCCAGGTCCCTTGAGATGCCATATGAATTTTAGGATGGAATTCTCTACTTATGCAAAAAAAAAAATACTAGTGGTATTTTGATAGGGGTCGCATTTAATTCAGAGATTGCATTGGGTAGTACAAACATTTTAAGAATATCAGGTCCTCCAGTCTATGAACACAGAATAACTCACTATTTGTTTCTATCTTCTTTAATTTATCTAAGCAATGTTTTATCATTTTTAGTTATACAAGTGTTTCACTTTCTTGGTTAAGTTTATTCCCAGATGTTTTCTTCTTTTTTATTCTATTGGGAATGTGATCATTTTCTTAATTTCTTTCTTAGATGGTTATTAGAATATAGAAATACAATTAATTTTTGAGTTGACATATTCTGCAGTTTAGTTACTGTTTATTAGTACTAACAGGGGTGTTTATGAAATATTCAGGTTTTTCTACATATAAAGCCATGTCACCTGCAAACAAAGATTAGTGTACTTCTTCAGTCCCGTCGTGGATGCTATTTTTGTTTTCTTGCCTAAATACTGGCTAGGACTTCCAATACTGTGTTAAATAGAAGTGGTGAGAGCAAGAGTTCTTTCCTTATTGAAAGAAAACACCTTTCAATTTTTAAGCACTGATTATGATGTTAGCCATAGGCTTCTTTAATATGAAAATTATTATGTTGAGGTAGTTTGGCCTTGTACTCCTAGTTCATTGAGACTTTGAATAATGAAAATGTCTTAAATTTGTATAATGTTTTTCCACATCAATTGAGACATTCATGTTGGTTTTGTCTTTCATTCTGCTAATGTGCTGTATTACATTGTAGGCCTTGTGATCTTATATTGATTCCAAATTTATAAGGTTGTAAATGCAGCATCTTTGATTATGTCCCAGGTTTTGTTCCAGATAATGGGTATTTTCCTTTAACTAGTTTTTCCTCAATAAACAACATTTTGTCAATTTTATTAGTCATTTTGAAGACCAAATTCTGACATTGCTGATCTTCTCTATTGAATGGTTATTTTCCTTTTCATTAAATGGCTTCCCTGCTGTCTCAGACAGGAAAGAATCTGCCTGAAATGCAGGAGACCTGGGTTTGATCCTCGGGTTGGGAAGATCTCCTGGAGAAGAGAATGGCAACCCACTCTTGTATTCTTGCCTGGAGAATTCCATGGACAAAGGAGCCTGGAGGGCTACAGTACATGGAGTCTCAAAGAGTTGATCACAACTGATACTTCTCTTACTTTTATTATTTGCTTCCATCTACTTTATTTGGTATAATTCTAATGGCATTTATCTAGTTTTAAACATATATCCATATATTATAATTTTGCAATGAAATTGCTTCTATAATATATACACTTAAAGTGAAAATTTTCCTTCTAAATTCCAACTGAACTGATTGTCATGATCCTTAATATAGTTTGTTTTCATTCTGTGCAAACTACTCTCTGGTATCCACTGTGATTTCTTCTTTTTTTTTTCATTTTTTTTCATTTATTTTTATTAGTTGGAGGCTAATTACTTTACAATATTGTAGTGGTTTTTGTCATACATTGACATGAATCAGCCATGGATTTACATGTATTCCCCATCCCGGTCCCCCCTCCCACCTCCCTCTCCACCCGATCCCTCTGGGTCTTCCCAGTGCACCAGGCCCGGAGCACTTGTCTCATGCACCCAACCTGGGCTGGTGATCTGTTTCACTCTAGATAATATACATGTTTCAATGCTGTTCTCTTGAAACATCCCACCCTCACCTTCTCCCAGAGTCCACAAGTCTGTTCTGTACATCTGTGTCTCTTTTTCTGTTTTACATATAGGGTTATCATTACCATCTTTCTAAATTCCATATATATGTGTTAGTATACTGTAATGGTCTTTATCTTTCTGGCTTACTTCACTCTGTGTAACGGGCTCCAGTTTCATCCATCTCATTAGAACGGATTCAAATGAATTCTTTTTAATGGCTGAGTAATATTCCATGGTGTATATGTACCACAGCTTCCTCATCCATTCGTCTGCTGATGGGCATCTAGGTTGCTTCCATGTCCTGGCTATTATAAACAGTGCTCCGATGAACATTGGGGTGCACGTGTCTCCTTTTAAATGTGGATTTTGATTTTTTTTTTAAAAAGTTTCCATACATATGAGGTTTTTCTAGCTATCTTTATGCAATTTATTTTTAGTTCAATTTCACTGAGGTCAGAGAACATGCATCTTTTAAAATTGAAACTTGCATTATAGCTCATTATATGGTCAATTTTGAATATTTTATGATTTAAAAGGTTATACTATTTATTAGTTGGACATAGTGTTACATAGATGTCTACTAGTTCAAGGTTATTAACTGTGCTATACAAAACTTTTCTATATTCTTTATGACTTAACTTTTTGACCTATCAATTTAGAGAAATACGCTATAATATCCTACCATGACTATGGATTTCATCTGCACACTATTGTTCTGCAAATGTGTGCATTATATATTTTGAGGCTATGTAATCAAGTGTTACATAACATCATAGTGTTGGTTTCCTAGTGAAAGCAACACTTTCATTATAGT
The DNA here is from genome assembly GCF_023699985.2 of Odocoileus virginianus. Lineage (NCBI taxonomy): Eukaryota > Metazoa > Chordata > Mammalia > Artiodactyla > Cervidae > Odocoileus > Odocoileus virginianus. The sequence continues at coordinate 503,150 of NW_027224329.1, read as the reverse complement.
AATTCTTTCTTTCCTTTTATAGATTACTTTTGATAGCAGTATAACATTATATTTACTCTTTTGATTAGTATTCAATGATATAACCTATTTCACCCTTTTAATTTAACCTTTTTATATACTTATGTTTAAAACTATTCCTGGTATAAACTGAATGTAGTTGAACTTTTCAATCCATTCTAAGAAATTTAGTCTTTTAACAGGAATGCTTAGCCTATTTACATTTAATATATATTTAATTTATATTTTAGCACATATTGGGCTCATATATAACATTTATTTTACCCTGCTCCAGCTTATTTTCTTTTTTCCAGTTTTAATTTCTTTGAAGTTGCTTTTCTTTCTTGTTGCTACATTATTCTTTCCATTAGTTTAAATGATACACACTCCATTTGCATTCTTATAGTGGCTTCTCTAGAAATTATTGTGCGCATATTTAACTCATTCAGTTCTAAAGGGGATCAATATATCTTCCCTTCTTCCAGACGATATGAAAGATGTAGAACACATTAATTAATCTGTCATCCACTCAGTTTGTATTTCTCCTTCAGTTGTGAAAAATACATTCATTGAGCATATTCTTCTAGGCTGTGTATTAATTTATTTTGCCACATTGAAAATATCACTCCACTGGCTTTTGGCTTCCATTGCTGCTATTGAGAAGTCAACTGTTAATTCAAACATTACCTTTTTTCATGAATATATTTTGCCTTTGAAGGTTTCCTATACTTTTTTATCTTTAGTGATCTATACTTTCATTATGCTGTACTGAGTGTTCAATTAATTTTTCTCTTTCTTGGGATTTCTAAGTTTTCTTAAGTATTTTTTTAATTAGTATCTTTAATTAGTTTTGGAAAACTCAGCTATTATGTCCTTAAATTCTGCCTCTGGTTTTTTATCTTACTCCTCCATTAGCCTCATTAAATGATAACTCCCCTTTCAAAGATGTGATGAAGAACATTATTCATAACTCTGAGCTGGCCTTTAAATGCAACACAAACAGACCTACTGTGGAAGAGGACAAAACAGAAGCAAACTATAAGAGTGACTCCTAACTGACCATCCTACATTTAATTTTGATTAAAGGATAAGGACCTAGACTCAAAGGAAAAAAAAATATGGCCACAGCTTCACTTATCTCTCCAGACAGACTATGAAGAAAAAGCCAGTGGTGGAGAAGGCCGTTGATAATTCTTATAGCTGTTTGGGAGAAGAGGGTGCTTAGAAACTGAGTAATATGTTTTCTGATCAAAGGAGGAACAGCATAATAGTAGTTTCCGAGATGAAAAAAAGCAGAAATATGAACTGCTTTTTAGGGGGTTGCTGAATGTGGTCGTGGTGGTGGTGGTGAAGTTGTGAAGTCATGTCCAACTCTTAACAGCCCCATGGACTGTATCCCACTTGGCTTCTCTATTCATGGGATTAGTTCCTGAGATGATTGAAAGCAGAAGTATGAATTGCTTTTTAGAGTGTTTCCAAGTGTGGCCCTAGCTATTGGCAACTGAGGCTAAGCTTCACTAGCAAAGATATTATTTTTTTGTATGATTCCAAATATTTAATGTTATTCTTTATATACATCCTTATTGTCAAATTCTTCACAATGAGCATGCATTAAGAATTTATATCAATCAAATAAACTTAGAGTATCAACCCACTTCAGTACATTCTGCATAGTAAGCCCTCTATTACTGCATGAGTGAAAAGGAAACAGATAGAATTAAATGAGATTTTTAACATTCTTACATAAAAATCTATTACAATAGAATTCAAGTTTTATTTTTTAATCAAAGAATTTCTATTTCCTATTAGAAAACAAAGCTTTGATGAATATGGTTAGAATTACAACAGGTAACACTATTGGCAAGTTACCACTAGCAAGGTATGTGCTAAGCATATCACAGTCTTTATCTCATTTATTCCTCAAACTTATATTTTGAAACAAGATTATACCCAGTTATAGATTTGGAAGTTGGGGCACACAGAAGGGAAAGAAGATTTGTCTTCAGATAGCCCGCCCTCTTAACAACTACCCTATACATATTAATTATTTTTTGACACTGAAAAATCATAATTTACATTGCATTCTTCCAGAGATTGCTCAGTTCAGTTCAGTTCAGTGGCTCAGTCATGTCCAACTCTTTAGCAAAGATATTAAAATATGTTCTAATAAAAATCAATCACGTTCTCATATTTCAATAATCACCTTTGCAGTTATATCAAAATGGCTGCATTTTAATAATATTGCATCCACTTGTTTTACATTTAAGACCTACAAGCTTCAGATAATTTAGGAAATCATTTTATGTCAAAATGAGAAAGTCTCACTCTAAAGTGCCTGATGTAAGGGTAACATGGTTTTCAAAATTAAATTTTTTGTGTAAAGAAAAAATAATGCAGGGACATGAAGCTATCAAAGTGTAATATTGACACATACTTGCGATAATAATTTTTTTTTAGTATACTAGGGCAAAAGACAAACTGTCAAGAGGTAGAAGAAACAGTAGTGAGCAAATAAACATATAAAACTTATTGGTAAGATTCATTCATTAGGATGCTTACTGTAAACACAGTAACAATCATGAGCTAAACTGCTAATAATTACAGATGGGAAGTGGATGGTGTGTGTGGGGGGGGAGTGTTTTATTCTCTGTATATATGTCTGTTTCTGTACCACTATGAATCGTGGTGAGGTGAAGTTCTGCAATCTATTAACTGATTCCTGAAGTTCATCCTGACGAATGTTGAATTTTGTAAAAATAAGTTGTATATCTATTGGTCATATGTTCTTTCTTCCTTAATCTAATGTAATGAATTACATAATTTTAAATTTTTTACTTAATCAATTTATTTCAATTGGAGGGTAATTACTTAAAATATTGTGGTAGTTTTTTGCCTAAACATTGACATGAATCAGCCACAGGTTTACATGTGTCCCTCCATCCCAAACACACATCCCATCTCCTCCCCCATCCCATTCCTCTGGGTTGTCCCAGTGCACCAGCTTTGAGTGCCCTGTTTCATGCATCAAACTTGGACTGGTCATCTATTTCACATATGGTAATATACATGTTTCAATGCTATTCTCTCAAATCAATCCCACCCTTGCCTTCTCCCACAGAGTCCAAAAGTCTGTTCTTTACATCTGTGTCTCTTTTGCTGTCTTGCATATAGGGTTGTCATTACCATCTTTCTAAATTCCATATATATGTGTTAATATACTGTATTGGTGTTTTTCTTTCTGACTTACTTCACTCTGTATAATAGGCTCCAGTTTCATCCACCTCATTAGAACTGACTCAAATGTGTTCTTTTTAATAGCTGAGTAATATTCCATTGTGTATATGTACCACAGCTTTCTTATCCATTCCTCTGCTGATAGACATCTAGGTTGCTTCCATGTCCTGGCTATTGTAAACAGTGGTGCAATGAACATTGGGGGACAGGTGTCTCCTTCAGTTCTGGCTTCCTCAGTGTGTATGCCCAGCAGTGGGATAGCCCAGGCATATGGCAATTCTATTTACAGTTTTTTAAGGAATCTCCATACTGTTCTCCATAGTGGCTATACCAGTTTACATTCCCACCAACGGTGTGAGAGGGTTCCCTTTTCTCCACACCCTCTCCAGCATTTATTGTTTGTAGACATTTTGATAGCAGCCATTCTGACTGGCATGAGATGGTACCTCATTGTGGTTTTGATTTGCATTTCTCTGATAATGAGTGATGTTGAGCATCTTTTCATGTGTTTGTTAGCCATCTGTATGTCTTCTTTGGAGAAATATGTTTAGTTCTTTGGCCTATTTTTTGGTTGGGTCATTTATTTTTCTGAAATTTAGCTACATGAGCTGCTTATACATTTTTAAGATTAATTCTTTGTCAGTTGTTTCATTTGCTATTATTTTCTCCCATTCTGAAGGCTGCCTTTTCACCTTGCTTATAGTTTCCTTCATTGTGCAAAAGCTTTTAAGTTTAATTAGGTCCCATTTGTTTATTTTTGTTTTTATTTCCATTACTCTGGGAGGTGGGTCATAGAGGATCTTGCTGTGATTTATGTCAGGGTGTCTTCTGCTTATGTTTTCCTTTAGGAGTTTTATAGTTTTCTGGTCTTACATTTAGATTTTTAATCCAGTTTGAATTTACTTTTGTGTATAGTGTTTGAAAGTGTTCTTGTTTCATTCTTTTACAGGTGGCTGACCTGTTTTCCCAGCACCACTTGTTAAAGAGATTTTTTTTCATTGTATATTTTGCCTCCTTTGTCAAAGATAAGGTGTCCATAGGTGCATGAATTTATCTCTCGGCTTTCTATTTTGTTACATTGATCTATATTTGTTTTGTGCCAGTACCATACTGTCTTGAGGACTATAGCTTTGTAGTGTAGTCTGATGTCAGACAGGTTGATTCTTCCAGTTCCCTTCTTTCTCAAGATTGCTTTGGCTAGTCAAGGTATTTTGTGTGTGTATGTGTGTGTGTTTTGTGTTTCCATACAAATTGTGAAATTATTTGTTCTATTTCTGTGAAAAATACCATTGGTAGCTTGACAGGGATTGCATTGAATCTATAGATTGCTTTGGGTAGTATATTCATTTTCACTATATTGATTCTTTTGATCCATGAACATGGTGTATTTCTCCATCTATTTGTGTCATCCTTGATTTCTTTCATCAGTGTTTATAGTTTTCTATATATAGGTCTTTTGTTTATTTAGGTAGATTTATTCCTAAGTATTTTATTCTTTTGTTGCAATGGTGAATGGAATTGTTTCCTTAATTTCTCTTTCTGTCTTCTCGTTAAGTGTATAGCAACACAAACGATTTCTGTGTATTAATTTTATAATCCTGCAACTTTATTATATTCATTGATTAGCTCTGGTAATTTTCTGGTGGTGCTTTAGGATTTTCTATGTAGAGGATCATATCATCTGTAAACAGTGAGAGTTTTACTTCTTTTCCAATCTGGATTCCTTTTATTTCTTTTTCTTCTCTGATTGCTGTGGCTAAAATTTCCAAAACTATGTTGAATAGTAGTGGTGAGAGTGGGAACCCTTGCCTTGTTACTAACTTTAAGGGAAATGCTTTCAGTTTTTCACCACTGAGGATAATGTTTGCTGTGGGTTTATCATATATGGCTTTTATTATGTTGAGATATGTTCTTTCTATGCCTGCTTTCTGGAGAGTTTTGATCATAAATGGGTGTTGAAATTTGTCAAAGGCTTTCTCTCATCTATTGAGATAATCATATGGTTTTTACTTTTCAGTTTGTTAATGTGGTGTATCACATTTACTGGTTTGCAAATATTGAAGAATTCTTACATCCCTGGGATAAAGCCCACTTGGTCATGATGTAGGATCTTTTTAATATGTTGTTGAATTCTGCTTGCTAGAACTTTGTTGAGGATTTTTGCATCTATGTTCATCGGTGATATTGGCCTGTATTTTGCTTTTTTGTGTTATCTCTGTCCGATTTTGGTATTAGGGTGATGGTGGCCTCAAAGAATGAGTTTGGGAGCTTACCTTCCTCTGCAATTTTCTGGAAAAGTTTGAGTAGAATTGGTGTTAGCTCTTCTCTAAATTTTTGGTAGAATTTACCTGTGTAGCCATCTGGACCTGGGCTTTTGATTGTTGGAAAATTTTTGATTACAGTTTCAATTTTCATGCTTGTGATGGGTCTGTTAAGATTTTCTATTTCTTCCTGGTTCAGTTTTGGAAGGTTATACTTTTCTAAGAATTCATCCATTTCTTCCAAGTTGTCCATTTTATTGGCATATAGTTGCTGATAGTAGTCTCTTATGATCCTTTGTATTTCTGTGTTGTCTGTTGTGATTTCTCCATTTTCATTTCTAATTTTGTTGATTTGATTCTTCTCCCTTTTTTTCTTGATGAGTCTGGCTAATGGTTTGTCTATTTTATTTATCTTCTCAAAGAACCAGCTTTTAGTTTTGTTGATTCTTGCTATAGTTCTCCTTTGTTTCTTTTTCATTTATTTCTATTCTGATTTTTATGATTTCTTTCCTTCTACTAACTTTGGGGTTCTTCATTTCTTTTTCTAGTTGCTTTAGGTGTAAAGTTAGGTTATTTATTTGATTTTTCTCTTGTTTCTTGTAGGTAAGCTTGTATTGCTATGAACCTTCCTCTTAGCACTGCTTTTACTGAATTCCATAGGTTTTGGGTTGTTGTGTTTTCATTTTCATTTATTTCCACGCATATTTTGGTTTCCTTTTCAATTTCTTCTGTGATTTGTTGGTTATTCAGAAGTGTGTTGTTTAACCTCCATATGTTTGTATTTTAATAGTTTTTTTTCTTGTAGTTGACATCTAATCTTACCACATTGTGATCAGAAAAGATGCTTGAAATGATTTCATTTTTTTTAATTTACCAAGGCTAGATTTATGGCCCAGGATGTGATCTATCCTGGAGAAGGTTCTGTGTGCACTTGAGAAAAAGGTGAAATTCATTGTTTTGGGGTGAAATGTCCTATAGATATCAATTAGGTCTAACTGGTCCATTGTATCATTTAAAGTTTGTGTTTCCTTGCTAACTTTCAGTTTGGTTGATCTATCCATAGCTGTGAGTTGAGTATTAAAATCTCCCATTATTATTGTGTTACTGTTAATTTCCCTTTCATACTTGTTAGCATTTGCCTTATGTATTGAGGTGCTCCTATGTTGGGTGCATATATATTTATAATTGTTATATCTTCTTCTTGGATTGATCCTTTGATCATTATGTAGTGTCCTTCTTTGTCTCTTTTCACAGTCTTTATTTCAAAGTCTATTTTATCTGATATGAGTACTGCTATTCCTCCTGTCCTTTGGTCTCCATTTGCATGAAATATCTTTTTCCAGCCCTTCACCTTCAGTCAGTATGTGTCCCTAGGTTTGAGGCAGGTTTCTTGTTGACAGCATATATAGGAGTCTTGTTTTTGTATCCATTCTGCCACTCTTTGTCTTTTGGTTGGGGCATTCAACCCATTTACATTTAAGGTAATTATTGATAAGTATGATCCCATTACCATTTACTTTATTGTTTTGGGTTCGATTTTAAAAACATTTTCTGTGTTTCCTGTCTAGAGAAGATCCTTTAGCATTTGTTGAAGAGCTGGTTTGGTTCGGTGCTGAATTCTCTCAGCTTTTGCTTGTCTATAAAGCTTTTGATTTCTCCTTCATATTTGAATGAGATCCTTGCTGGGTATAGTAATCTTGGTTGTAGGTTTTTCTCTTTCATCACTTTAAGTAGTGCTCGGGCCTGGTGCACTGGGAAGACCCAGAGGGATGGGGTGGAGAGGGAGGTGGGAGGGAGGACCGGGATGGGGAATACATGTAAATCCATGGCTAATTCATTTCAATGTATGACAAAAACCACTGCAATGTTGTAAAGTAATTAGCCTCCAACTAATAAAAATAAATGGAAAAATAAATAAATTAATTAATTAATTAAAAAAAAAAAGTATGTCCTGTCATTCCCTTATGGTCTGAAGAGTTTCTATTGAAAGATTAGCTGTTATCCTAATAGGGATCCCCTTGTGTGTTATTTGCTGCTTTTCCTTTGCTGCTTTTAATATTTGCTCTTTGTGTTTGATCTTCATTAGTTTGATTAATATGTGTCTTGGGGAGTGTTTTGCCTTGGGTTTATCCTGTTTGGGACTCTCTGGGTTTCTTGGACTTGGATGGCTATTTCCTTCCCCATTTTAGGGAACTTTTCAACTATTATCTCCTCAAGTATTTTATCATCCCCTTTCTTTTTGTCTTCTTCTTATGGGACACCTATGATTCAAATGTTGGGGTGTTAGACATTGTCCCAGAGGTCTCTAAGATTGTCCTTATTTTTTTCTTTTTTCTTTTTCCTCTCTGCTTCATTTATTTCCACCATTCTATTTTCCACCTCACTTATCCTCTCTTCTGCCTCAGTCATTCTACTGTTATTATTGCATTATTCATTACTGATTGACCCTATTTCTTCTAGGTCCTTGTTAAGCATTTCTTGCATCTTCTCAATACTTGTCTCTAATCTATTTATCTGTAACTGCATTTTGTTTTCAAGATTTTAGATCATTTTTACTATCATTATTCTGAATTCTTTTTCAGGTAGACTCCCTATCTCCTCCTCTTTTGTTTGGTTTGGTGGGTATTTATCATGTTCCTTTACCTGCTGAATATTTCTCTGCCTTTTCATTTTGTTTAGATTGCTGTGTTTGGGGTGCCCTTTCTGTAGGCTGGAAGTTCATGGTTCCTCTTTATTGTGGAGCCTGCTCCCTGTGGGTGGGGTTGGACTAGTGGCTTGTCAAGGTTTCCTGGTTGGGGTAGCTTGTGTCTGTGTTCTGGTGGGTGGAGCTGGATCTCTTCTTTCTGGAGTGCAATGATGTGTCCAGTAGTGAGTTTTGGGGTGTCTATGGGTTTGGCATGGCTTTGTGCAGCCTGTCTTTTAGTGCTCAGGGCTGCGTTCCTGCTTGGCTGGAGAATTAATGTGGTATGTCTTCTACTGGAACTTGTCGGCTCTTTAGGGGAGCTTGGTTTCAATGTAGGTACGGAGTCTTTTGAGGGAGCTCTTGTCTATTAATGTTCCCTGGAATCAGGAGTTCTCTGATGTTCTCAAGTTTTGGAGTTAAGCCTCCTGCCTCTGGCTTTCAGTCCTTCTCTTACAGTAGCCTCAAGACTTCTCCATCCATACAGCACAGATGATAAAACATCTAGGTTAATGGTGAAACAATTCTCCACAGTGAGGGACACCCAGAGAGATTCACAGAGTTACAGAGAAGAGAAGAGGGAGGAGGGAGATAGAGGTGACCAGGAGGAGAAGAGGGGGAGTCAAAAGGGGAGAGAGCAATCTAGCCAGTAATCAGTTCCCTAAGTGTTCTCCACAGCCCAGAACACCCAGAGAGATTCACAGAGTTAAGTAGAGAAGAGAAGGGGGAGGGAGGAGATAGAGGTGACCTGGGGGAGAAAAGGGAGAGTCAAAAGGGGAGAGAGCAATCAAGCCAGTAATCACACCCCTAAGTGAAAATGGATACTGAAGATTAGATTCTTAAAGGTACAAAATTGATAACAAATACCAAAAAGCAAAGATTAAAAATCTAGAATAGAGGTTAGACTCTCAAAACTACAATATTAAAAATACAAAACAAAATCAATCACAAAAATTATATATATATATATATGAAATTTGCTTTAAAAATAGGATCTTTTTTTTGCAAGGTAATAGTAGGTTACAAAAATGAAAATTAAAGGAGTAATAAAGAACTTAATTTTTTTTTTAATTAAAAACTGACAATGGTAAAATTATATCTAGAATTTCTCTGGAGCTGTTGTGGGCAGTATAGGGTCAGGTAAGTTTCACATAGTTCCTTGTTCCAGCTTGTACTTGTTCCCAAGGTCTATAGGCCCCCTCCGATGTGTAGTCAATGTTAACTACGGGGTTTCAATCTGTTGCACCTGTCACTTCCAAAGCAGTTCCCTCTTCTTTGTTTATTTTGGCTTCCTCTGTTTGCAAGTCTCTTCAGTGTCTAATTTCCACCCTGACACAAGGGGGCAAAGGTGGTCACTTATTTAGGCTCACTTGTTCAGTTGTGTTGTGGGGAGGGAGGGACACTGCAAACAAATATCGCTGGCGTGTGTAGGAAGTCCTCACAGCGTATGGACCATATTGGTTTGCCACAGCTCAAGGCTGCGTGTTCTTCCCGGGTCTATAATGCTCAGGCTCCAGGGTGCTCTGCAAGGGCACTGACTGAAGTGGCCCCGCATTCTGTGCACTTCCCAGGTATAAGCCACTCAGGTTTTTGGGTATTCCATAAGGGCACAGACCTGGTTGGGTGTGCATTTTGTGCCCTTCCCAGGTCTGAGCAGCTCAGGCAACCAGGTGCTTGGTGAGCGCACTGTCCCAGGTGGGCCATGCATCTTAATCACCTCCCTGGTCCCTGCTGCTACATTTCCCAGGTGTGCCAGGAGAGCACTGTCTCAGGTGTGCTGTGTGTCTCCTCTGGGGAGCTGATCTCAGGCTGCAACCCTCCTGGCAGATGTCAACCATCCAGGATCTCAGGAAGATGTGGTTAGCAGCTGGGAGCCTGCTCACAGTTTGGTGGAAGATGCTGTCTCTGGGGCCAAGATTGGAGCAGCCCCTTGCCTTCTGGCTCTGGCTGTTGCTTGCCTGCCTCTCTGCCTGAGGGGTGAGGAGGTGCTCTATGTAGCCTGCTAGCTCTCCTCTGGTATTTGCTCAATCCTTTGTTCTGTGAGAGGGCCAGGCTGTGCATTAGGTTAGAGCCTTTCACGGGAAAGTTCTCTTTTTTTTTCCTCTCTGGCTATCCCACAGTTTGGGTTGCTATCTCATGTTAGCTCCCTCAGATTGTCCTCAGGGCATTCAGGCCCAGTTCTTACCCTAAGCACTGATGATGCAGCCCACACCTCTCTGCCCAGCCCCTGCTCGCTGGTGGGGGACACAAGCATCTGGGCTACTTCTCCACAGACAGTTGTGGTTAGGTTTGTATTCTGTTGTTTTGTTTTTCTTTTTCTTTTCCTCCCAGTTATGTTGCCCTCTGAGATTCCAAAACTCCCCACAGACCTGCCTGTGAGAGAGCTCTTACTGTGTGGAAACTTATCCTCCTTCACAGTTCCCTCCATTAGGAGGATGGGTCTCCATCCCTAACTCTATGTCTCTCTTTTTGTCTTTTACGTTTTGTCCTACCTCCTTTCGAAGAGAAGGGGCTGCCTTTCTGGGCGCCTGGAGTCCTCCTCTAGCGTTCAGAAGTTGTTTGTAGAAGTTGATCAGCATTCAAACGATTTCTTGATGAATTTGTTGGGGAGAAAGTGGTCTCCCATCCTATTCCTCCAACATCTTAGGGCCGCCCCCCTCCCCTGTTACTCTAAATTTTAAAACAACCTTACTTTTGAGGAATAATCTGTATGTTAAAGCCTTTCAGTAAAAAAACTTCAAGACACAGTGTTTCAACAAGGAAATTTCTCTAAATATACATGAGACAAAAAATGAAAATCTTACCCAAAAAAATCTTCCACAGATTAGAAAATGTGAGTTATTCCCTAATTCACTCTATGAGACAAGCAAAACCTTGATTCTAAATCCAGCATTACATATAAGAAAAGAAAATTACATGGAGACAAAAGTCCTTAACTTACTCAAAGCAAAGAAAATCAAGAAATAACCCCAAAAGATAATATGTTACAACCAAGCATGGCTGTGTTTTAATGAGATTTACAGCATCAGTGAAAATTAGCATACAATTTTTCCTACTTGATCTATCAATTTTCTAAAGAGATCAATTTGTTAAATTCAATTTATCTAAGACTAGTATCCATTTTATCTAAATTTCCAAATTTATTACACAGAAGTCTGTACAAAGTAGTCTGTTGTGACTTCTTTACAGTATTTATTTTCAGTGCTTCCTTCCCCCATATCCTTATCCCATATTTGTGATTTCTCTCTCAACCCCACATTTTTTCTTGGATTAGGTTACTTAGTAATTTGTCTATATTGATATTATATTTTAAAAGCAAGATTTTACTATTTGAATCTATTGTTTTTCTCTTAATTGTTTTATCTATTTCTGATATTTTTGGTATTACTCCATTACTTGTACTTTACTGTGATTTGTTTGTTGTTCTATTTCCAAACTTTGGGCTTCCCTGATAGCTCAGTTGGTAAAGAATCCACCTAAAATGCAGGAGACCCTGGTTAGATTCCTGGGTCAGGAAGATCTGGAGAAGGGAAAGGCTACCCATTCCAGAAATGACTGAGCAGCTTTCACTTTCCAGACTTTTGATTTTAATTCATTTATTTTCATTTTTTTCATCTTTATTGTTAAAGACCATGAAAGTTCCTCTGACTATGTAAAGATTTAATATCTTCTAAATATATAAATATGCCCCATCAATTTTATTAAGGAGTATTTTAAATGTTGGTTTTTTTTAGAAATTTTGGAATTTTGATTTGTATTTCTCCTATCATACATGAATTGCTTAAGAGTTAATTCTCTTCTTCATTCACCATGGAATTATCTAATTATTTATTTTTATTAATTTATTAACTTATTGTATTGTGTTCAGAAAGCCTTCTCTTAGTAATTTTACTTCATGGGACTTACTGATATTCACATTATAAGCTAATACTGAGAAATACTTCTAAATCTTCCATGTGTTCTGGAGAAGAAACTACTCTTGCCATTATCAGGGTAAAAAGTTTGATATATACCCATAAGATCTACCATACTGTTTATGTTGCTTAGATCTTTCATTACCCTCCTCTACTCACATGTTGTCTAGTCTATTTGTCATGCCTTGCCTACATCTTAACTGGGTTAAATTTCTAGTTATTACTGTATATCTACCTATGTGTCCATTCACCTCTTATAGTTGTATTTTGTAAAGGTGGTTGTGTCACTTGGTGCACAGATATGCATAATGGTAATAATTTTTTATTATAACTTAAGGGTTACAGCCTTTTTTTAACAGTGCCCTTTCTTAGAAAAATTTTCAAATATGTAGAAATTAAATAATGTACTCCTAAGAAACCAATGGGTCAAAGACGAAGTCAAAAGAAAAAATAGAAAACATCTTCATTAAAATGAAAACACAACTTTCTGCAACTTATGAGATACAGTAAAAGCAATACTGAGAAGGAATTTTATAGCAATAAACAAAACAAAAAATAAGAAATATCTATATGCAAGACAGAAAAAGAGACACAGATGTATAGAACAGACTTTTGGACTCTGTGGGAGAAGGCGAGGGTGGGATGATCTGAGAGAACAGCATTGAAACATGTATATTATCAAGTGTGAAACAGATCGCCAGTCCAGGTTGGATGCATGAGACAAGTGCTCGGGGCTGGTGCACTGGGATGACCCAGAGGGATGGGATGGGGAGGGAGGTGGGAGGGGGGATCAGGATGGGGAACACATGTAAATCCATGGCTGATTCATGTCAATGTATGGCAAAAACCACTACAATACTGTAAAGTAATTAGCCTCCAACTAATAAAAATAAATGAAAAAAAAATAAAATAAAATCACAATTGGTAAAAAAAAAAAGATATCTCAAACAACAAAACCTAACTTTAAACTCAAAAATTATAAAAGAAAAAACTAAGCCCAAACTTAGCAGAAAGAAAGAAATAATAAAGATTAAAGATTCTCTATAAATGAAACCGAGACCAGAAAAACAATTGAAAAGATTATTAAACAAGAGCTGATTTTCTGAATATTAATGAAAGTAACAAAATTTTAACTACACTAAAAAAATAATAATAAAAACTCAAATTAACAAAATCAGAATGAAGAAGACAACTGACTCCATTAAAAATAAAAATCATAAGAGACTACTATAAATAATTATACACAAATTGGATAATCTAGGAACAAATGGAAAATTCCTTATACATAGGACAGTGCTGTATTCAATATGCCAGAAAATTTGGAAAACTCAGCAGTGCCCACAGGACTGGAAAAGGTCAGTTTTCATTCCAATCCCTAAGAAAGGCAATCCCCAAAAATGCTCAAACTACCACACACTTGCACTCATTTCACATGCTAGTAAAGTAATGTTCAAAATTTGCCAAGCCAGGCTTCAGCAATATGTGAACCAAGAACTTCCAGATGTTCAAGCTGGTTTGTTAGAAAAGGCAGAGGAACCAGAGATCAAATTGCCAATATCTGCTGGATCATCAAAAAAGCAAGAGAGTTCCAGAAAAACATCTATTTCTGCTTTATTGACTATGCCAAAGCCTTCGACTGTGTGGATCACAATAAACTGTGGAAAATTCTGAAGGAGATGGGAATACCAGACCACCTGACCTACCTCTTGAGAAACCTATATGCAGGTCAAGAAGCAACAGTTAGAACTGGACATGGAACAACAGACTGGTTCCAAATAGGAAAAGGAGTATGTCAAGGCTGTATATTGTCACCCTGCTTATTTAACTTATATGCAGAGTACATCATGAGAAACGCTGGGCTGGAAGAAGCACAAGCTGGAATTAAGATTGCCGGGAGAAATATCAATAACCTCAGATATGCAGATGACACCACCCTTATGGCAGAAAGTGAAGAGGAACTAAAAAGCTCTTGATGAAAGTGAAAGAGGAGAGTGAAAATGTTGGCTTAAAGCTCAACATTCAGAAAACTAAGATCATGGCATCTGGTCCCATCACCTCATGGGAAATAGATGGGGAAACAGTGGAAACAGTGTCAGACTTTATTTTTCTGGGCTCCAAAATCACTGCAGATGTTGACTACAGCCATGAAATTAAAAGACGCTTACTCCTTGGAAGGGAAGTTATGACCAACCTAGATAGCATATTAAAAAGCAGAGATTACTTTGCCAACAAAGGTCCATCTGGTCAAGGCTATGGTTTTTCCAGTGGTCATGTATGGATGTGAGAGTTGGACTGTGAAGAAAGCTGAGCACCGAAGAATTGATGCTTTTGAACTGTGGTGTTGGAGAAGACTCTTGAGAGTCCCTTGGACTGCAAGGAGATCCAACCAGTCCATCCTAAAGGAGGTCAGTCCTGGGTGTTCATTGGAAGGACTGATGCTGAAGCTGAGACTCCAATACTTTGGCCACCTCATGCGAAGAGTTGACTCGTTGGAAAATACCCTGATGCTGGGAGGGATTGGGAGCAGGAGGAGAAGGGGAAGACAGAGGGTGAGATGGCTGGATGGCATCACTGACTCAATGGGCATGAGTTTGAGTAAACTCTGGGAGTTTGTGATGGACAGGGAGGCCTGGCGTGCTGCAATTCATGGGGTCACAAAGAGTCGGACACGACTGAGCAACTGAACTGAACTCAACCATGCCTGAATCAAGAAGTAGGAAATCTTAATACACCAATAACATGTAAGGCTATTGAAAATGAGTCAATAATCAAACATATTCCAATAAAGACAATTCTAAGAACACATGGTTATACCAGTTAATTCTCGCAAGCATTTGAAGAAGAATTAACACTGATCCTCAAACTTTTCCAAAAACTGAAAAGGAGGGACCATTGCCAAACTCATTTTATGAGACTGATACCAAAATCAAATAAGGACACTGAAAAATAAACAAAAAACCCATAAAAACTATAGGCCAACCTTCCTTATGAATATAAATGAAAAATTCCTTAGCAAAATACTAGCAAACCAAATTTGAAAGTGTGTCAAAAGGATCATATGCCATGACCAAGTGGAATTTATCCCTGGAATTCAAGGATGCTTCAATATATGCAAATAAATAACTGTGACACACCACATTAACAGAATGAAGGATGAAAATCACATGATCATCCCAATACATGCAGATAAGGCATCTGAAAAAATTCAACACTCTTTCAAAATGCTATGTATAGAAGGAATGCATAGAACAAACTATGTATAGAAGGAATGCAGCTAAATAAAATAAAGGCCATATACAACAAACCCAGAGCTAGTATCTAATTAATGGTAAAAAACAAAATAAAAACCTTTCATCCAAGATCAGGAGGAAGGCAAAGATGCATGAGTGGATCCAGACACTATTATTACAGCTAAAGAATGTGCTCACCACACTGGTGTATAAAATAAACTATGTATTTCATGTATAAAAGAAAAAAATGATATAAAAAATAATTCCAAATATATTAGAGATCACAACAGAAGACAATGGATTAAAGATGTCTATAAAAAGCACAGCTTATGAGATAGGATTAAAGTACCGAGAACACAATCCAGCTGTCCAATACATAATTATTTATAGTAGCAAGTTTTAAAACCTAGATGTACCTCCAGTAGTAGAAATGTAAGTAAATGCATTATTGTATATACACTGAAGTATTTGTAAAGAATAAACCAGATCTTATTAATAACATGGAGATATCACCAGATAAATCAAGCCACAGAACAAAAAGTAAGTGTATGTGTCTGTATGTGCAAATAACTATATACAAAAAAATCATGGAAAATAACTTGAGGGATACATTTCTATGGGCAAGAGAAGGGAACTGAGGAAACTTGAGAGGCGGGACTTTCCCTTTCTACATTTTTGTGCTTTTAATTTTTATAAGAAAAATATATTCATATATTTAAAAGGATACACAGTTTCAAAGGTGGCTCAGTGGTAAAGAATCTGCCTGCAAATGCAGGAGATGCAGGAGATGTGAGGTTTGATCCCTGGGTCAGGAAGATCCCCTGGAGAAAGAAGTGGCAACCCACTCCAGTATTCTTGCCTGGAGAATCCCATGGACAGAGGAGCCTGGCAGGCTACAGTTTATGGGGTTGCAAAGAGTTGGACACAATTGAGTGACTGAACACACACCACACAAGCAATGTCACATTCTCTTTCTCCAGGATTTTACAAAATCATTTTTTTCTCTTCTCAGACTCAATTTTCCCAGACTAAATTATCCTCATCTTGAAAGTATGCTTTCACACCTCAGCATAATGACCATTTGGAGTTTTTTCATTCCTGTGATAGACAACAACTCAAGTTGTACCTTGAAGTGAAATTTCACAAAAACATTTGTTTTATGGACACATTAAAATGCAGGGTGGTCCAGTACTTAAGATGCCATGTCCCAATTCAGAGGGACAGGGTTCAATCCCTGGTCAGGGAACTAGATTCCACATGCCACAGCTAAAGATCCCACATGCTGCAACTGAGACCTGATGCAGCCAAATATTTCAAAAATGCACAGGATACTTTGAGTAACATATGAGCTTAGCTAGAGTAGCTTTGTACATGAAAGCACCAACTTGGGGCTTTAGTGTAATTAGTTTATAGACAGAGAAGCAAATGTTCTTTACTTTTTACATTACAAAACACCAACTGGCTTCTGGTTGACAAGCTGGCTTTAGTATTGACAGAGTGATGGAGTTCTGCCCTCTAAATGACACAGGCAAATCCATCTAGGAGCCATCCTACACAAATAAGGGTACAAGTAAAACTGTGCTAGGAAGACATTGGCCAGGTAAGTATATAAACACCAAAGAAGTCATGAGGAACATAACTGAAACAGAGGGAGCATAGCAGAAGTGCAGTGGTTAAATTACCAAGAAAATGAAATTATGTTGTAACATTTCATATTCTTATTTTTTAAAATGTCAGAATATCACATTTAGTTTTATGATATGTTCTATTTTTATTGGAATGATTGAGGGTTCACAGAATTGGACATGTTTTATAGTAATTTCTATATCTTTAATAATAATTAACAGGGTAATATATAACCCCAAGGAAAGGTTGATCATTAAAATACTTGATAGCTCATTCTTAACACAAAGGTTACAAGCAGGGAAAAAAAATGACATTTAATCTAGGTTTATTTTATCTCTTTAAGTAGCATATTTCTATTACAATGTTTTGGTATTAGTCTCAATCTTCAAATGTATATGTGCATGTGACAGACTTTCTGTGTAAATATCTGCATATACTCATAATTTTTCTAAAATATATTGTTTGCACACTTACACAAACACAAATGGAATTTGATCAGTATATTAAATATACTGAAATAACAAACAGATTCCAAGGAGAAACAACTGAAACAGATTTTATAATTCATTTGCTTTATAACTGTATCAGTGGCCATGAAGGATATTCTCTGAGGTATCCATAAAAGATAATCTAGGAAGAGTCTCACTTGACACAGTGGCCTGTCCTGCCTTTGAAGCAATTCTAATTTTTGAATTTCAGGACAAGAGCTTCTTCCCTGTAAATTCCATCTACGCATTTTGATTCTTCCTTTTATTAATATAACAGTACAATTGACCCTTAAACAACACAGGGGTTAGGGGCACTGACCACCACACAGTCAAATATCTGCAAATAACTTATAGTCAGCCCTCCATATGCATGGTCTGGTTCCTCTGTATCCACAATTCCACAACTGCTGATTCAATCAACCATGGATCATGTAGTATTATAGTATTTACTATTTTTTTTCATTTATTTTTATTAGTTGGAGGCTAATTACTTTACAATATTGTAGTGATTTTTGCCATACATTGACATGAATCAGCCATGGATTTACATGTGTTCCCCATCCCGATCCCCCCTCCCCTCTCCCACCTCCCTCCCCATTCCATCCCTCTCTAGTTCAAACCTGTGTTGTTCAAGGAAAAACTGTAATTCTGAAAGTAGGGTGACCACATTCCAGTGCATGTACAAAATGATCAATTGGGATAAAGTAAGAAAATATTCTAATTCACACATACACACACACATATATATACATATATAATTATTTTTGCATGACAGAGTGGGAATAGTAGAATAAGGGCCTCTAAAAAATTTCACCTAAATAAAATAAAAATTACCCTGGCAAAAACTGTCAGAGTAAACTTGTTCAGAATTATGGAAATTGAACAAAGACCTGCAGTAATTGAGGAAAATTTGTTCAAGAAAACAAACTGAATCTCAGTGAAAACAGGAAATGGCCAGAACCCATGTGGCCATTGTGATGACTTCAGGGCAGAGGGTAAGGAGGCTTGTGGGGGTCAACTGGGAGTAGGGCTTAAAGGGAAATGGCGACATTCCCAGAGGGCAATTGAAAAAGAGGTGGGGAGTGACAGAATGCCATTTTCATGCCAGTGTATTCTTTCTCAACCTGGTGCTCTACTGGGAGGGTGGTTCAGTCTTCTATTTTTATTTTTCCATTAGTTAAATCCAGACACTGTGCTGAGCAGAGCAGACCTGTGGGCATGTGCCCCTGTGGAACAGAGAGCCAAGTGGGAAAGAAAGATATTAAACCAGAGGCCACAAACTAGGAGCCACTGATGTATTTTGTGTGGCCTACACTGTTCCTAAAAATGACTGTGCTCAGTCGCTAAGTCATGTCTGACTCTTTGAGACTCCATGGACTATAGCCCACCAGGCTCCTCTGTCCATGGGATTTCCCAGGCAAGAATACTTCTCCAGGCATAGAGGATGTTTTAGGGCAGTGAAACTATTCTGTATGATGTTATGGTAAATACATGACACTATGTTTGTCAAAACCCATAGAACCTTACAGCACAAAAAGTGAATCAATGTATGCATATTAAAAAAACATTTTGACATCAAGAATGGAATGCAGAATTTGACTAAACAATCTAATTATATTACAAATGTATGAAACCACCTCACTAAGATCCCCTGACTTAAGTAACTTTGGAAATGAATGGAGTTTGCAAGACTAAAAGCAAAAGAAAAAAGCACTGTAATCTAGTTGATAGTGTTCTTTCTCATAGGGGTATAGGTTAACAATCCTGATACTGTTATACATGTATACTTGAATTGAACAGTTAAATAAATGGCACATGAGTATACATACATATATTTCTTTGTCTTGTTAGCTGAAAGGGTCTAAGAGAAATGATACTCCCAAAATCTGAAAGAAACTATGACATAAATCTTTGACATAAATCCGTAAGTCTTTGATTAGAAGAGCTTGTTATGCATGCTCTGAACCAGGAAATAGAAATACTAGGTCCCCAGACTCACTCAGCCTCCAAGGATGGGGTTGCCTACCATTTCCCTGTCTAGCCTTGACCTCTCCCCTCTGCATTTCTCCTTCCATCCCCCAAATCCCTCAATACACTAAGAACAACTTCAGAAAGCTCTGACTTGAGAGTAATGTGCCAAACATATTTTATCAATTCATGGGCTCATCAATACTATCAGTTTTGTTTTTTTTTAATTTTGTAGTCTGCTTTTCATTTTCTAATTTTAAATTTTGTAATTATTATTTTTCTACATCACACAGCATGCGGGATCTTAGTTCCCTGACCAGGGATCGAACTTGCACCCCCTGCAGTAGAAGCACAGAGTCTTAACCACTAGACCACCAGGGAAGTCCTACCATGGGGGTTTTAATGTTTCACAAGTATACGTCTACTTAAGGAAATGAGGGTGCATCTTAGCATTGGTTACAAGTGATAGTAGAGGATGGTATTCTAGTTTACATCTCAGTTTTAGCTTTTTTCTCCTTTGAGAGACAGATGATCAGCGCCAATGACAGTCAAAGCTGCAGTTAATCTGCACGGCCTAATCTCTCCATTATGTTATTTTAGTCATCTTCATTCTAGAATATTGCAATATATTAGTGTTTTTCAAACTGAATGTGCAAACGAATCACTTGGGGGTGTTGTTAAAGTGCAGACTGCTAACTGAGTCGGTCTGAGTTAGAGTCTGAGATTCTGCATTTCTTCTAATAAGTTCCCAGGAAATGGCCACTCTACAGTCTGTGTATCACAAAACAGAACCATTCTGAATAATAATTAGATATTAATCTAAAACTTGATTGTAATCTATAGGTCATCATGCTCTAAATTTTAAAGGAACGGTCTACAGCTAGGTTACCACATGTTCTACCAGAAGTTAACTGTCAATTAGTCTGAAGGTTACATGTACCTTTAAAAGGCTTCTTACTGATTTCAGAGGCTTGTGCTTTTTGGTTTCTGAACTAATTTAAAAAAAAATCACACCATCAGAAAATAGGAAATGTTGCCTGCCAACTAGGAAAGGAAACTCTCAAGTTTGTATTGTATAGTTTGTAACATCTGAATATCTCAAATATGATCTCTTGTCATTTCATTATTTTCAGCCTTTTAAGCACTGCAAGCTAGACTTCAACAGTACGTATACTGAGAACTTCCAGCTGTTCAAGCTGGATTTAGAAAAGGCAGAGGAACCAGAAATCAAATTGCCAATGTCCGTTTGATCATAGAAAAAAGCAAGAGAATTCCAGAAACACATCTACTTCTGCTTCACTGAGTATGCTAAAGCCTTTGACTGTGTGGATCACAACAAACTGTGGAAAATTCTTAAAGAGATGGGAATACCAGACCACCTTACCTGTCTCCCAAGAAACCTGTATGCAGGACAAGAAGAAACAGTTAGAACCAGACATGGAACAATGGACTGGTTCAAAATTGGGAAAGGAGTGTGACAAGGCTATATGTTTTGTCACCTCCACTAGCTTTACTGGCAGTAATGCTTCTTTTTTTTTCCATTTATTTTTATTAGTTGGAGGCTAATTACTTTACATCATTGCAGTGGTTTTTGTCATACATTGAAATGAATTAGCCATGGATTTACATGTATTCCCCATCCCGGTCCCCCCTCCCACCTCCCTCTTCACCCGATCCCTCTGGGTCTTCCCAGTGCACCAGGCCTGAGCACTTGTCTCATGCACCCAACCTGGGCTGGTGATCTGTTTCACCCTAGATAATATACATGTTTCAATGCTGTTCTCTTGAAACATCCCACCCTCGCCTTCTCCCACAGAGTCCACAAGTCTGTTCTATACATCTGAGTCTCTTTTTCTTTTTTTGCATATATGGTTATCGTTACCATCTTTCTAAATTCCATATATATGTGTTAGTATACTGTAATGGTCTTTATCTTTCTGGCTTACTTCACTCTGTATAATGGGCTCCAGTTTCAAGAGATACGTGCACCCCAATGTTCATCGCAGCACTGTTTATAATAGCCAGGACATGGAAGCAACCTAGATGCCCATCAGCAGACGAATGGATGAGGAAGCTGTGGTACATATACACCATGGAATATTACTCAGCCATTAAAAAGAATTCATTTGAATCAGTTCTAATGAGATGGATGAAACTGGAGCCCATTATACAGAGCGAAGTAATGCTTCTTAAGGCCCACTTAACTTCACACTTCAGGATATCTGGCTCTAGATGAGTGACCACACGATCGTGGTTATCTGAGTCATTAAGATCTTTCTCAGATGGTCCTTCTGTTTTTTTTTTTACTAAATCCAATTTACCTTGATTCATGGACCTAACATTCCAGGTTCCTATGCAATATTGTTCTTTACAGCATCAGACTTTATTTTCACCACCAGACACATCCACAACTGAGCATCATTTCCACTTTGGCCCAGCCACTTCATTCTTTCTGGAGCTATTAGTAATTGCCCTTGCTCTTCCCCAGTAGCATACTGGACACCTTCTGACCTGGGGGGCTCATCTTCCAGTGTCATATCTTTTTGCCTTTTCATACTGTTCATGGGGTTCTCCAGGCAAGAATACTGGAGTGGTTGCCATTTCCTCCTCCAGTGGACCATGTTTTGTCAGAACTCTTCACTATGACCCATCCATCTTGGGTGGCCCTGCATGGCATGGCTCATAGCTTCACTGAGTTATGCAAGCCCCTTTGCCATGACAAGGCTGTGATCCATGAAAGGGGGGGGGGGATTCCTATTGCTAACAACTAAGTCAGCATGGGGCGTGTTACCTCAAGCCTGAATCAATTTATTAATACTGAAGAGAAAAAACATGCAAGCAACTATGATCTGCATTTATACTATATCATTATTTAAACAAATGAGAACCTTGATTACCAAAGCATTTGAAAATGACAATCTATCATACAAATATCATCCTATATCATAATTTAAGTTCATTGAAAAATATAGCTGTATTCATAAAATGGAAGAAATAAACTCAAGCCATACTTTTCAGAAGGAAAGTTTAGGCAGATGAGAACATATCATCGCCTATTTACCCTTTTACTTGCTGCCTTGCTTTAATTATAAAAACAATAGTAACTGTAAGTGAAAGACAGGAGTGAGAGCAAGGTGTCATGAAAACAAAACTAAACCTGCTTTCTGGGAAGGGAAGTCAGAACCATTTACAAGAAATGAATTAAATTAGCCATCTGTATTTACTGTCTTTAAATGGTGCTTTAAACGGAAACTTCATATAGCTACTCTGCCTAATTCTTATCTTTGAGGTTTTGTGACATTCCCCCACTTCTGGAGATTGATGAGGAAAACAGTAAGGGAAAATAATTTCAAAGCCTTGCCAGTTCTGAGGCAGATAAGATCCCTAGTGAATGTCCCTTTTAGCATAACACATTAATGAGTCTTTGAATTCAAAAAGATATCCACTAATCAATAAACTATACACTGTTCTGCATAATAAGGTAAAGGGAATTGGGTTAGTTTTGTTTTCTTAGATGGAGGACCATGGGAATGTGAAAAGAGGGAGTTGTCAAGAAGACAGGACTGAGCCTGAGGACAAAATGTACAAGGTGAGATATACAACTGGCTGACTGGCAAGAGGACTCATATTCAAATCTAAGTTATTAGCACTGCTACAAAGAAAACTTCCTTTTCATTAAGTGAGCCCAAACAGAATATCAATCACAGGTGAGATACGAGAAAGACAAAATTCAGAGCAAGCAGGAAATTCATGGCAGGAGTGACCATGAGAACATATGACTGAGAAATTCTCAGGAATGTTGCAAAGGATACTTTTCTTCTCAGGATATGAAAGTTTATTCATTAGTCAAGGAGCAATATTTCTCCAAGCCAGAAAATAACAATGGTAGCTAATAATATCCCGAATTCAGTTTTGGTATTTTGATTTAGTTATAAGAGAATAGAACTAGTTTAACACATCTAAAGCTATAGCCTGATAGTTTGAACCCTATAAACCCACAGATAAATATGTGTATATAGATACATGTAAACAAAATTTCGCTGATAAGATTTAAATTTTCTTTGTTCACTCAAGAATATGTCAGGAGCATTTTATCATTCCAAACATAGCTCTAAATTATCATTATTAATATCTGCATATGTTCTGTTATCAAGTTATACAAAGTATTACAGCAATCTACTTTCATTGTTCTTTTAATTCAGTCATTCAAAAACATTTGTCCAATGCCTGTATTGTACCAGACAATGTTACATCTTTGGGAGACATATTATCTCAGGAAGTTTACAAACCAGAGCAATAATTTTCAAGGGTAGGATCATAAGTAAATCAATTCCTACTCATTCCTTTCAGAGCCACTGTCTTTATTTTATGCTTGTTTTATCTTTGATTAACCTCAATGTTACCATAAAAGTTAAAGAAAATTCATTAACTTTTAAAGTTCAAACCTATATATTGAGAAACACTGATCTAATGGAAAAGAGAAAATGGCTATCAGAAAGTGCTTATGCAGAAACTTACCCTTCAAGAAAGTCTTAATGACTTCAAAGTTTGCTCAGCTCTCTGTCTGGCTATAACTCCATGGGATGTCTCAGTTTTTACACAAGGAAGAAGATACAATGTGGGGAAATGTTTCCTTGCTAATAAATAGAAATGATCATATTTAGGGGCAACAACGGCAGGAAATGGCTTCAAAGTGATTAGATCTTACATTAAAATAGAAGTCTTTATAATAAACATTGAAAGCTTAATAGCACCCACAAACTAATGGATCTTCAGCTACAATGACCAAAATCTGCAACACACTTAGGCCTATGTTTGGTAATTACACAGCTGCGAAATGACTATAAGCAAGGGCACTGTTGATGCCTCTTACCGTAAACAACAGGATATTCCCTATAAAATTGGTAATAAAATGAACAATTTATGAAAAACCTTACAGACAATACAAAATGAAGGGAGGTGTTTATCTGATTCTCAACCAAGTTATTTATAGATTAGGATTAGTATTTCTAAGGGCCTCCCTCAAATGTTTCTGACATTCAGTCATGCTATAGTACACTTGAGGAGGACTTTCAAACTTCAAATATTTACAAAGTATTTACCACACAAAATAAAACTTAATCCCTGCCTTCAAACTAATCAAGGAAACCAGGCAAAGTTAGGATAGAACTTCAAACAATACAGTATAGTACATAAGTAAATTCAAAATTATATACTACAGGTTATAAATAGTTGTTTAGAGATATTGGAAAAAAGCTCAGAAGTCAGGAATGATTTAAGGAATGGGCAATGGTTCCTGAAGCATGAGTAGCATTCAGATAGGCAGAAAGTTGGCTCAAATCACCAAGACCACTGAAAAAAAACAAAAGGGATCTAAAATTACTATTGATTTTCCTGTGAAAATAGGAGATGTTTAACCATGATTGTGATCCAGAAAATGCCTCTGGTCGATTGCATTCTATTGTTCATTTGCTTCTTTTGTTGTCCCCATATTCTGCAAACCTGCTGTCTCCTGGAACTGCCTTCACTTTCTTTCACTATGCTTCTATTTTAGCTCAGTTCTCATTTTACAGAAAGAATAGCCTCAAGTACATATTCAGATTAATACAATACTTATTGAGCTCCTATTGCATGCCCAGAATCATATCAGGTGGGAAGATATAAACATGCAATCTATGCCATCAAGGACTTTATAATTTTATTGATGGAAAAAAGACTAATGGAGATGAAACAATGGTATATCACATTTGAAACCAAAGATCATAAAACATGGCACATATACCTCTCAAGGTACATGGAAAACTTTCCTATGAGTTTGTGGGAAAATGGAGAGTTCTAAGATAATCAACTTCAGACTTTCAACTTCCATATGAATACTTTGCTAATAGCTATCTGCCTGAGATGGCACCTGCAATCTGCAGATTCTTTTTCCAGCTCCCCACTTACAAAACCCTTCTCTCATTCAGAAAAAATAAAGGATAGCTCTCAGTCATCACTGATTTTACTATAGTATATTGCCACAGGATGAAAAAGCTGTGGTGTGCCAAACAAAGGGACAGGGTAAAATTATGTTAATGAAGATGATAAAATGAATGACTAATGGCTGAGTAATATCCCAAGTTAGGTAATTTGTAATTCCTTGTTTTTAGCAAAATTGAAGGAGAATCTAATTGAGCTGTCAGCTGACGGATCATTAAAAATAAGTTTTGATGATAAGTTAGTATGTGATTTTTGACATATAATTAAAAAGGAATTCAAAGGATTAAGAGACACTTCTATAACAAAATTCTTTCCATTCATATCTAATTGTGTATGAGAACAAATTCCTCTATATTTACATACTCCAAAATATTTTTAAACTTAGGAAAACATAATAAAACTCATTTACAAATTTAAAAAAGCTAATTGAAAAGCAGCTATCATTTCATTAAGAAATGCATTTCAAATAGCATTTTATTTTTTAATTATTTGTCAAAACATTGATATACCTAAGTTGTTTTGATTAACTGTGCTCTAAAAATTTGTAAAGATTCCTCATTCCAGTACAAAAACTTCAAAAGAACTTTATAGGGGAAAAAATTAAATTCATATACATATTTTACCACAGTATTATAATAGATGATCAGCAACCTAATCAAAAAATGGGCAGAAGACCTAAATAGACATTTCTCCAAAGAAGACATACAGATGGCCAACAGGCACATGAAAAGATGTTCAATATCACTAATTATTAGAGAAATGCAAATCAAAACTACAATGAGGTATCACCTCACACTGGTCAGAATGGCCATCATCAAAAAATCTACAAACAATAAATGCTGGAGAGGATGTGAAGAAAAGGGAACCCTCCTACACTGTTGGTAGGAATGTAAATTGGTACAGCCACTATGGAAAACAGTATGGAGGTTTCTTAAAAAACTAAAAACAGAGCTACCATATGATCCAGCAATCCCACTACTGGGCATATATCCAGAGAAAACTAATTCAAAAAGATACATGTACCCAATGTTCACTGCAGCACTATTTACAATAGCCAGGTCATGGAAGCAATCTAAATAACAATTGAAAAATGAATGGATAAACAAGGTGTGGCACATATATACAATGGAATATTAATCAGCCATAAAAAGAATGAAATAATGCTATATGCATTGACATGGATGGACCAAAAATTTTCATACTGAGTGTAGTATGTCAAACAGAGGAAGACAAATATAATATTGCTTATATGTGGAATCTTAAAAAAATGGTACAAATGAACCTATTTACAAAACAGAAATAGAGTCACAGACATAGACAAACTTATGGCTACCAAGGGGGAAATGGGGAACAGGAAGGATAAAATAGAAATACAGAATTAACAGATACAAACTACTATACATAAAATAGATAAGCAATAAGTATGCAGTCAGCAAAAACAAGACCTGGAGCTGACTGTGGCTCAGATCATCAGCTTCTCATAGCAAAATTCAGGCTTAAACTAAAGAAAGTGGGAAAACCACTAGGCCAGCCAGGTACAACTTAAATCAAATCCCCTATGAATATGCAGTGGAGGTAACAAATAGATTCAAGGGATTAGATCTAGTAAACAGTGTGCCTGAAGAACTATGGACAGAGGTCCATAATATTGTACAGGAGGCAGCAAACAAAACCATCCCAAAGAAAAAGAAAAGCAAGAAGGCAAAGTGGTTATCTGAGGAGGCTTACACAGAATAGCTAAAGAAAGAAGAGAAGTGAAAAGCAAGGGAGAAAGGGAAAGGTATATCCAACTAAA
The DNA here is from genome assembly GCF_023699985.2 of Odocoileus virginianus. NCBI lineage: Eukaryota > Metazoa > Chordata > Mammalia > Artiodactyla > Cervidae > Odocoileus > Odocoileus virginianus. The sequence goes on along the minus strand of NW_027224329.1, from coordinate 475,978 downwards.
CACAGATTTCCAAAGAACAGCATGGAGAGACAAGAAGGCCTTCTTCAATGAACAGTGTATAAAACTAGAAGAAAACAACAGAAGGGGAAAGACTAGAGATCTCTTCAGGAAAATTGGAGATATCAAGGGAACATTTTGCCCAAAGATGGGCACAATAAAGGACATAAACAGGTAGAGACCTAGTAGACACTGAAGAGATCAAGAAGAGATGGAAAGAATACACAGAAGAACTGTATAAAAAAGATCCAAATGAACCAGATGACTACAGTGGTGTGGTCAGCCACCCAGAGCCAGACATTCTGGAGAGTGAAGTCAAGTGGGCCTTAGGAAGCACTGCTGTTAATAAAGCTAGTGGATGTGATGGAATTCCAGTAGAACTATTCAAAACCCTAAAGGATGATGCCATCAAGGTGTTGCATTCATTATGTCAGCAAATCTGGAAGACCCAGCAGTGGCCACAGGACTGGAAAAGGTCAATCCTCATCCCAATTCCCAAGAAGGGTAGTACCAAAGAATGTGCTAACCATCAGACAATTGCACTCATCTCCCATGCTAGTAAGGTCATGCTTAAAATCTTGCATGCTAGGCTTCAGCATTATGTGAACCAAGAACTTCCAGATGTCCAAGCTGGATTTAGAAAAGGAAGAGGAACCAGAGATCAAATTGCCAACATTCACTGGATCATAGAGAAACCTAGGAAACAAAAAAAGCATCTACCTCTGTTTCATGGACTATGCCAAAGTCTTTGACTCTGTGGATCATAATAAACTGAGGAAAGCACTTAAAGAGATGGGAAAACCAAACCACCTTACCTGTTTCCTGAGAAATCTTTATGTGGGTCAAGAAGCAACACTAAGAATCCTGTTGGAAAAACTGAGTGATTCAAGATTGAGAAAGGAGTACAACAGGGCTGTCTGCTGTCACCCTGTTTGTTTAACCTATATGCTGAGCACATCATGAGAAATGCTGGGCTGGATGAGTTACAAGCTGGAATCAAGATAGGTGGGAGAAACATCAACAACCTCAGATATGTGGATGATACCACTCTAATGGCAGAAAGCAAAGAGGAACTAAAGAGCCTCTTGATGAGGGTGAAGGAGGAGAGTGAAAGAGCTGGCTTAAAACTAAATATTAAAAAAACTAAGATCATGGCATCCAGCCCCATTACTTCATGGCAAATAGAAGGGGAAAAGGTGGAAGTAGTGACAGATTTCCTCTTCTTGGGCTCTAAAATCACTGCAGATGGTGACTGCAGCCATGAAATCAGAAGACATTTGCTTCTTGGCAGGAAAGCTATGACAAACCTAGACAGTGTGTTGAAAAGCAGAGACATTACTCTGCCGACAAAGGTCCATATAGTCAAGGCTATGGTCTTCCCAGTGGTCATGTACAGTTGTGAAAGCTGGACCATAAAGAAGGTGGAGTGCTTCTTGAAGAATTGATGCCTTAAAACTATGGTGCTGCAGAAGGCTCCTGAGAGTCCCCTGGACAGAAAGAAGATTGAACCAGTCAATCTTAAGGGAAATCAACTCTGAATATTCACTGAAGGACTGATACTGAGGCTGAAACTCCAGTATTTTGCTCATCTGATGTGAACAGCTGATTCACTGGAAAAGTCCCTGATGCTGGGAAAGATTGAGGGCAGAAGGAGAAGAGGGCATCAGAGGATGAGATGGCTGGATGGCATCACTGATGCAATGGACATGAACTTGGGCAAACTTCAGGAGATGGTGAGGGACAGAGAAGCCTGGCATGCTACAGTCCATGGGGTCACAAAGAGTTGGAAACAACTGAATGACTGAACAATAACAACAACAAGGATTTACTGTATAGCACAGGAAACTGTATTTAATATCTTAAAATATACACACATGCACTCAGTCACACACACACATGCATATATAATCACTTTCATGTACACCCAAAACACAATACTGTAATCAACTATACTTCAATTTTTAAGAAAAAAAATTTAAAAAGAAATTAAGGTACTACCTCCAAATAGGGCAATATTATATATTCATGAATCAGGCCACAAACAACATATACAGCATGATGCTACTTTTATAAAATGTGCTCAGATGTATATATGCACAGGCATATGCATAAAAAATAACCTGGAAAGATAATCATCAAAACATTAATCTTGGTTAGTTCTGTGTTAATTTGTATTTTGACTCCATTTTTAAACTGCATTGTTTACATTTATTCTCCAACAGCATGAATAATTTGTGTATTTTAACAATTATTTTATAAGTATATACTTTAAACATCCATCAAAATACATTCATATATACAAAGATAGTATCCCAAGAAATGTTACCAAATGTAAACAGTATTTATTTCTAGATTGTGAGATTATGGATCACTTTTTACATTCTTCTTGCCATTTATCTGTATTTTCTAAAATTACTATGTGTTATTCAGGTATTTAAAATAATAAAAATTATAAAAATGTTAATTTACTTTGGGAACTCTTACAATAATATTTCAGACACTTAATTCTATTAAAACAGATTTAGAAGCTCCCTCTCCAATATTTGGGGCTTCCCTAGTACCTCAGTTGGTAAAGAATCTGCCTGCAATGCAGGAGACCCCGGTTCAATTCCTGGGTCAGGAATATCTGCTAGAAAAGGTATAGAGTACCCACTCCAGCATTCTTGGGCTTCTCTGGTAGCTCAGCTGGTAAAGAATACACCTGCAATGCAGGAGACCTGGGTTTGATCCCTGGGTTGGGAAAATCCCCTAGAGAAGAAAACAGCTACCCACTCCAGTATTCTGGCCTGGAGAATTTTACGGACTGTATAGTCCATGGGGTCACAAAGAGTCGGACACAACTGGGTGACTTTCACTCTCCAATATCTTGTTTTGATGGTGGTGGTTTAGGGTTTATTTCTATAAAAAAAGAGAAAAGTGTATCTTGCATCAGATTATTAAAATACTTAAGTGAGATATTTTTCACAACCAGCTCAGGTATAAGGCTACCTTGCTATCCTAATTGTGCAGTACACAAATTCAATTTCCTACTCCTAGAGATGAAATGCTGGTGCAGACAAGAACAAAAGGCTATGAATACCAACGTAAAGGAAAGAATTGCTTTCTTCTTTGGGAAAGGTATGAAGAGGTGGGGCAATGTATTAACAAACACTTTTTTCATTTAAAGCCTGGGACAAGACTTGAGTTAGAAGGGAAAGGATCATATAAGCTATTCTCATCAGAGTTTCGTCATGTGGAGGAAAGGGCGAACAAATATAATCAGACACTTTGGAAAACAAATGAGAGGTCAATGCATAGTAAAGTCATTTAACATGACTTTCTGGGTCTAAGGGACTTCCCTGGTAGCCCAGGTGGCTAAGACTGCGCTCCCAATGCAGGGGGGCCAGGTTCAATCTCTGGTCAGGGAAAAATCCCTTCCAGAACATGCTATATGGAAAAACAAGAAAGCCTGGCATGCTGCAGTCCATGCGGTTGCAAAGAGTTGGACACAACGGGGTGACTGAAAAACAACTGGGTCTAAGTGCAGCTATTATATCTTATTGGGTCTATAACCTTGGTAAGTTATTTAACTTCTGTGCCTCAGACAAATGGAGATAACAGTAGTAGCTACTTCTTAAGAGAATTAGACTCAATAACCTCTCAATAACTGTAAGCTAACAATAATGAGCTTTGTAAAGAGAAGAAATATAGTATCATATGCTGCTAAGTCACTTCAGTCGTGTCCGACTCTGTGTGACCCCATAGACGGCAACCCACCAGGCTCCCTGTCCCTGGGATTCTCCAGGCAAGAACACTGGAGTGGGTTGCCATTTCCTTCTCCAATGCATGAAAGTGAAAAGTGAAAGTGAAGTCGCTCAGTCATGTCCGACTCTTAGCGACCCCATGGACTGCAGCCTACCAGGCTCCTCTGTCCATGGGATTTTCCAGGCAAGAGTACTGGAGTGGGTGCCATTGCCTTCTCTGATATTATCATATATATGAGCCCAAATTTCAGTTTAATTGTCTGTGTGACCCAAGTTAAATTAATTAGACTCACTGTGCTCCAAATTCTCATCAGTAAAATGGGACGATAAAATATTCCCTCATGGAGTTATTATAAAAATTAAATGAAATAATCTAAAGAAGGAATCTGTCACATCATAGACATAAATAAAACTGCAGGCCCAGATTCACTCTCTAGTCCTCACTATCTGGCTTCATGCCTCAGAGTCTGATCCCTGAAATCACCTGCCCTCTGGCTTTCAGTGAGGTTCAGACAATGGGGAGTATCAGCAGAAGACCAGCAGGAAAGAGGAGAGTGATGTCAGGGTACTCATTCCCTTGGTTCTCTTCTTATGAGGTTTTACTCTGGATAGCTGCATCTCTCTCAAAAGAAAGTTACTGGCCTTAAAGCCATTTTGCCATGAACCTTATCCATCTGGGTTCCAGTAACCACTCTCTCTCTCCTGTCTCTCAGGACTAGGGGTGGTGACAGTGTCAACTTCTCCTGGTTTGTGCACTATCTATTCTGTTTCCATATACCCTGGCCACACCTTTGTGAACAGTTCAGTTAAGTCATTCAGTCATGTTCAGCTCTTTGCGAACCCATGTACTGCAACACAGCAGGCTTCCCTGTCCATAACCAACTCCTAGAGCTTGCTCAAACTCATCTCCATCAAGTCAGTGATGCCATCCAACCATCTCATCCTTTGTTGTCCCCTTTTCCTCCTGCCTTCAAGTTTTCCCAGCATCAGGGTCTTTTCAAATGAGTCAGGTCATCACTTCAGGCAGCCAAAGTATTGGAGTTTCAGCTTATGCATCAGTCCTTCCAATGAACACTCAGGACTGATTTCCTTTAGGATTGACTGAATTGGTCTCCTTGCAGTCCAACGGACACTCAAGAGTCTTCTCCAGCACCATAGTTCAAAAGCATCAATGCTTTTGCACTCAGTTTTCCTTATGGTCCAACACTCACATCTATACATGACTGCTGGAAAAACCATTGCTTTGACCAGATGGACATGTGTCGGCAAAGTAATGTCTCTGCTTTTTAATATGCTGTCAAGGTTGGTCATAGCTTTTCTTTCAAGGAGCAAACATCTTTTAATTTCATGGCTGCAGTTACCATCTGCAGTGATTTTGGAGCCCAAAAAAATAAAGTCTCTCACTATTTCCATTGTTTCCCTATCTATTTGCCATGAAGTGATGGGACTGGTTGCCATGATCTTTTTTGAATGTTGAGTTTTAAGCCAGTTTTTCACTCTCCTCTTTCACATTCATCAAGAGGCTCTTCAGTTCCTCTTCCCTTTCTGCATAAGGGTGGTGTCATCTGCATATCTGAAATTATTGATATTTCTCCTGGCAATTTTGATTCCAGCTTGTGCCTCATCCAGCCCCGGCATTTCACATGATATACTCTGCATATAAGTTAAATAAGCAGGGTGACAATATACAGCCTTGACGTACTCCTCTTCCCAATTTGGAACCAGTCTGTTGTTCCATGTCCGGTTCTAACTGTTGCTTCTTGACCTGCATACAGATTTCTCAGGAGGCAGGTCAGGTGGTCTGGTATTCCTATCTCTTTAAGAATTTTCCACAGTTTGCTGTGATCCACACAGTCAAAGGCTTTGGTGTAGTCAATAAAGCAGATGTTTTTCTGGAACTCTCTTGCTTTTTCTATGATCCAATGGATGTTGGCAATTTGTAAACAGCCCCTTTGTAAATAAACCCACCTCAAATTATTATAATAAGAATATTCCATTTATTTCCTGTTGATATCCTGACAGATTCTGAGAGTACGCTGTGACAGAGAAGAAATCCTTATCATTGTACTATCCAAAAAATGTGAAGATTTTGTGTTAATAATGAGATATAGGCTTTTAAATGCTGGACTGGATGAAGCACAAGCTGGAATCAAGATTGCTGGGAGAAATATCAATAACCTCAGATATGTAGATGATACCACGCTTATAGGCAGAAAGCAAAGAAGAGCTGAAGAGCCTCTTTATGAAAGTGAAAGAGGAGAGTGAAAAAGTTGGCTTAAAACTCAACATTTAGAAAACTAATATCGTGGCATCTGGTCTAATCACTTCCTGGCAAATAGATGGGGAAACAGTGACAGATTATATTTTGGGGGGCTTCAAAATCACTGCAGATGGTAACTATAGCTATGAAATTAAAAGATGCTTGCTCCTTGGAAGAAAAGTTAAGACCAACCTAGACAGCATATTAAAAAGCAGAGACACAGAGTCCAAAAGTCTGTTCTATACATCTGTGTCTCTTTTTCTGTTTTGCATATAGGGTTATCGTTACCATCTTTCTAAATTCCATATATATGTGTTAGTATACTGTAATGGTCTTTATCTTTCTGGCTTACTTCACTCTGTATAATGGGCTCCAGTTTCATCCATCTCATTAGAACTGATTCAAATGAATTCTTTTTAATGGCTGAGTAATATTCCATGGTGTATATGTACCACAGCTTCCTCATCCATTCGTCTGCTGATGGGCGAGGGTGGGATGTTTCAAGAGAACAGCATTGAAACATGTATATTATCTAGGGTGAAACAGATCACCAGCCCAGGTTGGATGCATGAGACAAGTGCTCGGACCTGGTGCACTGGGAAGAGCCAAAGGGATCGGGTCGAGAGGGAGGTGGGAGGGGGGATCGGGATGGGGAATACATGTAAATCCATGGCTAATTCATGTCAATGTATGACAAAAACCACTACAATATTGTAAAGTAATTAGCCTCCAACTAATAAAAATAAATGAAAAAATAAATAAACAGAGACATTACTTTGCCAACAAAGGTCCATCTAGTCAAAGCTATGGTTTTTCCAGTAGTCATATATGGATGTGAGAGTTGGACTATAAAGAAAGCTGAGTGCTGAAGAATTGATACTTTTGAACTGTGGTGTTGGAGAAGACTCTTGAGAGTCCCTTGGACAGCAAAGAGATCCAACTAGTCCATCCTAAAGGAAATCAGTCCTGAATATTCATTGGAAGGACTGATGCTGAAGCTGAAACTCCAATACTTTGGCCACCTGATGTGAAGAACTGACTCATTTGAAAAGACCCTGATGCTGGGAAAGATTGAAGGTGGGAAGAGAAGGGGATGACAGAGGATGAGATGGTTGGATGGCATCACCGACTCAATGGACATGAGTTTGAGTAAACTCCAGGAGTTGGTGATGGACAGGGAGAATTCACATGCAGCAGTCCCTGGGATTGCAAAGAGTCAAACACAACTGAGTGACTGAACTGAACTAACTGGCTTTAAGAAGGCTTGAAAATCACTTTGTCAGTGCTCTTCCTTTGTAAGGGGCTTCTCTGGCGGCTCAAATGGTAAAGAATCTGCCTGTAATGCAAGAGACCTGAGTTCAATTCCTGGGTTGGGAAGATCCCCTGGAGAAGGAAATGGCAACCCCCACTCCAGTATTCTTGCCTGGAGAATTCCATGGGACAGAGAAGCCTGGCAGGCTACAGTCCATGGGGTTGCAAAGAGTCGGACACAACTGAGTGACTGCCTTTATAAGAAAAACAAGCAAGAGATGCCCATGGATACCAAAACAGAATCAGTTTAAGGGACAAAGATGGAGGGTAGAGATAACCTGAAGCCTCTAGGTCAGTTATCCCATGGGCTGGAGGATTTTATGGGACCTCTTGCTGAAAATACCTACCACAGTAAAACACACTACATGGAAGATTACTTCTAATACTCGGATCATATCTCACCAGAAATATCTGAGGACTCCAACCTTATTAGTAAGCAGAGACATTTTAAGTTGCTTCATTGTATAAAAATAAAGAAGGACAATCAATTTTTTATGTCATGGTTTCTTGCAATTCTATTCCCATTCCCAGGGAACTCTTTTGTTATTTTCACCCTTGTTGAAACAACACTAGAGAACAATGTTAAAGTGGCTTCTGTCACAAGGGACCCAAAAGGTTAGATATGATCAGTGATACTTTCAAGAAAAGCCTCTCAACATTTGTCCTTGCCATGGTACCCAGAGAAGAGAGTGTGCTTCAGACTTTTGTTTTTAGTATGCTACTGAAATAGTCAGTGCCTTAATAATTAGTAAACTCTAGTGTGCCAAATTATCTTTATATAAATAGGTTGTGTGGATTATACTTGCCTTGTGGATGTGGAACATGAGCTCCTCAAAGACATATACATTTGTCTCTTATTCCAAGTAGCACTGCTAGGATTTAATAATTGCAATATTATGTGCAGGCAAGTAACCTTAATGCTGCATAAAAAGCCTCAAATCCTCTAAGGTTCCCAACTGAGTTAACTGTAACTGGCAACTCGCTTTTGTACATAGGGAACAATTTGGTGATTTTCACTGATTGATGCATTTCCAGACTTCACTAAAAGCCAGGAACTCGTGTAAGGAGATGTCTGAATGAGGAAAATCTGACAGAAGAGTGTGCATGCCAGGAAAAATGAATGACTACAAAGTATGCATGGGGAGCATCTGAAAGGCAATATTAAATGAAAGTAAAAGATGACGTCCTTTGACTTTTGTGCACACTAAATGAATATTAATTTGGTATACTTTTGGCAAATTGCCTCTTATAATAACTGCCATCTGGAATCATAAATGCAATCCTAAGCCTAAACAAAGAATAACAAAGAATAGAACACTGCATGATTCAAAGCATAGAACCTACAGCTAATAGCATTCCCTTTTATGTATGACTTATAAGCAAGTACCATAATAAAAATCATAAAATTAAGGTACAGTTAAGTAAGTGTACTTTTACAGAAAATGTAATTTCTGGATACCTTTTTTTTCTTCCAAGATAACTAGAAACCTCCAAAGTCAATAAGACAAACGCAAAATCTATCACTTCAACTTTCAATTCTGAGATATTTAAATGCCACTTTTACCTTCTATTTTCTGACACATTTTTAATGGATTGGGGGGGGTGACTCCAGATGTTTTTACAAATATTTGTTGGATTTCTATAATCCAAATGCTTCACTGTGTCCCAAATCATACTATACCTGGAAATTGAACTATTCATGCTGCAAATTGAATTCCTCAAAGTGAATCCTTTATAAATAATGCACATTAACATAAAAAACTATCTAAATTAAATAAGGTCATTTCTATTTCTCGAAGGAAACTTGATTTGCAACTCCATCAACTCCAATAAGACAGATCAGAATAAGCAAATGGCAAGATGAACCTCAATCCTATGAAAATTAAAATCTAGTTCTTTCTTAAAGGGGAACAGTACTGCACAACAACAGTTTACTAAATTTCAGAGGTTTAATGGGCTTTAGAAATCATACATATGAGTACTTTCCCATGTTACACATCAAAGGACTGAGGAAAAAATACATGAATGGAAGTGCATATGTATAATACTTATCCAACCCTCACCAATAAAAGAAAGAAAGAAAGGAAAAAAAAAAACCACGGAGAGTAACAATACTAATGTAAAAAATAATCTAGGAAAGTAAACTACCTCATGTGAGAAATGGAATGAGAAGCAATGAGATATAGAATCTAGTAGATAAACCACATTTGCAACAAGAAATCCCATGTTCATGATCACATCCATGCATACACAGCAACACTGGTACCCAATCCAGTGGTGTTGGCCCTTGAGTGCACGAACTGCAGTGAAATAAATGTACAATGAGATGGTTATGGTAATATGGATAACTGAGTGAACATGGACATCCCACGTCAGCTAAAAGTACATGGAACTGTTGGGTAAAATATATATTTTATTTTATTATTATTATTTTTTTAAGCTTTTTTTTCCATTTATTTTTATTAGTTGGAGGCTAATTACTTTACATCATTGCAGTGGTTTTTGTCAGACATTGAAATGAATTAGCCATGGATTTACATGTATTCCCCATCCCGGTCCCCCCTCCCACCTCCCTCTCCACCCGATCCCTCTGGGTCTTCCCAGTGCACCAGGCCCGAGCACTTGTCTCATAAATATATATTTTAAAAAATTAAATGCTCAAGTATAAAAAAAGAAAGTGAAAATCCTAGTTGCAAAAAAAAAGAAAAAGTATGCACAACTTTAAGAAACAAGAGCAATTAATCCTTGAGCAGAAGTTTAGGAAGCCCAGGGGTTTAGTTGACTAATTATAGGTCCTAGGGTTTAGGGCTGTAACGCCTATTGAGGGACATGAAGACAAAAACACTGTAGCACTGTCCTTTGAGTCAAATATGGACTAGAAAGTCTCCACCCATCAGCAATGGGGAGAAAAATTCAAATTTTGATTAACCACAGTTCAGAGTGGGGCAAAGGTCTCTCATAAGAAATAAAAGTTGCCACACATGTGCCATGCAAGTGTCAGATCCGAATTTAAAATACACACACATTAGGGGAAACCGTGAAGAATGAAATTAACATGATGAAGTTTTTAAAACAGAGAAACTCCTGGGCTCTAGACAGAAGCACATATAAAATTACTTTTGACATGACACCTCTACAATCAGGGACACATGGAAACTCAATGCTTCCCATCTCCTACTCCTCCAAGTAAACCAAAGATGAGCTTCTAATAAAAGAATTAAAACCGCATGAAGAAACAATCTATTAGGAGAAGGCTATCAGTCAAAACACACAGAAAGATTAGTACCTCTAAGAACTTGAAACAGAGCAATCTGAGATAAACCATAAAATAAGTATATTTAAAATGATTGAATAAATAAATGAGGGAATAAAAACCACAAGGAATCAATAAGACATCAGCAAAAGAACTCGTCATTTTAAAAAATAACCAAATAGAACTCTTTACATAAAAAAAAAACAAAAAGGGTTGCCACTAAAACCCCAGGAGCAAGTCAAACACCAAATGAGAAAGACATAAGTGAAGAAAAATTTGTAGTATGAAAGCTAGGTATGAAAAAATTATCCAAAATACAACACACAAAAATGGAAAGGTTGAAATTTTGAAAGGGAGTTTGAGAGATGAGAAGGACAAATTAAGAAGGTGTAATATGAATCATGTTGAAGCTGAAACACCAATATTTTGGCCACCTGATGGAAGAGCTGACTCATTTAAAAAGACCCTGATGCTGGGAAAGATTGAAGGTGAGAGGAGAAGGGGACGACAGAGGATGAGATGGTTGGATGGCATCACCGACTCAATGGACATGAGTTTGAGTAAACTCCGGGAGTTGTGATGGACAGGGAGGCCTAGCATGCTGCAGTCCATGGGGTCACAAAGAGTCAGACACAAGTGAGCAACTGAACTGAATATGAATCATAGAAACAGATATTAGAAACACTGTCAGATAGGCAATATTTGAACAGATATTGGTGGCAAATTTTCCAAAATTGAATTGAAGGGTACAAAGAGAATGAAAAAAAAATACACACCTAGACATTAAAAGTATTTACAGACAAGGAAATATTAATTTTGTTACCCATAGACACTCCCTGGACAATACTAAATAACACAATTCAGTAAGAAAGGAAATGTGGCCCAAAGGGAAGGATTAAAATACAAAAAAACAGTAATAAAGAAAGAGATGAAAAATAAGATTAAATGTAAATAAAATTAGCTATAAGCAACATACATAATAAGAATCAACTATAGTTTAAAAGAAAGTGAAATTAATATATTTAATAGCTATTACATATGAAGTGTGAGGGGCTTCCCTAGTAGCTCAGCTGTTAAAGAATTCACCTACAATGCAGGAGACACTGGTTCAATTCCTGGGTAGGGAAGATCCCATGGAGAACGGATAGGCTACTGACTCCAGTATTCTTGGGCTTCCCTGGTGGCGCAGATAGTAAAGAATCTGCCTGCAATGTGGAAGACCTGGATTGGGAAGATCCCCTAGAGGAGGGCACCGCAACCTACTCCTAGAGAATCCCATGGACAGAGGAGCCTGGTGGGCTAGAGTCCATGGGGTCACAAAGAGTCAGACATGACTGAGCGACTAAGCACCACATAGCCCATACAATGTGAGGAGCTGATTGGAGTTAAACTGCTATAAACTCCTTGAAATGTTGGGAGGAAAGTAAATATGTTTCTAGAATACTTAATATACTGAAAGTTATATTATATCATAGATGGGAATATTCAACACCATGAAGTTATATCACCTTTCCAAATTAATCTATAAAATTAATACTATCTCAATTTAAAATCATAGAATTTCTTCTGGAACTTGAGAAGCTGACTGCACAATTTGTAAGAGATAGCTAAGAAACAATTTTGAGGAAGAACAAGAAGTAAATACAAAGCTATTGTAATACATCATGATTTACTATAATGCTTCATAAGTCAATGTGACATTGACCCCGGGAAGACAAGACCCCCCCATTGAACTAATGGGGCTAAAAAAAAGAGAACAGTAGACTCAAGCACACATGTAAATATGGTTTATGATAAAGAAGGCATCACAAATCAATGGAAAGATGATGAGCTACTTACTAAAGTAAGACTAGTGGTTACACATATAAATGATATAAAACCTGAGCCCCAGCACACATCATGAATACAATTATAGCAGAATAATTATAACATTGTGGCAAATAAAAATTTCTTAAATAAGCCAAACAAAAGTTCATATTGATAATATACAAAAAGATAATACAAGCATTTGATAGAGAGAAAGGTAAATGCTTACAGACCTCAGGTAGAGGTAAACTGATATCGATATATATAGACAGATAGATATACAGAATATCTAATAAAATTGAAGACATGTATACACAATGACCCAGCTATTCCATTTCTAGGAAAATACCCTAGAGAAACTGTTTCTAACCATACATAGAAATGCTCATTGTAGAAATTTTGGGAAAAACAAAAGTTTGGAAACAATCAAAATGTCCACTAGTAAGGATCTACTTGTATTAGTACATTTCCAAGTCACTGGAATTGCCAATAAAGCACAACTAAAATCATTTGATTGGAATAAGACATAAAATGTGGCAGGTTACAGGTATTTTAAACTCACTTATGCACAAAATAATACAACAGTGCATTCAAATACAGCACTGGTAATAGGGGAGGAAATGCCAATTGAAGAGTTGTTTATGTAGGTCTTGTTTAGGACACAATGTCCAATATATGCACACTCATATTCATATACCTATCAATGTGTTGGGATTGAGAAGAATAATTATGCAACAGTATCAAGAACCAAGACTGCCACCATACCATTTTCCTATGTCAGATCTGAGAATAGAGATTCAGCAAATGATATTATAAAAATCTTAAGCCAAAACATTCAGCTACTAAGCTTCCAAATCCTATAGCTATGTAGATGAATTCTCTGCAGGATCCCAAATATTCAGGTTGACATGTATAGGCCTTGAATTAGCCAGATGTCTAAATTTGTACTACTCTGTTTTATAATTGTTTTTAAGCCTTATTATGTGTTTGCTTTCCCAATCAAGGGGAGAAAGTCTCAATGTGTAGTTCTTTTCTGGTAAGTAAAGAACCAACAATATATTAACAGGTACTATGAGGAACTCAGTAAGTGTTTGATTTAACCACATTACTTCATTCATTTATTCAATGAGAACTTACTGAATGCTAGGTGGCGCAGTGATAAAAAAAAAAATCTGCCTACCAACGCAGAAGACACAGGAGACATGGGTTCGAACCCTGGGTCGTGGAAGATCCCCTGGAGGAGGAAATGGCAACACACTCCAGTAATCTTGCCTGAAAAATTCCATGGACAGAGGGGCCTGCCAGGCTAAAGTCCATGGGGCAGCAAAGAGTTGGACACAACCGAGCACAATACATGCGCACACGTGATCAACTAGTATACTAAGCACTGCTTCCTTTCTGATGTATTGTTTCGGAAACAGTCACGCCTGTCACTGGGTCTAATTTCATGACATTACTCTCATGGTCTATCAGAGGAAGAAGAAACTGTCCACATTTTATAGATCCTCTAATTCCAGGGTACTAAGTACCAAATGACACAGCATGATATCTTGGATAACACTCACCATAGTAGGAGAAATTGACCACAATTATTGACAGTCACAAAATAAATATCAACTTACCCATACATATAAACACACACACACACACACACACACACACACACACTGTCTAAATTCTGACAACATAGGAACTTTTCCCAATGCCTGCACTATTGCCCTGATCAGGATTAGAAATGCTCTATTTGTAAAATAATCTTGGTGCACTCAGAGAATAAGCGGCACCTAGAATGGAGCCAGTTAGTAAAAAAATGGAATCCAGTTCTTAAAATAGGGAAATAAACATAAAATCACATTCTTCTTAGGGAAAGCAGCAGAAGCTTTACACCTATCGCTTCCAGGGAGGTTAAGTGTTTTCATTCAAGTAAAAAGACTGTGGACTTCCTGAGGTGATTACTTAGCACAGCAAGAAAGGCAATCCTCTAAGATTTCAAAGCAACTATACCTTCAATTTATGTATCTCAATAAACAGGAACATGGCAATAATCCAAGTATCAACATTCACTTCAGTCACTGATTCATGTTCGATTCTTTGCAGCCCCACGGACTGCAGCATGCCAGGCTTCCCTGTCCATTACCAACTCCCGGAAGCTAATCAAACTCTTCTCCATTGAGTCAGTGATGCTATCCAATCATCTCATCCTCTGTCATCCCCTTCTCCTCCTTCCCTCAATCTTTCCCAGCATCAGGGTCTTTCAAATGAGCCAGTTCTTTGCAACAGGTGGCCAAAGTATTGGAGTTTCAGCTTTTGTATCAGTCCTTCCAATGAATATTCAGGAATGAGTTCCTTTAGAATGGACTGGTTGGATCTCCTTGCAGCCCAAGGGACTCTCAAGAGTCTTCTCCAACACCACAGTTCAAAAGCATCAACTCTTCAGCGCTCAGCTTTCTTTATAGTCCAACTCTCACATCCATATATGACCACTGGAAAAACCATAGCTTTGACTAGATGGACATTTGTTGGCAAAGTAATGTTTCTGCTTTTTAATATGCTGTCTAGGTTGATCATAGCTTTTCTTCCAAGGAGCAAGCGTCTTTTAATTTCATGGCTGCAGTTACCATCTGCAGTGATTTTGGAGCCCCAAAAAATAAAGTCTCTCACTATTTCTATTGTTTCCCCATCTATTTGCCATGAAGTGATGGGACCAGATGCCATGATCTTAGTTTTCTGAATGCTGAGTTTTAAGCCAACTTTTTCACTCTCCTCTTTCACTTTCATCAAGAGGCTCTTTAGTTCTTCTTCACTTTCTGCCATAAGGGTGGTGTCATCTGCATATCTGAGGTTATTGATACTTCTCCCAGCAATCTTGATTTCAGCTTGTGCTTCATCCAGCCTGGCATTTCACATGATGTATTCTGCATATAAGTTAAATAAGCAAGGTAACAATATATAGCCTTGACATACTCCTTTTCCTATTTGGAACCAGTCTGCTGTTCCATGTCCAGTTCTAACTGTTGCTTCCTGACCTGCATACAGGCTTCTCAGGAGGCAGGTCAGGTGGTCTGGTAGTCCCATCTCTTGAAGAATTTTCCACAGTTTGTTGTGATTCACACAGTCAAAGGCTTTGGTGTAGTCAATAAAGCAGAAGTAGATGTTTTTCTGGAACTCTCTTGCTTTTTTGATGATCCAATGGATGTTGGAAATTTGATCTCTGATTCCTCTGCCTTTTCTAAATCCAGCTTGAACATCTGGAAGTTCACAGTTCACGTACTGTTGAAGCCTAGCTTGAAGAATTTTGAGCATTACTTTGCTAGTGTGTTAGATGAGTATAATTGTGTGGTAGTTTGAACATTCTGTGGCATTGCCTTTCTTTGGGATTGGAATTAAAACTGACCTTTTCCAGTCCTATAGCCACTGCTGAGTTTTCCAAATGTGCTGGCATATTGAGTGCAGCACTTTCACAGCATTATCTTTTATGATTTGAAATAGCTTAACTGAAATTCCATCGCCTCCATTAACTTTGTTCATGCTGATGCTTCCTAAGGCCCACTGACTTCGCATTCCAGGATGTCTCCATCTAGGTGAGTGATCACACCACTGTGGTTATCTGGGTCATGAAGATCTTTTTTGTACCATTCTTCTGTGTATTTTTGACACCTCTTCTTAATATCTACTGCTTTTGTTAGGCCCATACCATTTCTGTCCTTTATTGAGCCCATCTTTGCCTAAAATGTTCCCTTGATATCTCTAATTTTCTTGAAGAGATCTCTAGTCTTCTCCATTCTGATTTCCTCTATTTCTTTGCAATGACCATTGAGAAGGGCTTTCTAATCTCCTCATGCTGTTCTTTGGAACTCTGTATTCAAATGGGTATATCTTTCCTTTTCTCCTTTGCCTTTAGCTTCTCTTCTTTTCTCAGCTATTTGTAAGGCCTCCTCAGACAACCATTTTGCCTTTTTGTATTTCTTTTTCTTGGGGATGGTCTTGATCACTGCCTCCTGTACAATGTTACAAACCTCCATCCATAGTTCTTCAGGCACTCTGTCTATCAAATCTAATCCCTTGAATCTATTTCTCACTTCCACTGTATAATCATAAGGGATTTGATTTAGGTCATACCTGAATGGCCTAGTGGTTTTCCCTACTTTCTTCAATTTAAACCTGAATTTTGCAATAAGGAGTTCATGTTCTAAGCCACAGTCTGCTCCGAATCTTGTTTTTGCTAACTGCATAGAGCTTCTCCATCTCTGGCTGCAAAGAATATAATCAATCTGATTTTGGTATTGACCATCTGGAGATGTCCATGTGTAGAGTCTTCTCTTTTGTTGGAAGATGGTGTTTGCTATGACCAGTGCATTCTCTTGGCAAAACACTGTTAGCCTTTGGCCTGCTTTGTTTGTACTCCAAGGTCAAATGTCAACATATCTAGTGTTAATATTTCCTGTCATTACACAACTGTAATAGCACTATTTTCTGATACAGGAAGAAGAAGCTGAAGTTGAACGGTTCTATGAAGACCTACAAGACCTTTTAGAACTAACACCCAAAAAAGATGTCCTTTTCATTACAAGGGGACTGGAATGCAAAAGTAGGAAGTCAAGAAACACCTGGAGTAACAGGCAAATTTGGCCTTGGAGTACGGAATGAAGCAGGGCAAAGGCTAATAGAGTTTTGCCAAGAGAACGCACTGGTCATAGCAAACACCCTCTTCCAACAACACAAGAGAAGACTCTACACATGGACATCACCAGATGGTCAACACCAAAATCAGATTGATTATATTCTTTGCAGCCAAAGATGGAGAAGCTCTATACAGTCAGCAAAAACAAGACCAGGAGCTGACTGTGGCTCAGATCATGAACTCCTTATTACCAAATTCAGACTTAAACTGAAGAAAGTAGGGAAAACCACTAGACCATTCAGGTATGGCCTAAATCAAATCCCTTATGACTATACAGTGGAAGTGAGAAATAGATTTAAGGGACTAGATCTGATAGACAGAGAGCCTGATGAACTATGGATGGAGGTTCGTGACATTGTACAGGAGACAGGGATCAAGACCATCCCCATTGGAAAAGAAATGCAAAAAGGCAAAATGGTTGTCTGAGGAGGCCTTACAAATAGCTGTGAAAAGAAGAGAAGCTAAAGGCAAAGGAGAAAAGGAAAGATATACCCATTTGAATGCAGAGTTCCAAAGAATAGCCAGGAGAGATAAGAAAGCCTTCCTCAGCAATCAATGCAAAGAAATAGAAGAAAACAACAGAATGGGAAAGACTAGAGATCTCTTCAAGAAAATTAGAGATACCAAGGGAATATTTCAGGCAAAGATGGGTTCCATAAAGGACAGAAATGGTATGGACCTAACAGAAGCAGAAGATATTAAGAAGAGGTGGCAAGAATATACAGAAGAACTGTACAAAAAAGATCTTCATGGCCCAGATAATCACAATGCTGTGATCACTGACCTAGAGCCAGGCATCCTGGAATGTGAAGTCAAGTGGGCCTTAGAAAGCATCACTACGAACAAACCTAGCAGATGTGATGGAATTCCAGTTGAGCTATTTCAAATCCTGAAAGATGATGCTGTTAAAGTGCTGCACTCAATATGTCAGCAAATTTGGAAAACTCAGCAGTGGCCACAGGACTGGAAAAGGTCAGTTTTCATTCCAACCCCTAAGAAAGGCAACTGAACTGATACAGGAATATAGCAGTTACTGGTCTGATGTCCATCTCTCAGGCTTCTAGAGCTCTATCCTACTAGGTTTGATGATCAATGTTTGCAACTTTAGAACACAATAGGAACTTCATCCTAGTGCATTATGCATCATTATCTGGAAAACTACCTGGAGGTAGTTCTCCTTCCTGCCCACACACAAGGAGGAGTATCTGATGTCAGGTTTACTAATACTCCCATTATGCTATACATGGCATGGACATGAGTAAATTACTGCTCAAACTTTGGACCTGCTTGATTTGCACTTCCATAACATGTTAAGGAATTAAACAAAATATATAACTTAACATTACTTTTAAAATTCCCCTGTGAGGTAAACTCGATAATCTCTGCTATCCTGCACAACTCAGAGACTAAGCACTCCCATAAGACTGTGATATTTTTAGGGCCAACCTTGGCGTTTTGACAGTGCTGAGAATTTCATTTGGCTCAGAACCACAGAGACCCTCCAGAAACAAAAATAAAAAAATCCTCCTACATTATATCAAGAGGAAGAATATTATTTTAGAACAGTCGTTTTAGCTTGGGAGGTTCTTTCATCAAGAATAATCCAGGGCAAATTTATGTCCTATTATTTATCAGACAGCTTTTCATATCCTTGTTATTCATAGACAGAAAATAGAAATATAATGAAGTTGTGGTTTCACTTTCCTATCCCTGGTACTAACAAAGGAGCTAAGAGGCCTCTAAGATGAAAATGAGGGAATGAAAAGCAGACCTTCACTTGCTCCAGTTCTATTTAGAGTTCATAGCTTTGTCAGCAAGAGGCACAAAACAGAACTACCTCCAAAACTTGTGTGTCCAGGATTAACCATGCCCAGGAGAAATACAGAGAACCTGAAGCACTAATTGGAAGGAAAAGATCATAGAAAAACACCAGTCAAACAAGATGTGAAAAAAATCAGAATAAGAAGTCTCAGGTTTTTGTAAACTCCTCTAGGAAGTCTCACCTTACCACATGAACCCTATATTAACAACATTTACTCTTAACACATTGTTATCAGTGGACACAATATGGACCAACGCTTATTTACACATTTAAAAGAAGATTAACTATATTCATCTAGTATTTATTGAGTCCCTACTGTGTTCCAGGTACTGTTCTAGGTGATGGGAATACAGCATGGAATAAAACAAACAAAAATCATGCCATGTAGAACTGACATTCTAGGTGAAAGAAACAATCAAAATGAAACATAATACAGGATTTAGAGATTAAAGTGTATTAAACTTTGAGGACTTCACAGCAAAGAAGAACAGAAAAATCAGGAGGAAGGTGGTAGAACATAGGCGACTAGATTTAAGAGATTGGTTTCTTTTAAGATGGGAGAAAGGGCACATTGGTGTGCTAAAGGGAATAACCACAGAGAAAGAAAAATTGATCATGTAGGAGAACAGCTAATGTAACGTTCTTGACAAGGTGAAAAGGGTTATGATCTAGTGCAAAATTAGAAAGATTGGTTTTCTTAGGAGCACAGGGAATTCATCTATTCTAACTAGCAGGAAGGCAAAGAAAATGAATACAGATGCTGGTAAGTGAATAGATATGATGATAGGAGACAACAGAATCTACTCTGGGGCCAAGACCATGCTTTATGTTCTTTCCCTAAGCGTTTCTATCCATGTTCTACTATTAGGTCAAATGGCATTAGCATGAAACCAGATATTTAGATAAATGCAATGAAATAAAATGTCCAGAAATAAATCCATACATATATGGTCAATTAATTTTCAACAAAACTACACAGGATAGGATAGTCTCTTCAATAAATAGTACTGGCGAAAATGGATATTCACTTGCAAATGAATGAAACTGGACCAGTATCATATACCATACACAAAACCAACACAAAATGATTAAAGATGTGAAAGTAAGACCTGAAATCATAAAACTCCTAGAAGAAAACACAAAGGATAAGTTCCTTGACACTGGTCTTAGCAATGATTTTGTATATTTGATATCAAAAGCAAACCAAAAAAGACAAAAAATAAATAAGTGGAACTATATCAAATCTAAAAAGTTTTTGCTCAAAGGCAATCATCAACAGAATAAAAAGGGAACCTACAGAATGTAAAAGATATTTGCAATCCACGTATCTGATAAGGAGTTAGTATCCAAAATATATAAAGTGTTAATATCCAAAATATATTAGGAACTCATACAACTCATTAACAAAAGCAGCTACCAAATAAAAAATGGGCAAATGATCTGAATAGATGTATCTCCAAGGAAGACATATAAATGGTCAATAAGTATATGAAAAGATGCTCAACATCACTAATCACCAGGGAAATGAAAATAAAAACCACAGTGAAATATCACCTCACATCTGTAAAGATACCTATTATTAAAAAGACAAGAGATAACAAGTGTTGGAGAGAATATGGAGAAAAGGGAATATTGTGTACTGCTGGTGGGCATGTAAATCCATATAGCCATGATGAAAACCTCTATAGAGGTTCCTTAAGAAATTTAAATTTAAACTGCCATATGATCCAGGAACCCCACTTATGAGTATATATCTGAAGGAAACGAAACCACTAGATCATAGAAATATCTGCAACTCCATGTTTTTTGTAGTAAATCCACAATAACCAAAATATGGAAACAGTTTACCTATGTATAAAAGGATAAAAATATGTATTTTTTGTATATAACACAATGGAATACTCAGTTCAGTTCAGTTACTCAGTCGTGTCCGACTCTTTGCAACCCCGTGAATCGCAGTACGCCAGGCCTCCCTGTCCATCACCAACGCCCAGAGTTTACTCAGACTCATGCCCATCGAGTCAGTGATGCCATCCAACCATGTCATCCTGTTGTCCCTTTCTCCTCCTGCCCCCAATCCCTCCCAGCATCAGGGTCTTTTCCAATGAGTCAACTCTTCGCATGAGGTGGCCAAAGTATTGGAGTTTCAGCTTCAGCATCAGTCCTTCCAATGAACACCCAGGACTGATCTCCTTTAGGATGGACTGGTTGGATCTCCTTTCAGTCCAAGGGACTCTCAAGAGTCTTCTCCAACACCACAGTTCAAAAGCATCAATTCTTCGGTGCTCAGCTTTCTTCACAGTCCAACTCTCACATCCATACATGACCACTGGAAAAACCACAGCCTTGACTAGATGGACCTTTGTTGACAAAGTAATGTTTCTGCTTTTTAATATGCTATCTAGGTTGGTCATAACTTTCCTTCCAAGCATTAAGTGTCCTTTAATTTCATGGTTGCAGTCACCATCCACAATGATTTTGGAGCCCCAAAAAATAAAGTCTGACATTGTTTCCACTGTTTCCCCATCTATTTGTCATGAGGTGATGGGACCAGATGCCATGATCTTAGTTTTCTGAATGTTGAGCTTTAAGCCAACTTTTCCACTCTCTTCTTTCACTTTCATCAAGAGGCTTTTTAGTTCCTCTTTACTTTCTGCCATAAGGGTGGTGTCATCTGCATATCTGAGGTTATTGATATTTCTCCTGGCAATCTTGCCTCTAGCTTGTGCTTTTGCCAGCCCAGCGTTTCTCATGATGTACTCTGCATATAAGTTAAATAAGCAGTGTGACAATATACAGCCTTGACGTACTCCTTTTCCTATTCGGAACCAGTCTGTTGTTCCATGTCCAGTTCTAACTGTTGCTTCCTGACCTGCATACATGTTTCTCAAGAGGCAGGTCAGGTGGTCTGGTATTCCCATCTCTTTCAGAATTTTCCAGTTTGTTTTGATCCACAGAGTCAAAGGCTTTGGCATAGTCAATAAAGCAGAAATAAATATTTTTCTGGAACTCTCTTGCTTTTTCGATCATCCAATGGAATATTACTCACCTTAAAAATATTCTTGTCATTTGCGAAATTCTGTACAAACCTGGAGGGTTTACATAAGCCAGACAGAAAAAGACAAATACTACATTATTCCAATCTATATGTAGAATCAAAAAGAGAAAACAGCTAAACTCATAGAAACAGAGAAAATGGTGGTTGTCAGGAGCTGACAGGCAGAGGAAATGTGGAGAGGATAGTAAAAGGATACAAACTTTTAGTTGTAAGATGAATAACTTTTGAAGATCTATTGTATAGCATGTTAATTACAGTTGATAATACTGGATCATAAACTGAAATTTACTAAGGGTATATCTTTCACCACTCTCACACAAAAAAGGATGTGTTAATTAACTTTGAAAGGTGGGAATCCTTTCAAAATATATACAGGTATCAAATCATTACACTATACACACACACACACATATATATATATGTAACAATTTTGTTAACAATAAACTTTTAAAAAACTTATTGTCAAAAATGTATATATGTTGACCCACAAGTAGCCATCACTGGTGAAATGGAAAGAGAATAAGACTTGAAATTAATAACAATGTATTTGAGTCCCAGCTCCACAATTTACTAGTTTGTGATCCCAGGCAAATTACCTCATTTCTTGCATCTTCTGCTTTCTCAACTACAAAACAGGGTAGCTAAGACAATTACTGGGAAATTATGTGACAGTACATCATGACTGAAGGTAAATGATTTTGAAAATAACTTCAGCAGGAGACATTCTGGTCAACTGAAATGCCATGCAGAAGCCCAATATGTAAGAGGATTAAAGTGGAGGTAATTTGGTTAATATGGAAGTAGGTGGCCTGAAATGTTGCCTACTCACCCCTGCTGCACTCTGACAGCCTTTGAGAGGGGTTTTCAAAACCCTCTATAGCTCTGAAGATCAGAGTCTGAAAACCACTGAAACCTACATCTAGAACATATAATTGTTGACCCCCTTTTCATTTGTTATACATACATGCTTTTCCTGCATGGTATGACTTGACTATCCTACTCATAAAGGCATCTCTGAAGTTAATTTCCAAGCATAGAGTCAAGCAATGTCTAAAGAAAAGTGCTTAATTCAAACTCAGTCTCCCCACTGTTGAATTTGTTTTCTCTCCTTGATTATTAGTCTGGTCTATCATAAGAGCCAGCTGCTGTCCAAGCTTATGGGGGAATAGGTAGGAAAAAGAACTTATCAATATATATTTCCCTGTCTACTAGAATCCAGTAACTGGCTATCCATTTCCTATCTAAACTTTTGTTGGATTCTATTGAAAATGGCCACAGAATTAGATTTCAACTGCTACTACTGTGGTAAATGTTCTGTCAAACTAGCACTCTTTTCTCTATAGTGCATAACTACTCTTCACCTTGCCATATCTTAATGAATTTTTTCTTCATTCTCTGGTTAAAGAGGCTGTGACCCTTTCTCCAGAAATAAATTAGCTAATTTTGGATCAGTCAAACCATGAGGTCATTTCCATAGCTATTTCCTTTGCATTATTAACTAACATGTTTGTAGGTCTGCAGTATAAGAGTGGTAATCCAGCGCCTGGGTACTGGAGCTATAGTTCTAGGATTCAAACTAGTTCTGCCACTTTATCTGTGTAACTTTGGAGGAATTAGTTAACCAATCTGCATCTCAGTTTCTTCATGGAGTCTGGCGATGATTATGATAATTATGATAACTGTAATTGGACCTTGTCATATGCCAGGTATTTTTTTAATCATTTTAATTGAAAATGGTACTTATCCCAAAAAGTTGTGGCTAGGATTAAATAAACAATACTATTAGAGCTCATCAACTAATACTTGCATATAAGTGCTTAATAAATATCATATATGATTATTTTTATTATTATTAATTCAAGCAATGTTTACTGTGTATTTCTTGAGAAAACATGCCTTAAAATCAGAGTTCACACTCTTAATAAATTTGTTTAGGAGACCAACATGTAAACAAAAGTCACATCTTTTTCTCCCAGCTTTATTGAAACATAAGTTAAAATAAAGCTATGTAATTATAAGGTATGCAACATGATGAGGCAATACACATAAATATTGTGTATGGTCACAACAATAAGGTTAATTAATACATCCATCACTTTATATACTTACCATTTAGGTTTTTCAGTGGCGAGAATGTTTAAGATCTACTCTCTGAGTAACTCTCAAGTATATAATACAGTACTATTAACTATAATCTATCACCACCATGCTGTGCATTAGAGTCCCCAGAAGTTATTCATGTCATAAATGAAGTTTGTACCTTTTAACCAACACCTCCTCATCTCCCAGACCCAGTGACGAATGTCATTCTACTCTCTGTTTCTTTAGCTTTGGCCTTTTTAGCATAATGTCCTCAAGGTCCATATATGTAGTTGCAAATAGGAGGATTTCTTGCTTTCATGGCTGAATGATATTTCACTCGGTGTGACATACATGCATACCAAGTTTTCTTTATCTATTCATCTGTCAATGGATACACATTTTTTTCCATGTCCTGCTACAATAATGCTACAATGAACCTAAGAGTGCAGCAATCTCCTAAAAATAGTAATTTCATCTTCTTCAGATGTACAGTTTTTCTTTGGTATCCATGGGGTATTGATCCCAGGATCTCCTGTGGGTACCAAAATCTGAAGTGCTCAAATCTCTTAAATAAAATGATGCAGTTGCACATAACCTACACACATCTGCTCATATACTTTAAATCATCCCTAGATAACTTATAATACCTAAGACAATATGAATGCTGTGTAAGTAGTTGCAAATACAATATAAAGGTAATGTAAATAGTTGCCAGCACATGGCAAATTCAAGTTTGGCCTTCTAGAATATATTGAAAATTTTTTTGAATATTTTCCACCTATGGCTGTGGAACCATAGACAGGCGACTGTATTCAAAAAGTAGGATTCTGAGATTGCTTGATAGTTTTATTTTGAATTTTTTAGGACTCTCCATGTTGGTTTCCATAGTAGCTGTACCAATTTATACTTTTACAAGTAGTACACTAAGATTCCATTTTCTCTACATCAGTATTTTATTATCTGGTCTCTGTTAACAGCCATTCTAAGAGGTGTGAGGTGGTTTTGACTTCAATTTGCTGATGATTAGTGATGTTGACCAGGCTCCTGAGTGGCTCAGCTGGTAAAGAATCCACCTGCAATGCAGGAGACCCTGGTTCAGTTCCTGGGTGGGGAAGATCCCCTGGAGAAGGGATAGGCTACCCACTCCAGTATTCTTGGACTTCCCTGGTGGCTCAGATGGTAAAGAATCCACCTGCAATGTGGGAGACCTGGGTTTGATTCCTGGGTTGGGAAGATCCCCTGGAGGAGGGCATGGCAACCCACTCCAGTATTCTTGCCTGGAGAATCCCATGGACAGAGAAGCCTGGTGGGCTACAGTCCATGGGGTCGCAAAGAGTCAGATACAACTGAGTGACTAAGCACAGCACAGTGATGTTGACCAATATTTTACATACCTGATGGCTGTTTGTATGCCATCTTTGGAAAAAAATATCTATTCAATTCCATTGCCCATTATTTAAGAGGATTATTTGGTATTTTGCTATTGAGTTATATGTCCCTTAAATATTTTGTATAACCATTTATTAGATACATGGTTTGCAAATATTTTCTATTCCATAGGTTGCCTTTTCATTTTCTCAATTTTTTATTTGCCTCACAAAACCTTTTGAGCATGATCTAGTCCCACTTATTTTTGCTTTCATAGATTGTGTACTTGGTTTAATATCTAAAAAACCATTGCCAAGACCAAAGGCAAGGAGCTTTATCCTTATGTTTTCTAGGATTTTTATGATTTTAGGTCTAAACCTAAGCCCATTTTGAGTTTACTTTTATAAGTGGTGTGAGATAGGGATCTAATTCAATTCTTCTGGAAGTGAACACCAATTTTCCCACAACCATTAAATGAAGAGAGTTTATCCACTGAATATTCTTGGCTTGTCAATTATTGGTGGTGGTTTAGCTGCTAAGTCATGTCTGACTCTTGTGACCCCACAGACTATAGCCTGCCAGGATCCTCTGTCCATGGGATTTCCCAGGCAAGAACACTGGAGTGGGCTGCCATTTCCTTCTCCAGGGGATCTTTTTGACCCAGGGATCAAACCAAGGTCTCCTGCTTTGCAGACAGTCTCTTGCATTGCAGGCAGATTCTTTACCAACTGAGCCACCAGGGAAGCTCTTTGCCAATTATTAACTGACTGTATATACATGTGTTTATTTTGAGGGCTCTCAGTTCTGTTCCATTGGTCTATGTG
Organism: Odocoileus virginianus; assembly: GCF_023699985.2. Classification (NCBI taxonomy): domain Eukaryota; kingdom Metazoa; phylum Chordata; class Mammalia; order Artiodactyla; family Cervidae; genus Odocoileus; species Odocoileus virginianus. The sequence continues at coordinate 449,773 of NW_027224329.1, read as the reverse complement.
TGTGCGCAAAGTCATATCTGACTCTTTGTAACACCATAGACTGTAGCCAGGCAACTCTGTCCAAAGAATTTTACAGGCAATAATACTAGAGTGGGCTGCTATTTACTACTCCAGGGATCTTCTTGATCACAGGGATCAAACCTGCATCTCTTGTATCTCCTGCATTGGCAGGCAGATTCTTCACCATTGAACCACCTGGGAAGCCCCTCCATTGCTTTATGCATGCACGCTAAGTTGCTTCAGTCATGTCCGACTCTTTGTGACCCTATGAACTATAGCCCACCAGGCTCCTCTGCCCATGGGATTCTCCAGGCAAGAATACTAGAGTGGGTTGCCATGCCCTTCTCCAGGGTATCTTCCCAACCCATGGATCAAAACCATGTCTCATTGTGTCTCCTGCATCACAGGTGGGTTCTTTACCACTAGTGCCACCCTTATAGGTCTCCCTTTATGCCAGTGCCATGCTGTTTTGATCAAAATAGTTTTGCAATGTACTTGAAAATCAGGACATATGTTGCCTCAAGCTTTGTCATTCTTTCTCAGAATTGCTTTGTGTATTCCAGGTCATTTGTGGTTCCACAAAAATTTTAGAATTGTTTCCTATTCCTATGAAAAATGCTATTGGAATTTTCATAGGAATTGCACTGACTCTATAGATGGCTTTGGGTAGTATAAATATTTTAACAATATTAATTTTTCTGACCCATAACCTCAGGTATCTTTCCATTTATTTGTATCTTCTTTAATTATTTGCATCAATGTTTCAGAGATTCAGTGTATGGTCTTTAACTTCCTTCATTAAATTCACTCAAGTATTTTATTGTTTTTGATGCTATTCTAAATGGAATTGTTTTCTTTTTCAGATAGTTATTAGTGTATAGAAATAATTGATTTTTGTCTGTTGATTTTGTGTCTTGCAACTTTATTATACTCATGTATTATAATAGTTGTTGATAGAGTATGATTATCTATACACAAGTTCAGAGTGTCTGATGAACTATGGATGGAGGTTCGTGACATTGTACAGGAGACAGGAATCAAGACTGTCCCCAAGAAAAAGAAATGCAAAAAAGCAAAATGGCTGTTTGAGGAGGCCTTACAAATAACTGTGAAAAGAAGAGAAGTGTAAAGCAAAGGAGAAAAGGAAAGATATACCCATTTGAATGCAGAGTTCCAAATAATAGCAAGGAGAGATAAGAAAACCTTACTCTGATCAATGCAAAGAAATAGAGAAGAAACAACAGAATGGGAAAGACTAGAGATCTCTTCAAGAAAATTAGAGATACTGAGGGAACATTTCATGAAAAGATGGGCTCAGTAAAGGACAGAAATAGTATGGACCTAACAGAAGCAGAAGATATTAAGAAAAGGTGGCAAGAATACACAGAACTGTACAAAAAAGATCTTCATGACCCAGATAATCACAAAGGTGTGATCACTCACACTCACCTAGAGCTGGACATCCTGGAATGTGAAGTCAGGTGGGCCTTAGGAAGCATCACTATGAGCAAAGCTAGTGAAGGTGATGGAATTCCAGTTGAGCTATTTCAAATCCTAAAAGATGATGCTGTGAAAGTGCTGCACTCAATATGTCAGCAAATTTGGAAAACTCAGCAGTGGCCACAGGACTGGAAAAGATCAGTTTTCATTCCAATCCCAAAGAAAGGCAATGCCAAAGAATGCTCAAACTACCACACAATTGCACTCATCTCACACGCTAGTAAAGTAATGCTCTCAAAATTCTCCAAGCCAGGCTTCAACAGTACGTGAACCATGAACTTCCAGATGTTCAAGCTGGTTTTAGAAAAGGCAGAGGAACCAGAGATCAAATTGCCAATATCCACTGGATCATCCAAAAAGCAAGAGTTCCAGAAAAACATCTATTTCTGCTTCATTGACTATGCCAAAGCCTTTGACTGTGTGGATCACAATAAACTGTGGAAAATACTGAAAGAGATGGGACTACCAGACCACCTGACCTGCCTCTTGAGAAACATGTATGCAGGTCAGGAAGCAACAGTTAGAACTGGACATGGGAGTACGCCCAAGCCTCTGGCTGCCTGAACCGCTCAGGCCGGGGAAGGCACAAAACGCAGGAGCAACCGAATCTGCGCTTTTGTGGAGTACCCGAAAACTGGAACCGCACTCAACGCAGGGCCCGCTCCATATAGAGCAGCCGGGAGCCTGAGCAGTGTAGACGGGGAAAGCACTGACACCCGTGAGTGGGGCAAACCCAGTGTGGCCGGAACACGGTGAGTGCTATCCACACAGAGCGGTATCTGTCTGCAGCGCCCCGCCCTCCCCATAGCAGGACTGAACTGAACTAGAGAACCTAAATAAGAGATCACCTCCACCCGCCTGTGTCAGGGCGGAAATTAGACACCAAAGAGACGGCAAACAGAAGCCAAATAAACAAAGGGAACCGCTTCAGAAAGGACCGGTGCAACAGATTAAAATCCCTGAAGGTAACACCGACTACACGGGAAGGGGTCTACAGATATCAAGAAGTGTAAGCTGGAAAGAGGAGCTATCTAAAATTGAACTGAACCTACGCTGACCGCAACAACCCCAGAGAAATTCCTAGATATATATGTACATATTTTTTTTTTAAAGAACTGGACATGGAACAACAGACTGGTTCCGAATAGGAAAAGGAGTATGTCAAGGCTGTATATTGTCACCCTGCTTATTTAACTTATATGCAGAGTACTTCATGAGAAATGCTGGGCTGGAAGAAAGCACAAGCTGGAATCAAGATTGCCAGAAGAAATGTCAATAACCTCAGATATGCAGATGACACCACCTTTATGGCAGAAAGTGAAGAAGAACTAAAGAGCCTCTTGATGAAAGTGAAAGAGGAGAGTGAAAAAGTTGGCTTAAAGCTCAACATTCAGAAAACTAAGATCATGGCATCCAGTCCCATCATTTCATGGCAAATAGATGGGGAAACAGTGGAAACAGTGGCTGACTTTATTTTTTGGGCTCCAAAATCACTGCAGATGGTGACTGCAGCCATGAAATTAAAAGATGCTTACTCCTTGGAAGGAAAGTTATGACCAACCTAGACAGCATATTAAAAAGCTTTTTTTAAATTAAAAAACATTACTTTGCCAACAAAGGTCCATCTAGTCAAGGCTATGGTTTTTCCAGTAGTCATGTATGGATGTGAGTATTGGACCATAAAGAAAGCTGAGCACCGAATAATTGATGCTTTTGAACTGTGGTGTTGGAGAAGACCCTTGAGAGTCCCTTGGACTGCAAGGAGATCCAACCAGCCCATTCTAAAGGAGATCAGTCCTGGGTGTTCATTGGAAGGACTGATGTTGAAGCTGAAACTCCAATACTTTGGCCACCTGATGTGAAGAGCTGACTCATTTGAAAAGACCCTGATGCTGGGAAAGATTGAGGGCAGGAGGAGAAGGGGATGACAGAGGATGAGATGATTGGATGGCATCACCAACTCAATGGACATGGGTTTGGGTGGACTCCAGGAATTGGTGATGGACAGGGAGGCCTGGCGTGCTGTGGTTCATGGGGTCACAAAGAGTTGGACACGACTGGGTGACTGAACTGAACTGAACTGAATGCAGGCCTTATAAAATGAGTTTCAGGGTATTTTTCCCTCTTCAAAATTTTGGGAAGCATATGAGAAGGTTTGGTACTAAATTTTCTTTAAATATTTGTTGAAATTCACCAATGAAACCATGTGGTCTTGGGCTTTTCTTTGTTGGGTGTTATTTGATTACTGATTCCATCTCCTTACTCATTATTAGTCTGCTCAGATTTTATATTTCTTCATGACACAGTCTTAACAGGTTGTCTATTTTAGGAATACATTCATCTCTTCTAGGTTATCCAATTTGTTGGCATATAATTATTTATAGTAGTTTATTATGACTCTCTGTATTTCTGTGACATCAATTGTAATGTTTCCACTTTCATTTCTGATTGAGTCTTCTTTTTTTCCTTTGGCTACCTAAAGGTTTGACAGTATGCCTGAAGTCAGCCCTGTTAGGAATTCTGGGGCTTTCTCAGACTTTTTCTATGGATACTCGTGCTCCATATGTCTTATTCCTTCTTTAAGGAATTCTAAAGATTGTATGCCTTCTGTCAATCCTGCAAAGTCAGACCGGAAGCTGACAGCTTCCTATTTGCTTTCCTTAGGACAGTGCTGGATGCGCAAGTTTCTATACTTTCTCCCATTCCACATAGTTGTGCTAGCTTTCTGATGCATTCACTAGCCATCAGTAAATGCTCAGTCTTGCCACTTTCAGGGAATTGCACATGGAGCCAGCCACAAGGCAAAAGAGACGTGTGGGTAAGTTACATAAAGCACTGGGGGTGCTCATGGGTTAGTTGGGGAGATACATAGGCAAGGTGTACCCCGTGGAAAACAGACAGACTGATGGAATCTACGAAGAGGTTAGTGGGGTCTACATCCCATTGATGCCCTCCCAGATCTCGGGCTATTCTCCCAGTTGCTCCCCATCCCTTAGTCATGAAGCACATACACTTTAATCTGGATAGTGTGAGGACAAGGAGGTCTCTTTGGCAGCATCCTACACAGTTGGACAAGCTGGATGTTCATTCATATGCTTTCACTTTCCCCTATGGGAGAATTCTTAGATCAAGAAAGTCTCTCTTGGCACTGGGCTGTGCTGCTTCTGGGGAGAGATGATGCAGGTAAAGTAAAATTGTTCCTCTTACCCTCTTCAATGTGTCCAATGTCAGACTGATTTTCTTCCAGGGGTGTGCTAGAACTTCGCCCCTCAAGTCTCAGACTTCCACAAGGTCACTCTCATGAATAAGATGACTGTCAAAGTTGATGTTCTTTGGGAAAAAATAGTAGAAAATTCCTATTCTGTCATTTTGATCAAAAATCATTTTCAAAGCATCACACGTGCTATCACTGACAACTGCAAATGGTGCTATATTACCGAATAGTGTACCTATGTCTATCAAGGTAATTCTTACAGAGCTTCATAAGAGAGCAAAGGGTAGCACTATAATTTTTATAATTTTAAGAATCATTAGAAGTTCTTCAAGTAAAGGGAAAGAAGGATGTTCTAAGCAGAAGAAAAGCCATGTACACATGACTGGTAACTTAATACAAATTAAGATAAGCTTAGATAATTTCTAATATTTCAGTAAAACTGGGAAGTAGAGCCTAAGGAGGGCAGGGATAGACAGGAATGGAGAAGTAGAGATATTACAATTTATATGTCAACAGTTCTCAAATGTTCTAGTTAAGAAGGCCCTTATACTCTTAGAATTACTGAAGACTCCAAACAGCTTTTGCTGACATGGCCTATATCTATCAATACTTATGGTATTAAAATTACAACAAATTTTACAAACAATAGAATACTTGAATACATAAGCACACTTCCTATTAGCTTACAGAATGATGATGCCATCACATTATCACATGATCTGGAAACTTCACTATGTACTTTTGAGAGGATGAGCACTGAAAAGACATTTCCCAAAGCATGAAAATCATGACATTTCAAGAGATAGGGGTCAGTGGTAACAGCTTTATCCCATCAATATTAGTCAAGCTCTATGTTAGGTTTATAGAAATATACTTTCAATATTGTATCTTCATCTACAATTCCTTTGAACTATTCATTCTTTCATCTGTTTAGCATGAGTATTACCTGTTAAGGAAATTTTAGTGGGCCTAACAAAACAGTGCTATAGTTGTTGATCTGAGTATGTATTTTCCTATCCCTTAAGGATTTTTTATACTTAATGCAGAGAAAATGTGCAGAAAGCTAAAACATTTCAAAACCACACAGGTAACAAAATGGAACAAGGTAAGAACACAAGGGCAAAAATTACAGAATGATAGGTTGGTACAAATATTGAGCATGGATCTCCTTATGAACAGAATCATATGGAAAAAGGGCAGCCAGTTAACACTCTGAAATTCAAACCCAAGATTGCACTTTATATGGAAGCTCACTTCCATCTGCTATCCAATGTGAAATTAACACCATAGCACACTTTCTGACTCATTCAAGTGATGATATTTTCTATAAAATCTTCCCTGAAATCAATGTGCTTCTGTTCTTGTTCTGCCATATGGCCGACCTGTCAGCCATTTTCTTATATACAAAATTATTCTGAAGAATAAATTATAATTGTGCCCAGCTCTTATTAGCCTCTTTTTATAGCCTGTTATACATCCTCCATTTATCAGTTTTTATTAAAAGAAATAATTTCCATCACTTGTAAGTTTATATAGCCATAAGCTGCTCTTGATTACTCAGCATTTTTACAGAAACCATTTCCTGGTAATTACATGGTACTCAAAATGAAGTCAGTAAAACTATCACCATTATACTAAATTCAATTTAAAACAGTTATTTTCCTATGTATTTTCTTAAACTTCAGATTATCATGCAGCTATGGTTAGGAAGAGTTGACTGATTTTCATCTCTAGTCACTAGATTCAAAACTAAGCTGATTAGGAAGAAAAGCTATCAAGATGGTTTCAAAAGGGAAAAGGGTTATACCTTTGGAATAACTAAGCTGACTATAATAATTGTTAAAAATAGAGTGGACTTTTACACTTGTTTTCTCTGCCTAGAATACTCTTCCCCCAAACAGTCATATGCCTTCTTTCCTAAATTCACTCAAGTTTGTGCTCAGATGTCAATATCTGATAGGGATCTTCTTTGACCATCCTAAATAAAACACGCATGGTATTCATCTTTTTTTATCTTCTAACTTTCTTTATTTTTCTTCTTAGTCCTAATCATAAGAGATCTTATATTACTTATTTAATTATTTTTTTGGCGGGGGCAGACATTTTGTCTTCCAAATACCTGGAAAAGTGTCAAGCAAATAGAAAGTACTCAGTAAATATATATTGAATACATACATAAATTCAGGAAATTAATTCATAGATTACTCACTTCCATAGCTTATTCTAATCTCTGAGTCTTCATGAGTATTGTGTTGTTGCTATTTAGCTGCTAAGTTTGTCGGACTCTTTGCGACCTCATGAACTATAGCCCGCCAGGCTCCTCTGTCCATGGGATTTCCCAGGCAAGAATATTGGAGTGGGTTGCCATTTCCTTCTCCAGGGGATCTTCCCGACCCAGGGATTGAACCTGCATCTCCTGCTTGGCAGGTGGATTCTTTACCACTGAGACACTGAGGAAGCAATCCCTGATTATTAGCATCTCCATTTGAGACTAAAGAAAATAAAATACTCTCTTCACCAGGACTGAAACAGGTTTAAAATTACAAAAAATCAATGAAGCTTTTCAAATAACCCATTAGAAGTCATGTGAAGGACAAATGTAAGAATAAATTACAATCTTTTACTTCTAAAATGACTCAAGTATTTCTTATATTATTAAAACTGCCAGTATTCTCGAATATATGAGAAAATGGGCAGTCCTAGACATTGGTGGAGAGAGTATAAACAGCACAATCTTTCCTGAAGGTAATTTGGCAATAGTTATCAAAACCTTAAGTGCATATTGTTTGATATATTAATCATAGTTTACAGAGATTCTCCTAAGGAAATTATTTTGATATATTCAAAGGTCAAGCTATATGGAGATTTCCTGGAGTATTCTCCATAAGTCAAAAATCAGAAAAGACTTAACAATCAGAAACCAAAGACTAGTATAAACTATGGCGCATCTGTGAAAAATTATTTTATACAAACAACAAAAATATTAGTGAAAAATATTAAATTTAATGGGAAGTATTCACCATATATTAAGTATAAAATAAGTTATTAATTTTTACAGTATTTTACTTTTAAATATTTTTAATTCTGTAATATGATCTTATTACACATATGTTAATGTAATCTAATACAGTTCTAAACATGATCTAAAAATCATACACTATAATGGAAATGATGCAACATTTGACTATATAAAGACTATAAATCTTAATAACAAATAATGATGATAAAACAGAGCAAGATTAAAATACATGTACAAAACTGGAAATAATTTGTCATATAAAAACATGAAATATGAGTGTTATGATATCAATTTTTTAAAATGAACTAGAAGGATATTAACCAAAATGCTGTCATTGATTATCACATGTATGTAATTACATGACAGAATTATTCCTCTTTTTGCATATCTGCATTTTCTAAAAACTAATATAGTTAACTGTAACCACTAACTTTGAAATGATATTTGTAAATAAATGCTAACTGTATTTCTTTAAAGTCAGTCAGCTTGGCCATTGTGGGAAATTCAAGTATACATATACTGAGAAGTTTTCTTAAAATATCTGGATGGTTTTTATAATATCTATGGTGAGATTTTATTATTAAGGATAAGCAATTTGGCTTTTTTGATAATATATACAGTTCTCTCTACTAATAGAAGCAGCTGTATAAAACAGTAATGATTTTTTTAAATTATTTTTTATACAAGACTCCAGATCTAATCAGATGGACATATATATACAGAGAAACAATCTAATTTCTTGACAGTACTTCATATATTAAAAAAAGATGATGCATTCCTATAATAATGACATAAAATTCTTCTAAGTATGCTGTCTCAAAGTGAATAAAAATTAATACAGCTCTATGTTCTCTCTAGCCTCTGAGTAAAACACTAAGATGTTATTTCCTGATGTCTCATATGACATATTTGACACATTTATCTTTATTTATATTTTTATAAGATGGAAGCTCCTGCTTTTCTGCCTACCCAAATTCTCTAAAATCTAGTCCTTCCAAGAAGTTATTTTTCAACTCACAATGAACTTCCTCTTGGCATTTAGTGCCAAACTCAGTATTCTATCATATGACTTATGAATATTTGCTATTTCTAATTCCTTCCCACTTAAATTGGAAAACTTCATATAGAAAGAAGATTTAGTTTCATTTTTCATTCCTCACAGAGTACATACTTGTACATTTGAAAATATTGGCTTGCATGTTCATTTATAAAATTAATACCATGAATCCTAAAAAGCCTTCTTGCTGTTAAACAACTAAAATTGCTGATAAAATTATACATGATATATGTTATTTGAAAAGAAAGTAAAACAATCTTCACAGTCCTTACAAAAGTGGTAAATAAGAAAACACTGAAGTCCCCAATGCTGTCAAACAGCTGCTGATTGCTGTTGATCCTATTTTAATGGCTATAATTTTCATGGCTGCACATGGCAAAGGACTTGGAAGACAATGTGCATGCACAAAGGCAGAAGTCTGATTAGGACTCCCGGACAAAGCTGTGCTGTTCTTAGTCACTCTGTCATGTCCGACTCTTCCTGACCCCATGGACTGTATAGCCCATCGGGATTTTCCAGGCAAGAATGTTGGAGTGGTTTGCCATGCCCTCCTCCAGGGTATCTTCCCAACCCAGAGATGGAACTCAGGTCTCCTGCATTGCAGGTGGATTCTTTAACATCTGAGCCACCAGGGAAGCCCATGAATACTGGTGTGGGTAGCCTATCCCTTCTCCAGGGAAATGTCCTGACCCAGGAATCGAACCAGGGTCTCCAGCATTGCAGTTTTTTACCAGCTGAGCTACCAGGGAAGCCCAAACAAAAGTAGGACTGCAAAAGATTACCTCCTCTGCAAACAAGATGAACTAGAGAAAAGCCCATCCCACAGAAGCAGACACCCTGGATACCTTCCACTCTCAATCCTAACGCAGCGCAGAGGAACAAACATATCTTCCCTGAGAATCTAACAACAAAGACCTTAAATGGAAGTGCAGTCAGAATTTCTACTATCTCTTATATGAAAAACCCCAACGTGAAAGTTGATTTAAAACTTTGACAGGGTTAATAGAAAACCCAAGTATTTGATAAAAGTTAACCAAAGCCCTCTTTAGATAAAAGCACTTCGATCACAGATGTCAGGAAATTCTCCCAAATACATTTCCATTTAACATGGACTCCCAATTAACAATTATAGAAACACAAGAAAACAAGAAACTAGAATCAAAAGGCAGTACAAGTGCACATGCACACATGCACAAACATTGCAAATCCATCCATCCAAAACATTTTCAGAAATATGCTTATTTGATAAACAATACAAAATGAATTTAATTTTTAATACTATCTCAAATGTATCAGTAAGGAACAAGAGATTTTTTAATGACCAGAAAAAAACAAAAAATCTAGAAACAATATATCATTAAAATTTTAAAAATAATTATCAACCAACAGTATAAAAAGATAGTGGAGGTGATGAAGTGATGGAATTCCAGTTGAGCTATTTCAAATCCTGAAAGATGATGCTGTAAAAGTGCTGCACTCAATATGTCAGCAAATTTGGAAAACTCAGCAGTGGCCACAGGACTGGAAAAGGTCAGTTTTCATTCCAATCCCTAAGAAAGGCAATCCCAAAAAATGCTCAAACTACCACACAATTGCACTCATCTCACATGCTAGTAAAGTAATGCTCAAAATTCTCCAAGCCAGGCTTCAGCAATATGTGAACTGTGAACTTCCAGATGTTCAAGCTGGTTTTAGAAAAGGCAGAGGAACCAGAGATCAAATTGCTAACATTCACTGGATCATTGAAAAAGCAAGAGTTCCAGAAAAACATCTATTTCTGCTTTATTGACTATGCCAAAGCCTTTGACTCTGTGGATCACAATAAACTGTGGAAAATTCTGAAAGAGATGGGAATACCAGACAACCTGACCTGCCTCTTGAGAAACCTGTATGCAGGTCAGGAAGCAACAGTTAGAACTGGACATGGAACAACAGACTGGTTCCAAACAGAAAAGGAGTACATCAACGGTGTATATTGTCACCCTGCTTATTTAACTTATATGCAGTGTACATCATGAGAAATGCTGGGCTGGAAGAAGCACAAGCTGGAATCATTATTGCCAGAGAAATATCAGTAACCTCAGATACACAGATGATACCACCCTTATGGCAGGAAATGAAGAACTAAAGATCCTCCTGATGAAAGTGAAAGAGGAGAGTGAAAAAGTTGGCTTAAAGCTCAACATTCAGAAAACTAAGATCATGGCATCCAGTCCCATCACTTCATGGCAAATAGATGGGGAAACAGTGGAAACAGTGGCTGACTTTATTTTTGGGGGCTCCAAAATCACTGCAGATGGTGACTGCAGCCATGAAATTAAAAGACGTTTACTCCTTGGAAGGAAAGTTATGACCAACCTAGACAGCATATTAAAAAGCAGAGACATTACTTTGTCAACAAAGGTCCATCTAGTCAAGGCTATGGTTTTTCCAGTAGTCATGTATGGATGTGAAAGTTGGGCTATAAAGAAAGCTGAGCACTGAAGAATTGATGCTTTTGAACTGTGGTGTTGGAGAAGACTCTTGAGAGTCCCTTGGACTGCAAGGAGATCCAACCAGTCCATCCTAAAGGAGATCAGTCCTGGGTGTTTATTGGAAGGACTGATGTTGAAACTGAAACTCCAATACTTTGGCCACCTGATGTGAAGAGCTGACTCATTTGAAAAGACCCTGATGCTGGGAAAAATTGAGGGCAGGAGGAGAAGGAGACAACAGAGGATGAGATGGCTGGATGGCATCACTGACTCAATGGACATGGGTTTGGGTAGACTCCAGGAGTTGGTGATGGACAGGGAGGCCTGGTGTGCTGCAGTTCATGGGGTCGCAAAGAGTTGGACACAACTGAGTGACTGAACTGAACAGTGTAAAAACAGAACAGGTATAGCTGAAGATAAAATTAGTAAACTAGAAAATAGCTGAAATAGTAGCACAGCATATAGCAGAAACAAAAGATGAGAAATACGAAAGGTTAAGATTCATGGAAAAAGGACTTCCCTGGTGATCAAGTGGCCAAGACTCCCGGCTCTCAATTCAGGGGGCCTGGTTTGATTCCTGGTCAGGGAACTAGATCCCACATGCCACAAGTAAGAGTTTGCATGCTACAGCTAGGGATCCTGCATGTCGCAACTAAGACCCAGTGAAAGTGAAAATTTCCTGGTCGAGTCTAACTCTTTGTGACACTTTGGACTATACAGTCCATGGAATTCTCCAGGCCAGAATACTGGAGTGGGTAGCCTTTCCCTTCTCCAGGGGATCTTCCCAACCCAGGGATCAAACCCAGGTCTCCCACATTGCAGGCAGATTCTTTACCAGCTGAGCCACAAGGGAAGCCCAAGAATACTGGAGTGGGTAGCCTATCCCTTCTCCAGCAGATCTTCCCAACCCAGGAATTGAACCAGGGTCTCCTGCATTGCAGGTGGATTCTTTACCAACTGAGTTACCAGGGAAAGACCCAGTACAGCCAAATAAATAAATATATTAAAAAAAAAAAGAAACAAGAAGATAGACACATCTTATATACATCTACTATATTACAGAAAGAAAAAAGAATGAGGAAGAGGCAATATTCAAAGAGATAATAGCTGTGAATATTTCAAAACTGTTATATAAATGAATCCTCAGATACAGAAACCACAATAAATTTCAAGTAAGATAAAATCTAACAACAATTCATCACAGTGATACTGTACAATAGCAGAGACAAAGAAAATAATTAAGCTGCCAGGGGGAAAAGACAAAATGCACACACAAAAATAATTAAAAAGTAAATGGACAGTGAACTATACAAGAGTAACAGTAATAACTAGAAAATAATGTGATAATATCTTAAAAGCACTGAGGTCAAATAACTGTTAGCCTAGAGTTATGCATCCAGAAAATGATCTTCAGGCAAATTATAAATTTCAGACAAAGGAAGCTGAAAGTTTGGTGACCAACAGACATGTACTAATGAGAATTTCACAGAATATAATCCAGGAAAAAAGAAAATGTTCCTAGAATGGAAGCAAAAAATAATAATGATTATATTGAGTACATGAATTCCAGAACAAGGCAAACCATGGATTTATACCAAAGATAAGTACTTTTGTAAAGAAAATAATGAACATTATAGATAGCTAGAATTTAAATCAAACTAAAGGACAAAATGAAGTAAAAAATGGGGAGAACATCAGTCTGAAAACAAGGCTGTGACATTATACAATAAATGTGGTGGTTAATTCATTCCAATTTATTAAGAATTGTTCATCCCATATAGAGTATTTTTTCAGAATGGTTTGTCCTTGTATAGACAATAATGACATCTTGCCCTACCAATACTAGAGCATGCCCTGTCAGTTATTTCACAGGAAAGGATGGATTTGCATAGAGATCGCCATACTGTTTTGTTTTTTTTTTCATACTGTTTTATTCAATACTCTCTGGTGACAAGTGACCCCCGTTTACAAGGAATATGACTAGTGCTAATGAGGGCTGCAGTGTCTGGCTGAGCAACAAAGCAAAACTAACCAAACATTCTCTGAGAAAAATTGGCTCAATTAGGTGAAATTCCAACAGCTCCACTATAGTTTCAGATTGCTTTTATCAGAGAGACTGCATTCCACTTCAGCCTGCTAACTGAGAGGACCTGAAGCACATTGAAGACTATTCCACCAGACTAAAACTATGAGAGAGAATAAGCAAGCACATATTGGAAATCTTTCTTCCTCGTCCTTACTTGATGAGTTGGCTCAATTAATACAATCAACTTGCAAATGCCAAGCAGCCCAGTACTGAGAGTGAACAGATCACTAATTGTCAATAAGTGTGGACAACTTATGACCCAGTTAGCTGCATATAAGGAGAATGAGAAGCTTGGGACCTATTAAAAATTGAGAACTTAAAGAGAGCCACTCCTAAATGCAAATCAAAACCACAATGAGGTACCATTATACGCCAGTCAGGATGGCTGCTATCCAAAAGTCTACAAGCAATAAATGCTGGAGAGGGTGTGGAGAAAAGGGAACCCTCTTACACTGTTGGTGGGAATGCAAATTAGTACAGCCACTATGGAAAACAGTGTGGAGATTCCTTAAAAAGCTGGAAATAGAACTGCCATATGACCCAGCAATCCCACTTCTGGGCATACACACCAAGGAAACCAGATCTGAAAGAGACACGTGCACCCCAATGTTCATCGCAGCACTGTTTATAATAGCCAGGACATGGAAGCAACCTAGATGCCCATCAGCAGACGAATGGATGAGGAAGCTGTGGTACATATACACCATGGAATATTACTCAGCCATTAAAAAGAATTCATTTGAATCAGTTCTAATGAGATGGGTGAAACTGGAACCCATTATACAGAGCGAAGTAAGCCAGAAAGATAAAGACCATTACAGTATACTAACACATATATATGGACTTTAGAAAGATGGTAACGATAACCCTATATGCAAAACAGAAAAAGAGACTCAGATGTATAGAACAGACTTGTGGACTCTGTGGGAGAAGGCGAGGGTGGGATGTTTTAAGAGAACAGCATCGAAACATGTATATTATCTAGGGTGAAACAGATCACCAGCCCAGGTTGGGTGCATGAGACAAGTGCTCGGGCCTGGTGCACTGGGATGACCCAGAGGGATCGGGTGGAGAGGGAGGTGGGAGGGGGGACCGGGATGGGGAATACATGTAAATCCATGGCTAATTCATGTCAATGTATGACAAAAACCACTGCAATGATGTAAAGTAATTAGCCTCCAACTAATAAAAATAAATGGAAAAAAAAAAAAGAAAAAAAAAAAAAGATAGCCACTTCTGAGGAAATCTCAAAGGGAGGAGGAATGTTGTTTCATCCCATGTCATTTACTATCTCCAATTGGCTAAGTTAACTCCACAAGGAAAGTGAAAGTGAAGTCGCTTAGTCACGTCTGACTCTTTGCAACCCCATGGACTGTAGCCTACCAGGCTCCTCTGTCCATGGAATTTTCCAGGCAAGAATACTGGAGTGGGTTGCCATTTCCTTCTCCAGGAGATCTTCCTGACCCAGGGATTGAACCCGGGTCTCCCGCATTGTAGGCAGACGCTTTACCGTCTGAGCCACCAGGGAAGTCAAGAAGATTTCTTAGCTGATCCTCCAAGAGTGGGAGTGAGGACTGGGGTAAGGGAGAGGGGGGCTTGAGAAAAAGTTAAGAAGGATATTATTAAGCCTTTCCATTTCTTTAAATACCTATTCTTCCTCTGTGCCTTATTACAGAATACTACAAACACATACATGATAACATGACAATGCCTTACTTTGCAAATTCTATTCCATTTATCATATCATTTTATTCCAACATGTACCCACTGGAGTACGGAAATTTTTATTCTCCATATTTTAAAGATAAAGAAACTAAGGAACAAAAAGATAAGTGACTAGACCAGGATTACATGGTTTGTCAGCAGTGGAGTCCTTAATTCCCATTCCATTACTCTATTGAGTATGATTATTAAGAACTTAGATTCTAAATTCATACTACCTGGGTTTGAGTCTCTGCTCTGTCACTTGTTACCCTTGTAAGATGGGACATATCATTAAATTCTCTGAGTACGTTTTTTTTTTTTTTTTGGAATGTATATGTGTGAAAACTAGGTTGCCTATGAAGATTAAATGTGATAAAACATATAAACTACATATAGTAAATCCTCTGTGTGTAATTGATTTATGAAGCATTTTGAACTGAGTCATTCTAATTTTCTCCAATCACTGCTTTCCTTAACCCTATAGAAATAGCTTTTCTGGTATCTTACTGCCTCCAGGGCATGTTTCAAAAATACTCAGTCATTTTCAGCTATTACATGTCAATCCAGTTTAAAGCTTTAATATCATATTCAATTTAATTTAATCCCTTCCTTGCCCCTGCCACTAACCTCTACCCCCCCAGGCTGGCCAGCTTATGGCCCCAGGACTCACTGTGAGAAGTAGGAATAAGGAATGGGCTTCACTTATACTCCCCTTCCTTTCCAGCATCACAGGGTAAGGGAATTAAAAGTCTGGTTCTGGGATTCCTCTTCCCTCTTTCTATTCAATGCCTCACTTCTCTGGTGGTGGAATACTCAAAGGCAAATATTGGAGGAAATACAAATGTCTTTTCTTAACTGCCCACAACTATAGTCCCCATATTGCAAGTTGTCACCATTTTTCTGGCTAATGCTACTGACCATGGATTCTCTATCAGGCATCAAAAGTGAGGCATGATATTTTGGGGAAACAGTACAAAAGACTACTGCACAGTTCCCTAATGTGAATCATCTGCCTCCTATTCACTGTCTTCCACCCTTCCCACCCACTGTAGAGTAACCTGTGTAAGCTTAGACATTCAGTTGTATCTGACTCCTGTGACTCTATGGACTGTAGCCTGCTAGGCTTCTCTGTCCATGGGATTTTCCAGGCAAGAATACTGGAGTGGGTAGCCATTCCCTCTCCCAGGGGATCTTCCCAATCCAGGAATCAAACCCGCATTTCTCACATCTCCTGAATTTGCAGGCGGACTCTACCAGTATGCCACCTGGGAAGCTTAAGAGTAACCTACAGCCCTGTTAATGAGTAGCCCTCTCAGATGGTATATCAGCAAGACTGCTCAGGTCTAGCTACCTTCTGCAGTGACCAACTGACCCATGGGAAATTCATGCATCCCTGCCACAACGACCCATGAGAGAATAAACTGACATACTAGAGCACGTCTTCTCACCCTTTTGCCTCTCTACAGGTTCTTTTTTCCCAGTTTATCAAGGTCATCTTAGTAAGATTTATGCCATATTAGGAAATGAGATGCTTGTCTCATTTCATGTGTGTGCTCAGTCACTTCAGTCATGTCCAACTCTTTGCGACTCTATGGACTGTAGCCCACCAGGTCCTCTGTCCATGGAATTCTCCAGACAAGAATACTAGAGTGGGTTGTCATTTCCTTCTCCAAGGGATCTTCCCAACCCAGGGATCGAACCCATGTCTTCTGTATCTCCTGCATTGACAGGTGGGCTCTTTACCACTAGCGCCACCTGGGAAGCCTGACTGAAGGCAAGCCACCATTATTTTTCACCTAGATTATTGTAATAGCTTCCTAACAGGTCTCACTGCTTCCAGTCTTTGCCAATTTTTAGCCTATTCTTATTACAACGGCCAAAATACTCTTGTGAAAACTCAAGTCAGATCAGTTCACTTCTTTGCTCAATAATCTCCAGAGCTCCTCATCTCATTCAAAGAATCAAAATCCTTAAAAGGGCCTACAAAACACTACTCGTTCAGTTTACAGTAACTTCTCTGACTTTGAGTCCTAAGCTTTTTCTCTTGCTTATTCTATTCCAATCACACCATTTCCTTGCTGAATGTTATAACCTCTGCCTGGAACACTCCTCCGGCCCCCCCCCCCGCCAGATAGCTACAGAACTTTGCTCAAATCCATTTTCTTGGCAAAGGCTTACCCAATCATTTTATTTAAAATGCAAACCATATCCTCTGGCACCCCCTACTCCATTTCTCTGCTTTATTTCTCTATAACCCACTTACCACCATCTACAATATTACATATTTGTTTATTTTCTGTCTTTTCTTCTAAAATTTAAGTATCAGGAGGGCAGCGATTGTTTTGATCACTGGATATAAGAAAGAAAACAATCATCAAAGTAGGATGCCTAAAACTAGGATTACCCATGGGCTGCCACAATTATTAATGACAAGGCAAGGAACATGACAATGGAAGTGAATGTCTAAAGGTAGGATGGAGGACAGATATTATTTATAGGAGTGGAGGGGAAGGACTTAAAAGTCACTGGTATTAGAAAGATCATCTTTACTCATAAAACTTTCAGAAAATAAGATGGGAGTAGCATTGGAGAGAATGATAGTGAACCAGGAGCTAAAATCTTCAAGAAATGGGAGAAAGTGACCTATAGATTAACTGATGAAAGTATCAAGGAGATAAAGTCTAATGACATAAGTTCCACGCTGGGAAGTTTTGAGTTGGTTAAAAAAAGAAGCCTGAAAAGAGCAATGGGGATAAAGGATGTCATCTACCCCATTTCCAGGCCTATTTATATGAATAATGTTGGAAAGCAACTAACCATCACACAGAAGGACTACAGGAAAAGCTGTATCATCAGGAAAAGCCCCAGCTTTCAATTCAAGCAAAAAGGGGAAAGAGCTTTCAGAAAAGCAGTTGAAGATATAGGAGATCTTCTGATGACTAACCATGAATTCCAGAGGGCTCAGTGAAAGGTAGTTGGTGAGGCATAGACTACAGGCTCAGAAAAGGGGTTTGTGAAAAATGTGTAGATTAGAACTGGGTAAACAACAACAAAAAAAGAATTGGGTAAACAAAGGATCACCTGGTCATCTTGTGATAATTAAAAGAGATAACATAATTAGATCAGTGCCAGTGTTCTCAATGCAGATGGGGCTTCAGGAGGGGGTGGTTGGTATTGGTGGTGGTAAGCTGTTGGTTTATATGAGGAACTAAAGGGAAAACAGGCTTCTTACCAGAAACATGCAGGGTTTAGGGGTACACATTTGTGTCCTGTTCACAAATGTATCAAGTTCCACAGAGGAACAGTTTTACTCAGAGCAGTCAGGCATCCAGGTTCCCTAGGGACTCCAGCCAACAAGGGACCAAGGGGTGGCCTCACCTCAAGCATAGAGGGTTCCTTTCCTATTTTAGCCAATGCAGATCAATGAAGAGACTGCCTAACTCCAAAAACACAGAGCTCATCTTGACCCCTCCCAAAATGCCAACAGAGAAGTGAGTGTACTTTGAGCCTGTAAGCATCCACTGAACTCCAAGCCATTATTTAATAATCATGACAAGTCACACACATTGTTTTGAAATTCTAAAAGTCAAAGACAACTGCTGCTCAATTAAAGATATAAAACTGCTTCCCTACTGGGACTTCCAATTTAAGCAATCCAGTCATTATCCAGTACTTTGTCTACAAAAGCACAAAAGAATGATCCTTTTTTACCACCCAATATACCTCATTTTGGGCTTCTCTTGTGGCTCAGCTGGTAAAGAATCTGCCTGTAATGCAGGAGACCTGAGTTCAACCCCTGGGTTGGGAAGATCCCCTGGAGAAGGGAAAGGCTACCCACTCCAGTATTCTGGCCTGGAGAATTCCATGGACTGTATAGTCCATGGGATTGCAAAGAATTGGACACAACTGAAAGATTTTCACTTTCACCTTTATACCTCATTTTAATGCAAAGCTACCTTTTTGAATTCGTAAGCTAATTCACATTAGATATGAGGGTACTTATTTTCACTTTGAAAACACTAGATAATTCTGATAATTTTCCAACTCTGTTACAAATCCTATAAACATAATCATATCATTGAACAGACAGAAAGATCAAATATTTACCCCAGGGTCAGGACTGTAGTGGAAAGAAGAAATTGTTCCTATTGGCTTAACATGAAACTTTGGTAAGAATATACATTTCTACCTATGATAAAATGTGGTAAGAATATATATTTCTACCTAGGATAAAGGGTTTTATTGGATTATTGTAATAATCTACAGTTCAAATTAGGTTCAAAATATGTCCAGAGATGGACACAAATATACTTTAGAAATTTATTTCTTTAGGATGACATATTTTTCTTATAGTTAATTAAAACACTTATTTTATTACTTAAAAAAACAAAAGCATTATGAATTCACAATAAGCTAAGGGGCATGTTGGACATGATCTAAGAAATAGAAAAGTAATTCTGGTTTTTGTGCAATTCCCTATTTAATCTGTCTGCTAAATTGTGTATTTTTAAATTTTAAAAAATATAATAGCTTGAAAGGCTTCTGAGAACTGAGAATGTATAACTCCTTAGCCAATTTTTATTGAGACAATATGCCTAACTGAATTCTGTGTGTACGTGCGTGTGTGTTCAGTCATGTCTGACTCTTTGCAATCCTTTGGACTGTAGCCCACCAGGCTTCTCTGTCCACAGGATTTTTCAAGCAAGAATACTAGAGTGAGTTGCCATGCCCTCCTCCAGGGGATCTTCCCAACCCAGAAATCGAACTCACATCTCCTGTGTCTCCTGTATTGCAGGCAGATTATTTACTGGCTAAGCCACTGGTGAAGCCAAATTGAGTTCTCTAAGACTGTTTAAAGAAAGAGATGGGGACTTCCCTTGTGGTATGGTGGTTAAGATTTTGCCTTCCAATGCAGGGAGTACAGGTTTGCTCCCTAGTCAGGGCACTAAGATCCTACAGGCTTCACATTCAAATAAACCAAAAACATAAAACAGAAGCAATATTGTAACAAATTCAGTAAAAACTTTTAAAAATGGTCCACATAAAAAAAAATCTTTAAAAAAATAAAAAATAAAATTATGATGACAATCAACCAACAAATATTTACTGATCAGGTACTACAAACAAGATATCTTCTGAGAGAGACGGAATCAAAGAGATTCAGGATGGCACCTATTTCAAGAAGTACATCATGTGGCTGGGGCACTGAGAGGTGATTAACACAAACACACCAAATCAAAGACCAAGACAGGTCAGCATATGCTAAGGTTCAGATGACAGGCCCAGAGAGGAATTGCTTTACTTGATGAATGGAAGCAAGATTACTAAGGGCTGGGGTGGTCAGAGAAGACTTCCTGGACCAGATGAAACCAGTGGAATCTTTTTTTTTTCCATTTATTTTTATTAGTTGGAGGCTAATTACTTTACAACATTGTAGTGGTTTTTGCCATACATTGACATGAATCAGCCATGGATTTACATGTATTCCCCATCCCGGTCCCCCCTCCCACCTCCCTCTCCACCCCATCCCTCTGGGTCTTCCCAGTGCACCAGGTCCGAGCACTTGTCTCATGCATCCAACCTGGGCTGGTGATCTGTTTCACCCTTGATAACATACATGTTTCGATGCTGTTCTCTCGAAACATCCCACCCTCGCCTTCTCCCACAGAGTCCAAAAGTCTGTTCTATACATCTGTGTCTCTTTTTCTGTTTTACATATAGGGTTATCATTACCATCTTTCTAAATTCCATTTATATGCGTTAGTATACTGTATTGGTCTTTATCTTTCTGGCTTACTTCACTCTGTATAATGGGCTCCAGTTTCATCCATCTCATTAGAACTGATTCAAAGGAATTCTTTTTAATGGCTGAGCAGTGGAATCTTTAAGAACAGTTAAGATTCAGAGCAACAAAGGGGAGGGTAATAGTAGTCATGAGGGGAAGAGGCATGAGAAAAATCACAGGGCTGTCAATATGTTTGGCATTCATGAGGCACAGTGAAAATATGACTACGGCCAATTCTAGTAATTCAGATATTAAAAATCTTAACTAAGCACAACTTTGCAAATGATGCTTTCCTATGTAAATGTTCAAGGTGACATTTACAAAAAACAATTCCAGTCTAAAGTAAGTAGCTTTCATAAACCAAAATCAATAAATTTAGAATACCTTCAATATGCTTTGAACTGTGTCCTGTAATTTGTGAATGTTAATAGGATCTTTTGTTTCTGGGAGTTTATTACTTGATGTAGAATTAGTCTGAAATTAAAATTTTCATTACTTCATTCTGCTTATTAGCACCCATTTATATTAATCTGTAACATGTGCTATATTTAAAAGTTAACTATATTTCTAAATTCCAATTTAAGCCACATTGGCCTTTCCCCAGGATTCTGAAGGAGGAATATTTGTCTCTAACTCTCCATCTGTAAAACAAAGGAATTCAAATAGATCTGTGGTTTTTAAACCATTTTTTAAAATCAGTAGAATAAAAAATAGTAACTTATTCATATGTTATTATTAGGACATATGTATACCTGTGGCTAATTCATGTTGATGTATGGCAGAGTTCCAACACAATATTGTAAAGTAATTATCCTC
This sequence comes from Odocoileus virginianus, assembly GCF_023699985.2. NCBI lineage: Eukaryota > Metazoa > Chordata > Mammalia > Artiodactyla > Cervidae > Odocoileus > Odocoileus virginianus. The sequence continues at coordinate 428,118 of NW_027224329.1, read as the reverse complement.
CAATAAAAAGGAAAAAAGATAATCGCTTATTCAAAGACATAATAGAGAAGACAGACTAGAGTCTATCTGTTCTACCTGAACCTTGGGCAGGGGATCTAGAGCTGTCTCTGTTACTCTTTTTCTTTGCCCCTACAGTGGCCCTAAGACATTTTCTCAGAACCACAGGGTTTCAGGGAACGCAATTTGAAAACCACAGAGTCCTAGATGCTCTCTAAGGGCCCCTGTGGTTCTAAATTTCTCCCATTCTAAGGAAATACCTTCAAAAGATTGTCAATACATATTAATATGTGGTTTACATTTTAATAACAATCTTTGGACTAAATGCTAACTCCCAAATATACAAGCATTTTGGCAAAATTCATTACATGTATGGATTGTCATATTTCCTCAGAAATTGCATAAAGGAAGGACTGCACAGGACAGAAAGTCAGTATTTGACACTGCTTGGGCTTCCCTGGTGGCTCAGAGGTTAAAGTGTCTGCCAGCGTCTGCCCGCAATGCGGGAGACCTGGGTTCGATCCCTGGGTCGGGAAGATCCCCTGGAGAAGGAAATGGCAACCCACTCCAGTATTCTTGCCTGGAGAAAATTCCATGGATGGAGGAGCCTGGTGGGCTACAGTCCACGGGGTCGCAAAGAGTCGGACACGACTGAGCGACTTCACTTCACTTTCACCTTCCCTTTTGGCATCTTTGGACCTGACAGCCCAACGCACACTGCCTCTCACCGCTCATCTCATCCCAACCCAACAGAGGTGGCTTGCCAGAGCCTATCTACCCTAGACAAGAATCCATTCCCCATAACTCTCTTTTATCCCCAAATATCCTTGTCCTAGATCAGAGTTCCTCTAGGAACTACTATCTGACTGACGATCGTTAACTTTGCTTGAGCACTGCCTGCTAATATGACAGAGGATGCTGTTTATTAATGAATGCCTTGCTCCATCCAACTGCTATGTTTACAGACTAAATATAATATTGCCATTGTGAGGATTTGGGGAACTACTGTCAGTGGAGGAGATGATTTTAGAGAGGTAGGTCATCAACAACCCTCAAATCACAATGGGGTTCTTGAGCCCCAATGCTGGCAAAGATTGAGGGCAGGAAGATAAGGAGGCAGCAGAGGCTGAGATGGTTGGATGGCATCACCAACTCAATGGACATGAGTTTAGCAAACTCTGCTAGATACTGAAGGACAGGGAAGCCAGGTGTGCTGCAGTTCATGGGGTCGTAAAGAGTTGGACATGACTGAGCGATGGAACAAATCACAATATGTTGGTGATGATCTGCTTTCCTTATGCATAGAGGATCCTGTTTACTAATTAAAATGATTGGACTTTCTAGCAAAAATTATGATGTCTTATTTTTGTATCAGTTGATTTTATTGTTCATATATATTTATGAACACCATTATCCATAATAGCTTTCACTTATTTTTTATCAAGAACTTGATACTACCTCCCTCTGTTACGAGTTCAAATATCTAATTTTCCTTCAGAAAATCCATCTAATGAGGAAATAAGGGCCTGGGGTATAGAAAAGAGCACAGAATTTCCCAATCAGGTACTGGATGCCAAAATGAGGAATCTGAAACACTGTATCAGATCACAAAGTCTTCTGAAACATACATAAGCTTTTCTTTCATCTGGTATGGACTAATGTTAAGAATCATGGGATCGGGTGGAGAGGGAGGTGGGAGGGGGGACTGGGATGGGGAATACATGTAAATCCATGGCTAATTCATTTCAATGTATGAAAAAAACTACTGTAATGATGTAAAGTAATTAGCCTCCAACTAATAAATGGAAAAAAAATAAAATAAAATAAAATAAAATAAAAAAAAAAAAAGTATACATTTTCCCTACCAAAATCATTCTTTTGGGAGCTAACCACTATATTACTCTATTATTTGATACACAAATGTTCTAAGTTATTGGTTATCTTAGAATAGTTTCCTTCAAAACTTGACAAAGAGGTCATCTTTATAAAGAAATTCACTTATCAAACTATCACACTGAGAAGTATTGTGTGATTTCACAAAAAACATAATACAGCAAAAACAATTTAACAGCTGCCCTGACATGAAGGGCAGACTCTGAAAGAGAACCAGACACAAAGCTCAGTGGTGACCTGAGAAACTATTTCAAAACCAAGCCTAAGGAAGCATGGCTTTGTGTTGATGAGTATCACAAGCACTTCAGGTACCCCTAATTTTGAAATGACTGCCACCTCCCATTCAAGTGCTTTCGTGGAAATAATGAGGTATTGATATATGATTTTTAATCATGCTGCATTTGAAAACTCCACCAAAATACCCTTCCTCGCAAATAATAATGACAGAAAAATCTCAAGAAAAACACATGCTCAGAAGTTCTGTTTTGTGTTCAATTTCATACCAAATGAATTTATGCAGAGAGAAATGAAGTATAAGAGATGTGTCAGAAGTAGAGGATTCAAATGTTACTGCTTAAATGGAAGATGGATGGAAAGAGAGAGACAGACATATGGACAGGTGTTAGACCACTCTCATAGTTTAGGATTTTGAATATGAAACATATAAATCTTGTCAATGACTTGCTAGCATTCCTCCAGAATGGCCTTATGGATCAACCTCATTGCTAGTGATCTGGGCAAATTGCTATATGTACTCCGCCACTGTTGCATAGCATATGTACATGAATGAAGAAAAGCTTTCTAAAATAGCAAACTTCTAAGTAAGTCCCCTTACTTACTAATAATAATAACTAAGAATGCTGTCACATGAGAAATCTGACAGGTTCATCAAAGCAAAGATGGTTTTCCAAGAACACTCACACACAGGCATTTAAAGAATCTCAGGTACTAAATAATCAGCCTGACATTCTATCATCTATGGGGCTAGAAACAGAAAAGAGAACTGAGATGATCCAACTAATATAAAAGAGATGCAGATAAACAGAAACCAATCCTCAGAAGCAGCTAGTAATTTTGCAAAGATTCCTCACGTTGTGTTTTTTGTATAAGGATATGATAGATTATTACTATTTAATAGGAGAAACTACTTCAACAGAAGAGAATAAAGATACCAAGGAGAGGAAAGTTGCTATTGAACAAACAAATGTGACAGTGTTCATTTAAAGAAAGGAAAATGAAAGGATGGCTCTCTGGTGCCTCTGATCATATCTGGTTCCCCTACTTATGATCCCCTCTACTTTGATCTCAGCTTATCTAAATCTTTCTTATCCACAGGGACTTCCTCAAGGTCTACCTCCTCCACAATTCATTCACTCTAACTCACAGTGGTAAAAGTTTTCTACAAACTGCTACTGAAGGAGAGAAATAACATGCAAAATTTTATTGGGTTGGTCTGTCTCCAGTGTGATTTTTGCCTCTCTGTTCAAATATACTGCATAGTCCTTGAGGAGAAGAACAATTTCTTACATATTAATATGTCTAGCAGTACAGTTTGGTAAAACCCAATAAATAGTTCTTAACTGATTTACAAAGGGTAACTCACTAATCCACCTTAAGATGTAGGCTCAATTTCTACAAGTTGGAAAGCATTAAAAGCCAAAATAAGAATAACGCTTAAGTTAGCTTGTAGTTAGGATATGGGGTCTTACTGCCAGGAGTAATATCAAGAGGTTATTTGGTCCAGCCTCCTGTCTTCAGACAGATGGATATTTAGCCAAATTTTTTCTCTTATTAAAGAACCCAGAGACAGAAGCATCCAATTCTTACTTGAAATGTCTATTCCAATATTTCCCCCCATGTTAAAAATTCCTTATTTTTCTAAATGAAATAGCTTCCATTAATACATACTAACTCAAACACACAGTGACTATTTCTTCCTTCATTTAAATTGACTGATTCAGTTTGGTATCAAGTAACCTTGCTGAGAACTGGTTTATGCTGATCACCAATTCAGAAGAGAACAATCTTAGACTCTTCTCTTTATGCTCAGCCTCCAGTCCTCAGCAGTTTTGGTCAAGCACCAAACACATCTACAAAGAAACTGAAATTCACAATAAATCCTCTCCATCTCAGTGCACATTGACCTGTCAAAGTTCAACAGTGTGTTAACATGAAATCTCAATACTTACAATTCAGGTCATAAGAATGCTTTTTAATCCCTTTTAAACTTGAGCCCTGCTCAAATCAGGCCAGAGTGGTACAGTCCACCTTGGCTCCTCAGGATGGACTCTAAGGCTAGGGGAATTTTAGCATAATACCTCAATAGAAGTTAAATCATAAGTGGAAGGCCTTTAACCTCCATGGTCCCAACAGACGTAGTTTATAAAAGCACTTTGTGAAGCAAAGCACTTTGTGAAGCAAAAACGTCTACATGTCTCCTGGTTTGGAGAATTCCTTTCAGCATGGCTCCTCACCTACATACACAAAGAGGGACCAAACACTGTCTTTGGTCTTCCCTTTGAAGTATTACAAAATACTTAGAATTTCTCTTTGCAAAGAAGCACTTTCCAACCCCAATGCTTGACATGAGATGAATGAATAATACATATGCAAATAAGTTACCTTTCCTTTTCAGTTAATTTCACTGAATACATATTTACCAAGATTCTACTTATATACCCAACACTTCTGTTAGGCACATGGGGAATCAAAAGAGGATAATGCCTTTAACAATAAGATGCTGCCTACATGGTAAGACAGATGAGACTTGCGCAAAATTATTATAGAATGAATATATTCCTAAAATCTAGGTATAAGTCGAGAATCTCCTATTTCTTAACTAAACACATAGCCATTATTTTCAAATGTGTTACCATGCCACCTTTGAGAAAACTATAAACATTTCATATTTAATTGTATTCATGAACTCAATTGTATCCTGAATTTGAAGGATAAGAAAATACAGCCAAAAGAACATAATACCTATAGGAATTTAGACCTTTTTAAGATGTATTCCACAACTGCAGTCACTTCAGATATAACAGCATCCCTGTATCATGCACAAAGTCATGTTTTTAAAACCTTCTTTAAAGCTATCAATATGAACCAGGTCATAAAACTATATCAAAATGGTCATCCTCTTAACCATAAGAGAAATATCAATTAAAAATGCAGATGTTGCTTTTGCTCATGAAATTGTCAAAAATATTTTAAAATTATATTACTGATTAGAAGAGGGAAAGTGTAGGGAAATTTCCTTAATCACTAACAGTTTGAACATAAGATGTTATAATCCTCCTGGAGAGTAATTTTTAAATAAGTAACACAAACATTTACTAAATGTACATATTCTACTAGCCATTTCACAGCATTTAATTCAGCAATGCTATTGTGGGAGACAATATTTGGTTTTCCACTACTTTCAAGCAAATGGGAACACCGACTTTCCCCACTTCTTTGAGGTTAAATGTGTCCACATGACTAGTTCTGGCCAGTGAGTCATGAGCACCTATGTTTCACTTCTATGCAAAAGCACTTAAGAACCAGTAAGCAATTTACAATATTCTCATTCCCTACCAAGGTATTCATGAGAGCACATGGTGAGAGGGTGTCAAAAAATGAAGGAATATCAGTAAATTGGGGTCTCTATTTAATAATCAGAACTCTCCTGTTAACCTTTAATGTAGATGTAATCTGAGCAAGAAATAAACCATTGTTGTTTTAAGCTAGAGAGATTTTCAGGTGTTTGTTATCACAACAAAACCAAGCCTATCTTAACTGATAGAGTAGTTTGTCCTAAAACATAAGTATAAAGGTGCATAAACAATTTTTTTAAAATAATGCTAGAAATCTGGAAGCAATTGAAAAGCCCCATAAAATAGAATCTTTAAATTACATATAATTAATACTATGTAACCATTTAAAATGAGGTTGTATACATATATCAGGTTGGCCAAAAAGTTCATCTGTGTTTTTCTGTAACATCCAACAAAAAACCTGAATGACCCAATATTTATTGACAAGGAAAGATACTTTTGATGTAACACTGAGTGAAAAAAGTAGGTTATAAAGACATGCACAGTTTGATCCAATTTTGTTGCTACACATATACACACTCTATGTACACATATCAAAATGTTAATATTCTCTGATGAGCTTACAGTGATTTTTTTTTTCCTATTTCTGCTTGTCTGAGCTCTTTAACTGTATATGCATTACTTATGTAATAAGAAAAACAGTAATTTTTAAAGTGAGCCAGGATGTAAGTCTCAGTTATGCAAGATGATAAACCCTGGAGACTTACTATACAACATATTAACTATAGTTAACAACGTTGTCTTATATACCGAAAAATTTGCTAAGAGGGTAGATTTTAGGTGTTCTTATCACAAAAAACCTTATTAATAGAAGGCAAGAGGACACTTTTGAAGGGGGTGGAGAGGCTCATGGATAGATTACAGTGATGGTTTAATGAGTGTATACTTATCTCCAAATTCATCAAGTCATATACACTAATTATGTATAGCTATGGACATGTATGTAAAATTATGTATAGCTTTTGTATGCCAAAAATGAAAAGAATAAACAATCCCCTCAAAAAAATTAGCCAGCTCACTGATTATTTAAAGTCCTCATTGAGGTAGATTCATTTCAGGAAACTAAGGTTTTCTTCACCTCTATGACTAGGAAATAAACGAGATTTCCATTTTGTTTAAACAAAGGTAAAAAGAAAATTTTTTAAGCCACCTCAGATAACATGAATCTTCAGCACAAAATGGATGTCTGATTTATTTCCTTTCATTTTCCTAGCAGATGGGCAGCTGTTCTTATACTCACAAACCTACTGTTACAAGCAGGATATTCAAGCCAAGACCCTGAGGGGTGATTTTTAATCATTCATGTTGAGCTCTAGGGAAGAAAGGAGACTATTGTTATGCAACTCACGGAAGCACTCAACCTTCTCTTTTCAACTTCATTTTGGTTCTCCTACTTCAAGTTTCACATACTAGCTACATTTTGAAAGGTGATTCTAATCTATGCCTTCTAAAAATTATAAACATTCCTTTTACTTAAGAGAGTTATAACACTAAATGCTCATATCTGGATGACAATTATACTTTACACTTCTATCAGGAAGCTTCCACAAGCCTCTTATCCTCATCCATCAGAGGGCAGACAGAATGAAAACCACAATCACAGAAAACTAACCAAACTGATCACATGGATCACAGCCTTGTCTAACTCAATGAAACTATGAGCCATGCTGTGTAGGGCCACCCAAGATGGACAGGTCATGGTGGAAAGTTCTGACAAAATGTGGTCTACTGGAGAAAGGAATGGCCAGCCACTTTAGCATGCTTGACTTGAGAACCCCATGAACAGTTATTATTGTTCTTCAGTTACTCAGTCATGTCCGACTCTTTGCGACCCCATGGACTGCAACATGCCAGGCTTCCCTGTCCTTCACCATCTCCTGGAGCTTGCTCAAACTCATGTCCATTGAGTTGGTGATGCCATCCAACCATCTTGTCCTCTGTTGCCCCCTTCTCCTCCTGCCTTCAATCTTTCCCAGCATCAGGGTCTTTTCTAATGAGTCAGAGTTCACATCAGGTGACCAAAGTACTGGAGCTTCAGCTTCAGTATCAGTCCTTTCAATGAATATTCAGGGTTGATTTCTTTTAGGATTGACTGGTTTGATCTCCTTGCAGTCCAAGGACTCTCAAGAGTCTTCTCCAACACCACAGTTCAAAAGCATCAATTCTTCAGCACTCAGCCTTCTTTATGGTCCAACTCTCACATCCATACATGACTACTGGAAAAACCATAGCTTTGACTATACAGACCTTTGTTGGCAAAGTAATGTCTCTGCTTTTCAGTGCACTTTCTTGGTTTGTCATAGTTTGTCTTGGTTTCTTGGTTTCTTCCAAGGAACAAGCATCTTTTAATTTTATGGCTGTAGTCACCATTTGCAGTGATTTTGGAGCCCAAGAAAGTAAAATCTGTCACTGTTTCCATTGTTTCTGCATCTATTTGCCAAAACTGATGGGACTGGATGCCATGATCTTAGTTTTATGAATGCTGAGTTTTAAGCCAGCTTTTTTCACTCTCCTCTTTCACTTTCATCAAGAGGCTCTTTAGTTCCTCTTCACTTTCTGCCATAAGGGTGGTGTCATCTGCATATCTGAGGTTACTGATATTTCTCCCTGCACTTGATTCCAGCTTGTGCTTCATCCAGTACATTTCATATGATGTAAGCAGCTGAATAAGCAGGGTGACAATATACAGGCTTGATGTACTCCTTTCCCAATTTTGAACCAGTCCATTGTTCCATGTCCAGTTCTAACTGTTGCTTCTTGACCTGCATACAGGTTTCTCAAGAGGCAGGTAAGGTGGTCTGGTATTCCCATCTCTTGAAGAGTTTTCCACAGTTTGTTGTGATCTACACAGTCAAAGGCTTTAGTGTAGTCAGTGAAGCAGAAGTAGATATTTTTCTGGAATTCTCTTGCTTTTTCTATGATCCAACACATGTTGGTAATTTAATCTCTGGTTCTTCTGCCTTTTCTAAAAAAATTATGAAAAAGCAAAAAGATATGACACTGAAAGATGAATTCCCCAGGTCAGTAGGTGCCCAGTATGCTACTGGAGAAGAGTGGAGAAATAGCTCCAGAAGGAATGAAGAGGCTGAGCCAAAGTGGAAACAATGCCCAGTTGTGGATGTGTCTGGTGGTGAAAGTAAAGTCTAATGCTGTAAAGAACAATACTGCATAGGAACCTGGAATGTTAGGTCCATGAATCAAGGTAAATTGAATGTGGTCAAACAGGAGATGGCAAGAGTGAACACTGACATTTTAGGAATGAGTGAACTAAAATGGATGGGAAAGGGTGATTTAATTCAGATGACCATTATATCTACTACTGTGGGCAAGAATCCCTTAAAAGAAATGGAGTAGGCCCTCATAGTCAACAAGAGAGTCCAAAATGCAGTACTTGGGTGCAATCTCAAAAATGACAGAATGATCTCAGTTCATTTCCAAGGCAAACCATTCAATATCACAGTAATCCAAGTCTATGCCCCAACCACTAATGCCAAAGAAGCTGAAGTTGAATGGTTCTATGAAGACCTACAAGATCTTCTAGAACTAACACCAAAAAAGATGTCCTTTTCATCATAGGGGACTAGAATGCAAAAGTAGGAAGTCAAGAGACAGACAGGCAAGTTTGGCCTTGAAGTACAAAATGAAGCAGGGCAAAGGCTAACAGAGTTTTGCCAAGAGAACACACTGGTCATAGCAAACACCCTCTTCCAACAACACAAGAGACAACTCTACACATGGACATCACCAGATGGTGATCTCAATCTGAGATCAGATTGATTAAATTCTTTGCAGCCAAAGATGGAGAAGCTCTATGCAGTCAGCAAAAACAAGACCAGGAGCTGACTATGGCTCAGATCATGAACTCCTTATGGCAAAATTCAGACTCAAATTGAAGAAAGTAGGGAAAACCACTAGGACATTCAGGTATGTCCTAAATCAAATCATTTATGATCATACAGTGGAAGTGACAAATAGATTGAAGGGATTAGATCTGATAGACAGAGTGCCTGAAGAACTATGGATGGAGGTTCATAACACTGTATAGGAGGCAGTGATCAAAACCATCCCAAAGAAAAAGAAATGCAAAAAGGCAAAGTGGTTGTCTGAGGAGATGTTACAGAGAGTTGAGAAAAGACAGGAAGTGAAAGGCAAAGGAGAAAAGGAAAGATACACCCCCATCCGAATGCACAGTTCCAAATAGCGAGAAGAGATATGAAAGCCTTCTTAGGGAATAAAGCAAAAAAAGAGACAAAAACAATAGAATAGGAAAGACTGTAAAAATCTCTTCAGGAAAATAGTGACAGACTTTATTTTCTTGGGCTCCAAAATCACTGCAGATGGTGACTGCAGCCATTGAAAGTAAAAGACACTTGCTCCTTGGAAGAAAAGCTATGACAAACCTAAACAGCATATTAAAAAGCAGAGACATTATGCTGCTGACAAAGGTCCATCTAGTCAAAGCTATGGTTTTTCCAGTAGTCATGTATGGATGTGAGAGTTGGACTATAAAGAAGGCTGAGCACCAAAGAATTGATGCTTTTGAATTGTGGTGTTGGAGAAGACTCTTGAGAGTACCTTGGACTGCAACCAGTCAATCTGACAGGAAATCAGTCCTGAATATTCATTGGAAGAACTGAATCTGAAGCTCCAATACTTTGGCCTCCTGATGTGAAGAGCCAACTCATTAGAAAAGATCCTGATGCTGGGAAAGATTGAGGCAGGAAAAGAAAGAGCTGACAGAGGACTAGATGGTTGGATGGCATCACTGACTCAATGGGCATGAATCTGAGCAAGCTCCAGGAGATGGTGAAGGACAGGGAATGCCTGGTATGCTGTAGTCCATGAGGTTGCAAAGAGTCGGACACAACTGAGCAACTGAACAACAACACAGTCATAAATGCTTCCTTATTGATTCTCATGGGGACAAGATGGGGAAGGAGCCTTACATGTCAGAAAAAGGATATGTCATGAGTTGATGTGTACTCCCAGGGCAATGTGATTGATGCTTTTATTTACGACCATTCCCCAAAAGAAAACTAGAAACACCAAGAAATTGATACACTATAAAGAAGTTTTAGGACTGAATGTCTAAAGGCAATAAGGGTCATATTTGAGAATATTTGGTTTTAACCAGAAAATCACATAAACTTCCCACATTTAATCATGTGTGCTGTTGCTCAGATAGCTGAGGTTAAAAGGGGAAACCATTACAGTCATTTATTCAATAAGCATTTATTGAGTATCCATTATGTGGCTGGATTGCCATGACATAATGGTCAACTGAAGTAGACAGGATCCCTGCCCTCCTGAGACTTAAAGGGGATAATACAAGGTGATAATAGCTAGGATTCAAAATATCAACAAAGTGGAATGGGTCTTTAGTTTTGAATAAAGGATGAAGGAGAGACAATAAACAAAGACAGGCATCTATCTTATGGAGCTTATGGTCTATGGAGCCAATCTGAAAGGCAGATATAATCAAGTTTTTTTTATTATAATCAAGTATTTTTAATGGAGACACATAGGATGCTATGCAGATTGTTTTAAAATGGGACAAGCAAAATTCGAAGGGACTCAAGGATGGCTTCCAGGAGAAGGAAAGTAGTAGAGTTTCACTTCCATCCTGAATAATTAACAAGAATGAGTTATGTAAGGAAGATAAGAAATGAGTTTTACAACACAGATTACCACATGGAAAGGTCCTGAGATAAGAGACAACATTTCATGTTTGGGAAACAGAGACAATGATTGTGACTGGAATATAGCAAGTGAGAGAGAAAGTATCAGGAGGTAAGATTAGAGGGTAGGCAAGAACTAAAACTTTTTAAATTGAGATATAATTAAAATCATATAAACTTTAATGTATACCATTCACTATGTTTTTTAAAATATTCACAAAGTTATAAACCAGCAAACTATCTAATCTCAGAACATTTTCATCACCCCTAAAAAAGTTAATTTGTATATCAGGACCTGAAATAGGAGGGAAGAGGGCAGGGCACAACACTAAAAAGAATTGCATGCCCATAGGACATGACAAAAACTGGTTAGAACCAACTAGATCCAAGATGGCAGAAGATTTAATTCCAGTGGACCTTAAGTAGGCCTCCACTTTATGCTCATTTTAATACATCAGCATGTGAAGTGACATACAGGTACCATGACAGTTCTGAGGCTAAAAGTGGGGGTGGACCAATTCCCGGGAATCCCTGTCCCTTCCCCAAAACAGTTGGAATACTGTGCTCACTCATTAGCCTATGAAATTACTCAGCCAATAAAAACTAACTACCCCATATTTGGAGTCTCTCAACTTCTGATATGGACCCTATTCTGTCTGTAGAGTGTCAAAGCCAGTCTTGCCTTTTAAGAGGGACTGTATTCTCTCTATAGAATGTGTATCTCTCTAAACCATTTCTTACCTGTCAATTTGTCTCTCATTGAACTCCTGTGATGAGACAAAGAAACCAAACTTTATTAAGTCCTGAGACCAGGTGTATGATTTCAATAAAAAGACTGTGGGTTCAAGTCTCAATCTGAGTTGTGTGGTTTCAGACCCACAAAATGGAGGCCTCAGTCAACGGCCTGGCTCATATCACAAATTTGAACCTAAGTAAGCCTACACTTACAGTAAATACTTGTCAGGGAAATCTAACATACACCAGTTACAATATTCCAAATCAGAGTTGGGCCATAAAGAAATCTGAGTGTGGAAGAATTGGCTTTCAAACTGTGATACTGGAGAAGACTCTTGAGAGTCCCTTGGACTGCAAAGAGATCAAACCAGTCAGTCCTAAAGGAAATCAATCCTGAATATCCATTGTAAGGACTGATGCTGAAGCTGAAGCTCCAATACTTTGGCCACCGGACACAACTGAACTGACTCACTGGAAAAGATCCTGACGCTAGGAAAGACACGGCAAAAGAAGGGGGTGGCAGAGGATGAGATGGTTGGATGGCATCATCAACTCAATGGACATGAGTTTGAGCAAACTCCAGGAGATAGTGAAGGACAGAGAAGCCTGGCGTGCTGCAGTCCATGGGGTTGCAAAGAGTCGGACATGACTTAGCAACTGAACAACAACAAACATTCAGCTTTAGTGAGTTAAAGTTTACCCTAGAAAACAGGACAAGTTAGTCTCATAAGGAAATCTCCAGCCTCCTAGCAAATCATGCCCTTTTCCATGTTGCCTCTTTTAACTTTCCATAAAATTCACTCTTGCCCACAATTCCTTGGGAAGAGTGCTCCACTGCTTGTTAGGTACTATACTCCCCTGTGAATGAAAAATATGGCCTGCCATACCAGTAAACAAAGGATGTTGCCACCATCAAGCCATCACATTACAGCCTGCCCCACAGCGAGCCCTGAGGGAACTTAGGATGAAACAGGATGCCCAGCACCTAGCAGTCAAGCGCTGTGGCCACCCCCGACAATGATGCACTGAGAGGAGACTCACACAGGATACTAGCCCCACACAGCTGAGCTGCCTATCACAGAAATGATTTCAAGTAGCCCAGACTTTACAACTTCCCATGCATAAAAGCATTCACATTGTTAACTTGAGATACCTAGTTTTCTTTAATTAAGAATAATCTTTGATGTTACGACTACCCAGTCTTTGTTGCAAAAACTCCTATATATTCTGCCCCTTCCCTTGCCTCTTTGGAGTACTCCCTCAGAGTGATCTGAGACTTCTGCGTCCCTGACTTGTCCTCAGAACATTTGCCAAATAAAACCTAACTCTTAACTTTCAGGTTGTGCATTTTTTCCAGTCAACACCCCCAATCCATAGATTGATGTCATATATTCAAGGGAAAACAAATTCATTACTAAACTGTTTTGTTTTTGTCATTTGACACCTCCCAAAAGAAGCTGAATACCCATTAGCATTCATGCTCCCCTCGTCCCAACCCCTACCAAGTACAAATCTACTTCCTATCTCTATACTTTTGCCTATTCTGGACATTTCATATAAATGGAATCATACAATATGTTTCTGGCTTCTTTCACTTAGCACAAGGTTTTCAAGGTATATCCATGTTGTGGCATGTATCAGTACTTCATCGCCGCTTACAATGGAATAATATTCCTGTGTATGGTTAATATAACTTTTGTTTATCTTTTCATCAATTAATGGATATTTGGCCTGATTCTACTTTTTAGCAATTATGAAAAATGTTAGAACATTTGTATACAAGTTTGTATCTGAGTGCTTTCAATCTCTTTGATATATACTGAGGAGTAGAACCATTGGGTGAAATGGTAACTATTTAACTTTTTAAGAAACTAAAAGGTCAGCTATCACAATTTCATGTAGATCATTGAATAATTTTGCATTTTACTCTACAAGACAAAAGGAAGCTAGTGGTCACAAAGAATTGGACATGACTTAGCAATTGAACAACAACAACAAAGGGTTGTTAAAGTATGGTGTTGTTTGATTTACATTTTTTTTTTCCATTTATTTTTATTAGTTGGAGGCTAATTACTTTACAACATTGCAGTGGTTTTTGTCATACATTGAAATGAATTAGCCATGGATTTACATGTATTCCCCATCCCGGTCCCCCCTCCCACCTCCCTCTCCACCCGATCCCTCTGGGTCTTCCCAGTGCACCAGGCCTGAGCACTTGTCTCATGCACCCAACCTGGGCTGGTGATCTGTTTCACCCTAGATAATATACATGTTTCGATGCTGTTCTCTTGAAAGATCCCACCCTCGCCTTCTCCCAGAGTCCACAAGTCTGTTCTATACATCTGAGTCTCTTTTTCAAAATCTTCCTTGGCTACTATATAGAGAATGGGTCAAAAGAGGCAAAAATGGGAAAAAGAAAACTAATTAGAGGTCTACTGCAAGACTCTGGAAATAAATGGTGGCTAGGAATAGAGAAAGTAGTAGCAGTGGCTCTGGGAGGAGAAAGATGGATCTGAGAGATACTTGCCAGTACAATTAACCTGATGTCTTTGATTAGATACTGTGAGCAAGGGAGGGGGACATGTTGAAGGTGGTTCAGAGGTTTTCAGTTACTAATAACCTCTGCAAGTGCAACTTCAGTATAGATTGCTGGCAAGCAAGTCAGATTACAATGAGTTCATTTAGCAAATGTTTATTGAATACCCACTATGTGCTAAGCACAGAGGATATACAGCAATGAAGAGAACAGAAAAAAACCCCTGTCCCCATAGAGCTTATAATTAAGCAGGAAGAAGAGAGAAGGGGGAGGGAGAAAAGGTCAAAGCAATCCATCATATAATATGTTGGAAAGTGATAAGTACTACAGACAAAAATCAGAGTAGTAAAGCTTATCTCCAAAGGAATTATAATAACAAACATTTAAATAGCACTAATGAGAGCCACATACTGTTCCATGTGCTTTACATATATTTAGTCATTTAATCCTTACAACACTATAAGTTAGGTACAATTATTATCCCATTGTACAAATGAGGAAACTGAGGCACAGAGAGGTTTCTGTTATTTTCTAAAGTAAGTTGCCCAAATTCACATAGTTTGTGACTGGAATGGCTGAAATTCAAACTAGGATATCTGGCTGCAAAATGTGAGCTTATAACCAATATGCTATACTGAAAGAGAGAGAATATGGTCTATCTGAAAACAGTACCAAGGGAAGATTTTATTTTTAACCAAAGCTATTTAAGTATGGTTACGGGATAAGGCAAAGAAAGCAATGGAGATTGAAATTATTTATAGAGGGAATACCTTATAGAATGAAATCTCAGGAAATTAAGAGGCTTTAGAGAAGATGGTGTTTGGGAAACTTCCTAAGTATATAACTATCTTAGGATATCTTGTTTGTTTCTAATATTTGAGTAGGCAGGACTTAAAGGAGAGCATTGTTTTGGTACTTTAGGTATTTTTGGTCAACTTTTCTAGATTATTCTGCCTCAATTCTTTGACTTGTCCAAAAATCCAAATGGAAAAAAGAAATATATATAAGAATAAGTGAAAGAAGAGATAAATACAGTTCTGAAGTTGACTGACCCTCAAACAGAATAGGTGAAGTTAAAAATGCAGTGAGTTGAAGAGTGAAGTTTTAGAAGCAATCTAACTGGAAATTCAGATTGGTATCAAAAGTTGTAAATCCATATTTCAGAGTGCTATATGATCTTTAAAATCTCTTTTAGAAGAATGCCAATAACACAGGGAAATGTTCACTATATATTACATGAAAGAAATAAAACAATATGATCCTTGTGAAGTTAGCTTTAATCAGCTTTAGATTAAAAAACTAAATAAATAAATTTTTTCAGAACTAAAAAAAAAAATGCAATGAGTTGCCACAAAGGGAAGGAAAGCATTGGATGCAGGACTCCACTCTCCTTCATAATTTCTTCTGGGAAAGCCTTGTATAAGATCCAGAGGTGTCGGGATTAATCACGGACCATCTTTCTGCACTTCAAATCCTGTCTACCATTTCTAAGCTTACTATTACCAAGATGACTCCCAACTACCTAGAACTCAGTCCAGTTGCTTTATTTGGTCTGGGAATACTGTAACCTTCTCCTCCTTTACATACTGATCTGTACATGCAGAAGGAATGAAGATGAATATTTTGCAATCAGATGAGAGGCCAACCTCGTTGACTTGCAGCTTCTGCAGCCTTACTTAAATCTGGGCTTCCCTGGTGGCTCAGTGGTTAAGAACCTGCCTGCCTGCCAATGCAGGAGATGTGGGTTCGATCCCTGGGTTGGGAAGATCCCCTGGAGGAGAAAATGGCAACCTACTCCAGTATTCTTGCCTGGAGAATTCCATGGACAGAGGAGCCTGGCAGGCTATAGTCCATGGGGTCGCAAAGAGTCAGATACAACTGAGCATGCATGCATGCCTGAGAGGCCAACAACATAAAAACTCAAGAATGGAAAATTGTAAAAAAGAAAAAAAAAGTATTGAACTACACTAAGAATTAAGATCTAACTGCAATCAGCAAAGGTTTACTGATGCCAAAGTACAAATGGGCATCTGTACTAGAGAAAGATGCTGAGGCATGACTGTGCCCTTTTAGGTCTCTCCAAGCTCAACCCACCATCTGCCTATTCAATGCATGAACATTTCCGGGAAGAGCCAAAAGAAAGCAAAGCTCTTGATTTAAAAGGAACAGAGGGAAGAAAAGGATGACAGGCATGGAGACACATTCTATAAAAATTCTGTGGATATTAGTGCCCTCTATTTTTATTCTTAAACTGCCATGACTCAGCCTCCCTCCACCAGAAGAGCATGCTGCAAAGCTGTCTGCCTATTTAATCACATCAAGACTGGAAAATCTGAAATGAGTTTGCAAACGGTTGATGTTTATGGAGGATGTATAAGAATTGGTATATGCTAATTCTCTTCCTCATATGACTGTCTGCCATATCTGATATCAACTACAGGCTCCGAGGTAATCTCTTTGACTGACTAATCTCAGTCTCAGTAAGCCCAGGCCACTCCAGGAGGGAAATGAGAGCAGTCCATAGAATGGCCTACAGCAGGCAGATTGACTTTATCCCAAGATAAATGATTCATGGCAAATGGTGGAATTTGACTTGAAAAAAAAAACATGATGTGTGGAATAGGAAAAGAACAAACACTGTTGCAAAAATTAAATGCTTGCAGCACAGAAATATAATTTAAATACAGCTATTGCTGAAAGATTAAGGGCTGAAAGGATTCATACTTTGAGAAGCCATTTTACTCTCTAACAAGAGAGTAAAGACTATTAAGAATCTTAACGTTTATAAGTAATTTCCGTAAAATGGCTCTCATCTCTCTTCTCTCCTCCACTCATCTTCTAGCTAAAATCTAAAACAAAAAGGTATAGATTTTAATGTTCTGTTTTCCATGGATATAAAGAGGGAATACTATTGTTTCAGTACACATATATATTTTGGACATGAATATATATAATTTACCAATTGTCATAAATATGAAGAAAACACATAGTCCCAGCATTTCTACCAGCTAGCTGCTAGACTCAACAGCTTGGCAGTTGGACCTGCTGGCCTGTGAAGCCAAATAGGTAAGTAAAGACTAAATGAACATCCTCAAGGTCTTTAATTCAAAGAAAAAACACTCACTGTTTGAACCTAGGAACTGTAAGCAAATAACAAAACTTCTGGAACACTGAGGTTCAAGTTAATAGGGTGGCAAGCCTAAACAAAGGTTTGGTTTGTGACATAGGAGATAGTTTTGACTCTATTCCTGTCTGAGGAGGCACTTCTTAAAACATGCCTAGCAGCAGCAGTAGAACTAGTGCCATCAAGAAGCCAGTGAAACAGGCAAAGAGAAGACATTTTGAAGGTCTAAGAACCTTCATCTTTATGGACTACTCACCCCAATGCAAAAGCATTTCCCACAATACACACAGCCTCCCATACACACACACGAAGGAAGTAAAGAAAACACATTTTCAACTATGACTAAGGATCAATCTGATCAACTAAAAATTCTTTATCATTATTGTATTTTCCCACATTTCTTCACATTCTGAGCACATTTGCTCTTAAAGTCCATTCAAGGACACACATACCTGAATAAAGAAGCATTTAAATTTCATTCAGATGACAGTGAAAGTAAAAATTCAGTAAAACAGAAAAACACTTCTAACAGTTAAAACAAGCATACAGTTTTACCATTTGATTGTTAAATTACTTGTTCCTGAAAGGGGTTTAATAAAGCTACGTGGAGTCCTTTTCACATGCAAAAATAAACACTCACACAAGCTAACCATTTGGCTGTCATGGAAATATAAAGAAATCACTGGATAATGAAGAAGAATTCAAGTACAGCTGTCTCACAAAATATGAAAAATCACAGCAGGTCTAAACTCACACTTCCCCCAAAGCTAGCATCATTATTATTAAATTATACACCAAAAACCAGCTGCAGTGAGTGAGTGTGACTACTCTTTTAACAATGATACTCAAAGTCAAAGCTTATGTCCTCACAGACAAACATGAGACATTTGTCCAATGCTCTTAGCTAGAATTCCTTTTTTTCCAATTCACTTTGGACATCTTTCCAGAATTAAAAGCTGGAGGGAACACACTCAGCTAACTATACACCTGAAATTTAAAAATAAAAAACAAAGAGTCTCAGGGTTCTTGGACAAGGAGGGGGCAGTAAAGAATGGTGTCCTTTTTACTCTCAGATAATGGACCATCAATATGCCAAATCAATAGTACCCAAAAAGCCACCAGATATGTGGGCATCTCTTGCTTTATGTCTTCTCACAGAAGAACAAAAATACTCCTCTACAGAGATATAAAGAATTATGCTGAAGCAACAATTACTGCAAATACAGTTTGAAAACATATTGGAGGAAATGATGGAAGAGCCTAAAAGTTTCTGGGTTTTCTTTCTTTTCTTTTTTTTGCATTCAGACCTCAGATGCATATGGTCTAGGTAGTGGTCATACACTGTCATATTTTATACTGCAAGATACATTTCCCTAACAGTTGAATGTAAATGGAATTTTGTTACTCAGATCACAAAAAGTGAAATATCTGGGAATCCAGAATTCATTAATCTTTTGTCAGATTTGAGGCAGATCACGTATCTTCCCCAGATTCCAAATGTCTTACTCTCAAATTTTTGAAAATGACACATTCTCCAGCTAATTAACTCCTTTTATTATGAGTGCTAAGCAAAAGCAATAACTACAACTGGAAGCAGTAAGTAAAACTTGTAAGAGAACAGATATAAAGAATGGATCTGGTCATTTAAAATAATAATATGGTATTACTTTAAAAAGTGAGGGGGGAACTTGCCCCTTATGGTAGTGAGTTCCCTGTTACCAGAAACATCCAAAGATAGGCAGAGTAACACCTATCATGAATTTAGTAACACAATTCAGTCATTGGATGTATAGCAGTGATACTGAGCAGGGCTCTATCAGGCTCCTGGGCACAAAAGCCTTTGCTTTCTGTGTCCTCCACTTCTTGATTATAGGAAATAGGCTTCATCCAGCCTCCATGACCTTCCCTGAGTTCCAAGGGGCAGGTTCAAACAGATACTATTTAGGGAAGATAGGGGATGTGGAGACAAGGGAGGAGCAGTCCAGAAATCATAATGCAGCCTTAGGGCAGAATCTTAGCTCCCCCACAAGGAATATATATATAACAATATTTTAGAATGCTTTTGCAGATACTAAAACCCCCACGAGGTTAACTGTATGCTGCCCACAAGGACAGAGACTCCAAACTGGTTAGAACAAAAAGTTGATGATGCTGACTCCCACTTATCTCACCACCAACCAATCAGAAGAATGTCATTGAACTGATCATCCCCTCTTTGAACCACTATCATAAAACTTCTCACTACTCTCTCAAAGTTGGGACATAACAGTTTTGAGGGCATTAGCCTTCTATGGGCTCCTTTGCCTAGCAAAGGAATAAAGCTGTTGTCTTATACATCACCCAAACTCTCTCTTAGATTTAATTCAGTGTCAGAGTACAGAAAATGGATTCAGCTTCAGTAGTAACTTTTAAGGTTCTTTCAAACTTTATGATTCTTTGACTCTGTGAATGTTGCTGTGAAGTATTTTCTAAAGTGATCATTTTTTTAACACAGCAAATACTTCATTATATTTTTATAAACCTGCCTTTTCACACATTGAGTCTATTAAAGATGGCAAACACCTACAATTGTATCTGATGTCTTTATTCTCTTTCATAAGATAGATGTGAACATTTACACTTGATGAAAACACAGGCTTACCTTTAAAAATGCATTCTTTTCATAATCAAAATTGAGATTAAAATAATCAGAAGGCAAGTGGAGGAGGTAAGGTTTAGAAGATTAGCTGGTAAGAAGTTTGGGAACAACTAAACTGAAGATTCGAATATATGTATACACAACCTCCAGAATTAAAAAGAAAGGAAGACAGAAAAGGAAGGGAGAAAGGAGGAAAGAAAATGAAAGAAATCAACCAGCCCTGGTTGGTGGCACCTGTACAAAGTTGTTAAATAAGAGTACCAGTGAAATTGTTCATCAAAGCCACACATGGTCTCTTTCAAATTGAAATAACAGAATTGACTGGAAAAAAATCCTGGATACTTGCCTACCTCTTAAGCAATGTTCAAAAAGTTCTGAAATACTTACTGTGCCAGGATACCAAAACTGTAGCTGCCAACTTAAAAGTATTTACCTCTGAGCCATAAGATATCATCCCATTGGTCAAAATGTATTCACAACAAAGCATCACTAATTATCTTTTCAAGAAATAACTAAGCACAGAAAACTAACATCTGAGTCTTTTCTTATGTTTCAAATATTACTGATTAGAAATGGTAAAGAATCAAAATCTCATTAATAAACACTTTATGACTGATCACTAAGTCCAATAAAATTATTTTTCATACAAAAATAGCCATGTTCCAACCCCTGTAAGCAAAAAGGAAAAGAAAAAGTCTTGAAAGAACCCACTTTTGAGCCCCTCCTACTCCCCACCACCAAACAATCTGATTGGCAATCACTTCCATTACCCAGGGCATAATTTTTCTTTCCTTGTTCCTTAGTCTCAAAGACACAAAAGGAAAATAAAATGTTGTATCTAGTTTTAAAGTAATCAAAAGGCTAATCAGACATAAATTCAATCTCTATTCCAGAGAAAATCAGTATCTGTCTGAGTTCCAAATCCTCTTTAAACTGTGGAAAGCCACACTTTTGCTAGGATTGGAGCAGCATTGAAGAACAGATTCTAAGTGCTATTTTCTGAGACTACCACTCAATTTTTAAAAATTGGAATATGCAGTATTTTCCCCTAAAAATAAATAGTTCTTTAGGTTACAAAATCTCAAAAAAAAAAAAAAATGCTCCAAATTACTTACTGGCAGTTCACCCAAGACACCCATGCTAGTTTGATCCCCCATCTTTATCTATGACCTCCTTTATCTCAGCAATAAGTCCATATGCTTGCCTGTATCACCCTCTCTTATTGAAAAACCCCATCTCTTTTTCCGCCCCCAGACCATCTTGCTTACAGTATCCCATATTCTCACGTGTAATTCCTTCCCCTCCATTCTAACAATTTTTTTGCCAAGGTTTCCCCTCCTTTTAAAGCACCTCTTCACTTCTGCTAACATTTTCACTTTTGGGCTTCCCTGGTGGCTCAATGCTGAAGAACCCACCTGCAATGCAGGAGACATGAGACACACAGGTTTGATCCCTGGGTCAGAAAGTTCCCTTGGAGAAGGAGTGGCAACCCACTCCAGTATTCTTGCCTGGAGAATCCCATGGACAGAGGAGCCTGGCAGGTTACAGTCCATGGGGTCACAAAGAGTCAGACACGACTGAGCAATTAACACTCACTTCTGCTACTTGTTTTTGCTTATTAACTTCAAACCACACCAATTCCATTTTCTTCAGAACCCTTCAGGTATCCAAACTCCAAACCCTTGGTGTGCCTAAGAGCTAATTAAAACCACACACTAAAAAGGATAAACTAGCAACAATTGCTTCATTCTGAGCTGACCTTCATATATATAGACTTCCCAAGTGGCACGAGAGGTAAAGAATCTGCCTACAATGCAGGAGACGTAAGAAATGCGAGTTCCATCCCTTGCTCAGGAAGAGCCCCTGGAGGAGGGTATGGCAATTCACTCCAGTGTTCTTGCCTGGAGAATTCCAGGGACAGAGGAGCCTGGTGAGCTGTTCCATGGGGTCACAAAGAGTCGGACACAACTGAATCAACTTAGCACACAACAAGCTTCATATATATAGTCCTTCTGATCCACCAGCAGCAGGACATGTGCAGTGCTTTGCCGGTTGTACTGTGGCTGCATATTAAGTCATTTCGTTTCCCTCTGGCTAGACCGCTCTCTACAGAAAGGCTTATGTATTATTGAGACACCTTCTTTGGATTTTGAAATGAAGAAATGTAGTCCATAAGTGCTGGATTTGACTCCCCCGAGTGCCCTGCTCTAACAACTGAAATACCATTGAGGGAGGTGTGCAATATAATCAGTTCAACCTACTTCAAGTTCTTCCCTCACTCATCCAGCAACTATTTGCTAGGCAATGATCTGGGTGCTATGGATATAAAAACTCTAAGATATGATCTCATATTAGTAAGGTTTCTGATGTAACAATGCGTGTGCTTGCATGCTCAGTCGCTTCAGTCATGTCCGACTCTTTGCCACCCTATGGACTATAGCCCACCAGGCTCCTCTGTCCATGGGATTATCTTGGCAAGAATACTGGAGTGGGTTGCCATTTCTTCCTCCAGGGAATCTTCCAGACCCAGGGATCAAATCTGCCTCTCTTATATCTCTTGTATTGGCAGGGTAACTCTTTACCAGTAGCACCACCTGGGAAGCTCGATCCAGTAATGCTGTATGGCAAATAATTTCAAAATTTCAGTGGACTATCACGTTTATTTTGCACATTCATGGGTCTATGGGATGGCTACGGTTTGGCTGGCTCAGCTGGGCTCATCTAAGCTAGACTGGACTCTAGATGTCAGGTTAGGTTCAGGTCTGCTCTGGTCTTCATCCCTGGACCTAGGGTGTAGGAGGAACAGATACTTGAGTCATGCTCTTCTCATCGCATAAGTCAGAAGCTCAAGAGGGGTATGTGGAAACAGGCCTCTTTAAGTCCTTGGTCTAGAATTGACAGACTGTTATATCCACTCATATTGTACTGGACAAAATCATATGGCCAAGCCCCAAATCAATAGGAAATGAATATATATTGTGCCCACATGCCATGCTGTGCTAAGTCACTTCAGTCATGTCTGACTCTGTGTGACCCTATGGACTGTAGCCCACCAGGCTCCTCTGTCCATGGGATTCTCCAGGCAAGAATACTGGAGTGGGTTGCCATTTCCTCCTCCAGAGGATCTTCCTGACCCAGGGATCAAACCTGCGTCTCTTATGTCTCCTGCATTAGCAGGCAGGTTCTTTACCACTAGCGCCACCTGGGAAGATATTGTGCCCACAGTGAGCCACAACCAGGATAAAGATGAAAGGATGTGCTGTGAGCAAAAAATACAATCTATCCACATGGTCCAGATCATAAACAATTTCCAGGCTAGTAAGGGAGATATAAGGAGGGAGAATGCTCAGTCACTCAGTCACTGTCACGTCCGACTCTTTGCAGTCCCACGGACTGTAGCCCTCAAGGCTCCTCTGTCCATGGAATTTTCCAGGCAAGAATACTGGAGTGGGTTACTCTTTCCCACTCGAGTGAGGGTGAGTAGGGTCAGCCAAAACTCACCTTTACCATCTCATACTTTTTTTTTAACTCTATCTCAACTACTGTGCAGAATTCCAGACTGATTCCCCCTTTCCTAAAAATTCCCCTCAAAGGGTTCTGAACCTTAGTGAGTGACTCTGAGATCTGGTTTTCTCAACCACCATGTGGCATCTAACTATTTTCTCCTGTCCTTCTCAGGGAGCAAAAGTAATGCATGATTGCTGCCAAAGGCAAAAGAGGTAGTCACATGATCAATGCCCACCAAACATACCACAGTCAGTTGCACTGAACTCTGTGCCAAGTGTGTGACACCAATGTCTATACCATGAACACCTATGTCCCATGCTGAAGATACATTAAAGGCACTATTGCCACCAATACTGTTGATATTTTAAACTCTCAGTAGCTTATGTTTACCCAAAAAAAAGGAAAAGAGAAACAGCTCTTCAAAATGCCAGTCACACATATTTCAGGCATGCTATAAAAAGAAGGTCTGAGTAATAACCGACTATCCCCAGAATCCCCCCTTCAGTTCCTCGGCTTGAGGAATTCACTTTATTAACTTCATTCTTTTTACCTCTATAATAAGCTCTCCCCCAGAAATTCTTAATCCTACATACAAATAGATCTCTGGTGGGCCAAACTCTAATAAATGCTTTGGTAAACACAACTCAAGGCAGGGATCTGAACTGAATAAACCCAATACAACATGACGAATTCTATAAAAGATTCATGTTTTTAAAATACTAAGAAATAAAAGAGGAGAGAGTGATTTATTTCACTGAAAGGGTAAGGGAAAGTTTTACACATGAGATGACCCCGAGTGTTGGTTCACTAGGTAAACAGGCAGAAAAGGCAGTATGGTCAAGGGGAATGGTGCAGTTAGTCTGTTCAGTTCAGTTCAGTCGCTCAGTCGTGTCCAACTCTTTGCGACCCCATGAATCGCAGCACACCAGGCCTCCCTGTCCATCACCAACTCCCGGAGTCCACCCAAACCCATGTCCATTGTGTCAATGATGCCATCCACCCATCTCATCCTCTGTCATCCCCTTCTCCTCCTGCCCTCAATCTTTTCCAGCTTCAGGGTCTTTTCAAATGAGTCAGCTCTTCACATTTGGTGGCCAAATTATTGGAGTCTCAGCTTCAACATCAGTCCTTCCAATCAACACCCAGGACTGATCTCCTTTAGGATGGACTGGTTGGATCTCCTTGCAGTCCAAGGGACTCTCAAGAGTCTTCTCCAACACCACAGTTCAAAAGCATCAATTCTTTGGCACTCAGCTTTCTTTATAGTCCAACTCTCACATCCATACATGACCACTGGAAAAACCATAGCCTTGACTAGACGGACCTTTGTTGGCAAAGTAATGTCTCTGCTTTTTAATATGCTGTCTAGGTTGGTCATAGCTTTCCTTCCAAGGAGTAAGTGTCTTCTAATTTCATGGCTGCAATAACCATCTGCAGTGATTTTGGAGCCCAAAAAAATAGTCAGCCACTGTTTCCACTGTTTCTCCATCTATTTGCCATGAAATGATGGGACCGGATGCCATGATCTTAGTTTTCTGAATGTTGAGCTTTAAGCCAACTTTTTCACTCTCCTCTTTCATCAAGAGGCTCTTTAGTTCTTCTTTACTTTCTGCCATAAGGGTGGTGTCATCTGCATATCTGAGGATTATTGATATTTCTCCTGGCAATCTTGATTCCAGCTTGTGCTTTATCCAGCCCAGTGTTTCTCATGATGTACTCTGCATATAAGTTAAATAAGCAGTGTGACAATATACAGCCTTGACGTACTCCTTTTCCTATTTGGAACCAGTCTGTTGGTCCATGTCCAGTTCTAACTGTTGCTTCCTGACCTGCATACAGGTTTCTCAAGAGGCAGGGCAGGTGTTCTGGTATTCCCATCTCTTTCAGAATTTTCCACAGTTTATTGTGATCCACAGAGTCAAAGGCTTTGGTATAGTCAATAAAGCAGAAATAGATGTTTTTCTGGAACTCTCTTGCTTTTTTGATGATCCAGCGGATGTTGGCAATTTGATCTCTGGTTCCTCTGCCTTTTCTAAAACCAGCTTGAACATCTGGAAGTTCATGGTTCATGTATTGTTGAAGCCTGGCTTGGAGAATTTTGAGCATTACTTTACTAGTGTGTGAGATGAGTGCAATTATGCGGTAGTTTGAGCAGACCTTAGGAAGCATCACTACGAACAAAGCTAGTGGAGGTGATGGAGTTCCAGTTGAGCTATTTCAAATCCTAAAAGATGATGTTGTGAAAGTGCTTCACTCAACATGTCAGCAAATTTGGAAAACTCAGCATTCTTTGGCATTGCCTTTCTTAGGGATTGGAATGAAAACTGACCTTTTTCAGTCCTGTGGCCACTGCTGAGTTTTTTTTCTTAAAATTTTTTTATATGGATCATTTTTAAAGCCTTTATTGGTTTGTTTTAAGTTTTGCTTCTGTTTTGCTTTTTGGACAAGAGGCATGCAGGATCTTAGCTTTCCAACAAGTGTTTGAACCTGTACCACCTACCTCCTCCTGCCATGGAAGGTAACTGCTCAAACACTGGCCCACCAGGGAAGTCCCTAGTTTAGAGCTCTTTAATGGTGCTTAGCTCCTGCATTTTGAACAAGAGGCTTCATATTGTAATTTCATCCTGGACCCCTCAAATTAAGAAGCCTGTTTTCATCTATAATACAGTCCCTGAAAATGAACAACAGAAATAGTGCTAGTTATCAGAAAACGTCTCTCCTTTCTTTTCTTTATCTGAAGCATTTCCTTCTGTATGCCATTGTTCACATACGAGTCTTTTGGACTGTGAATGTCACAGCTTATTCTCCCCTTTGATAAGATTCCCATACAGCTAAATACTTTGCTAAATGAGCAGACCGGGTTAATAATAATTTCCTCCAAGGGAAAATACAGGAAACTGAAATAATATAGTGCTTTGAATTTCTTTACTGTGCTGGTAGGTACAAATCACCGTACCAGAAATAAAACATCTAGCTTCCCCCCTATAACTGGCAAAATTCATGAATTACCACAGAAAAAAAGATAACCTAAAAATAATTTTTATTAGACTTAAGGTGCTAAAGGGTTGGTTAGACACAGGAAGCTGCCACACTGAGACTCAGCGCCTCTTCTACCATATTTGTCTGCTGGCTTGTCTTACCACCCACCAAAGCAAGCCTCAGGTAAGAGCCATAATAAAGAAATCTGGTTTGAACTTCCTCCACATATTGCTCATTAGACAAACTATAGATAGTTAAAGGTGGAAAGCAATCACACAATCATATAACCCATGCTTTTCTTTTTTTTTTTTTTCATTTATTTTTATTAGTTGGAGGCTAATTACTTTACGTCATTACAGTCGTTTTTGTCATACATTGAAATGAATTAGCCATGGATTTACATGTATTCCCCATCCCAGTCCTAACCCATGCTTTTCATTTTAAATGGGATAACTACGGTCCACAGAAGTGATTTTAAAATGTAATCTCAAGATTGAAAAGATCCTTAAGGATCCTGTTACCTAATTCTCCATCAGATGTTCGAATCCCTTCCAGTGCTGGAAAAATCCGAGTTCTGGGAAGCTCATTAAGGGAGATATTTATTTCCTTTTTTTAACGCTTCCTTCTCATATTAAGTTAAAAATCTATATTTACTACAGCTTCTATCCATTGGTCTTCACTCTTATATCTGAGGCCACTTAGTAGAATTTAAATGTTTGAGGATAATGATTATGTCCAAACTAAATCTTCTGCTTCTTCAACCCAATATTCTTTGATTCTTCCTCAATGTCCAACCTAAGATCATATAACTAGTCAGTAGCAAATAAAGAATGAGATTTCAATCCTCTTAATGTCTTTTATTGTTCTCTTTTCCCTTTACCCCATGACTATAAAACATGACTGGTATGTTTATGACATAAAACATCAATGGTAAAACATGTGGGATCAACTAGGATTGCCTAACAGAGCAAACTCAATTTTTTACCAAAACAGGGACTACCTCAGTTCAGTTCAGTTGCTCAGTCGTGTCCAACTCTTTGTGACCCCATGGACTGCAGCATACCAGGCCTCCCTGTCCATCACCAACTCCTGGAGTTTACTCAAACTCATGTCCATTGAGTCGGTGATGCCATCCAACCATCTCATCCTCTGTCGTCCCCTTCTCCTCCTGCCCTCAATCTTTCCCAGCATCAGGGTCTTTTCAAATGAGTCAGCTCTTCGCATCAGGTGGCCAAAGTACTGGAGTTTCAGCTTCAACATCAGTCCTTCCAATGAACACCCAGGACTGATCTCCTTTAGGATGGACTGGTTGGACCTCCTTGTAGTCCAAGGGACTCTCAAGAGTCTTTTCCAACACCACAGTTCAAAAGCATCAATTCTTCGGTGCTCAGCTTTCTTTATAATCCAACTCTCACATCCATACATGACTACTGGAAAAACCATAGCCTTGACTAGATGGACCTTTGTTGGCAAAGTAATGTCTTTGCTTTTTAATATGCTATCTAGGTTGGTCATAACTTTCCTTCCAAGGAGTAAGTGTCTTTTAATTTCATGGCTGCAGTCACCATCTGCAGTGATTTTGGAGCCCCAAAAAATAAAGTCAGCCACTGTTTCCCCATCTATTTGCCATGAAGTGATGGGACCAGATGCCATGATCTTAGTTTTCTGAATGTTGAGTTTTTTTTTTTTGAATGTTGAGTTTTAAGCCAACTTTTTCACTCTCCTCTTTCACTTTCATCAAGAGGCTCTTTAGTTCTTCTTTGCTTTCTGCCATTAGGGTGGTGTCATCTGCATATCTGAGGTTATTGATATTTCTCCCAGCAATCTTGATTCCAGCTTGTGCTTCATCCAGCCCAGTGTCTCTCATGATGTACTCTGCATATAAGGGACTACATAAAGGACTCTAAAACACCTGAATCAGACAAGCTACCTTCATTCCTACTTTCCTCTCCTGCATCTCACTAAAATCTTGCAAGGACCACATATTCCCAGAGTTCCAGGCCACTAAGCTTCAGTTGGGATGCTATTTAATTTACTTGAACAATTCAGCATTTGCACTATTTTGCATTAATATAGGCTACAGCAAGATAAAGAAACCAAAGCTAAGCCCAGAAACCTCATCACTAAGATAAAGAGACATAATGCCTAAAAAGGGCTTGCCTGGTGGCTCAGTGGTACTGAATCTGCCTGTAACACATGAGACACAGAAGAAGCGAGTTTGATGCCTGAGTCAAGAAGATTTCCTGGAGAATGGAATGACAACACACTCCAGTATTCTGGCCTGGGACATCCCATGGACAGAGAATCCTGGTGGGTTATAGTCCATGAGATCACAAAAGATTTGGACACAACTGAGTGACTAAACAACAAGGCCTAGAAAATCTTGAAATTGGGGATAAGGAGGAGAAAGAAGCAGAAAAGAGGCTGATTGTAGTGATTAGCTTGTTTGGTACCCAGTACTGTTGGAATACATCAAGCCTTAAAATCATTATTATTTTCTGAGTGAGTGATAGTCACTCAGTTGTGTCCTATTCTTTGTGATTCCATGGAGTGTAGCCTGCCAGGCTCCTCTGTACATGGAATTCTCCAGGAAAGAATACTGGAGTGAGTTTCCATTTCCTTCTCCAATTATTTTCTGGGGTCCTTGCAATAATTTAATAACAAGAGATAGCATTTCTGGAGCACTATATATTAGGCATCCTACTTGCAAAGTAATATTATTAACTTCCTCCCAGATGTTAATCTCATTTTACTGGTGAGAAATCTAATGTTCAGATTCACTTGCCCAAGGTCATACACCCAGTAAAGTGACACAGCAAAGACTTAACTGCTTACAGAACCCAGGATTTTTACCATCCTCCACTCTCTTACATATAGGCTTCTAAGAGGGTCTGACTGTGTGAACTGCAGGGAGGGAGATGAAAGGAAATAATGTATAATCTTTAGGATAAATGACAGAGTCAGTTCTGGAATCCACTCTGACTCCACTAAACCTCAGAATCAGGCAGGGTTTTAGGAACCAAGTGGAAAAAAAAATCCAGAACCCAGCATGTCAGAGATACTGAAGCTGAAGTAACATTATTAAGAAGACCAAGGTAAGTTTGACCTTGGGTGAGGCTAGCTGGAGCAGGGATTAAGGACTCTATGATGACATGCATAGGTTTATCCTCAATTGTCTAGAATGGTGTATGGTACATAGGAGGCACTATGAAGGCATACAGTTGGCATACTTGTGAAATTACTGAATTATCATTGTGTTCTTATAACTTGTGAATATTTCAAAGCAATATAAGTGCTGGAACAATTCAGAGCTAGGGAATGATCCTGTGGGCCAAGCTTATTCCAGGAACATATCTAGGAGAACAAGAATGAGAATGCTAAAAACACTTACATGATGTTGTCATATATTGGCCCTTTTGAACAAGTAAAGACTCCAAACTGGCCCTGTATGAAGGATTTATTTTTCTCTGTCCTTTTTAAGAATAAATTTCTTTACAATTGCTAAATATGAGTATCTACAAATCTAGTGGTCTCGTGTCACTTCACCAGAAACTATCAAGCTAGAGAGTTAAAGGAAGCACTGATTTCTTACAACTCGGCACAGGGGACTTTCTGATGTCCAAACACTGTAGAGAAACTGCTACTCCTAGAAATAAATTACACTCTATCTGGGTAAGTAGGAACTCTGATTTACCACCACGCTTGTTTATAGTCTCACTAATTCATAAGAGTTAATGACTGGCAATGGACTTCCTTGTCAATTATTTTAACTCACTACTCAATGATGTTTTCAGCAGATATTAAATAAGATAGTGCCAGGATAACTGTTACATTCTCATAAACAAATACCATAAAATCTCAATTAATTGGAATCCAACTAACAGTCCTTTCAATTAAACTGTTTTTCCCCACTGTGCTCACATTTTAGTAGAGTGATTATTATCACAAGATAAGCTTGTGTCAGAGATTTATTAAAAACATCAGCAGTAACAAGCCAAATTCAAGGAAAAGCCCTGAGGTTGGTATAGATTCAGCCTAGCCTCTTGTTTGTTAATTCTAATCCTGGACCATGATCACTGATTTCTACCATGAAACCCTTAAAGTCATGAACCAGGGTTCAGTTCAGGACGTTATCAGAGGAGACTCTAAGAAAGCCTGGGGCCTACGATTCAAGGCCCTGAAAGAAAAGCAGGCACCTGAACCAGGAAGCACTACCAGTTACACTGCTCTTGACAGACAGGAATGGGGAGGTCCAAAGCCAGATATGAGAAGGACAGGTAGGCCACTGGAAAGTAATCCCATGATTCTGGATATCTGATTAATCGTCAGGCCAAACAAGCAGGCAGTTGCAACAGCACAGAGCCTAAAGCAAAAACGCCAAGTCCCAGAGAAACTAGAGTTCATAAAGTAAAAAATACAGTTATTTAGGTAGTTGATTTTACTGATTCATCCAGCAAAATTAATTAACTAAATTTATATATTTATTGCAAAAACTCTGATACAGGAAAATAAGACAGGCTCTCAGTGCTTACAAATGGGGGTTTTTATAGCCAATCATGAAAGGGTTCACATTCCATTTCTTTCACTTAACCACTTATAATGCTGAATTTTGTGTCAAACTGGTTCGACTATAGAGCTCATCCATTCTGCGAATCTAGATGTTATTTGTGAAAGTGTTTTGCAGATGTTATTAATATATACAGTCAGTTGACTTTAAGTAAAGGAGACTATCATTGATAACGAAGTCTGTTGAATGCCTTAACAGAAAAGAAGAAATTCTGCCTCAAGCCTGAAACATTAACACCTGCCTGAGTTTCTGACATGCCAACCTGCACTACAAATTTTAGACTGGCCTCCTCCCATAATCTCATAAGCCAAATCTTTAATAATAAATTAGTGGGAGGTTGTGGTTTAGTCACTCAGTCGTGTCTGACTCTTTGAGACACCATGGAATATAGCCTGCCAGGCTCTTCTGATCGTGGGATTCTCCAGGCAGGAACACTGGAATGGGTTGCCATTTCCCTCTCCAGGTAATAAATAAGTAAATATCTTCATATCGCCTACTGGTTCTGTTTCGCTGGAAAATTCTGACTAATATACTATTCATGTGACCTTAAGCAAGTTACTCAAAACTTTGAGCCCCAGTTTCCTCATGTAAAAAGTAGGGGTAATAACTACTTTATAGAGATGCTGAGATTATTAAAACTATGATTGAATACCTTATACACTGTCTCACATGTATTAAGGGCTAATAAATGCTATTTTCTGTCTTCTTAAGATAGATCTGACATCATAGCTTTGACCTTCTGCTTGTTCTGACTTTGGATAACTTTCTAATCTTTCTAGGTCTTTGAGAGAAAAAACTATTCTACATCTGTGGAACCTCCTAGAATAAGCTGACCAAACATAAATGGTGACTGAAAACTGGTGTGTGCAGTATATGAACCAGAATAAAGTATAAAAACCAAGTATAAAGATGGAGGAACCAGGTATAAGGAGAGAGAAGGACACTGGGCAAGAGGAAGGGGGAGGGGGGAAGGAACATCTTGAGTATTCTGGAACCTAACATACCAAATGCTTAAGAAAAAAATTAACCTCACTTGCCTCAGATAGACACATGTTGCATATACATGCATATAAACACATACATATTTCAAATATATTAAACCATTAAAAGTAAATCAATAATGAAAAATCTATTAATCCTAGAAGAAAATATTTTAGGAGCTTGAGATAAAAGTTTAAGATCTCCTTTTAAAATGATTCCCACAAGCAAAATCCATAACAGAAGAAAATAATACATTTTACTATACTAAAATGTGAAAATGATATGCAAAAAAATATTAAACCAAAGTTGAAAGCAAGTAACAGACAGGGAGAAGATATTTGGAATGCATTTAACCAATCAGGAATAATCAAAAGACTCCCGCAAATCCATAAAATAAATGACAACTCAGTAGGTAAAAAAGGCAAATGATTTGCACAGGCAATTTACAGAAACAAATACACAAATGGCCAATAAACACACAAAGAAATAATTAACCCATTAGTTCTCAGGAAATGCAAGTCAAAAATATACGCTATTAGTTTTCACATATTATTTACAAAGAATTTAAAGTCTGATTTTGTTAATCAAGTGGGACCTAATAAACTTAAAAGCTTTAGCAGAGCAAAGAAGCCACTGACACAGCAAAAAGACAACCTATAGAAAGGGAGAAAACATTCACAAATGATGTGACTGACAAGGGATTAACACTCAAAGCATACAAATAGCTCATACAACTCAATATCAAAATCACAAACAACCCAATTAAAAACTGGACAGAGGACCTCAGTAGACTTTGGAACAAAGGAGACTTACAGATGGCTAACAGGCACATGAAAAGATGCTCAACACTGCTAATCTGAAAAATGCAAATCAAAACCACAGTGAGTTTTCACCTCACATCTATCAGAATGGCTGTCATCAAAAAATCTACAAATAATAAATGTTGGTGAGTGTGTGGAGAAAAGGGAACTCTTGTACAGGGTTGGTGGGAATGTAAGTTGGCTCACCCACAATAAAAAACAATAAAAAACCCACAACAAAAACAATAAAAAAGTTCTGTTTTAAAAAAAAACAAAAACAGAATTACCATATGATCTAGTAATTCCACTCCCAGATATACCTCTGAAAAAAAAGAAAGCACTAATTTGAAAAGATACACACATCCCAATGTTCATAGCAGCACTATTTACAATAGCTGAGACATGGAAGTAACCCAAGTGCCCAACAACAGATAAAGCAGATGTATACACACACCATATATATGTATACACACACATCACACACACACACACGCACACATATATATATGATGGAATTTACTCAGCAATAAAAAATGAAATACTGCCATTTGAAGCAACATGGACGGAACAAGAGAATACTATGCTTAGGGAAGTAAGTTGGAGAAATATACATACAAGATGATATCACTTATACGTGGAATCTGAATGATAAAACATAAATGTATATGCAAAACAGACTCAGAAACATTTAAAATAATTTTGTGGTTATCAAGGGGGAGAGGGTGGGGGATGAGATGGTTGGATGGCATCACTGACTCAATGGACATGAATTTGAGTAAACTCCAGGAGATGGTGAAGGACAGAGAAGCCTGGCATGCTGCAGTCCATGGGGTCACAAAGAGTCAGACATGACTGAGTGACTGAACAACCACCAAGGGTGGGAGAAGAGAGAAATTACAGGTATGGGATTAACAGATACAAACTACTATATATAGCATAGATAGATAGACAGAATGGACTTGTGGACACAGTGGAGTAAGAAGAAGGTAGGACGAATGGTGAGAATTGCATTGAAATATATACATTACCTTATGTAAAACAGTGAGTTGGAAGTTGATATATATGACAGGGAGCCACGCCTGACACTCTGTGATGACCTAGAGGGGTGGGATAGAACGGGATACATATATAATTACGACTGATTTGCACTGTTATACAGCAGAAACCAACACAACACTATAAAGCAATTATCCTCCGATTGAAAAACTGAAAAAAAGATAAGCAACAAGAATTTACTGTATAGCACAGGGAATTATAGCCATTATCTTATAACAACCCATCACGCATTATAACCCGCAAAAATACTGAACCAATATGCTGTATACCTGAAACGAACACAATATTGTAAATCAACTACACTTCAATTTTTTAAAGTCTGAGTTTGTTAATAATATTTGCATAAGATGCAAAGAAAATGCCATGAAGAACTCTGGAGGGCAATTTGATAATGTATAGTTATTAACATTGCTTGTACCCACAGATAAAACAACGTTAATCAGCTCCATTACCCTTTCAGAAAATACTTGCATCTGAACACACAAAGTCATATACAAAATTGTTGATTGAAGCCCTATTTCTACTAGTGACAATTTGGAAACAACCTAAGAATGCAGGAATAAGAGAACAGCTAGATATGTATATATATTCAAATATGTATTTCTGAATCACCTTGTTATACACCAGAAGCTCATACAACATTGTAAATCAACTATACTTTGGCACAAAAAATAAAGAATATATTACTGTTGAATGGGAAAAAAAAAAGAGAGAGAACAGCTAAATCAACTATAGAACATTCATATTATAGAATGATACAAAGCTAGTAAAATGAATGAGCTAGATACACATACACCAACAAATACTCTTCCTAGACACTTTGCTGAGTAAAGAAAAAACAAGTTTCAAGACACTTTGTACAGAAAAATGCCAATTATGTGATCATGCACACAGGCATGCAGAGGCACCTACACACACACACACACACACACACACACACACACACACACAATGCTGCTGCTGCTGACGCTAAGTCACTTCAGTCGTGTCCGACTCTGTGTGAGCCCATAGACAGCAGCCCGCCAGGCTCCTCCATCCACAGGATTCTCTAGGCAAGAATAAATGCTAATGAGGTGGATGAAACTGGAGCCTATTATACAGAGTGAAGTAAGCCAGAAAGAAAAACACCAATACAGTATACTAACACATACATATGGAATTTAGAAAGATGGTAACAATAACCCTGTATGCCAGACAGCAAGAGAGACACAGATGTATAGAACAGTCTTTTGAACTCTGTGGGAGAGGGCGAGGGTGGGATGATATGGGAGAATGACATTGAAACATGTAAATTATCATATGTGAAATGAATTGCCAGTCCAGGTTCGATGCATGATACAGGATGCTCGGGGCTGGTGCACTGGGATGACCCAGAGGGACGGGATGGGGAGGGAGTTGGGAGGGGGTTCAGGATGGGGAACACATGTACACCCATGGCAGATTCAAGTCAATGTATGGCAAAACCAATACAATGTTATAAAGTAAAATAAATAAATAATCTAAATAATAATTTTAAAAAAAGAATACCGGAGTGGGTTGCCATTTCCTTCTCCTCACACACACAATAGGAACATATATATATATATATAAGCATGAAAAGGCCTGGCAACATTTTGTAACGATAATAATCAAACTCGTGGAAGTACTTAATTCTGAGAAAATAAAAGTAGACTGGAGCTGAGACTATTGTCTCATATATAATAGTTCATTGTTAAAAAACAAGAATGTAATTGATATTAATTAATAAGAAACCCTGAAGCCCTGCAGCAAGAAGACAAACTGCTGAAGAAGTCTCCCTGGCATGAAATAATTCTCCTTGTTCACAGCTACAAACTACTTGACCCTGCACATCTCTTTTGGCCAAGGCTCCACAACTCTACATTTCCTTAACACCAGGCCACAAATCTGTCCAAGTCAACAACGTCTTCCCTGGACTCAGGCACAAAACCATATACAGATAGGAAAATGGTACTGGATCCAAGAGATTTGAAATGAAAGTTCATCCCAACTCACCAAAATGTCCAAAGTCATCTACCTTCTAATAGGTTGCAGGGCTGAAAGCCAAAACAAAGGAAAAAAGGTCAACATATTCATATTTTGAGAGTTCACACTTCTCTGCTTGTGATACTCTGCATTTTGGTCCTTCTTCAGCTATTTCAATAAGTATTTTTCCATTTTTAAAACTTGCAACCTTGTAAGCTGCCTCTGTATCAGTGAGCTAGTTAGAATCTGTCTCTCAATTGCCAAGCATCAACTATATAAACTCTTTTTTTTAAGAAAATAAGTGGTCTTTGGAGTTTTGCTCCTTGCACTAGTATATATCCCAGGCGTCTAAAATAAGAATACTCTAACAATAGCAAAATGACTAGAACTTGTTTCATCAAACAATTACCTTTTCTGCAGATTGTGTTTCACAACTAAAGAACTATATCATGCTTATACAAAGCAATTAAGCTACAACATGGTATACATTTTGACTACTAGATTATAAATTGTAAATATCATAGAAATAATTTTTTAAAGGTACCAATTTTGAACACTTACTATGAGTCAGTCATTCCACCACCATTTAAAATGTATTAGTGCATTTAAAGTTTAATCCTATAGCAAATTGTAAAGAAATCCTTTTCAGCCCACTTATTAGATATATCTTTGAATCTAGTTTTGTTGCATCCCAAAGACAGCAACACTGTATACATAATACAACCTTTTATATATCAAATGGCAAAGCTGACTGAGCAACTGACCCCATGGGAGCTTGCTTGGTAGCAGGGACTTTCACACATCTCTGTACCATCCACAACACACAGCCCAGTTACTTGCACATAATACTCAACAAATGTTTGTTCAGTAAGTAAATAAATGTAAAGTTACATAAAAATAAAATTAAAAGGCTTTCAATATGCTATTCCAGTCTTAAATACCCGATTATTAATTCATTCTCAGTATAACATTACTTGCTAAAGACAGTACTCCATTCAAAATAGTTATCTTAGACCTCGTCACTTATTAGAAACTGGATGAGCCAAAAAGAAAATTGCGAAATTAAAACAAAATCAATGAATGGATTTGACATTTTATGAAATACTACCTGTGACATGCTTTTATTTTTGCTGTGAAAATTATAACAAATTTTAAACATTACACACCATATCTTCTCTTTGCTTTGAAAACCTTATAACTACCATTGGCCAAAAGCAATAAAAACATGAGTAGCACCTGAAAAAGAGATATATAATGAACTAAATTTCCTCCCAGGTGGGAAGGTAAAATGGCTCAACCACTTTGCAAAAGAGTTAGACAGTTTCTGGTAAAAAAAACAAACAAACAAACAAAAAAAAACAACCTACATTTACCATATAAGCCAGTGATTATGCTCCTAGGTGTTTAACTACGTGAAATGAAACTTATGCTCACAGATAAACATGTATGTGAGTATTTATACAGGATTTATTCTTCATCAACAAAATCTGGAAAAAAGTCCTATCAACTAGGGCACAAATAAATTGTGGTGCATCACATGGTATAATTGAGTATCAAAGCTTTAGCAATTAAAAGGAATGAACCATAGATATGTAACTACATGGATGAGTGTCAAATCCATTGTAACAAATGAAAGAAACCATCCCAAAAGACTACACGCTGTAAGATTCCATTTATATGACATTTTGGAAAAGGGAAAACAGTAGGGCTGGAAAAGAGATTGGGGGGGGGCACTGGAACTGATTCATATCTTAATTTTGTTGGTTTGCATTTGTCTAAACTTACAGAACTATATGCTAAATAGGGTGGATTCTACTGTATGTAAATTATACCTCAGTTTTGTTTAACTTTTAAAAAAAACCCTCACTTAAAGTACTTATAAAGAAACTATTCACGTTTTTGCACTCTATCTTGCTTCAGAAAAGGAGAGGATATGGCTACAAATAGATCTAATGCAAAAGGTAATAAATTTTGTAATCATCTTAAAAATAAGTGCTATCATTTGAAATAACAACATAATAAATTGTGATGATCGAAGTTTCTTCCCCAAAAAAACTAAGCAAGGAAATAATTACAAAGAAAAACCTACACAGTATAATTCTAATTAAACTAGCACTGAGGTTAGGGTAAAAGTGCATGCTATAATGTGTTTCCACTTTCCAAAGGATGGTCACAAGCCAAGTTCAGGGTATACCAGCTACTGATACTAGTAGGGAGGGAAGTTCAGTGGGATACAGGAGTCCTACTGTTGTTCAGCAAAGGGAAAAAAAAATCCAATTTCTTAGGAACAGAAAGAGAATCAAGTATTATAAGCCAAAAAGAAAAAAGAAAAGGGAAACATGAACACTAAGATGAAACAGACGTAAAATACA
The DNA here is from genome assembly GCF_023699985.2 of Odocoileus virginianus. Classification (NCBI taxonomy): domain Eukaryota; kingdom Metazoa; phylum Chordata; class Mammalia; order Artiodactyla; family Cervidae; genus Odocoileus; species Odocoileus virginianus. The sequence continues at coordinate 389,676 of NW_027224329.1, read as the reverse complement.
TAAAGAAAAAATGGCAGTTAATAAATAAAGCCTATGATCCATTATAAGGGAAAGACGCTACAACTGGCAAAGAAAAGATTATACCAATAAATTAAAAGGGGAAAATGCGAACTGCGGGCATATAAGGCTCTCTCCCATCTCAAGGTCTTTGCTCTTATTGTCCACCCTGCTTAGGATACTCCTCCCCCAACCCTTTCCTTGGCTGACTCAGCTTAAAAATCACCTCTTCAGAAAGGCCTTCCCTGATAAGGCAATCAAAAGTAGAACACCCTACTCACATGACAAGGTCTGTCTACTAGACTACAAGCTCTATAAATGAGGACAGAAAGTTATCTATTTTTTTTAACTGCCTCCTCCTTAGTGACTAAATGAGAACTTGACACACAGTAAGTGATCAAAAAATATATTCAACCACATGTTTTATACAGAATATGAGGAAAACATAAATCCTCTTGGGTACTATCAAATTTGGTAATCATAAAAAAGAATAAATTTATACTAAAAATTAAAAAAATCAATACTATAAGAAATAAAAAATGCATATGCTTCAAAACAAAAGAAAGCATTTTTTAAGACAAATGCTTAAGTCAACTGGAACTGACAGATTCAGTAGAACTTCTTTTAAACTTTCTTAGACTACACATTCTTTTGCTTCAAACTATTTTTTAAATACAGAAAAAGAAGGTAGACTACACATTCTTTTGCTTCAAACTATTTTTTAAATACAGAAAAAGAAGGTATGCTACCCATGTTACTGCATAAGGCAAATATGGTTTTATTCTAAATTGAGAAGAAAAATATCAAATAAGGGAATTCTAGGTTGATCTTCCTTTTCATCAAATAATGTATGTTTGTATATACACATATGTATTATATATTATTCAAGCTACTTATGTGTGTATAATCTGAATAAAATCTTAAGAAATAGAACACTAGAATATAATTTTTTTTCGGTATCAACTATTGTTGTTCATTCACTAAGTCATGTCTGACTCTTTATGACCCCATGGACTGCAGCATGCCAGGCTTCCCTGTCCCTCACCATCTATAACTATTACTATTTATTCTACAAATACAGGCTAGAATAACATGTTAATGGGAAAATAAATTATCTTTTCAATTAGCTGTCAAGAAACACTGGTGACATTCAACATATTTTCTTGATTAACAAAATTAAATATTTTCATTCCTGACATGAAAAGGGCACATTTAAACAACAGAACCAATAATATATTTAATAGAGAAGTATGACTGGAATTCTTTTAAAATCAAGAATAGGCAAAAACAGAACTTCACAAATGTCCCCCCCCCCCCCCGGTTGCCAGTCTCTTTTAATGGAATATTGACTAAGATTATGAGAGAGAAAGAAAAAAGGAATTGAAGGTACATTTAGGAAAGGAAGATACTAAAAATCATTTTTTTGCTTATGACATGAATATAGAGTACTCAGAAAATCCAAAGAAGTCAACCAAAAAATTACCGGAGGTAATAAAATGAGTTCATCAGAATTGTGGAATGAAGTAAATCCACAAAAATAAACTAAATGCAGCCCTATATACTAATAATACAGAAAATACAATGAATAGCTCAAAAAAGAAATGAGATTACATCCTCAGTAACTATTAGAAATACTAATGCTTGTGCATTAAGTTTATGACACAAACAAAATTGAGACCCTAATGAATGAAAAACGGAAGATTTAAATAAATGAAGAAATATACCTATCTCATTGTTAGATTCAAGATAAGAGTACTCAAACTCACATATATATACTACAACAGTTGTTAGAATTGTGTGATATTTTAACTAAACAAGGGAGATTAATCAGTGGTACAGAGCACTTAGAAATAGACTCAAATTATTATTATAATAACTAAAGCTATTGTAAGAAATATAAGTAACACAAAAATGGATAACAGAATCCTTTATAAATGTTTTGCCAGGGTAAAAATGGTTATAAATAAAAATAAATAAATAACTTGGACCCATGTCTTACCCTGTACATTTGCAACAAATGCCATATAACAATCAAAGTTCTAATGACAAAGGATTTTGCTAAATTATAAGGTAAAAGTGTGTTTAAAGAATTGAAATTCAGTGTCGGAAGTTAGACAAACAAAGCTAGTATCTGAGAATAAAAATATATTCACGACATTAGGCTAAGACAGATTCAGCTAAAGGCGATGGGGAAGAAGTCCAGCCAGGCAGGCCAATGCCTGGAGAATCTGGGGACAAGAGATGGCAGTCCAGGTAAGCAGTGAGCACTAGGGAAAGCCAGGAGAGGGGGCATGTGCCCATGAGCTGGTAGACAGGTAAAGCACAACAATGTGAGTAGCAATAGAGATGGGTATTATTTGGCTACGCAGATGATGTTCAGAGTTGAGGTTCAAGTTCTGCAGTCCCAGTTGCTAGTATGGGATTTTAAATCAAAACACAGGTTCCTGAAAGAACAGGGGAGGAAAAAGCAAAGTACTAGTCTTATAAGAACGAAAATACTGTGTAGATTATCAAAGCAGAGGCCCTTTCATAGAACTGTTGTGCAAGGTATAAGCACAATAACAAGAATAAGGCAGAAACCAAGTTAGTAAAAAACTGATCCAGTCTAGGCTTGGTATACAAGCAGAGGTTAAGTGGTTCCAACTATGAGGATTTAAAGAGCTTTGGGTTAGTGAATCAGATCACTTACTATGAAATGGCATTTTATTCCAGCTATGGAAGGGAGATATATTTCTGACTTTTAAAGAAATAGAGTATGTCATCTCATACAAGACAAATGTATTCAAATGTCTTAAAAATAAAAAGGCTGTTAAGCTATGAAATGTAATAAAATGAGTATCAAAAGAAAGTATCATAATGGGAAAAATTCATGAGAAAAAAATGTAACTGATAAAGGCTCACTATCCAACTCGAATAAAAAATTAATGCACATATATCAGGCTAATACTCAGATTCTGCTTGATAAGTTAACAAAGATGAACAGGCAGTTTATATAAAAAGAAGTGAAATAGGATATCATCATGTAGAAAAAGAGAAAGGCTCAATAGTAATTAAATGAATATAAATTAAATAAAATTTCATGGCTTATCTATTAAATTAATAAAAAGTTTATAGACTCAATGGCAAGTAAGAATTTGGAGAAATGGGTATGTTAATAAAGTGCTCTTAGCTCTGTAAATTGACTCAGTTTTGCTGGATGATAATTAGGCTATATCAAAAAAGAATAAAAAAAACCATTCATAATTTTTTTCTAGCAATTCCATTGTAGGGAATACACCCCTTGGGAAATAAATCATGTTTTATTTTTTCCAAAAGGAAAACATGATTAGTACTATGATTCTCAATGCAGTTCTCTGTACAATTTTTATAAAGAATAGGTAGAGTCCAAATGCTTTCTATGACTAAAATGGTAACAAAGATATCTTTTGTAGGCATTAAAAGTGTCAAATGAGAGGAATTTGTTATATATAATATGTAAAACTGTTATGTGAAAAAATCATAGTACAAAATATTAAGTACATAACAACACAACCATGTCAAAAGGTTTAAGACTGTTTATAAATTTCTATTTCTTTTTTTTCCATTTATTTTTATTAGTTGGAGGCTAATTAGTTTACAACATTGCAGTGGTTTTTGTCATACATTGAAATGAATTAGCCATGGATTTACATGTATTCCCCATCCCGTTCCCCTCTCCCACCTCCCTCTCCACCCGATCCCTCTGGGTCTTCCCAGTGCACCAGGCCCGAGCACTTGTCTCATGCATCCAACCTGAGCTGGTGATCTGCTTCACCCTAGATAATATACATGTTTCGATGCTGTTCTCTTGAAACATCCCCCCCTCGCCTTCTCCCAGAGTCCACAAGTCTGTTCTATACATCTGAGTCTCTTTTTCTGTTTTGCATATAGGGTTCTCATTACCATCTTTCTAAATTCCATATATATGTGTTAGTATACTGTAATGGTCTTTATCTTTCTGGCTTACTTCACTCTGTATAATGGGCTCCAGTTTCATCCATCCCATTAGAACTGATTCAAATGAATTCTTTTTAATGGCTGAGTAATATTCCATGGTGTATATGTACCACAGCTTCCTCATCCATTCGTCTGCTGATGGGCATCTAGGTTGCTTCCATGTCCTGCCTATTATAAACAGTGCTGCGATGAACATTGGGGTGCACGTGTCTCTTTCAGATCTGGTTTCCTCGGTGTGTACGCCCAGAAGTGGGATTGCTGGGTCATATGGCAGTTCTATTTCTAGCTTTTTAAGAAATCTCCACACTGTTTTCCATAGTGGCTGTACTAGTTTGCATTCCCACCAACAGTGTAAGAGGGTTCCCTTTTCTCCACACCCTCTCCAGCATTTATTGCTTGTAGACTTTTGGATAGCAGCCATCCTGACTGGCATGAATGGTACCTCATTGTGGTTTTGATTTGCATTTCTCTGATAATGAGTGATGTTGACCATCTTTTCATGTGTTTTTTTGCCATCTGTATGTCTTCCTTGGAGAAATGTCTGTTTAGTTCTTTGGCCCATTTTTTGATTGGGTCATTTATTTTTCTGGAGTTGAGCTGGAAGAGTTGCTTGTAAATCAATCAATGTAATACACCACATTAACAAATTGAAAGATAAAAACCATATGATTATCTCAATAGATGCAGAAAAAGCCTTTGACAAAATTCAACATCCATTTATGATTAAAACTCTCCAGAAAGCAGAAATAGAAGGAACATACCTCAACATAATAAAAGCTATATATGACAAACCCACAGCAAGCATCACCCTCAATGGTGAAAATTTGAAAGCATTTCCCCTGCAATCAGGAACAAGACCAGGGTGCCCACTCTCACCACTACTATTCAACATAGTTTTGGAAGTTTTGGCCACAGCAATCAGGGCAGAAAAAGAAGTAAAAGGAATCCAGATAGGAAAAGAAGAAGTGAAACTCTCTCTGTTTGCAGATAACATGATCCTCTACATAGAAAACCCTAAAGACACTACCAGAAAATTACTAGAGCTAATCAACAAATACAGTAAAGTTGCAGGATATAAAATTAACACACAGAAATCTCTTGCATTCCTATACACTAACAATGAGGAAACAGAAAGAGAAATGAAGGAAACGATACCATTCACCATTGCAACAAAAAGAATAAAATACTTAGGAGTATATCTACCTAAAGAAACAAAAGACCTATACATAGAAAACTATAAAACACTGATGAAAGAAATCAAAGAGAACACAAACAGATGGAGAAATATACCGTGTTCATGGATTGGAAGAATCAATATTGTCAAAATGGCTATACTACCCAAAGCAATCTATAGATTCAATGCAATCCCTATCAAACTACCAACGGTATTTTTCACAGAACTAGAACAAATAATTTCACAATTTGTATGGAAATACAAAAAGCCTCGAATAGCCAAAGTAACCTTGAGAAAGAAGAAGGGAACTGGAGGAATCAACCTGCCTAACTTCAGACTATACTACAAAGCCACAGTCATCAAGACAGTATGGTACTGGCACAAAGACAGAAATATAGATCAATGGAACAGAATAGAAAGCCCAGAGATAAATCCACGAACCTATGGTCACCTTATCTTCGACAAAGGAGGCAAGGATATACAATGGAAAAAAGACAACCTCTTTAACAAGTGGTGCTGGGAAAACTGGTCAACCACCTGTAAAAGAATGAAACTAGAACACTTTCTAACACCATACACAAAAATAAACTCAAAATGGATTAAAGATCTAAATGTAAGACCAGAAACTATAAAACTCCTAGAGGAGAACATAGGCAAAACACTCTCCGACATAAATCACACAGCAAGATCCTCTATGACCCACATCCCAGAATTTTAGAAACAAAAGCAAAAATAAACAAATGGGACCTAATGAAACTTAAAAGCTTTTGCACAACAAAGGAAACTATAAGCAAGGTGAAAAGAAAGCCCTCAGATTGGGAGAAAATAATAGCAAACGAAGCAACAGACAAAGGATTAATCTCAAAAATATAAATTTCTATTTCTTCTGCCTGTTTTAGTAAGATATATTTTCCTGGGAGTTTGTCCATACCATCTACATTTTCATATTTACCAGCATAAAGCTATTCTTATCATTTTTTCACATTTAAAAATCTACTGGGATCCTTACTTGGATAATGTTGTTAGAAATTTATATATTTTATTAATCTTTTCAAACAACCAACTTTTAATGCTGCTGAATTTCTCTACTGTAGGTTTGTTTTCTATTTCATATCTGTTCTTGTCTTTATTTTCTTTCGTCTAGATATTGCTGGTTATCAGAAGATAATTAACTTTGTTTTTTTAATTTTTATCTTACATTGGGGGACAGTAGATTAATAATGTTACTTTCAGGTGTATAGCAAAGTAATTCAGTTACATGCATCTATTCTTTTCCAAATTATTTTCTCATTTAATTTATCACAGAACATTGAACAGAGTTACATGTCCTATACAGTAAGTTCTTGTTGGTTATCTATTTTAAATATAGTAGTGTGTACATGTCAATCCCAAATTCCTTGTCTATATAGATTTCTTGAATTTAATTTGCTGCTCCTCTTCTAACTTCATGTAATGGATATTTACATCATTCCTTTTCAGTCTATCATCTTACTAAAGAATAAAAACATCCCTCTAATAACAGGTATATCCCATAGTGTTGATATATATTTTATCATTAAAATCAAAATATTTTCTAACGCCCATTATATTTTTATTTGACTTATTGATTATATAGAAATATAGAGAAGACTCTACACATGGACATCACCAGATGGTCAACACTGAAATCAGATTGATTATATTCTTTGCAGCCAAAGATGGAGAAGCTCTATACAATCAGCAAAAACAAGACCAGGAGCTGACTGTGGCTCAGATCATGAATTCCTTATTGCCAAATTCAGACTGAAATTGAAGAAAGTGGAGAAAACCACTAGACCATTCAGGTATGACCTAAATCAAATCCCTTATGACTATACAGTGGAAATGAGAAATAGATTTAAGGGACTAGATCTGATAGACAGAGTGCCTGATGAACTATGGATGGAGGTTCATGACATTGTACAGGAGACAGGAATCAAGACCATCCCCAAGAAAAAGAAATGCAAAAAAGCAAAATGGCTGTCTGAGGAGGCCTTACAAATAGCTGTGAAAAGAAGAGAAGAGAAAAGCAAAGGAGAAAAGGAAAGATATACCCATTTGAATGCAGAGTTCCAAAGAATAGCAAGGAGAGATAAGAAAGCCTTCCTCAGTGATCAATGTGAAGAAATAGAGGAAAACAACAGAATGGGAAAGACTAGAGATCTTTTCAAGAAAATTAGAGATACCAAGGGAACATTTCATGCAAAGATGGGCACAATAAAGGACAGAAACAGTATGTATGGACCTAACAGAAGCAGAAGATATTAAGAAGAGGTGGCAAGAATACACAGAACTGTACAAAAAAGATCTTCATGACCCAGATAATCATGATGGTGTGATCACTCACCTAGAGCCAGACATCCTGGAATGTGAAGTCAAGTGGGCCTTAGGAAGCATCACTACAAACAAAGCTAGTGGAGGTGATGGAATTCCAGTTGAGCTATTTCAAATCCTAAAAGATGATGCTGTGAAAGTGCTGCACTCAATATGTCAGCAAATTTGGAAAACTCAGCAGTGGCCACAGGACTGGAAAAGGTCAGTTTTCATTCCAATCCCAAAGAAAGGCAATGCCAAAGAATGCTCAAACTACTGCACAATTGCACTCATCTCACATGCTAGTAAAGTAATGCTCAAAATTCTCCAAGCCAGGCTTCAGCAATACATGAACCGTGAACTTCCAGATGTTCAAGCTGGTTTTAGAAAAGGCAGAGGAACCAGAGATCAAATTGCCAACATCCGCTGCTGGATCATCAAAAAAGCAAGAGAGTTCCAGAAAAACATCTATTTCTGCTTTATTGACTATGCCAAAGCTTTGACTGTGTGGATCACAATAAACTGGAAAATTCTGAAAGAGATGGGAATACCAGACCACCTGACCTGCCTCTTGAGAAACCTGTATGCAAGTCAGGAAGCAACAGTTAGAACTGGACATGGAACAACAGACTGGTTCCAAATAGGAAAAGGAGTACGTCAAGGCTGTATATTGTCACCCTGCTTGTTTAACTTATATGCAGAGTACATCATGAGAAACGCTGGGCTGGATAAAGCACAAGCTGGAATCAAGATTGCCAGGAGAAATATCAATAACCTCAGATATGCAGATGACACCACCCTTATGGCAGAAAGTGAAGAAGAACTAAAGAGCCTCTTGATGAAGGTGAAAAAGAAGAGTGAAAAAGTTGGCTTAAAGCTCAACATTCAGAAAACTAAGATCATGGCATCCAGTCCCATCACTTCATGGCAAATAGATGGAGAAACAGTGGAAACAGTGGCTGACTATTTTTCTGGGCTCCAAAATCACTGCAGATGGTGACTGCAGCCATGAAATTAAAAGACACTAACCTAGACAGCATATTAAAAAGCAGAGACATTACTTTGTCAACAAAGGTCTATCTAGTCAAGGCTATGGTTTTTTCAGTGGTCATGTATGGATGTGAGAGTTGGACTATAAAGAAAGCTGAGTGCCAAAGAATTGATGCTTTTGAACTGTGGTGTTGGAGAAGACTCTTGAGAGTCCCTTGGACTGCAAGGAGATCCAACCAGTCCATCCTAAAGGAGATCAGTCCTGGGTGTTCATTGGAAGGACTGAGGTTGAAGCTGAAACTCCAATACACTGGCCACCTGATGCGAGGAGCTGACTATCTGGAAAAGACCCTGATGTTGGGAAAAATTTGAGGGCAGGAGGAAAGGGGGATGACAGAGGATGAGATGGTTGCATCATCGACTCAATGGACATGGGTTTGGGTGGACTCTGGGAGTTGGTGATGGACAGGGAGGCCTAGCGTGCTGTGGTTCATGGGGTCACAAAGAGTTGGACACGACTGAGTGAGTGAACTGAACTGATAGTGCTAATTCTGCAAATATTTCATAGCTCGTCATTTTGCTATTGATTTCTAGCTTGATTCCATTATGCTCAAATGATGCAGTCTTTGTAATTTAAATCCGTCAAAATTTATTGAGATTTGTTGTATGGCCCAGCATAGGGTCTATTTGGGAAACATTTCTGTATGTAATTGAAAAAAATGTATAATCTGCAAGTATTAGATGCAGTGCTTCCCTTGTGGCTCAGACAGTAAAGAATCTGCCTGCCAATGCAAGAGACCAGGTTCAATCTCTGGATGGGGAAGATCCCCTGGAGAAGGAAATGGCAACCCACTCCAGTATACTTGCCTGGAAAATTCCATGGGCAGAGGAGCCTGGTGGGCTACAGTCCATGGGGTTGCACAGAGTCAGACATGACTGAGCATGCACAGATGATGATGTTGATGAACCTTTTCATGCAGTAGAGTGTTGGTAAATGTTTAACAACTCAGATACCCAGATATGCACTGTTGGACAATCTCCATGGTGTGAATACTCCCAATATGGCCAACGACAAGCAATCAACATGAGATCACTGATGCACACATGTGACTCTCATAAGTCACTATGGGCTCATTCTATTTTATAATCATTTACATGTCTTATTAGATCAAGCTATCAGTTGAAGAGTTCAATATTCAATATCCTGACTCATTTATTGCTATGGACTGAATATTCATGTCTGCAAATTCATATGTTGAAATCTAGAAGGTTGGAGTTTTGGGAGGGGCTTAGGTCATGAAGGTAGAGCCTTCGTGAATCATAATTGTGGTTGTAGAGCTCACGGATCTCCCTAGTCTTCTTCTGCCATGTGAGGTTACAGCTAGAAAATTGCCGCATACAAGGAAGTGGGCCCTCATCCAACACCAAATCTACCAATCCTAGATTTCTCAGCTTCCAAAGGTGTAAGAAATAAATTGCTTTTTATAAGTCACCTAGTTTATGGAATTTTGCTATAGCACCCTGAATTAAGATATTTATTTTCTATTATTTACCAAGAGAGGTTTGTAAAATCTCTTTGTGAATATACCAAATTTCCCTGATATTTTAGTCAATTTTTGTTTAATGTACCTAGAAGCTATCTTATTAGGTACATACAAAATTTATAATTATTTCATCTTCCTGAGTGGCTAAAACACTTTATTACATATAATCTGGTTTATACTCTGATAATTCTTTTTGTCTTAAAGTCTACTTTATTGGGATAGGAGGAGATACTGTCCAGGAGAGAGCTAAGATTGCTAGATTTCCTAAACCCAGTCATACAGCCAAGACTTGATGTGGCCATGTTTCTCCTACTCTTTGAATGTCCCATTAGATATTTATTCAGATGAAAAGCATGTTTATTATTATCTGAACCAAGATCTCAAATTCATTTTGTATAAAATGATTTTGCATGGTTTTAATATACACTGAATTTCCCAGGAAAGCAACTACTTATATAAACAGAAGATTGTACTTTGTTTTGTTCATAACTTAAGCAAGAATTGTTTACCATTTAAGATAATTATATGACCAAAGGCAGCAAATATCACTGTATTTAAGTCATCAACACAACACCCTACATTTATAGAAGCTGTATTCATAGTGGTTCAATATGTGGATGGAAACTTTATTATATAGTAGTATCTGAACATATACATATACAAATACATATTCTATTAAAATTATTTCTCATTTACCATTTATAGTACATTTATGAATTTATACACATTCTTTTATAAAGATTATGTTATCTATGAGCTTCATTACAGCTTTAGAGAGATAATTACAAAATATTTGCTATAGTTTAAAGTATTTTGCTGAATATTTTAGGAGAAAAGGTCATTTTGAATATGGTCAATTTTTTATAGAAATTGCAAATAACTCTGAAGACATATGGTTTCAAAATTTCTGGAGACTAAAATCTGAACCCAGATAATTATATTCACAAAAGAGGTAACACAACATCAGCATGAATTATGTCTTTAAGTTGTCAACAACAAGGCATTTCTAATTCCTGTGATATTCAAACAAACCAGGTAACCCATTACCAGTAAGCCAATCCCAAGAATATAATGGCCATTTGAAATAACTCACCCAGTGGAAGAGACCTCAGATGACCCATCCAGTGCCAATAGCTTTGGCTTTTGCTGACCATCAATCCAAAGTCTTTATATTAATTTGGTTGTGTCAAAACCAATTTTGGCCAATTAGAGTTAAATAAAAATAGATGTCCATGTCTTGCAATGTGCACCTCTCTCCTGCAGATTCTGATTATCCCAGCTCTTGAGAAGATTTTCTCCTCTAACGGTTACAGACTTTACAACATGTACATAACAATCTTACCCTTCAGCTCTCAGGGCAACATTATACAGTGACGAAGAGAGCAGCTTCTTAAAATACCTAGGCAAAACTTCAAGTTATTCTACTTATTAGATGTGTGACCTTGGGCAAGTCATTTAACCTCACTGTGCCCCAAGTTCCATCTGGAAAATGGAGATAATATTATTGAGTTCACAGAGATTGTTGTGAAACATAACTTAATGTGCATAAAATGCTGAGAATAGTGCCAGTTCTCATTACATTGTTTTATTTGTTCTTTTAACCTATTCTTAGTACAGAACACAGGATATAGTGTCTGCTTACAAAGTACCAGTTAAGATGACTTTGCAGTATAAATCGAACTATGGAATTAAACAAATAAAAAAAAAATGGTCTACCCAAAAACCAAACCTTGAACACATTAGCGTAAGCACTAACTCAAAGCTTTCCAAAATGTGTTCAAAAGACAGTTTATCATACATATACTGAGGATCTATTATGCATCAAGCACTGTGCTAAACCTTGGAGACACAGTAATGAATATCACGAATGTGATCTCTTTCATCCTTACATTGGAAGAGAGAAACAAGTAAGCAAACCATTTGAATTTAACCTTAGAAGCTGTATGATGATGGTGTAAAAAGATTAAGAAAAAACATTTCCTTAGTTTCTAGAGATAAAGGGGAAAGCAGATAGACCTTAAGAGACTACTCCTCATGAAAGAAACATTCCAGATAGCAAGTAGGTTGGAGGAAGAATGATTTGATTATCCTACATTTTCCAGAGAGCTAAATGATGCCAGTAAGATCACATGTTTGGAGGGCAGGGCTTGGAATGCGGGTGAGCGTGAGGAGCAGGGCTAGCAAAATGGAACAACTAACACTGCTGATTGATATATAGGAAAGTTGTTAAGAGAGTAAACCCTGAAAATTCTCATCAGAAGGAGAATTTTTTCCCTTTTTTCCTTTTTATTGTATCTAAGTAAGAAGATGGATGTTAGCTGAACCTACTGTGGCAATCATTTTGCAATATTATATATATATGTATTTCAAACTATCATGCTATACATTTTAAACTTATCTGATGATGTATGTCAATTATTTCTCAATAAAACTGAAGGGGAAAGAATGAAGGGAGACATGTGCTGAATTCTACATTATGGAGTTTTAAACCATTGTTAGAACCCATGTTCATTGGCTCTTCAGTGTCTCATAAACTTGATCAGAATTCTGCTCTGTTGGACAGTTGCAAGTCAAAATTGCTGGTTAGCCTAGCTCAGGTTATCAGTTTATTTTAAATGTTATTTTAAGCATCACAATCTTTGAACATCTTACATCCTTTCAGTCTTGCATGTTCTTCCCTGGCAAGACCACCACATTTACTGCAAAATTAAAGTCCAGCGCTCCCTCTGTGAACTTTACTTTGACTTAATGTACCACACGGTTTCTGAAAGTTTCTCATGGCACTCTAGGATAAATTTTTTCTTCAGATCCCTATGACAATGTGAGAACTCCCAGAGGTAAGGACTTTTTAGATCTTTAGAATTTACTTCTGGGACTAGAGCTTCAGGAGCTGACAACTGCTCTCTCTCAAATTCAGTCCGAAATGAGTTAAAGATCATTTTAACAAATCCTATGGAAACAAATTCCTATGTGCCAGCTCCCACATTTAACGAGCATCATTATCTTTAAACCTTGGATTATAGATATTGCTGTAGGTGTCTGTCCTTTCACAAGATTTTTGACAGCAAAGGGCAATATCTTTGTCACCTTTGGAATACATAGCACCTATAGGTAATAATCAATGTTTATTGCTTGACTGACAGATTAAATAAATGGTAAAGCTGCTTATCTCTATTATAAAACCTCATATATTCCACTTAAATATGGTTCTTAAAATGCTTTGTTTTGAAAGAGCTGTTAGCCCATTGAGAAAGCAATTTTGCTCGTAACAGAAAATCGGGTAACTACAAGGTTCTTCAAAAGATGAACTGATTCTGAAAGCAGATATATTTGATTTTGTGTGATGGTTGCTACGGGAACACCTAAATGCAAATTTCATTTTACACAAGACTCAGTTAAAATATTGATCAGAAAAGAGAGAAAAAGCTTCAAGCCAAGTCATAAAGTGACTTGAGAAACTGCTTTCTGATTGGAAGGGGAAAAAGGATTCTGTTTTATGTAATCAGTCTATTTCAGCATAAATGTAGAGTGGAGAGTTAGCAGCAAGGAAGCACAGAGGAGACACTGCCAGTTTCCATCTCGTGCTAAGATTCAGAAAAGCAAAAGAGACAAAATAGCTAACTGCGAGCAGTTTAATTCCTTCAGCACTTAGTGATCTGGATTTCAACTTAAAACTCACATCTTATGGTAAAATTCCCCTGCCCTTGGGAGGGTGAAGTGCCTTAACCCATGTTCTTACAGTACCAGGAAGCTCTTCTCTTTAATATAAATTTTGGGAGGTCAGAGGGCATGTCTTATTCATGCCTATATCCCAAGCACCTGGCCCAGTGGCTCGCTCCCCTTTTCAGCCTCTTGTCTCACTCCCCGCTTCACAGGCCACACTCCAGATGGGACAGGGAAAAAATGGAGTTTCTGCAACAAGCTGCTCCTTCCGCTCACCTTTGGACTTTTATACAGACTGTTCTCCATATCCTGAGCCCCAAGCCCTACCATTCCCTGACAAAATCTTTCCTATCCTTCAGTTCTCTGTTTACAAACTTCTTCCTTCAAGACCTCCCTAACTCTCCAAGTCTGGATGAGGGGGACCTCTGGGTGTTCCAGGTCTACCCTAACATGGCACTTATCTCATGGTAGTTTATTTCATAGTGGAAAAAAATACTTCATCTCATCCTCAGCACCTAGCATAGTACCTGCCACATCACATGAACTTAAAAAGTACTTGATGACTGCATTTAAAAAAAAGGATTGCCTACAGAAGACAAAGGAATCTGACAGGTGTGGGGTGATACAAGGATGCATATGACAAAAATTCTTGCTCGCAACATCAGGAAGGATCCAAACAAATATGTAATTAACGCCAACACAAGGCAGACTGTAATGAATGCTACAATTAAGGCAAACATGTACTGTGAATTTTCTGGAACCATCTTGATTTCAAATAATCTATCACATTGTTCCTATAAGTATACTTATCGTTGTCAAAGCATGTGTCCTGATTTAGAGTTCAGCAAATGCAGTCGCTGTAGTTATCACCAAAGTATAAGCAAATTGCTGCAGGGTATAGAAGACGGAAAGACTTATTAGAGGAAGTGCAATTTGAATTGGGCTTTGAATGGAGAGGGTGATAGGCAGAAAGAAATGAGTAAAGAGGAGAAAAATTTCAGGCAAAGGAAATCAGCCTAAGCAAGAGCTCTTAGGCAGGAAGGTGAAGGATGGAGCGAAGGAATGATGAATAAACCAGTATGACAGGAGTAGGAAATAAGAAGTCATCTTAAAGCTCGAGGAACATTAGAAATGACAAAGAAATTCCTGACTTTGGTTAGTTGTAAGCAGATCTTTCTCATAAGGGAGCGAAGTTGACTGTTCACACTGGAAGACAGGCTACAGAGGCTGTGACACTTAGGGAGAGGCCAGAGCCATGAAAGTTTCTTAGGGATAGGGAGAAATTGTAACTCTCAGAAGTTAGAAAGAAGCCTTGCTGGAGGGGGTGGGGAGGTGGGAGGATGGAAAGAACAAGAATGCTATATACTTTTTAAATTTACTTTAACTGTGTATTGTTAACGGTGATGTGCAAGTATTAAAAATATTTCTATTCAAGGGTGGAATACAATTGAGTAGAACACGTTAATCTATTTTTCAGTTATGCATGCCTACAGAAAGCATCATTTAACTGAAAGAAAGCAAAGTATCAAAGAGGGGATAGTCTGAGTCCTAATATAGTGATAGTGATATCCCAATACCTAAAGCTAACGTTCTATCCCTGGGTTGGGAAGATCCTCTGGAGGAGGGCATGGCAACCCACTCCAGTATTCTTGCCTGGAGAATCCCCATGGACAGAGAAGCCTGGTGGGCTACAGTTCATGGGGTTGCAAAGAGTTGGACATGACTAAAGCAACTTAGCACACACATGGATGTATAGATCCACACTATTATCAACCAACTTGTGCTTTTAATTTACTGACAGGTAGCACATAATTAACTGCTTCATTAAAATGGGTTTTGTAGACAACACCTAATATACTTGAATATCTGCTTACGAATCTATGAAGCTCTTTACACTTAATTCTCATGCAGTACGTGTCATCCCAAAGAAAGCCTTGCAAACTCACTCACTTACCCATATCTCAATCCTGCAGATATCTAAGAAAGGGACATTTGGTGTCTGCCATTCATTGTACCAGCTGCCGATATGAGCTATCTCTTTATAAAATAGAGAACCTGATAGGAAAACTAGGAAGCTCCCCTAATCCTCCAGTTCCAGGTCTTCCTAGTGCTGTGGCCTTCTCTGGTTTATTCTAGGAATTCATTTCATCACATACTGACAAATTCAAATGTATGTACAAATCTCTCCAAAGCAAATTATTGTTAAGTTATTTTTTAAATTATCCACACATTCAGACTAGACTCTCAGCTAGAAGAGGCCCAGTGACCATTAGTTCAAACCTTATGTTTTAGGGACAAGTAAACACGGACAGCTAAGACCACCCACAGAACTGTACAGGTTATTCACTGCATGTAACCAATATGAGTAGAACAACCCTTGAGTTGTGCAGTGCATAACCTGAACAACCATATGCATATCCTGTATGCCCTTGGTCACAGACCTAACTAACTGTAGAACCAAGAAGGTTCATGGTTAAGTATGGAGGCTGTGGAGTCCATCAGCCTGAATTTAAATCTCACTTCTGCTAATAATTGCTAGCTCTGTTACCTTATAAAAGTTAGCCAAATCTTTTGAATCCTCAGTTCCCCCATATTTAAAATGGGGATAATGACATTATATACTTAGGGTTATTGTATTAAACATTAAACATTATTTTTTCAAACTAAAAAACAACTAACCTAATTTCCACTCATACCTCCTTCCTTTATACAGGTAGGCAGAGATTTGTCAGTTAACAAGATATTGGCTAGTTATTGCAATGATTTCTGGTACTGTTTCACTTAGTATCCATATGATCAACAAAAATAACAAACATACATTGAGTATGACCTAAATCAAATCCCTTATGATTATACAGTGGAAGTAACAAATAGATTCAAGGGATTAGATCTGATAGAGTGCCTGAAGAACTATGGACTGAGGTTCATAATATTGTACAGGAGGCACTGATCAAAACCATCTCCAAGAAAAAGAAATGCAAAAAGGCAAAATAGTTGTCTGAGGAGGCCTTACAAATAGCTGAGAAAAGAAGAGAAGCAAAAGGCAAAAGAGAAAAGGAAAAATATACCCATCTGAATGCAGAGTTCCAAAGAATAGCAAGGAGAGATAAGAAAGCCTTCCTAAGTGAACAATGCAAAGAAATAGAGGAAAACAATGGAATGGGAAAGACTAGAGATCTGTTCAAGAAAATTAAAGATACCAAGGGAATAGTTCATGCAAAGAGGGGAACAATAAAAGACAGAAATGGTATGGATCAATCTAACAGAAGCAGAAGATATTAAGAAGAGGTGGCAAGAATACTAAGAAGAGGTGGCAAGAATACACAGAAGAACTATACAAAAAAGATCTTAATGACCCAGATAACCATGATGGTGTGATCATTCACCTAGAGCCAGACATCCTGGAGTGTGAAGTCAAATGGGCCTTAGGAAGCATCACTACAAACAAAGCTAGTGGAGGTGATGGAATTCCAGCTGAGCTGTTTCAAATCCTAAAAGATGATGCTGTGAAAGTGCTGCACTCAATATGCCAGCAAATTTGGAAAACTCAGGGGCCACGGGACTAGTAAAGGTCAGTTTTCATTCCAGTCCCAAAGAAGGGCAATGCCAAAGAATGCTCAAACTACCGCACAATTGCACTCATTTCACATGCTAGCAAAGTAATGCTCAAAATTCTCCAAGCTAGACTTCAACAGTACATGAACCAAGAACTTCCAGATGTTCAAGCTGGATTTAGAAAAGGCAGAGGAACCAGAGATCAAATTGCCAACATCTGTTGGCAAGATGTTGCCAACATCTTGGCAAGAAAATTCCAGAAAAACATCTACTTCTGCTTCATTGACTACACTAAAGCCTTTGACTGTGTGGATCACAACAAACTGGAAAATTCTTAAAGAGATGGGAATACCAGACCACTTTACCTGCCTCCTGAAAACCTGTATGCAGGTCAAGAAGCAACAGTTAGAACTGGACATGGAACAACAGACTGGTTCCAAATTGGGAAAGGAGTACATCAAGGCTGTATATTGTCACCCTGCTTATTTAACTTATATGCAGAGTAAATAGGTCATGCAAAATGCTGGGCTGGATGAAGCACAAGCTGGAATCAAGGTTGTTGGGAGAAATATCAATAACCTCAGATATGCAGATGACACCACCCTAATGGCAGAAAGCAAAGAAGAACTAAAGAGCCTCTTGATGAAGGTGAAAGAGGAGAGTAAAAAAGTTGGCTTAAAACTCAACATTCAGAAAACTAAGATCATGGCATCTGGTCCCATCACTTCATGGCAAATAGAAGGGGGGAAAATGGAAACAGTGACAGATTTTATTTTCTTGGTCTCCAAAATCACTGTAGATGGTGACTACAGCCATGTAATTAAAAGACACTTACTCCTCAGAAGAAAAGCTATGACAAACCTAGACAGCATATTAAAAAGCAGAGACATCACTTTGCCAACAAAAGTCCGTATAGTCAAAGCTATGGTTTTTCCAGTAGTCATGTATGGATGTGAGAGTTGGACCATAAAGAAGGCTGAGCACTGAAGAATTGATGCTTTTGAACTGTGGTGCTGGAGAAGACTCTTGAGAGTCCCTTGGACAGCAAGGAGATCAAACCAGTCCATCCTAAAGGAAATCAACCCTGAATATTCATTGGAAGGACTGATGCTGAAGCTGAAACTCCAATACTTTGGCCACCTGATGCGAAGAACTGACTCACTGGAAAAGACCCTGATTGCTGGGAAAGATTAAAGGCAGGAGGAGAAGGAGATGACAGAGGATATGATAGTTTTATGGCATCATCAATTCAATGGACATGTGTTTGAGCAAACTCTGGGTGATAGCAAAGGACAGCAAAGTCTGGCGTGCTGCAGTTCATGGGGTTGCAAATAGTTGGACACGACTGAACAACTGAACAACAACATTGAGTGCTTTTGCCAGGCCCTGTGCTAAGCACATTTATATAGATCTCATTCAATCCTCACAACCCCAAAAGGAAGTAGTTTTAGTTTTACAAAGGAGGAAATCGAAGTTCATTAAATTAAATAACCTAAGACCCTTTAGTCAGTAAATGGCAACACTAGATTTCAAAGCCAAGTCCATTTGATCCCAGAGTCCATGCTCCCAATCCCTGTGCTTTGTAGGGAAGGAAAAATTTTCTTCTACCTTTCTAGGTTCTTGTAGCTTATCTAATAATTAAATTTACATAAGACAGGTTAACAGAAGGAAAACAAATTTAACTTTATACGTCCAAGAGTCTCTCATAGACAGGAGAGGCTCAAAGATCATCAGGCAATTAAGGCTTATTCGCATCCTGAGCTAAGGAGAAGGGGATTGCGTCTGGAACTTCAAAGAGGGAGAGAGACAATTCACAGGAAGATGGGAAGAGCAAATTTGGGGTAAATCAATGTTTTACATGCCATACAGAGGCAATGGGGCACAGAGGGAAATTTGAACATAGAAGTCCTGCTAAGCTCCCCCCAGCTTATCACATACCTTTACTCTTTGTAGTCATCTCTGTGTTAATTCTCTTCCTGGACCAGGTCCCCTATCTTAATTCTTTTACACAGTTAAGGGGTCAGTAAAAAGCTCCTCTTTAGTCATCTGGGCCTTGATTATTTTCAGCTCACAATAATCCACATGCCAAAGTGGCACATCCTGGAGCTGCCTGCCCTGAACCCCATCAACTTCCTCAGCATGATGAGAATATGTGAGTCTGCTCCATATTTCATTACAGTGGCCTCTGACCTGGCCTACTCAGTCCCTAGATATCTGCTCATTTGCTCACCCACCCCGCATCCAAGCCAGCTCCGAAAAAGATATACAGGAACCTGTTTCCTTTGCTTTATTATTCAATTACAAATGGTAGAAACTCAATCTGTAATGTTATACAAGGGCTATTGTCAAGGGGAAATATTTCTTAGGTGCTAATTTCCTATTCCCCTCATCTTTCTTCTGTTGCTCCTTTGCTGTTTAATATTTTGAAAAATTAATTGTTTAATTTCAAGCATTGATTTATTAAACCAACACTGACAGGGATATCTTAACTGAATATTTTTGAGCTCATCATTTCCATATAGCAGGTAATGGTGCTGCTGCAGGGGGGAAAAAAGACATGGAGAAGACAGCAAGGGAGAAAATCTTCCCTTTTTTGCTTTGGAAGAAAAAGTAGAGCTCCACTTTTGAGTCAGAAGTATTACTAAGAAACTCAGAAATAGCTAACAAAAAGTAAATCATGTACTTACTTTTCATTTTGATTAAGTGGCTTCTCCAGGGTTAACATCAGTCAAATGAAGCCAGAATGCAAACGCAAATGAACGAAGACATATATAATATTTACACTGTCTATATGTATTATACATACTGTATAGGTAAATGTCAGCTAAAATATGAATCTTAAGGTAAATGTTTGTAGTGTCTAGTTATCAGTGATCAGTGGCATTGATAAGAGCCATGATAGAAGTTTTAAAAGATATCCAAGAAGCCTATGATTAGACACATAATGTAGGGTTTTTCTTAACTTTTATAAATTCCAGATGACTTGCAATTACTGGATCAACTTAATGTTTTCTGAGCCCTGTTGTTCTCTTTCTTAGCTTCTGAGATGACCACCACTGTGGAGTGTGTTTCTCTCTAAATAAATCCACTTCTTAACTATTGTTTCATCTCCAAATTATTTCATGAGAAAGCAAGAACCTTAAATTCACCAGCAACATTATGAGCTTTCCAATGTACATGTTCTATAAATAGGATCAACCCCTTCATCTAGGCCAAGAGTCAGTATACTTCTTTCATAATATCAAATAGTAAATGTTTAGGCTTTGTGAGCCATACACTCTCTGTAGTAACTACCCAGCTCTGCCACTGTAGCAGGAAATCAGCCACGGATCATATATATATAAAGGAATATGGATGGTTGTATTCAAATAATTTATTTATGGGTGTTGAAATTGAAATTTTATATAATTTTCACATCACAAAATATCCTTCACTCCCATTTTTTTCAGCATTTAAAAAATGTAAAAATTATTCTTAGCTCACAGGCTATACAGAAACAGGCAACAGGCTGGATTTGGTCTTGATATCATAGTGGTCGATGCCTAACCTAGGTAGGGATAAAGCAGATCCTAAAAGGAGGTGGTATATTTTGACTTTGACATTGATCCTGTAGATTCAGAAATGGGTAATGGCCAAACTTAATGAAGTGAAGTGAAGTCGCTCAGTCATGTCCAACTCTCTTGCGACCCCATGGACTGTAGCCTACCAAGCTCCTCCGTCCATGGGATTCTCCAGGCAAGAATACTGGAGTGGGTTGCCATATCAGGATCACTTGAAGTGTCATATCTCATAATATTGTTAAGGTTCAGATATGAGGAGCCACAAACAGCCACAATAGCAGCTTTAAATATGAGATCCCAATTTTGACAGTTTCTGACAGCAGGAAAAAAAAAAAAAACAACTTGTAACTGGCAGGAGATCCATATAAATAGGTATTGTTTGGTTCCAAAGAAACACCATGAGTAAATGCTGTCCAATCATTTCCTTTTGTTTGATATATAGTAGGAAACTGATAGAGAACTATCACCTGCACTTTCCTATTTCATCAGCAGCTGCTCATTCTGGCATGATTTAGCTTCCTAAAACAAGGGCCTCATCCTTCTAAGACTAGTCAATAGCTAGCCTAGTCATTTTCTGTAATTGCTTAGGCATGACATCAATAAACAGCAGCACACCTCTCTCTCTGGCATTTGTGCAACTGCATTGATTTCAAAAACAAAGACTCTAGTTCCATACGGGTCATTCTAACATGAACTGTAGTTCCATGAGGGTAGGGATCACGTGTACTTCGCTCACTGCTCTATTCCAGAGGCCTAGTGCAGCGCCTGGAATATAACAAGTTCTCAATATCGGGCTTCCCTGGTGGCTCAGTGATGAAGAATCTGCCCACCAGTGCAGGAGACATAGGTCAATCTCTGATCCAGGTCGATCCCGCATGCCACGGAGCAGCTAAGCCCATGCCCCACAAGTACTGAGCCTGTGCTCTAGAGGCCGGGAACTGCAACTACGGGCTACGCACCTAGAGCCTGGGCTCCGCAACAGGCCTCTGCGGCGGCCACCACGGTGAGAAGCCCAGAGGCCGCAACTAAAGAGTAGCCCCTGCTCACCGCAACTAGAGAAGCCCAAGTAGCAATAAAGACCCAGCACAGCCACAAAAAAATAAATACATAAATAAAAATCTTAAAAAAAAAAGACAATATCATACAGTGCTTAAGAGTGTACACCTTGAAGTTACACAGGGATTTGAATCCTGGCTCCACATGACCTTGCAAGGAACAGGATCATTGAGCCTCAGTTTTCTCACCCATAAAATGAGCATAATAGTGGACTGAATTAGGTAGTATCTATAAAATAACAACATGAAAACTGGAATGCAGAAAGCATTTAATAAATACTAGCTGCGACTCTTTCTCATTATTAATACTGTTTCTCCTCCAGTTGGTATATTTCAGCTTATTTATTGAGTCTCAAGAACTTTCACTATAGTCTAGGGGATCTATCCATATGGAGACACTACCCTTCAGCCTGCCTGTCAAGGTTTTCCACAAGGGACATAACCCATGGTTTCCTGCATAATATTTCCTGATTGCTCCAGTTAAAGTGTCCATTCTGGTTTGCCCAGAACTGAGGGTATACCCAGGAGTTTCAGTGTTAAAAATGGATGGACAAACTAGGATGGATCTGTCATCCTGCCCTTATATCTATCCTTGTCATCCTAGCTTTCAGATGTCACTCATTAAAAAAAAAATCCATGTGCATTTGGGGGTGGGTGGATGAATAAGAGAGGAGCGAGGATAAGACTCAAAGCTTCCAGTAGGAACCAGAACAGAATGCCAAACAAGACTGCCTGCTTCTCCTCCTCTCCCAACCAGAAGCTTTCAGCACTTCAAACAATGGTTAATCAACTGGCTCCAGCCTAAGCAGAATTGGTATTTACATTCAGTCCCCTCTAAAATGCTAATTGAAATTATTTGCAGCTAAAGGCAGTTTGAAAACTCCTTTCATTACATAGACAAAGACTGGGAAGGTGGCATTTCTCTCTCTTATTTTTCTTTGTTTTGAGCTCTTGTTCCACAGATCAAAGAGCAACCAAGCCTTTTGCAGCTGGCCCCTTCTAACTTCTGAAGTTTTATTCACATGAAAATCCAAATATAAACTTCACGCTTGGCTGCTGAGAGGCAAGAATCCCTTCTTTGAAAAGGTTTCCTCCAAACAGCTGGAGGAACTGCTTGGACTGCTTTTCTGCTAAATACAGTTCCTCATGACTTGGTTTAGGATGGGGATGGCCTTGAAGAAAGACGGCTCTCATTGAAAGAGAACTTACCTCTTTGTCTTTTCCCCAGCAGTTTTACAAAACCTGCAGAAACCCTGCAGAATTAACTGGAGACTGCAAGCTCCTTTCAAAGGGAGTGTGAAAATCTGTTGCCTATAAGGTAATCTGGTGCCTACAAGGGCTTCCCTGGTGGCTCAGCTGGTAAAGAATCCACCTGCAATGTAGGAGACCTGGGTTCAGTCCCTGGGTTGGGAAAATCCTCTGGAGAAGGGAACAGCTACCCACTCCAGTATTCTTGCCTGGAGAATTCCATGGACTGGGTAGTCCATGGGTCACAAAGAGTCGGACATGACTGAGCAACTTTCATTTCACAAGGTAACCAGGCATCTCAGGAACTAGTTTTACAATAACAACATATGAGATATCATTATTATATGATAAAGTATTCTAACGTTGACTTAATAGTCACAGACTAAAGTTGGAATTTTTAGGACTTAAGCCCAGGAGGTGGCATCTCAAGCAACCCTGAGAGAGCTGCTCCAAAGAGGTGACAGGAGGAGCCAGCTTATATAAAAACTTTGTAACAAAAGGGTAGGTAGTCAAATCATCCAAAGATGATTTTTAATTAAAGAAAACCAGTTATCCCAAGTTAAGGAACTTATTTTCTCTGAAGAAAATGGAATTGGAAGGAGATATGGTTGCAAGATGACAGAGGGTGGGAAATGATATAATCACAAAGAGCCTTAAGAATGTGTTTTTTCATGCACAAAAGGTCAAGAATGATATCTGGGCTATGTGTGGCCTATATAAAAATTGATAAACAGAAGTCTTAATTAAATAGAATTGGGAGACCAGAATGGGGAGTTCCCTTGCCCTATGACAACATCAAAGACCTCCTCCTATTTCCTGACACAGGGAGCAAAATTTGCTGTCCCAAAATGCTTCTCTTCAGCATGGGGATGAATTTAGGCTGATTATTTTTGAAAAACAGAAGACTCAGGAAATCTTTCTTTTTCACCTCCCACTTAGCTGCATAAAGAATTTAGACAGAGGATCTGCTCCTGGAATAAAGCTATCACTAGAGCTATCTGCAAAGAACACAGGCTAGGTGTTGTGGGGGGAACTCTAGGTAGGGCCTAGAAATCAGAATCCACCATGTTCCATCGTCTCTAAGTGGCTCATGAACATTTATTTACCAAACATCTGTTTTTTCCATTTCCATTGTCTCTAAGTGGCTCGTGAACATTTATTTACCAAACATTTGTTTTTCCATCTCCATGTGAATTGCCTTCTTCCCCTTTGAAGTCCCAAACCACTACCCCCAACATCCTCTTTTGTCTTCAGCTGAAGATAGTATTTAAGGTGAGAGTTTCAGTTATTTTTGTGAGTTTTTCATTTCTCCTGGATCTTTCCCAAGTGTACATGCTTTTAAACTTTTTTGTGATTTTCTCCTGTTAAACTCTTTCATACCAAGTTACTAGAACTAATCAATGAATATAGTAAAGTCACAGGATATAAAATTAATACACAGAAATCCCTTGCATTCCTATACACTAACAATGAAAAATCAGAAAGAGAAATTAAGGAAACAATCCCATTCACCATTGCAACAAAAAGAATAAAATAACTAGGAATAAACCTACCTAAAGAGACAAAAGACCTGCATGCAGAAAACTATGACACTGATGAAAAGACTCAAAGATGAAACAAACACGGAGAGATATACCATGTTCTTGGATTGGAAAAATCAATATTATGAAAATGACTATTCTACCCAAAGCAATCTACAGATACAATGCAATCACTATCAAATTACTGATGGTATTTTTCACAGAACTTGAACAAAAAAATTCACAATTTGTAAGGAAACACAAAAGACCCTGAATATCCAAAGCAGTCTTGAGAAAAAAGAATGGAGCTGGAGGAATCAACCTCCTGACTTAAGATTATATTACAAAGCTACAGTCATCAAGACAGTATGGTACTCACACAAAAAGAGAAATAAAGACCCATGGAACAAGATAGAAAATCCAGACATAAACCTGTACACCTATGGGCACCTTATTTTGATAAAGGAAACAAGAATATACAATGGAGAAAAGACAGTCTCTTCAATAAGTGGTACTGGGAAAACTGGACAGCTACATGCAAAAGAATGAAACTAGAACACTTCCTAACACCATATACAAAAATAAACTCAAAATGAATTAAAGACTTAAATATAAGGCCAGAAAGTACAAAGCACTTAGAGGAAAACATAGGCAGTACACTGACATAAATGACAGCAAGATCCTCTTTGATCCACCTCCTAGAGTAATAGAAATAAAAACAAAAATAAATGGGACCTAATGAAACAAAAGCTTTTGCACAGCAAAGGAACTAGTAAACAAGATTAAAAGAAAACCCTCAGAATGGAGAAAATAATTGCAAATGAAACAACTGATAAAGGATTAATCTCCAAAATATACAAGCTCCTCATATAGCTCAATATCAGAAAAACAGCTCAATCAAAAAAATGGGCAGAAGACCTGAACAGACATTTCTCCAAAGAAGACATACAGATGGCCAATAAACACATGAAAAAGATGCTCAACATCACTAATTATTAGAGAAATACAAATCAAAACTACAATGAGGTATCAACTCATACCAGTCAGAATGGCCATCATCAAAAAAATCTACAAACAATAAATGCTGGAGAGGGTGTGGAGAAAAGGAAACTCTCTTGCACTATTGGTGGGAATGTAAACTGATACATCCATTATGGAGAGCAGTATGGAAGTCCCTTAAAAAACTAGGAATAAATCTACTGTTTGACCCAGCAAACCCACTACTGGGCATATACCCTGAGAAAACTACAATTCTAAAAGACACATGTACCCAGGGTTCATTGCAGCACTATTTACAATAGCCAAGACATGGAAGCAACCTAAATGTCCATTGACAGATGAATGGATAAAGAAGACGTGGTACATATATACAATGAAATATTATTCAGCCATAAAAAGAATGAATTTGAGTCAGTTCTAGTGAGGTGGATGAACCTAGAGCCTGTTATACAGAGTAAAGTAAGTCAGAAAGAGAAAAACAAATATATATTAACACATATATATGGAATCTAGAAAAATGGTACTGATGAACCTATTTGCAGGGCAGCAGTGGAGATGCAGACATAGAGAACAGATTTGTGGACACAGTGGGGGAGGGAGAGAGTGGGACAAATGGAGAAAAGTAGCATCAACATATATACACTATCATGTGTAAAATGGATAGCTGGTGAGAAGTTGCTGAATAACACAGGGAGCCTAGCCTGGCACTCTGTGATGACCTAAAGGGGTGGGATGGGGTCGGGGGGAGGGGAGGGAGGCTCAAGAGAGAGAGGGGATATATGTATAATTATGGCTGATTTGTGTGTTGTATGGCAGAAACCCAACACAACATTGTAAAGCAATTTTCCTCCAATTAAAAAATAAAAAAAAAAAATTTAAATTGAAAAAAAAATCTGTTTAATATCAATTTAATTCTTAGACAAGATAGAAGAACCTCGAACAGTAGAGAAAATTTTCTTCCTCCTTAACACTGGCAACACCTCAGCCAATGAAAAGTCCTGGATTCTTTGATTATTATAGCCATCCCAACTTCATTTTCCCCTCTCTAAGAGGTTTCTCCATTTTTACTGGGGACTTGCACATGGCTTGCCATGGTTGCAAACCCAGAATTGCAATTCTCTACTAATCCTGAATAAACCCATTTTTGCTGGAGAAATAACTGGCAATCTATTTGTTTTTGGTCAACATCTATTACACACAATCAAGGCAGAGGTTTACCTAGCAAGCTTATACTTTCAATTGTAATGCACATGACTTTGCTGAAGAATCATCAGTATGTCAGAATGGATTTTGAAGGTCTTCTAATCCAACCTCCCAATCTATGCTTCAATCTCTCTGTATGACATGATTTGCTATTTAATCTAAATTTAACCACCTCTAGGACAGGAAACTCACTACCATATAAGTTCATTTATTTTATGTCTATGAATTAGGTTATCTTTATACTGAATGAAAATCTGTCATCTTAAGAGTTTTCACCTGCTGGACTTGATTCAACTGCTTCAAGACCCACTCAAATTTCTCAACGGTGCCCCTCTTCAATTATGTAACTTATATAACATTTACTGGGCTTTCCTGGTGACTCAGATGGTAAAGAATTTGCCTGCAATGCAGAAGACCTGGGTTTGATCCCTGGGTTGGGAAGATCCCCCAGAGGAGGGCATGGCAACCCACTCCAGTACTCTTGCCTAGAGAATCCCATGGACAGAGGAGCCTGGTGGGCTACAGTCCATGGGATAACAAAGAGTCAAATACAACTGAGTGACTAACACTTTTCACTTTTTTTCAAGAGTGAATTAGTTTGCTGAGAACCTGTACAGAGGACTGATCGAAGCCTCACCTAGGATGTTGAACCATATACCTTTACGGTTTTCTTTAATCCTGAAATGCAATAAGGCTATGGCTTAGAATTTGCCCTTTTGTCCTTAAACATTTAACAGAGAACTCATTAATTCCCTCTAAGTCCAGTGTGCACTAAAACGAAAATGAGTAAGCAAAAATCCATAATACAAAATACAGCTGAACCCTGTTATTACATGATTTTGGATATGCATAGGTCAAATGAAGCCCTTTGAGACTTAAAGATCCTACACAATAAAGTCCAATACAGTTCCTCTAAGAGAATTTACTTTATCCCAACAATAATATTATAAAAGGATTTCACTAAACACAGAAAAAAACAAATAAATCAACCTCTAAAAAGACAAATGGGGAAAAATTGAATCTGAAAACTATTTCTGGGCACTCTGTATTTGTAGTTACAGGTTCAGAAACACTAGAATCTAATGATCTGTTAGCAAAGTGAAGTGTGGAGCTGGTATTGATTTAGCTTTAGTTACTTAGAAACAATATTGATCCTTAAGAGATACATTTCAACATTTTGCATTCAGGGCATAAAGTAGTTCCATCCAATTGATTAATAGACACTGTATATCATTTTTGTTTTTAATGAGATCTTTTTCTTCTGACTGAGATACTAGTACTCCAGTGAAAGATTAAAAGTGGATTTTATAGCTGAAAAGTTAACACAAATGAGCTCCCATTCCATCTTGTGAAAAAAAAATCATGGCAGATTCATTTTTAGAAAATGAGTGACTGGTGAAAAATGGATAAGACAGCTTAGTGCCTATCGGGAAATAGCTACCTCTCTGTTCCCCTGATAATCATACCATTTTCAATGCACATTTTGAAATTCACAGATGAAGTAAGAGATCCTAAGTGTGCCTCCCCAAAACCTCAAGTGTACACTACAGAACAGTGAAAAACATCATGACAATTTTCAAGCTTCTACATCAGAAAAGTCTCAAGTGAGGTTTAAGCTCCTCTTGTTTCTACTAAAGAACTGTGATCCTTTCTTACATTGCTAACTAACAAAGATACTCGGGATTACTTCTCCATCAGCTGAGATAGAGAGAATGAACATATTCTTCCAAGTATTTAGGGAAATCATAGAGCCAGATAAAAGGGACTAAGGGGTACCAAAAATGGAAAAGCAGTGACGTGTGACAGAAATGGCTGGCTTTGAATCACAGTTCATCATTGAGTGGTACTGCAACCTTGTACCGGTTTACCCAAGCTCTCAGAATTTCATCTATAAAAATAAAAGTTCCATTTCACTTGAATTTCTGAAAAGTCAATGAGATAAAGTATGTGAAAGAGTCTAATCACCTCATAGAATTTTTCTCAATAAATGAAAGTTTCATTTCATTTTAAAAAAATGATTTGTTTTTGAGTCATACAATCTAGTTAGAGCAATAAACCACATGTCCTGGAAATAAATGAAGAACACTTCAAGGCAATATAGATTCAGGTGTCACAAGGAATAATCTTGGGTTTCAAAGATCAGTATTTTGATGAGAAATAACCATTTTGTGGCTTAGTCAGGGGAGTGTTTAATTCCTAAGCTATCAGTTCTCCATATCCCATATACTTGTGCTCAAAGAGAGACAACTGGTATTCCTACTGGTTTCAATGAAATGCAGAAGTAAATCTGTCATATGATGTACCTCTAACTCAAGTATCAAGGATGCCTAGATGATCCACTGCTCTTGTATTAACTGTGCCAGTGTCATCCTCTAGTGGGTAGAGGTAAAAATAAATTTGCTGTTTTATCTCTGCACTTGGCCCAGCAGCCTCAGCCTGCTTGCTAATGAGGAACTTTGGGGGACTCTCCAGTGTGTTTAGGTATTTGTCAGCATCCTTTCAATGTATCAAGTGATGTATACTATTCAAAGTGTTTTGGCACACACCTGAATTTCCTACTGATCATTGCAAGTGGGACTTACAGATTTGGCTGTGGTTATTTAAATGTACCAAGAAACACTTGCACAAGCCACCCCCTCTCTCCCCACAACCTGTGCACAAACACAAACTATAGCAACTGAGCACATTCCAAGAATAGACTTGATTCTAGCACACACTCACTTCTTCCGTCATTTACAGCAGAGAGCAGTCGTTAAGCATCAACAGTCTAACTTAAGAAGAGTCATGTAGCAGGAATCAAAGGAACATGTAAAATTGCAGCAAGCCACAGAAGCATTTCCTGTTCCCACAGGCACCTGCAACTACTAAAAGTGATACCAACAGCAAGCAGAAAGTCAGGAAGAAGAATGCAGTGAGCACATACATACAAGCAAGCAAGCTAATGAGGAATTAGGCTGTGGATACTCAGGAGAAGGGCTAGCTGGTGGGGCAGTGGGGGGTGTGGTGCGGGAAGTATGCAGCGTCCCCCCCTTACCTCACTACTTACACTAAAGCACTGAATCCATCTCAATCTTTCTCCTATCTTTGCTATTGAGAGAAAATATTCATATTCCAACTTCTCTTTGGCCTTCATTTCCTTTAAAATGTCCACATTCTAAGCACATAGCTGTCAAATTTCCAGGGATCGAAGAGGGAACCACGTTCCCTTTGGATACAGATTCAGTTCTCAACAGGATCTGGACAAAAGCAAAGTGTAATTCTACTCTCTCTAGCAGCAACAGTCCTAGGAGCCCACTGCTTTTCTGCCGCGCCAGTTACCCTGATCTGCTACTAGAGCTACCAGAGCGTGGAAAACCCTTCCCTTTCCTTCCAAAACATCACTCAGTCTCCTATTCATCACTTTCCAAGGTGACAACTGAAAATTCATTTCTCCTCAGGTGTCAAAGAAGGGTCAAGGTGATACAATAACCTGTGGTTATTGATATTTTTCCCAAGAGTTTGTTTTCAGTAGGCACTATACTTTGAGCACAACAAAAGATCTCTAACAGTAGGGACTTCAGCTGTTGGTGGCAGGTCAGTGGCAGAAAGATTTTTGGATCACATCTTCACCCAACTCTGAACTTATTGCTACCTGTTCCTGGTGACTTGGCCCTGACTGTTAAGCAAGCCCTAACTTTCCCCTATGGGCTCTGGTTTGGACCATTCCTCTGATACCTACAGTTTCCTAGTGCCTACTTCAGCACTGGAATTCACATTCCAACCCCAGCACCTGGTCAGGTCTGCCTAACTCATCCCAAGGCAGGAATCAGACACAAACACAAAAAGGTAAGTAAGAAAGAGGAAACAGCCCCCTTTCTAAGAAGAGTGTAGTAGGAAGAAAGAGCTGCACTCAATTCTAATCTTAATGTGATACATTCCTTTGCATCTAGCAATTTATAAAGGCTCTATGTAGAAAGGGAGATTTAATAGATCTTTAATGTCAAAGAGGAGAATGCCAGTCAGGATAGAGAAGGACACACTCAATAGTTGGGATTAAATATGAAAAAGCCTGGTGTGTCCAGGAAAAAGCAAGAAATTTCAAAACAGGGAGATGTTTGATGCTTAGAAGGTGCTCAATAAATTCTTTTATTATTGTGGTAAAATATACATAACATAAAATGTATCATTTTAACCATGTTTAGGTTGAAACTGATGATAAGTACATTCACATTGCTGTACAACCATCATTATCAATATATGTTTTTAAAGAATGAATGAATATAATGAAAGCATAAAGGACTTTATACTCCATGCTAAGAATATGGCCGATATTCTGCAGGCAATGAGAAAATATTTTAAAGTAATTACCATAAAAAAAAGGAAAAAGAAAACCAAAGGTATTTGAGATATAAAAATTTACAATGATTATCAACCCTGATTACACATTAGAGGTCTTTTAAAAATCACATCCATGCCTGGGTCTCCTTCCACTCCAAATAATCAGAACCATTGGGGAATAGGACTAGCATCAATATATACTAAAAACCTCCCAGGTGATCCCAATGTGAAGCTAAGGCTAAGAACAGCCACTACACTAGAGCAGAGAGTCTCCTCAAAATCAAAGTGAGGCTTTTACTGATCAGTATCACCTAGAAGCTGGTCAAAAATTTAAATTCTCAGGCCCAACCTCAGACCTACTGAATCAGGAACTCTGGAAGCAGGGTCCAGAAGTCTGTGCTTTTGGGAGACCTCCAGGTGACTCTGGTGCATGCTAAAGTTTGAGAACCACTGATCTACAGGAATTGTAGAAATCATGGATTTATTGGAGGAAACAGAAAGTGATAGACAGAGAGATGGCCAAGATAATGTTCAGGTGTGACAGCTTTTAGTATGACCATCTGATGGATAGGAGGATTACTATCCAGGTAAGAAACAAGGGAAAATGGGTCCCATGAAAAATCAGAATTAAGACACGCTTGGGAAGAAATGTAGAATTTATCCAGAACCAATTAACTTGGATGAATCACAAGCTGGAATCAAGATTTCTGGAAGAAATATCAACAACCTCAGATATGCAGATAATACCACCCTTAATGGCAGAAAGCAAAGAGAAACTAAAGAGCCTCTTGATGAGGGTGAAAGAGGAGAGTGAAAAAGCTGACTTAAAACTCAATATTAATAAAACTAAGATCATGGCATCTAGTCCCATTACTTCATGGCAAACAGATGGGGGAAAAGTGGAAACAGTGACAGATTTTATTTTTCTTGGGCTCCAAAATCACTGCAGACAGTGACTGCAGCCATGAAATTAAAAGACACTTGCTCCTTGGAAGGAAAGCTATGATAAACCTAGACAGTGTATTAAAAAGCAGAGACATCACTTTGCTGACAAAGATCCATTTCGTCAAAATTATGGTTTTTCCACTAGTCACGGGAAAGACTGAGGGCAGGAGGAGAAGGGGGCAACAGAGGATGAGATGGTTGGATAGCATCACTGACTCAATGGACATGAGTTTGAGCAAACTCCAGGAGATAGTGAAGGACAGGGAAGCCTGGTGTGCTGCAGTTCATGGGGTCGCAAAGAGTTGGACACAACTTAGTGACTGAACAACAACAAATTAACTTGAAACCTCTTTACCTGCTTATAAAGTGAATGGATGCTCTTCTTCCTCTCAGTATGGACAAAGCTGGAAAATAGGACTGTCAAATACTATAACTTAGCCACCCCTCTTGAAGGAGTCCTGCACACATCCTGGGGCTTAAACCTTCCTCCCCACATTTTCCCACTACCATATGTCTAAATAGCCTCTGTTCTTGTATGGCTCCACTAGCATCCTTTTTTTCAAAAGCCAAGCTGGGAAAATGGGAAAAGGCAATCTTTCTGAATGTATTACCTTTGTTATTATCGTTAAGTACCAAGATTGAATGTTCACCTGATTTCGCCAATATTAAGCAGTGATGATATATTTAATAGAACTTGTTGCCTTCAAACAGCAGTTCAGAATTCTCTGGAGGTTAAATCTTAATTTACTTTAGAAGAGATTTAACAGCAAGGCTTCAGACAAACTGGCTGCTTGAAGTGTACTTCAATGTGTGTATGCTGTAATCAATCAAATTGACTGACAAAGATATTTGCAATCAGTTTACCAGAAAAAAACTTCAATAGTCTTTTGGTCTTGGAAGATCCTGTTGGACTTATGATTTGTTTCCAAAAAAATGAGAATATTCATTAATAAAGGCACTTCCTCTTTCCAAGCACAAAACTGACAGCTTTGATATTTCCAGAGGAGAGTTAAGAGTCTCCTCTTGATAAATGTAAGCTCCATGGAAATTGATCAATGTGATATCAACAACCAATGTGACTTCAACAATTCTGAAGTAAGTAGATATTGACATTATGAGTTCAGCTTTATGCCAGCTTACAAGGCACTGACTCTCAAATGTGGCTGCACATCAGAATTATCTGCGAAGTTTTATGCATCACTGAGGCCTAAGCCCCATTCACTAGAGATTCAGATATAATCAGTCAGGGTTCGGGTCTGGGCACAGGAATTTTTAGATGCTCCCTAGGTCATACTAACATACAGCCAAGGTGAAAACCACTTGATAAGAGAGTTTTTTAAATGAATAGAACCTATTTGGGCTTTCTAGGTGGCACTAGTGGTAAAGAATCCACCTGCCAATGCAGGAGATGTAAGAGACATGGGTTCTATCCCTGGGTTGGGAAGATCCCCTGGAGGAGGGCATGGCAACCCACTCCAGTATTCTTGCCTGGAGAATCCCATGGACAGAGGAGCCTGGGGTGGGTACAGTTCATAGGGTCGCAGAGAGTCCGACACGACTGAAGCGACTTAGCAGGTACGCATGTATTTGATAAAATGGCGGATATATTGGTAACAGTGGAGAGCAGTAAAAGAAATTTATCCAAAAAAATCTGTTTGAAGATGAAAAGATACCAAAATGTAGGGTCATAAAGAGCACTGTTTAGGTTCTGAAGTAGGGCAGACAAATGATGGAAAGAGTTTCAAGAAAATTAGTCTAGCAGTGCTATTCAGGATGCGCTGAAAAGGAGTATAAATGAAAGCACAGAGACAAGTGGGAACGCTATTAAAGAAAAAAAGAAGCTAAATAATTATCCCATTGTCTATACAACGAAGCTTAATCTTCTTAACACAGTATTCAGGACCTTCTATAATATTTTGTCAATCTATATTCTAGTCTTCTCTCTTATTTCTAACTTATCTGAGAGAGAAGTTAGACTAAGCCACAGACTAACCCTAATAGGCGGTATGTGAAGAAAAAAGTCCCGAGGTTAAACACTGGGTGAAAAAAAGTTAAAACAGGCTTCCTTACTCAAGGATTTTTCCGAGTCTATAATAACCTCCTCTTTGACAACCACTGCTTTATAATCCAGATTTTCTCATTGGATCATGCTTCTAAGATGGTTCTTTCCTTAGCATCCCTCTTCAATTCTACTTTGTTTATAAATAAAAGGCACAGAATAAACTCATGTTCCATGCTCTGATTAGTTTTCTTTTATTTAAATGGGCAACATAAACCTTCAGAGACCATGTGCAATATTGAGTCAAACTCGTATGCTCTTAAGAGAGGATAGATTTTCTGGTCTATTAAACACCTATTAATGTATCATAAAATGGCACTGAAAACCATCCCCCACAACACCTCCTGACACACACATTTTATTATTTGTTTTTCAAAAGACAAATTAAATCAGCCAGTACTTGGAAAATAAAATAGAACAGTGCCACCGAAACACACCGAAACGAGACCCTATCAGGCCTTCCTTTAAAAAAAAAATGTATTTATTTTTTAGTTGAAGTATAATTGCTTTACAGAATCTTGTTGGTTTCTGCTAAGCATCAACATGAATCAGCTATAGGTATACGTATGTCCCTTATCAGGCCTTCCTTGAAGAGGTTGCAATGCTTAGCAGTTAAAGGGATACATTACCTATTTGCAACTCAAAATATTCCATTAGAAGCTAGGTCCTGTCAGGACTCTGGTTCTAAATGATGATCTTCAAGAGGTTCCTAATTTGCCTGGGAAAGTTGTTTCTAGTTGAGTTGGCATTCTAAGTTTCTCCCCAGGGACAATTTTACTTTTTTTAAATAGAGGTAGAAATAAACAGAGCCACATAATTGGCACACTGGCATCACCTCAGAGAGGTGAGGTAGGGTAGCAGTCTCAAAAGCAAGAGCCGATCTGCACTCTATTGAAGACACAAGGGGGAAAATATGCTGCTTTTTGTTAAGTGAAAAGGTTCAAACAGGAAAATTCGCTGGAGACTGCAGAGGCTTTCTTCATTGGGTTCCTCCAGAATATTAATCATGTCGATTAAAAGATCAGCTACCTTTTTAATGTTTCTGACTGGAATCACCCACTCCCCCTTTGGATATATCTGTCAACCTAGAAGCAATCCTCCAGTGCCCAGTAACTGGCAAGTACTAGGCCTACGAACCAGAAGACATGGATTTTAGATCTTGCTCTGTCTCTCCATAGCTATGTTACTTAAGACAAGCCCCATTCCACCTGACGGCTCAGTGTCTTTAGCTTTCAAAGCAATTATCATTCCTACTCTTTCTGACCTGGGATTGTTAGAGGAAATGAGGGAGGTAATAGATATGAAAAGTCTTTGGAAATACACTATCACCTTTTGGGTACCAAGTTCAAAATATTCCTTCTCATAGATTATAGGTGGCAAGGAGTAGAGATATGCTGTGAGTATATCTATTTTAGAAAAGGAGATTTATTTTACAAATTACAAATCCAGAACATTCCCATAAAATCCTATTGGAAGAAGTACTGGACTGTACAGGAACTGGAAAGTCAAGGGCAACTGCTCTGTCCCCCTGTGCTTCCCCCACCAAGGCCAAGTGGTCGCTTATCTCCATTTCTCTATATCTGCCTTATTATTCTCCTGCTAACCAACTTGTGCCTGTTCTTAACAGTCTAAATGACTCATCTTTGCAGCCCCAAGTCCACAGCTCTTAGAGAATCTGATATCCACCTAAATATCAGCTATAGAGGGGTGGGATGGGAGGGGAAAGGGAGGCTCAAGAGAGAGCGGATATATATATATACATATATATATATATATATATATATATATATATATGTATATATATATATATCTAAAAAAAGAGCAAAAGCCTTTAAATCGATTTACCTGACCTGTCCCCGTTCACCACTGAGAAACCAATAAAGTTTTGAAAGACGATGCTTTCAGACATTTGTAGAAACTAACTTAATTGAAAACTTATGCTTTTTCAACTCAATGAGTTAAGTGAATACAACATTTTTTAATGTGACACTTTTAAGCCTTAAATGAAGATTTTCTATAAGTTAGTGAATCTGCCAAAGGACAGATCTGTTTGAACATGGGTCAGTGTCTCCGGCTGAGCTTTGGTAAGAACATAGTACCATGCCTTTCTTCTATCCACCAGTTTCACCACCTTGGTCAAAATCAGCATTGTGGTGTGAGTGAATCTAAGACCCAAATAAATCTTCCCAGTAGAGAGTTTGGAAGGCCCTGCTAAAAACATGGAACTTGAATATTTCTTGCAAATTCAAAATCATTCATCTTATTTTGACAGGAAGTGGGTGGAAGGTCAAAAAACATGCCCCTCCCCCTTTCTTGCAAATGATGTGGAATGAACCAAGTGTGTAACTTCAGTGTCACTGATCACTTGTCACAAGCAGCCACAAGGCCACAGAGTAGCTCTGCAGTTTAACATCAAGAGCAAAGGTGAAAAGACAGCCCTCAGATTGGGAGAAAATAATAGCAAACGAAGCACCAGACAAAGGATTAATCTCAAAAATATATAAGCAACTCCTCCAGCTCAACTCCAGAAAAATAAATGACCCAATCAAAAAATGGGCCAAAGAACTAAACAGACATTTCTCCAAGGAAGACATACAGATGGCAAAAAAACACATGAAAAGATGCTCAACATCACTCACTATCAGAGAAATGCAAATCAAAACCACAATGAGGTACCATTACACGCCAGTCAGGATGGCTGCTATCCAAAAGTCTACAAGCAATAAATGCTGGAGAGGGTGTGGAGAAAAGGGAACCCTCTTACACTGTTGGTGGGAATGCAAATTAGTACAGCCACTATGGAAAACAGTGTGGAGATTTCTTAAAAAGCTGGAAATAGAACTGCCATATGACCCAGCAATACCACTTCTGGGCATACACACCGAGGAAACCAGATCTGAAAGAGACACGTGCACCCCAATGTTCATCGCAGCACTGTTTATAATAGCCAGGACATGGAAGCAACCTAGATGCCCATCAGCAGATGAATGGATGAGGAAGCTGTGGTACATATACACCATGGAATATTACTCAGCCATCAAAAAGAATTCATTTGAATCAGTTCTAATGAGATGGATGAAACTGGAGCCCATTATACAGAGCGAAGTAAGCCAGAAAGATAAAGACCATTACAGTATACTAACACATATATATGGAATTTAGAAAGATGGTAACGATAACCCTATATGCAAAACAGAAAAAGAGACTCAGATGTATAGAACAGACTTGTGGACTCTGGGAAAAGGCAAGGGGGGGGATATTTCAAGAGAACAGCATCGAAACATGTATATTATCTAGGGTGAAACAGATCCACCAGCCCAGGTTGGGTGCATGAGACAAGTGCTCGGGCCTGGTGCACTGGGAAGACCCAGAGGGATCAGGTGGAGAGGGAGGTGGGAGGGGGGACCGGGATGGGGAATACATGTAAATCCATGGCTAATTCATTTCAATGTATGACAAAAACCACTGCAATGATGTAAAGTAATTAGCCTCCAACTAATAAAAATAAATGGGAAAAAAAAACATCAAGAGCAGAGACACCTTAGTTAGCTAAGCCTTAGTTAGCTAAGCTTAGCTAAGCTAAGCTATACAATCAGAGACTCTATTCACTGTATGAACATGAAAGTCAATAGATAATTTATGGCACCAATTCTGAGAACAGGCAGGAAACAGCCCCTCTGGCTGAAAGGTGGCATTTGAGTCATATGTTTATTTACCATGCATCTCTTCAGTGAATGCAGATACCTGAGTTTTAAAACATCTGCCTTGTGAAGAGATTACACTTGAGCCTAAGGGAGAAACAGTTTTATAATCTATTCTTTTTTTCCTCTTTTTTCCCCATCTCACTTTCTAGGACACCCATGAAGCATGAATCCTTCCAGAGAGGAAAAGACTACAAGATGGGAAATAAATACAGTCATCTTTTGAAGACTTCCCATTTACCTACCAACCTCCCTCTTTCATTCATGTCATAACTGCTTTTAAATCATAGAGGAATGAGCTAGGTGCCCTTGTTCTGGTGAAATAGAGTGCTTTCTACCATGTGGTACACACAGTTGTACATTCAATAGATATTTATCAAATATATCATGCAGTATAGCTCATCATGGAAATTAGAATTTTTTGCCAGTAAAAAAATCATTACAGAGCCCAGAGGTTATGCATATACCTTCAGCATACAGAGAAGAAGCCCAAGACCCTTGGAAAGACAAATCTAGACTCAGAGAAAGATTCTGATCCACTGTATGTATTTGGGAGGGGGTGGGGGAGCCACAATGACCGATGTAATATAATTTTAAAAACAAGATATCATCAACTAGCCCAACAATGACCATTGCTACTTACCAGGCTTCCCTGCTGGCTCAATGGTAAAGAATCCACCTGCAATGCAGGAGACATGGGTTTGATCTCTGGGTCATGAAGGCCCCATGGAGGAGGGCATGGCAACCCACTCCACTATTCTTGCCTGGAGAATCCCCATGGACAGAGGAGCCTGGAGGGCTACAGTCCATGGGGTCACAAAGGGTCGGACATGACTCAAGCAACTGAGTGTGCATGCACATCCCAGCATATTTACACGCTTGCAGCAAATGCTTTAATTCTAAGCACAAGAAAGAGTAGTAATCCTCAACTATTGGTATATTTCAGAATCACCTAAGAATCTTATCAAAACGTATGCACTCAGGTCCTAACTCCCTTAGTTTCTAATTTAAAAAATCTGTGCTAGGTCCTCATAATGCACATATTGTTATCAAAAACTCTGAATGGTTCCAATGCCTTCAGTTAAGCTATTGCTTCCAGTAGCCCATTATAAAAAGCACATAATATGAACATATTGATCCATGAGATCCTAATAGCTCTCTAATGAAACTGGACTTACTAGAATAACTTGATTCTTGTGTAGGATTTTCCTTGAAATAGAAGGAAGAGGAAGACTGGAACCTGAGGTACTGCTGGGGTAAGAGAACAGCAACAGGGACCTTAGTCAGTCCAGAAGCAGCCTGAGGCTGTGTATGGGCATAAGATGAATAGTAATGATGAAGCCAGATTAAAAGAGAAGTGGGAGCAAGTGGTAAAGAAATGAAATCCTTGACTTTCTTTGCAGTAAGCATGCCCCATACAAGAAAAAGTAAATGTCCAGAAGTATGGCGATCCAATCAATAAATCCCCCTTGCCATCATCTCTTCTGCCATCTCTCTTGGTTGCCCACTTATACTAAGGGTGGCAGCACCATGAGGCAAAATATATAGAAGACCACCATGGCATCATCAGAAATAGTCCCACAAATGTTCCAGGCAGCATGATGCCACAGAAAGAGCCATGGACTGGGGTCAGGAGATCTGAGTTCCTGACCAGGCTCACCCCTCATTTCACTTCACCTCTTTGAGGCTTTTTTGTCACTCCTTTGGCTAGAATCCATAATTCAGTTCTAGTAGGCAGAGCAGCTAAGGAAGCCAAGGGCTGAAACAAGGAAAAGGAGGGCTGAGGAGATGTGAGTCAAATCATGTTCACTCAAGCATTGCTCAAGAATACAAGAATCCTCTTTGCCACTCAGCCAGCTGACCACCTTCACTCTCAAACTTTAAAGGGAAAGGGAAAAGACACACAAGCAGATTATTTAATGCTGTATGTACCATAAGAAGTACAGCCAAATTCATCAAAGTCCAGTCTTTAGAGAAGGATGCAAAAACCACATCACCAATAAAGCATTGTACAGAAAGCCTGCAAGAGCAAAAATGCAAACTAGAGAAAAACTGGTGGCAGAGCTGCACCTGATGGAGGGAGGTTTCCAGGCTGAGGTGTGAATCCAAATGGGATGAGAGGGTGCAGATTCTGGCCATATGTACAGTCATGCTCTGGGCAAAAGCCTGAAATTACTAATTAAATAAATGTGGCTGTTCATCAATCCCACTGCTGCTCTGACTGCAGCCCTGTCACCATTTTGGGCTCCCACTCCCCACCCCAAGTATCCAGGGCCCTCCTGCTGCCTGTCCCTTGACTTTTCAGGAAGCCCTCTGGCTTCAACACCTACTCTGTACTTGATGATTACAGGTCAGAATCGGAGTAACAGACACCTCTAACCAGGGAAAAGGCACAGAAGAAAACACCTTCAAAAAGTAATTCTAAAAGGTAGGAATTTCAGCCTCTGTAGACATTGGGAAGAGGATAGAAGTGATCCACAGCCTGATGACCAAAGAGAGTAATGGTACATGGTCTCTCCTTCCTGTACTTTGTTTTTCTTCCCTGCTTGCCTTCCTCATAAAATCAGTCTTGAAGGCGAGGGTGGGATGTTTCAAGAGAACAGCATCGAAACATGTATATTATCTAGGGTGAAACAGATCACCAGCCCAGGTTAGATACATGAGACAAGTGCTCGGGCCTGGTGCACTGGGAAGACCCAGAGGGATCGGGTGGAGAGGGAGGTGGGAGGGGGGACCGGGACAGGGAATACATGTAAATCCATGGCTAATTCATTTCAATGTATGACAAAAACCACTGCAATGTTGTAAAGTAATTAGCCTCCAACTAATAAAAATAAATGGAAAAAAAATAAAAAAAACTCTGGTTTTAGTGAGCAATTTGGGGTGGAGGTGAATTACAACCCTTCTCCCATACCCTAAACTCAGAGAATCTGTCCAAAATTAGGACTGATTCCAAGCACAGGCCTGGCATCTTGATACTACTCATGAGTTTTAGAAACAATGACATCACTAAACCCAAAATCACCTATCAAATTTCTTATTTCCATGTAATTTCTAATTGCTAATAGACCTGGTCTGTAAAATAATGACCCTTATAGATGATAGTTATAAGCAAAGTTCTTTGAAGTAGTAGATCAAAGGAAATCTGTTGCCAGAGTGATACGTGATCATTTCAAGGCATTTTCAGAAAGGAATTTCATAATACCTTGAAACTGTATACCATGATACAGGCAAAATAAAGACATGCAAAATGTCTAGGTTACAATACAGTGAGGTGCAACCATAACTGACGCTGCCTAGAAGCTCAATGTTGACCTGGGAAGAGGTCTACTATAACACAAAGGGCTCCTGTCCTTCACCTAACCTGATACAACAGGATAATAACTTAAATGAAGATAGAGAAAGCCTGTTGGTCAAAATTCCAAGTGACAAATGGCTTGAAAGAAGAGCAAATACACTGGTTGACAGAATCAAAATATAAGTAGTCAAAACAGAATAGGAATAAAGTACCACATTCATGTCCCAAAATTAAATGTATGGGTACCAGACAGGGAGAAGTGACACAGGAAAAGGTGTTAGAAGCTTCTGTTAACAACAAATTCTGCTGAGTCAATAAAGTGTTGTGGCTCCTTAAAACTGTCAATGTAACTGCGTTCAAGGAAATGTACTATCAGTTGTGGCAACCCGCTCCGGTATTCTTGCCTGGAAAATTCCATGGACAGAGGAGCCTGAAGGGCTGCAGTCCCTGGGGTCGCAAAAGAGACACAACTGAGCATAACAATACATCAGTTATCACAAAACCAATAAATAGGCTGCGTTAGGCACTTGATCCAAA
The DNA here is from genome assembly GCF_023699985.2 of Odocoileus virginianus. Lineage (NCBI taxonomy): Eukaryota > Metazoa > Chordata > Mammalia > Artiodactyla > Cervidae > Odocoileus > Odocoileus virginianus. The sequence continues at coordinate 348,005 of NW_027224329.1, read as the reverse complement.
AAACAAAGTGGTTCTTCTTCATAGGAGTCTGTGTTTGGTTATGATTATTCTCATCCAGAGGTAGCAGTGCCCTCAGTGAGCATATGGAAATGTGTTGGGAGTATCTGGGTTGTCACAGTGATTCAGGAGACCTACTCACATCCACTGGGTAGGACCAGAGATGCGAAAAATCTTACAAGTGTGTAAGATAATCCTACATGTGTATAGAACTTTCTTATCTAAAATGTAAGTAACATCCATCTTCAGCAAGACACATTAAACTAACAAGAGAAACCAGGATTGAGAAGAGTCTAGGAACCAAGTCCTAGGAGGCAGAGTTAAAAAGACTGAACATGTCTAGCCTGGAGAGAAAAATGGGGGCTCAAAAAGAATAACTCTTTTCAAATATATGAAGTGCTGTGTTAATTACTTCATGTTTCACAATTAACTAGTAGAGAGGTAGGCCAGGAATTCAATCTCTGGAGGCAGATTATTTGGGTAAGAGGTAAGCTGGTCTTTGGAACCTGCCAGACATGGTTGGTAGGCTTTACTATCTGCTTCAATTGTGTGCCAGTATAGGAGAACTGGGGCTTCCCAGGGGGTGCTAGTGGTAAAGAACTCGCCTGCCAATGCAGAAGATGTAAGAGATGCAGTTTCGATCCCTGGGTCGGGAAGATCCCCTAGAGGAGGACATAGCAACCCACTCCAGTATTCTTGCCTGGAGAACCCCATGGACAGAGGAGCCTGGCGGGCTACAGTCTATGGGGTCGCAAAGAGTCAGACACGACTGAAGCGACTGCATGCATGCATAGCAGGGCTATCAGAAAGATTAAATAAGATAATGAAAATGAAGGCCTTCCTTTGTGTCCATCATGTTAAGATAGCTCAGTAATACTAGTATTCTGAGGGCATGTAGCATGGCAGTTGGTTTAGACTCTGGTTCAAGTGGCTTGGGTTTGACCTTTATACAAGAAGTACTATGCAAGGTGGGTAGAAGGGTGGATTCTGAAACCACCCTGTCATACTCTATGCCTAAATAATGGCTGTGGAGATTTCCCTGGTATTCCAGTGGTTAAGACTTCACCTTTCAATGCAGGGGGTGTGGGTTCAATCCCTGGTCAGGGAGCTAAGATCCCACATACCTAGTGGCCAAAAAAAATAAATATAAAAATAAAACAGAAGCAATATTGTAACAATTCAATAAAGACTTTAAAAATGGTTCACATCAAAAAAATTTAAAAAATTATTCACCACTTATTATAGTGGTTTGTTGGGCTTCCCTGGTGGCTCAGGCAGTAAAGAATCTGCCTGCAATGCAGGAGACCTGGGTTTGATCCCTGGGTCAGGAAGATCCCCTGGAGAAGGGAATGGCAACCCACTCCAGTATTCTTGCCTGGAGAATTCCACAGACAGAGGAGCCTGGTGGGCTACAGTCCATGGGGTTGCAAAGAGTCGGACACAACTGAGTGACTAACACTTTATAATGGCTATGTATTTATAGTGGCTCTGCTATGTTCCAGCTGTGTGATCTTGGACACAAATCACTTACTTAAGCTATCTGTGCCTTAGTTTCCACATTTGTCCAACAGCAATAATAATAGTACTCCCCCACTAGGCTGCTATGAAGATTAAATAATTCTGTAAATCATGTTTGAGAGTGGATGTCACACAGTGAGCTGGTAAAGAATACGCCTGCAATGCAGGAGACCCTGGTTCAATTCCTGGGTCTGGAGGTTCCCCTGGAGAAGGGATGGACTACTCACTCTAGTATTTTTGGGCTTCCCTGGTGGCTCAGTGGTAAAGAATCCGCCTGCAATGCAGGAGACCCAGGTTCAATCCCTGGGTCAGGAAGATCCTCTGGAGAAGGGAATGGCAACCCACTCCAGTATTCTTGCCTGGGAGAATCCCCATGGACAGAGGAGCCTGGCAGGCTACAGTCCATGGGGTCACAAAGAGTCAGACACGACTGAGCGACTAAGCACAGCACAGCACATCTACTGCTTGTGAGTTTTATAACCTTGAAAAGTTTACTAACACAGTTTCAAGTTCCTTATATGCTGAATGGGGATAATATTTTTGTGAAGACTAAGGGAAATACAACACACAAAGCTCGTAGTACAGCACCTGCTGGGCATATCATTCTTATTGTTGTTCAGTCACTCAGTCATGTCCGACTCTTTGTGACCCCGTGGACTGCAGTGTGCCAGGACTCCTGTGTCCTTCACCATCTCCCATAGCTTGCTCAAACTCATGTCCATTGATTTGGTGATGCCATCCAACCATCTCTTCCTCTGTATATCATCAGTACATGAAATATTAACTATCACTATTATCAGTGGTGAGAGGCATCAAGAGCACAAGCAAATCAACCCCTCCATCATTCTAACAGAGAGTTAACATGTGATATAACTTCTCCTGGGCATTATTTGTTAACAGCAATTTCTGGAGATGTGCATCAGACCTCGTCATTTTTTTTTCAAAACTTTCCAAGGTGATTGGAATATGCAGCCAAGGTTGACGACCCTTGCACTGGACCCTATTTCCCTGACTCCACCCAATCTTATAGAGGTGAGGCAACAGAGACGACCAGCTCAGCTTGTTCCAGAAGGAGCAGAAGCCTGGGGCACATAGAAAAAACGTACACCCTAACAACAAGCCTTTTTGAAATAAATCTTTTTTTTTTTTCTGAGCTCTGAAAGTCACTCCAGTAGAGTCAACAGAACTTGGGAAGGCAGTACAGTCAGAGCAGTGACCTCAAACATACATCTTTAGAATTCTGTGTTTTTATTTTTAATCTGTGTGAAATTTGCCATCTATTACACAGTATAGCTGCATCTGGACACAAAGATGCATTTGCCACATAAGGAAGTAGAGTCGCCTCTCCAAGAAGATGCATCAAGTTTATCCTGTGGAGCGTCATACACGCTGGCATAATGCCATGTATTATCGGTAGGCAGATTTCAAAGATAAACCCCCACCCCAGTGACCCCTGGCCTATTATTATCACATACATTCCTACATTTTGCTGTTCAAGAAACTAAGGCATTGAAACTGAGAGGTGAATGATTGGCACAAGAAGAAAGTGTTAGCAAGTAGCAGAGGCAAGATTCTGACTCAAACAGTCTAGATTCAAAGCTCACATGTGCATTCAGATAGACTGAGGTTTGTGGCCTAGTCTCAGTTCTGCTGTTCACTCTTTCTCTGAACTTGGATAAGCTGTATGTCTCGATTCGCTGAACCTCAGTCTCCTTATCCATTAAATGGGAACATTTACAGTGCCAAACTCAGAGTTGCTATGAAGATTAAATAACATGTTGGATCTGAAGCATATGGCACAGAACTTGATTGGGTGATCTGTTGCCATTATTAAAGGCCCTCCACTAGTGTTTATGGAGGCTGAGACAAGAGCACAAATGGAGGCCCACATACCAGATGTCTTCATGTTTTAAAAATACAAATCAGAATTTAAAAATAGTAAAATAAAATATGTTCTCTCCTCCTACCTTGAAAAATATAATTCATAACTTTGAAGGTCAGGTTAAAAGTTTGCATTCTCAGATTTCTCAGAGTTCTGCACCAGAATATGCCAGTGTAGAGAGAGGTGGCCCCAGGATCACTGGCCTGCTCCCTTCTTTTCCCACTCCAGGCTCCATTCTACAGAGGAAAGGGCCTTGTATACATGCCTGTAGATATTCCAGCCCCCCAAATCTGAGTTCTGACTATATTAGGGTTGTCTGCTGTCACTGCTAAGTTGCTTCAGTCGTGTCCGACTCTGTGTGACCCCATAGACAGCAGCCCACCAGGCTCCTCCATCCCTGGGATTCTCCAGGCAAGAATACTGGAGTGGGTTGCCGTGTCCTTCCCCTATTAGGGTTGTCAAGATGCAGCAAATAGAAATATAGGGTGTTGTACATTTTATCTGGCAACCCTAAGACTGTACTTCCTTCCACACAGTTTCCTTTAGGTCTAAGGGTGCACACACTGGCGACACTAAGTCCTCTCCCTGTGTGGAGGGGTGGCCAAACGAGGGCCCAAAGGGACTGCCCTGGTGGTTCACAGGCTAAGATTCTGTATTCCCAACGCAAGGGGCCGGGTTCAATCCTGGTCCCTGGTCAGGAAACTAGATCCCACATACCGCAACTAAGAGTTCACATGCTTCACTTAACAACAACAACAACAAAGACTCCCTGTGCCACAACTAAGGACTGGCACAGCCAAATAAATAAACAAAAATAAATATTAAAAAAGCAAGGCCAGAATACATCCCTTTAAGAGCATGGGGCCCAGGACAGTAGCACACTTTGCCCAGGTCTAAGATTGGACAGGCCTTAAGTAATTAAACAAGCATTCTTTCTGGATCACCTTTCTAACCTCCACTGCTTCATCTTCTGTACTGCTCTCACACCAGTTTCCACAAATGGCTTCTAACTCTCCAGTTCCCTGGTTCCTCTGCTCCTGATTTATGTCTGGCTCAGAAACCCTGACAAAACGCCTTGTCAATAGGGTTATAGTCATTTGTGTAATCTACAGCTCAAATCCTCTGTTCACCCCTATTCCCACTCATGATCCCTTACTCTCTGAATTATTGCCAAAGATTTCTGGATAATAGTGAGGGGAGGGAAAAAATTACACATGTGTTTTTGTGTGCATCCAAGAAATAAAGGCATGAATAGCAGTCCAGATAAAGTCCAAAAACAAAATAATGGAGCAGGCAAAGGCAGCCAAGCCATCATGAAGTGCATCACATTAAGAAATGGGATTAATTTTGTTCAACAATCATCATGTAAAGGCATATTCATCAAACACTGACTAAATGTAATAAAGCAAGGCACAAATAGAATGGGCAACATTTCTCCCCAGTTTCTTAAAGTGTTATATTTATAACCTATCCATCTCTATAGAAAAGACTAACGCTGAGGGAGGCCACAAGCCACATTTCCATATTCACAGCAAACCCAGAGATAAAGAAAAGTCAAGTCAAGGACGTGGATCCTGGCACTGAAATTACATCCATCTCTCAGGAAGACGACATATAAGCCAGTCAGACAGACAGAGTTGGTCAAAATGTGTCTCAACAAGGTTGATAGAGGATTGACATCTGAGCACAGCTCTCAAAGACAGAAATAATTTCCCAGGAAGACAGAAAATGACTTAGGGGTTTAGGGTGATAGCAACCTCAGGAGGCACAGTGAAATATATATGCCGAACATGTGAATGCCAACTAAGGCTGTTTAAGAAATATGAATAAAACAGTGTTTTATGCTTTATTAGGCACCTACATGCTAGGTACTATGCTAAGTGTTTTTATGTCTATTACCTTGTTTAATCCTCATAATAGTCCAGCAGTTCCTCTTCTTCTTCCCATTTTATAGAAGAAATGGGGGTCCAGAGAGGTTAAATACCTTACTGAATATAACACAGTAAGACATAGAGTTGCTATTTTAACCCAGATACGCCAACCATTTGTCAGATCACTCCTAATTTGAGACCCACACTCCTACAGAGAAACTGATAACATGTCCAGAGGAAGATGACCAAGGCTGGGAGGGGACTCTGAACCAGGCCATGTGTGAAAAAGTTCCAAAAACTAAAGGTATTCATCAGAGAATAAAATTTAGGTGGCCATAAGATTCATGAATTCAGGATTTATGTCTTTTAATCACCCATATATCCCCAATTTCTACCACAACACCTATTAATATATTAGGCTTTCAATAAATATTTGTTGAATAAATAGATGAATGAATTAATGGAGGAAAGGATGAATAAATGACTTCAGTGCTACCTTAAGATGTTTATAAAGGCTAATCATGTGGAAGAGACATGATTCGAATAATCTATTTGACTCTAGGGTCAGAAGCTGTAGGTATCAGATAGTAATTAAAAATAATAAAGATTTTTCTAAGGATTGATATAGTCCAGCAGGAGAATGGGGTTATCTTGAGAAGTTACAAATGTCTTGCCAGAGGAACTATCTTCTTTTCTTGATAATCAACAGATAAGACAGTTTTGTGTTTTTTGTTTTCCTTGTACAGACAAAGAGTAGAAGAACAGAAAGAATTGCTGACTTACTAGAGGTCATCAGGTTGATCATTTGGACTTAGGGCATCGTCCTTACCTTTTGAATTTAAATTACAACTTTGACCTTAAATGCTGAAATCCAAGTGTGTGTGTGTGTGTGTGTGTGTGTGTGTCTGTGTGTGTCTGTGTATGTAAAATGGTAGTTTGCTTGAGTTTCATAATGTGATTTGAATTTTCCTACTCCAACTCTATCTTTAAGCCTATCTAACTAGTCCATAGAATTGCTAACCAATACATATGAGAGACCAAAAAATCAATTTTTTTTCATTTATTTTTATTAGTTGGAGGCTAATTACTTTACAGTATTGTAGTGGTTTTTGTCATACATTGACATGAATCAGCCATGGATTTACATGTATTCCCCATCCCAATCCCCCCTCCCACCTCCCTCTTTTATTTGACAAAGTTTGTTCACTCTAGTCAGTTGCTTAGAAGCCAGTCTTCATGATCTATTGACCACCACCTCATTCACATCAGCTTGGTTTACCACAGTGGAGAAATGTGGATTGGACAAGAATTCTAACAGTTAAAACATAGAAAATGCTGTGGGCCTATCATTGGACAGATACATTTGATCCTTAATATTCATGAATTCCATATTTGCAAAATTGCTTCTCCTTAAAATTTATTTGTGACTCCTAGATCAACATTTATGGTGATTTCACAGTAACTCATAGGCATGCACATGTGCGGAGTAGAGAAAATTTTTCATTTTCCCAATGTGCACATTCCCAGTTGAGACAGAACAAGGGAATACGCTCCTTTTTTCTTTAGCTCTCATACTAGAAACAAGTGTCCTTTTCACAGTTTATTTACAGACACATTTTTGTATTTTTTTCTTGGTGATTTCACTATTTAAAATGGCTCCCAAGGCCAGTACTGTAACGCTGTCTGGTGTTTAAGTGCAAGAGGCTGTGATGAGCCTTACGGAGAAAATGTGTGTGTTAGATACGCTTCACTCAGGCGTGAGTTATATGTAGTGCCGTTGGCTATGAGTTCAATATTAATGAATCAACAATATGTATTGCATAAGGTGTCATTAAACAGAAACACATATAAAACAAGGTTATGTATTGATCAACTGACAAATCAGTTCACAGGAACCTAACCTAACCTAATTCAGTGTTTGTGGCAATTTATAGAGCATTATGACCATGAATAACAGGAATCAACTGTAAATTCTTTGAGACTCTCCTATTCCTATCTGAGCTAAAAGGGGTCTAAGCTCAACATCTCCCATGCCAGGTACACATCTACACGCACATGGGCTACAGCATGGCAGACAAGGAACAGAGGCCCCTAAACGGAGACTCCAAGGTCTGAAACTCAGCCTCCTCAAGACACAGTATCTACAACTGTGCAACAGGGAGACCAGCAAATCTAAGCCCTTGCTTGGGCTTTTCAATCCCAACCAAATTGCCACCAATCTTCCCAAGGATGCCTGTGGCCTAGTTAGACATACTTTCTTCTTCCTGCTCAGGTCTTCTAATGGAGAGTCAGCTTCTTAGTTAAAACCAAAACTTCTCAAAGATTTCTACTTTTGTTGAGAAGTAAGGCATTCTGAGAAAGGGCTCTGCAGTGGGAGGCAAGGTACAAAAGCAGACTAGAGGATTTGTCCCAGTGCTCAACTTGACAGAGGACATCGTGCTACTGCAGGCCGGCTCATCTGTGCCAAGCGTGCTATTCCCCAAAGGCTGAATGGGCTCTGAGAGAGGTCACACACTGGGTCTGAGGCACCTCCCTCCCCAACAGAGAAACTGGACAGACCTCGGGGCTGTAGAAGTGCTCCCTACTGCTAATGTCAGTGAAATAACCTCGCGTCCATGAGGAAAGAATTCCCACCTCCACAGCTGGGAAACACAAGTCCAGCCTACCAGGCTAGATGTCCAACTAAGAGCAATTAGTCACCGAGCTGCAGAAAGCTTCAGATCACGGTACTTGCCACAAACACATGCCGCCCACTCCCAGGAGAAATTTCTAAAGAAGCGGGGTTTTTTTTTTTTTTTCTTTTCTTTTTGAGCAAAGAGCACTTGACAAAAAGTACTAAAATACTCAGAATAAAATCTCAAGCCGAGCTGTCAAAAGCATCAGGATAAAGCAGTGCAAATACATGCAAGCATTTGTGGTGCTTCTTCAAGCCAGACCACACTGCCACCTACTGAACGAGAACGCCCTTTCCCTTGGCTGTGTCTATCCTGAATGCTTCCTGAGAATTCATTCTGGGGAAATGTGGCCATTTGTTTCCCCCTTCTCAGGGCAGTTTGGTGACAGGACAGGCAGCCCCCTCTATGAGCCAGCAGCATCTTCTCTGGCGCCTACCTACCAGAGGAAACTTCAAGTAATTGACTGGCAAGCTGGCACTGGTAGGCACTGACTCATTTGTTCCATAACAGAAGCTGGGGGAGGCAGAGTCCACATGAATGTGAAGAGAGGCATACCACACCGAAAACAACTGAATCACAAGGCAACCACAGGGAAGAAACTGCTGACAAGTGCTTGAAACAAGGCACCCATAACCGTGAATCACACAACATAACAGCTGGGTACCAAATGATTTGTAAATCTAGAAGATTCAGAAATAACTTTGCAGTGACAATCCACATGAGATCCAATTCCAAGCCCAGATCGCCTGGACTGAGGCCACTGAGAATAGCAATGGGCTTCGGATTAATTGCTTCCCAAACTGTTAGTTGCCATCTCTGCATTCAGTTAGTGCCCTAGTTTCAAACCTGAAATCCCAAATTACAGGGGGAAAGAGTTCAGGGGGAAACTAGATATCCAGGATGAAAGATTGATGGTGCCACTTGCCAGGTAAGTCTGTTCAGTTCAGTTCAGTCACTCAGTCGTGTCCAACTCTTTGCAACCCCATGGACTGCAGCACACCAGGCCTCCCTGTCCATCACCAACTCCCGGAGTCCACCCAAACCCATGTCCATTGAGTCGGTGATGCCATCCAACCATACTCATCCTCTGTCGTCCCCTTCTCCTCCTGCCCCCAATCCCTCCCAGCATCAGGGTCTTTTCAAATGAGTCAGCTCTTCACATCAGGTGGCCAAAGTATTGGAGTTTCAGCTTCAGCATCAGTCCTTCCAATGAACACCCAGGACTGATCTCCTTTAGGATGGACTGGTTGGATCTCCTTGCAGTCCAAGGGACTCTCAAGAGTCTTCTCCAACACCACAGTTCAAAAGCATCAATTCTTCAGCGCTCAGCTTTCTTTATAGTCCAACTCTCACATCCATACATGACTACTAGAAAAACCATAGCCTTGACTAGACGGACATTTGTTGGCAAAGTAATGTCTCTGCTTTTTAATATGCTGTCTAGGTTGGTCATAACTTTCCTTCCAAGGAGTAAGTGTCTTTTAATTTCATGGCTGCAATCACCATCTGCAGTGATTTTGGAGCCAAAAAAAATAAAGTCAGCCACTGTTTCCACTGTTTCCCCATCTATTTGCCATGAAGTGATGGGACTGGATGCCATGATCTTAGTTTTCTGAATGTTGAGCTTTAAGCCAACTTTTTCACTCTCCTCTTTCACTTTTCATCAAGAGGCTCTTTAGTTCCTCTTCACTTTCTGCCATAAGGGTGGTGTCATCTGCATATCTGAGGTTATTGATATTTCTCCTGGCAATCTTGATTCCAGCTTGTGCTTCATCCAGCCCAGTGTTTCTCATGATGTACTCTGCATATAAGTTAAATAAGCAGGGTGACAATATACAGCCTTGACGTACTCCTTTTCCTATTTGGAACCAGTCTGTTGTTCCATGTCCAGTTCTAACTGTTGCTTCCTGACCTGCATAAAGTCTGTTATAAGTAGGTAAAGGTGGTTTCTCTTCTCAAGACAGACATAAGAGGCAAAGGGAATATAAAAGGAAAGGAGAAAAAATGAAGTGAACAACAGTGACAATACCTTTCTACTGAATGCATCTTATATATCTGATACTTCTCTAGGCATTTTAATATGCCACTATGTCTAATCCTTTCAACAATATTAGACTAGTTTTATGGAAGAGGAAATATATTGCAAACAGTAAAACTACTTGCCGAAGATTATATAGATAATGAGATACAGAATCTGGATTGAAATTAGTTATTAGAAAATAAGGAAGAAGAGGAAAGATACTACTTGGTTAGAGCTGCTGCCTGTTGCAAGATGAGCAAGAAGTTATTTTCCATACCACAGTTAGTCCGAGAGGGGCGACCACTTGATATATTGTCATGGCTAGGCAAGATAAAACCACTCCTGTGAGAAGCCACTTTCTTCTACTCCTCCTCTAACTGAATTGTTCCCATGATCAGAGAGATAGTAATAGTTTGAACTCTTGAGACTCTGTGCTTAAGGAGAGAGGTTGAGACTTTATTCCACAGAGAAGGATAATTCACAAGCCGCCAACAGCCAGCAAATTAACCTGTGGCTTACCTTTAACTGGTCACCCCCAAACATTAGAGCTCTGTAGTGAAAACTCAGAAAACTTCTAAAAGCTTTAATCAACATTCTGTCAACACTTTGGGTAATGGATAAATGAAGTTGAAATGGATAGCAAGCACCATACACTAGGAAGAGGCAGCTTCTCTCAAACCCTCCCTAGCCTAAAGAAGCAGTTAAGCATTTGGATTATATCCAAATATATACCAACGTAGGATGTGCTACAGCTATAGAGAAACTCAGATATCCTCTAGTCGAAAACTCTCAAAGGCCCCGATGCTGGGAAAGATTGAATGCAAAAAGAGAAAGGGCAGCACAGGATGAGATAGTTAGATAGCATCACCAACTCAGTGGACATGAATTTGAGCAAATTTAGGGAGACAGGGAAAGGACAGGGAAATCTGGCATGCTGCAGTTCATGGGGCTGCAAAGAGTCAGATGTGACTTAGTGACTGAACAACAACAAAAACTCTTATTTGACAAACAGAGGGACTAACTAGGACATAAAAATAGAAATTCCTCATCCAGCTTCTATCTTCATTCAAGAGACTCAAAGCCCAGCTGTATATTGTAGCATGTTCTGGAAAATGTAAACAAAGTAGAAGATATAGTCTTTGCCCTCCAAGAGTTTCTGATTGAGCTCTAGCTCTAGATCTTTTTAAAAGGATCCTTGAAAAACATCACAGTATTTTGTGGATCTGATCATGATATCAATTATCCTTTTAGTATTCATTGATTATGGAAAATTAATAATGACCAAAAGCTGCTATGAATTGAGTTGTGTTCTTAAATTCATTTATATTTAAATAAAGCCTGCACATGCTTCTGAAAAATTATATGTATGCATTTTTGAGAAATCATTTATTTAAACTTCAGCATAGTTTTTGGTAAGCACACTTCTATAATACCTCATAACTGGAGGCCACAGACAGGAACTACTGCTGTAGAGGAAAGCCTGAAGACACTGCAGCCAAATCCAAATTTATACTCTGGCAGAATTGGAGGTGACCTACAATGCGGGAGACCTGGGTTCATATCCCTGGGTTGGGAAGATCCCCTGGAAAAGGGAAAGGCTACCCACTCCAGTATTCTGGCCTGGAGAATTCCATGGACTGTATAGTCCATGGGGTGGCAAAGAGTCAGACACGACTGAGTGACTTTCACTTTTACTACAATGTTTTACTGGATTCCAGGAATATTTACCTGCCACCAAATATTCCCTTCCCCACTCATTGAGATCTTTTATTTCCCTCTGCCATACTCTACACCCTCAACTTTCTTAAATTCAAACAACCAAAGCAGACACGGTTTCACAAGCAATCACAACTCAAATGCAACACTTTCAGAAAGATGGACAATCACATAAAACTTTTACATAGGTTCCTTATACCTATCTAGCTGAGTCTGAATAAAAGACATTATGGGAGGTCGATGACTGACAAGTTACTTCTATCTAGGAAGACCTAAAAGGAGTCTGGGCAGAGTATATCAGCAGTTGGGTAGGGGTGAGGACTTAGACCTTCAGAGAAGAATATGGAGATACTAGATGCAGGAGAATGGTGGGAGGTAAGAGGAAAAGAGTATCAAAGGCAAATTTTACTAAACTTGAAATGTTCCCTTGAATCATCTCATGCTACAGAGTATTACATGAGTACATCATGGAGTCCTAAGTGTTATGGTACACACAATAACTGGCAGAACAGTTAAGAAAAGAAACAAGATCTCTTTGTATGTTGGACTATTTTGAGAAGTCTTCATGGAGAAGTATGGTATGACCTGGATCTTAAAGTAGAGGCAGGATATGAAAATGTAAGGAAAGGGTATCCCAGGTCTAGAGGACATCATTAAGCAGAAGTGAGCACTAGGGAAAAACTGGGAAACAAGGATGAAGTCAGCCTGGATGGAGCAACAGGTAGATATTGAGAGTCATAAGAAATAAGATTGGAGGAAAATGGTGGTATAAGATCATGGAAGGCCTTAGAATCAGACAAAGAAATTTACTCTTACTGTAAACAGTGGGAATCTCCACGAATTTGTGACTAGATGAGTGGCATAGTGAAAAGGGTACAATAATCCAGCAGAGATATTTATGATATTACTGATGCATGGCCTTCAAAGTTAAAACCTTAGTGTTTTTTCAACTCATTACCTGTGAGGCCAGACACAAGTTCTGTAAGCCCTCTGAGCCACAGATATTTTAATCTCTAAAATGTGAATAGTATTATATACTTCATCTGGTTGTTGTGAGAATCAAATGAGAATCTTCATAAAGTACATGATTACAATACCTAGCATATACTAGATAACTAATAAATAGTAGATATTTATACTAATAAATCATTATTATCATTATTACCAATAATACTAGGGCAAGTAATTAGGAGTCTGTGGCAGTAATCTAGAAGTAATCTATGTTTAGGCCTAGAGAGAGGCCACAGAGAAGAGGGATTGACTCTCAAAGACATTCCAAGAAGAGATTCAATAGGATTTGGGAATAGACTGCACATGAAGGCTGGAGAAGGATGGTGTGAGAAAGAAGAGCCTAAGACCTAGGAGACTTGGATGATGCAAAAAGACACAAACAGCAAAAATGGAGAAGGAAATTAGAAAGAGTAGGAAGACTGGGTGATAGAAAAGATAATACATTTCTTTTACAAAATATTGATTTTTCAGGTAGAAAAGATAATACATTTCTCTTATAAAATATTTTTCTATTTTGTATAAAAATTTGAAATTTTTTTGTATTTTATATAAAGAAGATTTTTAGGCAATTAAAATATGCCCAAGTGACAGTCCACCCATTTTGACAACACTGTACTAAGGTCCGCAGTACAGGACTGGAAAGGTAGATCTGGGAAGTAACTACAAGGAAATCATAGTTGAAGCCAGGCATAAATAAATTTGTCAAGAGTATGAATATATCAGGAGAACAGAGGATGAATAACAGAGCCAGGAGGAACAACCATAATGATGGAATAAGATAAGGAAAGCATTGAAAGTGTTTAAGAAGTGAGGAGAGATAATAAGCAGGACCTCTCTTTAAGAACAGTTACACAAGAGTGCAACAAAAAGGATTCAAATTAATCACAAAAGAGCATGCCCAAGCTAAGACTGGAAGGGTCTTAAAAAAAGATATGCATATCCGCCTGGAATAATTTATGGTTCGCTGGTAATTTAAAATTGAATTTTCACTTAATACATTCATTTATTCAAAAAGCATCTACAGGGGTTCTACAAAGGATGACAATAAGTGCTTTAGGAGCTACAATAAAATATACAAAGTTTGTCCTCAAGGAGGAGGGTAAAAGATATATTAACACATGTATTTACAAACATTTAAATCATAATATCAGAGTAAATTAGCAATTTGAGACAATTCATGTGCAGAGTAATATGTAATTTTCAGATAACTACTAAGAGTTCAGAAAAGAAAAAAATTTTATTTGGTCTAGAGTGATCAAGGAAGGCTTCCCAGAGGATATAAACCATAACTGGGATTTTTAACCATGGGTTAGTAAGTAACAAAGTAACTGGAACAAGTTCTGATACTTTAAACTATTAATCTTTACCATGAAGACTATTTGGCTAAAGGGGTTTGTTCTGGATATTGATCACCATAGAGTCTATAAAATGAAAACCTTTCCAAGCTGATATTCCTAGAACTCTCTCAGTATGGTCAGTATCAAATTTGTTTTCCCTTCTCAACTTCACCTCATAGGGATCTTCCTGGGCATTTTAGTAATTTCAATTAAAATCTTACAATATTTTATGACTGCAACACCCAAACAGCTAGAAAATATACTAGGAAGAAAAACCTTATAAACAGAAGAAGGGCCTGGCCTTAATCGACATATTTTCTGAGTTTCATGATTTTATACACAAGGCAAAGATAGAAATCCTTAAATGCCAAAGATGATCAGGGAACTAGAGGAGCCTTGCATTCAGGGAATGGAAACACACATTGCAAAAAATTGAACAGTAATATGATTCTTTTTAATCTTGATCCTCCAGGAGAATTGAGAGAGGAGAAGAGGAGCAAAAATAAACAGTCCGGGTTCATTTAGCCTCAAGGAATACTGGCTGTGAAGGGCACAGGGATGGAGAAAGGGGAGAAACAGGACTTTGCTTTCCTGGTAAAGTCTGATATTAAGATGCAGGAAATGGTTTTTAAATTATACATGTGTCTCATTCTACAGCACACAGCACTGCTGAGTATCTGAAGTACAAAAGAAAAGTGGCCATGTCCCGAAGAAAGCATTACCCTTTGAGAAGAATATTAGGTTGTTATCCTTTTGCATTTCCCAAAGACAACCCACTGAAATTTCCCAGAGCAATAATAAAAGGACTGCTTTGCAGAAAAAGGAACAGCAGGAAAGTGCAGACTGACAGGAAGGTCTCTCTTTAAGGAAACCTGGTATGTGATTCATTTTGCCCTTTGCAAAAGAGATTATCTGAGTCAATTATCAGATTTACAAAATCATTCTTTGCTGCAAATAAAATAATAATAATAATATGGATATTAAGAAATTTCTAAAAAGCAGTAAACCAAATGTTCCATGGCAATTACCCCCTGGAATCCACTTGGGCAATTATACAAAGTAAAATCTGGAGGTGAAGACAAGAAAGGGCAATGATACAAAGTAAAATCTGGAGGTGAAGACAAGAAGTGCTGATGATAGGTTTCGATTTTTGGTAAAAATCAGTGGAACTGTATGGTAAGTGAGGAAGGTCATTCCTTAGGCAAACCAGCAGGGCTCCAGTTTGGAAGGAAGCCACACTAGCGGTAAAGTCACAAGGAAAGGTGATGCCAAAAACAAAATGAAGGAAAAGGTGGAGCCAGGGCCAGACTGGTGACGGGCATCAGCAGAGTCAATGTGACACACAGTTTCCTAAGTATTCTCATGAAGCCCTCATTCCCACTGTCCCTTCTTGTCACATATTGCGACTTCCAAAAACCCAAAAATATGGTAAGCGGTATGGTAAGGAAATCTCTCTTCTTTTTAATGCTGGTCTTGAAGAGCCAATGTCCTAGTCTTTACCTGTAAAATTAGATCAGTGATGGGATTTTCAAGACAGGTAATAAGGGCCTAGAGCATTAAGGCTAAATCAGAACAATACAAAGTTCTCTCAACATGGCCAGGGACTGGTTGTTTCCAGGGAGCGCTGGGAGGCTCTGCAGTCCCAGATTATATGTCTCTGTCTCTAAATCAGCCAATTAGTGAATTGGAGTTTCTTTTCCCCAAAGTCTCTTTCTATATCCAGACTATTATAGTCTTTTACACTCCCTTGTGAAAGGTTAGAAAGGCTTTAATATTTGAGACTTTGCTTCTGCTGCAGTTAAAACACTTTACAGCTACCTGCCTGTCAATACCTGAGCCTCCAAACAAGAGTTTTAGGGTAGGTCAATTCCTTTATCCACAGAACAAGCAAGTTTAGAAGAAGCATCTACTACGTTCACAGTACTGTGAAGGGATACAAAGGAAACTAGAAACAGAAAAAGAATGGGAACAAGAATCATAATGTAGTGTATTTTAATTCAGTTAAAAATCTCTTCTCATCTGAATCTGACCACCAAAGTCTTTCCATCCTGCGAGGTCACTGGGCTCATACACATGGCCTGAAAGGTCCCCAATATCCATTCTAACAATGGATATAAGTGCAAATGATACAATTAGACTACAGATTCTCAACCTGGGGTGGAGGTGGAGATGAAAGAGTGCTACAGAGACAGGGAGCAGTGAGGAAGCTCACCATGCGACATACAATCTTTGGGGAAAGAGTTATGTGGATAATTTTTAAAAAGAAATTCTAAAATGGGCATTTCTTAGATGTGTTTTTAGTCATGCCATTTTGATATTTAAAATATTAATGGTGTGACACTTTTACATTTGTCAAGAGGGGCATGAATTAGAAAATAGAAATTTCCTTAGAAAAGAGACCATGCTTAATTCTACCTTTTATCTGCAGCACCTACAACTGAGCCTGGCATACATGAGGTGTTCAGCAAGGCTGTCAGCTGAGTGCACGGATCGATATGAATGAATGATAGGAAACTTGAAGTATTAACAAAAAGAGTCACATGAACAAACTAGAATCCTGTTTTCTTACCAGTACTAAGACATGGCATTTTTCACTAATACCACTAAGAAGAAACATGGAAGGGCTAAAGATTACTAAATCCTGCCATGAAAATAACAAGTGGCATCACTGAAACCAGAGAAAGACTTCAGAAAGAATGCGTGTGTTGACTTTATCAGGGAATTTAACTCTATAAATCAAATCTCAAAGGGAAAGTAACGACTCAGATACCAGAAAGACTGCCCACAGAAAAACTGACAAATGACTCCAATCTCCTCTCTTGCAGAACAGAGGCCTCAAAACAGGGTGAGCACTTTTGTTAAACTTGTCAAAATGTTTAGATTTTCCATCTTTGGGGCATGTAGTAGGATTGCACTTCCTGGCCTCCATATGCTTTTCAGTGGTTCTACATGACTAGCTCTGGTCAATGGGTTGTTACTGAAAGTGATATATGCTGATTATGAAGCAGAAAATTCTGCTTGTAAGAATATTCAAAGGCCTCTTTTCCCCCTCTGCTACATACTAGCAATGTTCCCTATAGTGTTTCTCCATCAGCCTGAGTCAGAGTGATCGCAATGGAAACGCAGAGCAGAGTCCAGCCCCCAAAGACCAGAGATGGATGCACAGCTCGAACAGATAGGAAATTAACCTTTTATGTTTGAAGCCACTGAGATTTCATTGGTTTTTTGTTCCTACAGCATAATCTATCCTATCCAAATACAACTTGGTTTACTATAATCAACACAGTTTATATCCCTTAAATTGCTCTGACCCATTCTTCAAAGCTTAGAATCTAATTGCTGCTAGCAATTAACATTCCACCAAGAACGAAATAATACAGAGAAAAGCAATCTTGTATTTAATCACTGGAACTATGAACAGAGAAAAAGAACATGCAAAAAGGGAAATATATGCCAGCAAATACAGTAATTCTAACATTAAAAAAATTAACAGATAAATTTTCAGGCAATTTCAGGTGGCATGAACAGACTCTCACCATCCTTCCCTGTAATAGAAATTCATTAAATACAAAAGGAAATGTCTTGAGAAACTAAAATAGCAGACCACATTCAAGATGGCCCACTGAAAATAGACTGTTCTTGAGACAGTGATGGGAATTCCTTAGAGGGAAAGCGAAAGAGAAAGGGAATTCAATAAAGACACCGTGCATACAAGAGTCCTTCTAAAGCTAACATAATAATCTTCATCTGTATGGCATTTTATATTACATGAAGCTCTTTCATGTGTATCTCCTCATTTGAGCTTCACAGCTACCTTATGAAACAGACAAGGCAGGGAACAGTACCTACAATAAAATGATGAAAAATAATAAGCCCAGATAAGTTGTGAATTGTCTAAGATCAATAGAGCTAACACACGACAAAGGTGGGATAAGAACCTATACTTCCTAACCCCTACTTGGTGCTTTTCAGATGATTATCACATGTACTTCTAACGAAACACATGAGCACACTCACTGAATAGAGCTAAAATCATATTGTTAGCTTCCTGAAATCACTTGTGATCTAAGCATAAGCTTTATTTGCTTACCAACCATCTGAGCAATAGGTGTAATAGACAACTTTACATTCTGTTTGAAGATGAGACGCTTGCAACTAAGACACTGTATGCTATGCATTAAACATGCCATCCTGTTAATTCATTTCTCAGCTGATGATGGTTCTGGATGTAAATTAGCACTGTGCTTTTTCAGACCCAACAGATGTTTCTGAGTGTTTATTTCTATGATTTTTTTTCTCCTTGAGATATTACATGCAGTCATCAGGCATTGCATGTACGAACAGACGACTCTCCTTACAGCAGGAGACTAGAACCTAGAGTCTACCAAGCAGGGCTAAGATTCAGGGATGTAATTTTCCTTTTTACATCTATTCTTACATCTGTTCTGCATCTTATACCTATTCTAAGTGAAATGTCTTATCCCACTACAGCAATCTCTAAACTAGAAATATGAAATACATATGGACGGGTTTTTCTTCCTCTACCAGAAGTCATGCAATACACCTGGGAAGTTCTCTTTTCTTAAGAATCAATAAAAGCCTTTAACTAAATTTATGTAATCAGTTTCTGTAGCAATCACTATGGTAGTCCCTAAGATAGTCCTGACATGGAAGAAGCATTGCTGACTTTGTCAGTCATTAGGTACTCAAAAATCAATCATATAGCAGGAAAAGAATCCACACATACAGCACTCAGATGCATAAAGAAAGTGTAGTTTATTCATTGATTCTATAACTGATCTGATAAACCCTCACCCACTTGAGAGAAGATAAAAAAGAAAGAAGAGAAAAACTTCTCTAGCTCAATTTGTTCATTTAAGCCTAATCGAATAATTTAAACTCTTTACGTTACAGTCTCTATATAAATTCAGTTTCTAAAATGTGCCTTCACAGAAATGCAAATCAAAACCACATTGAGGTACCATTACACGCCAGTCAGAATGGCTGCTATCCCAAAGTCTACGAGCAATAAATGCTGGAGAGGGTGTGGAGAAAAGGGAACCCTCTTACACTGTTGGTGGGAAGGCAAACTAGTACAGCCGCTATGGAGAACAGTGTGGAGATTCCTTAAAAAACTGGAATTAGAACTGCCATATGACCCAGCAATCCCACTTCTGGGCATACACACCAAGGAAACCAGATCTGAAAGAGACACGTGCACCCCAGTGTTCATCGCAGCACTGTTTATAATAGCCAGGACATGGAAGCAACCCAGATGCCCATCAGCAGACGAATGGATGAGGAAGCTGTGGTACATATACACCATGGAATATTACTCAGCTGTTAAAAAGAATTCATTGGAAGCATTCTAATGAGATGGATGAAACTGGAGCCCATTATACCGAGTGAAGTAAGCCAAAAAGATAAAGACCATTACAGTATGCTAACGCATATATATGGAATTTAGAAAGATGGTAACGATAACCCTATATGCAAAATAGAAAAAGAGACACAGATGTACAGAACAGAATTTTGGACTCTGTGGGAGAAGGCGAGGGTGGGATGTTTCAAGAGAACAGCATCGAAACATGTATATTATCTAGGGTGAAACAGATCACCAGCCCAGGCTGGATGCATGAGACAAGTGCTCGGGCCTGGTGCACTGGGAAGACCCAGAGGAATCGGGTGGAGAGGGAGGTGGGAGGGGGGATCAGGATGGGGAATACATGTAAATCCATGGCTGATTCATGTCAATGTATGACAAAAACCACTACAATATTGTAAAGTAATTAGCCTCCAACTAATAAAAATAAATGGGAAAAAAATTAAAATAAATAAAATGTGCCTTCCATCTCCCAGCACATCCCCAAGATGACACTTGAGCACTGTGAAAGGGCTTTCATGAATATAAGAAGATATTAAAATGGGGCCCTTTCAGTCTATTTAATCTGAAACCTCAAAAGATTAAGAATAAAAAAAAATTACTCACAAGTATACTTCCACTCCGAAGTCAGGCTCTTGAACTACTAATGCAAGAATTTTGAAGGTGAAGTCCAACAAACCTTAAAGGAGGTTTCACGACCCTTAGTGCAATATCCACCTCTGGCAGAAGTGAGCTGAGGTTGAGGAGGGATTGGAAAATGAAAACGGCTCCTTTCAGAAGTAGTTGAAGCTCATACAATTCAAAATAAAAAATTTTTTGATTAAAAAACGGGCAGAAGAACTGAATATAGACATTTTTCCAAAGACAAAAGACAGGTGGCCTACAGATACATGAAAAGATGCTCAACATCACTAATTATTAGAGAAATGCAAATCAAAGCCACAATGAGATATCACCTCACACCTGTCAGAATGGCTATCACTGAAAAGATCACAAAGAACTAATGTTGGCCGAGATGTGAAAAAAAGAGAATCCTTGAACACTGTTGGTAGGAAGGCAAATAGGTGCAGCCAGGGTGGAGAATAGTGTGAAGTTTTCTCAAAAAAATTAAAAATAGAATTAAGATACGATCAAGCAATTTCACTCCTGCATATATATACAAAAAAAAACCCCACAAAATCATGAATTTGAAATGATACATGCACCCCTATATTTGTAGCAGCGTTATTTACAATAGCCAAGATATGGAAGCAACCTAAGTGTCCATCAACAGATGAATGGATAAATAATGGATAAATAAGATGTGGGGTACGTGTGTGCACACACACACAATGAAATACTACTCAGCCATGAAAAGAATGAAATTTTGCCATTTGAAGCAATGTGGATGGACTTGGAGGTACAATATTAGAGAAAGACAAATACTATATGACATCAGTTGTGTGTGTCTGTGTGTGTGTGCATATGTGCACATGTGCTAAGACACTTCAGTTGTGTCTGACTCTCTGTAACCCCATGGAGTGTAGCCCACTAGGCTCCTCTGTCCATGGGATTCTCCAGGCAAGAATAGTGAAGTGGGTTGCCATTTCCTTCTCCAGGAGATCTTCCCGACCCAGGGATCGAATTAGTGTCTCTTACATCTCCTGTATCAGAAGGCTGGTTCTTTACCACTAGTGATACCTGGGGAGCCTCATATCATTTATATGCATAATCTAAAATATACAACAAACTAGTGAATATAACAAAAAAGAAGTAGACTCACAGATACAAAGAATGAACAAGAGATTACCAGTGGGGACAAATGAGAGGGGCAATATAGGGATAGGAGACTAAAAGGTACAAACTACTTGTATAAAACAAAGTAAAAGGATATACTATACAACATGGAGAATATAGTCAATATTTTACAATAACTATAAATGAAGTATAACCTTTCAGTTTAGCTCAGTTGCTCAGTTGTGTCTGACTCTTTGCGACCTCATGGACTGCAGCATGCCAGGCTTCCTTGTCCATCACCACCTCCCAAAGCCTGCTCAAACTCATGTCGGCTGAGTCAGTGAATCACTATATAATACACCTGGAACTTACAGAATATTGCACAGCAACTATACTTAAACAAAAAAGAAATAATTGTTGATTTTTAGTAATATTCTTTCTTCTCTCCAAAAGAAAAGGAAGTTGGTGTTTTCCCATTACCTTAATTCAACTGAGAAGGCCCTCAACATTCAGAGGGCTTATTTTTTGTCCCCTGCCATTTAGGGGCCACAGGATACTTGTGTCTATTTGGAAATCTAAAGGGCAGGAGGTTGTGGCTGCCTAGCTGTTCTGAGAGCAAACAGAGGAGAGTACAGTGACAGTGGTCTACACTCCCAGAATTTGTCTACATAAATGACACAGTGGTATCTCTTTTTCACCATGTATTTTTTCCTATTGCTCCTATAACAAATTACCACAAAGTAAGTAGCTTAAAACACCACAAAGTGCAAGTGAGTCATTCAGTCATGTCTGACTCTTTGTGACCCCATGGACTATACAGTCCAAGGAATTCTCCAGGCCAGAATACTGGAGTGGGTAGCTGTTCCCTTCTCCAGGGGATCTTTCCAACCCAGGGGATCAAACCCAGGTCTCCCACATTGCAGGCAGATTCTTTACCAGCTGAGCCACCAGGGAAGCCCAAGAATACTGGAGTGGGTAGCCTATCCCTTCTCCAGCAGATCTTCCCAACCCAGGAATTGAACTGGGGTCTCCTGCATTGCAGGCGGATTCTTTACCAGCTGAGCCACCAGAGAAGCCCTAAAACACAAGTTTCTTACAGTTCTGGTGGTTACAAGTCCAAAATGATTCTTACCGGTGTTAGAAGGACTGGTTCCTTCTGAGGGCTGCAAGGGAAGATCAAGTCCTTATCCTTCTCTGCTTGTAGAGACTGCTGGCATCCCTTGGCTTGTGGCCACAACATTCAAATTTCTACTTCCACTCTTACATTGCCTTCTCTCCCCTCTGATCTGCTTCCCTCTTATAAATACCCTTGTGATTATATCAGACCTTACTATAATATTACTAGAAATAATCCAGGATAATCTCATCTCAAAATCCTTAATCACACCCACAATGCCCCTACTATCATGTGAGATAACATATTCACAATCTCCAGAGATTCAGACATTGATATCTTTGAAAGACCATTATTTACTCTACCATAGACCAGAGCTTTCTTCAATCTTCCATCTCAAGATTGCTTTAACCCTAGAACAATAGGACCTCAGCAGAAAGAGACTGGAGATATATCATCAAAATTAGGAGTGGGTAGGAATGGGAGAGTGTTCTTTAACAGCCACCCAGAAGAGAGACTAACTTTGTTTAAGAATGTGGAGGCAAGAGATCACCAAATAACTAAAGACAACTCAAGAGTAAGGTTTAATACCTGCCGAACAGACACATCAAAGTCAAACCACAATAAGGCCTTTCAGGTTAAGACTTTTATTTCTTATTTCTTACTCTTCTACCCACTGTGACCTAAATAGTTCATAAAATCTGGCTATCACAGTGGGGAAGGGCTAAAAGGAGATACACAATGAAAAGGAGAAAAGAAGGTATGCCCCCTTTTAGCCTACAGTTAAGTCTGAAACAAACCATTCTTGGGGAAGGAAGAAGCTTTAACTTCAAATGAAGTTCAGAATATTAACCATTACATAGGATTTGACATTTTCATTATTGAAGAGAGACAATTCTTGGGGCAAATGGGACCAGGGAACTTTTATTCATCTAGAAGTTTTAGGACCTGCCAAGATTTTATCCAGTGGCAAAGAAAGAACCAAATCACCAAGCAGATTTGAGCAGGCACTGAGGGAGATGGGAAGAAGACAGGCAATTTATAAATTCACTTTATTAAGTTCTACTGTACTGTTACATAAACTTGTAACAGAAGGAAATGGAAGGCAAGCTCACAGTCAGTATCAGATTCATGTAACTGTCCTCCGACTCTGATTCCTTAGGGCTCTGTGGCAATGTGCCCTGTCTGCCTGGCCACTGCTCATCTGTTGGCATTTGCTGCTGAGGCCAGGAGTTGGTGAATTCTAAGTTTTCTTTTAGCATGGTCAGGACCTAATGATCCTTGCTGCTGCTGAGGCTCCACCAAGGCACTCATTAGCACAATGGATACCCAGATGTTTGGCTCAGACTTAACATTAGTTTCTTAGCCAAGGCTAACCATCCCACATCACTCATCTGGAGAACTACTTAACTCCTGTAATTGAACCCCCTCTGGGAAAATCCCCCAGCAGAATCTCAGCTAACTGATTTCCATATACTCCTACCAGTGGAGTCAACAAGAAACTTCTTTCTAGTTTCACCTCCACAAAAGAATAGAAAGCAGCCCAGGGCCAGGATCACCTACATGATTTAGGAGATGGGAATACCAGACCACCTTACCTGCCTCCTGAGAAACCTGTATGCAGGTCAAGAAGCAACAGTTAGAACTGGACATGGAACAATGGACTGGTTCAAAATTGGGAAAGGAGTACGTCAAGGCTGTATATTGTCACCCTGCTTATTTAACTTTATGCAGAGTACATCATGTGAAATGCCGGGCTGGATGAAACACAAGCTGGAATTCAAGATTGTCAGGAGAAATATCAATAACCTCAGATATGCAGATAACACCACCCTTATGGCAGAAAACGAAGAGGAACTAAAGAGCCTCTTGATGAAGGTGAAAGAGGAGAGTGAAAAAGCTGGCTTAAAACTCAACATTCAAAAACTAAGATCATGGCATCTGGTCCCATCACTTCATGGCAAATAGATGGGGAAAAAGTGGAAACAGTGACAGATTTTATTTTCTTGGGCTCCAAAATCACTGTGGACAGTGACTGCAGCCATGAAATTAAAAGACACTTGCTCCTTGGAAGAAAAGCTATGACAAACCTAGACAGCATATTAAAAAGCAGAGATATCACTTTGCCAACAAAAGGTCATATAGTCAAAGCTATGGTTTTTCCAGTAGTCATGTACAGATGTGAGAGTTGACCATAAAGAAGGCTGAGTGCCAAAGAATTGATGCTTTTGAACTGTGGTGTTGGAGAAGACTCTTGAGAGTCCCTTGGACAGCAAGGAGATCAAACCAGTCAATCCTAAAGGAAATCAACCCTGAATATTCATTGGAAGGACTGATGCTGAAGCTGAAGCTCTAGTATTTTGGTAATCGAATGAGAACAGCTGACTCGTTGGAAAAGACCTTGATGATGGGAAAGACTGAGGGCAGGAGGAGAAGGGGGTGACAGAGGATGAAGATGGTTAGATGGCATCACCAACTAATGGACATGAGTTTGAGCAAGCTCTGGGAGACAGTGAAAGACAGGAAAGCCTGGTGTGCTGCAGTCCATGGGGTTGCAAAGAGTCAGACAAGACTGAACCACTGAACAAGTGCAAAATGAAAATTTGTGACATCTTTTTAAAGAATTTCAAGGTGAAGAGAACAGACCATTAAGCCAAGTACAGGGCCCTTCTGAGCACAGGGCCCTCTATGACTTCCCAGGAGCACTAAATTATTTTGGCTAACCAGGCTATGCCACCAGTTTTACACTGGTGTGGTCTTTACCAACCAAGGAAGCAAAAGGCAATGCAACTGCAGGGAAAAGCAAGGAGAAGGCGCGGTTGAAGAAATCAGCTGAATGTTATTAAACTGTTATCCTTATTTACAGAAATCTCAGCTTTAAAGTGTACTTACAGCTTTGGAGTTTGCAAAAGGCTTTTGTATCTATTCTCTCCTTTGTTCTTCATGGCATCCTTGAACAGCAGGTAGGCAGGAGTTTCATTTTACATTTGAGGAATCCAGGGCTAGAGAGGGAAAAGAATTCATTCAAGAATATGCAGTTAAGAAGTTAAGTGAGAATGATGTATACAAGCCCAGTCTAGCATCTCTCCAAATGTTTTCTAAATGACACACCTTTATCTTTGTTAATCACCAGAGTCATAACCAGGAATTATGCTTGGTTTTCCATCTTTCCATGAAATACAGCCCCATTCAACTCACAGAGGATGCACATGCATGGCAGAGTTGCTTTCCTTCTTAGCACTGCTCTTCCTCTTTATGTCTCCATTCCCCACCACCTCCACCACCAACCCCCTGCCCCGCAACACCCACACACACACAGAGTCAGAGATCAAATCAGAGACTTGGTCAGGTACAGTTCAAGTGCCACTCAGCATGGATACTATGAGTCAGAATCGGATATACAAAAAAAACACTAGGGAAACCCCAACCAGATATTCTGATGGTTGGAAGTGGAGTACAGAAACATACTACTGAAGGACTGAGGCCTGAAAATCTCCTATGAGAGGTTTTCTTTTGAGTTTTACAAGTGTCATAGAGTAGTGACATGTTAAGCCATTAAGTCTTTCAGACTTTACTGTGAATATGTTTCTGATTCCTTCCTCAGACCAAGTTTTGTCAGGGTATAGAAAGCAGGTGGGGTCTCCAAAAACAGGCTAAGGAAAGGGACCATCCAGATGGGACAGAAAAAAAATAATCAGAGAAACCAGGTGAACTACTTTATACATTCTCCAGTGCTGCCTGCTGCCTTTCCTTCTCTCATATAGATAGATCTCAAGTGAGAGAAAGACAGATATTTAAGAAACTAACCTCTCTTCTGCTGGGAGAATGTGGTTTATTTAATATGCTTCTTCCTCAAAATTAATTTCCTTCAGCGTAAATTAAAAAGAATGCCTGTAACCTTGATACCCCTAAGTCATTAGGACAATTTTAAGGGCTCTCTGTAGAAGTTTCACTTAGATTTACTCACATTTGTTAAAAAGGATAAAACTCTGAAAAGGAGCCCCACTTCTATGGAGATGGAAAAAAAACATTAACAGAGGCTTACAAAATACAAAGTCAAAATCATACATAAAATGCTCTCCCCAGGACTAAGTTTCTTAGGAGAAACATATACTTGACAAGAAGAACATTCAGATACTTATCAAGTAATAGTTGCAGTTTGCTCAGATGGTTAGAAAATTAAAACAGTATGGGCCAAGAACGTAAACCTTTCAGTTTACAACACAGCATCACTGAATTAACAAAAACCTGACATCATTAGTATTCCAGAAGCTTCAGCAAAAACGTGATATAGAGCTAAGACAGGTGAGAGATTTTTTTTAAAGCTGAAACATTTTGTACATATTTCCCTAGAATAACTGTCAGAGTACAAAGCACGTCAGTGTGGAGTTCTTTGAAAATGATGCCAAAAGGCTCTGTCATTGCTATGTGGCAGCCATGTTTGACTAAATACCACTCTAGCCCCCAGTTTTTTAAAGCAACTACCACCTACACAATTCCTTTCCCCAGAAACAGATACCCTTTCTCCTCTCCTGGCACTAATCTCAAGTGTCTGCAGTATATAGTTCAGGGATAAAAGCAATATAGCTCTGCAGGTGAAGTCAGTAGCTCACCAGAGAGAGGCAACTAGGGACAAGCAGATAAGAGAAGTCAGTGTTCTTATCTGCAGCAGGAAGTCTTGTAAAGGAACAGATTTCAGAAAAGTGCCTGAGCCACACAGTTCCGGCCTTTGAGGCCACACAGCCCAAGAGCACCTACTACAAAAATAGGCACACTCATCCATTCCCATAGTTATAGGCCAAACATCCCCAAAGGAAAACTGACTCATAATTACCAATGAAACTGAAAAAGGCAACTTGAGAGCTAAGAGTTAAGATGTTCCCCTCAGAAGCTGAGGTCAGCAGCAATAAGGGCCTCTTGTGCCCCTACGTCTCCGTCCTCCTCTAGAACGGAATCTGAGGACACAGACTACTAGATGTTATGCATTGCATAGGACCTGAGACCAAATAGGTAATCAACTGATGACTCTAAAGCCCCTTTGCTTTTCATAGTTGCCAGGTTCCCACAAATCCCTTTCACCCAGTGAAAGAGAGAGATATCTACTAGCAGCATAGTTTGGAGGTAACTTCAGAGTACTTGCCATTATATTTTCATCTTTGCCTCTGTGAAAAGAAGAAAAGGTGCTAAAAGGCTATGGAGGGGACTGTGCTTGGATCCTCTTCCTCTGAGAGCTCCCTGTAACGGTGGCAGGATCTTGGAGGAACACACGTGGTGGTGTTTGCAGAGGCTACATCAATGGCCCAAGGACACGAAGACTCGGCAAAACTCCATGGAAGCCACAGCAGAACTTCCCTTCAAGGGACGTGGCAGGCTTGGATGAGGAGTCCGTCAGTGGTGATCAGTATGAACCAAAGATCAAAGAGCCCTCCCTGCATGTTTCGCTCTGTGCTAGACTCCCAAGACCGCTGCACAATGGAGGAGGCACAGGGATAAGATAAAGGACCAATGATAACTGAGACTGAATTTCCAACTAGCCTGATGAATTGGGGGCTCAGAGTAGATGAAACCTGATTTAGAGAAAATACATCAAATACTTCTTGTACACCTGAGTTTATGAAATTAAATTCATGCTCACAATACTACCTTGTCAGCTCTCTTGACCTCTGCCAGAGATTCAGACCAACTGAATACCTAAAAGATAGAGGCTCTGTGCCCTCACAAGTTATATAAGATGTTTCATGCATCTTCAGCAGATTCACAGAAAAAAACACTGAGCTCTAAAACACTGTCACTTCAGCCAGGTGAAATCGGCAGCCTGAACAGGGAGGTGCAATGTGGTTCTTAATCTTTACTTTTATGCTTTAGGTTTATAGTCACAAATGTCTCACTCAGGTACCAAGGCAGGGGAGCGAGTACAGGGGAGTCCCTAAACGGAGCATTAGAAGAAAACAGCTGGATTAACTGAGATTCTCCAGGGGTGGAGCTGATTGTAAAACACCCAGCTAGGGAACAATGCAGAGTTTATACAATTATCTGCATGTTTGCTGCACTCCTGGGTCTGCTACAGAAATCACAGGCAATCAAATTAACACATGTATCACAGTGTGCACCAGTGAATTCCCAAGTTTTCAGCAGAGCCTGATTAGTATTAACAACATACCAAGGGAAAGAAGGATTAAGGGATAAACTATTCAGTCATTATGCTATGAATTAAATCAGTTCAATGGTGACTAAGCCTTAGTTTAGGTTGTTCCATGTCCAAAATACCCTACCCCAACTATGGTAATCTCTGTCCTTCAAACCCTAGCTCTAGATCTATCTTCTATGTGAATTCTGAACTACTATTGAAGCTCATGCTATCCAATCAAAGCTTTGTAATAAATACAATATTCTACAAGTCACTAATTACCTCTTCCATGGTAACTATGATTTTATAAGTTCCTTAATCACAAGATTGGGAACATTTATTTCTTTTGTATCCCCTTAATCAGTAGCTCCTAAACCTAGAGATTTCATGGGGAAGCAAAATCTCCACAAAAAGACTCTAGGGATCTGATAAAAGGTTGCAGAAATTTTATTTGGCCAAATAAGGACATTTTAAAACCAACAAGCAGATTTGTACTCTGTATAAAGGAACTAGGTAATAAGAAGCAATAAAGACCAACATCCCCCCAAAACAACCAGAAAATCTGCCATAAATATTTTTTAAAGTCTATTGTCTGAAAAAGACAGAAAAAAAGACCTATTTACAAATGACAAAATTTAAGTCTCTAGGAAGGCATTGGAGGACTAAAATGGTGGCAAAAACTTATAAAGATATAAAAGGAGAAGGAAACCAAGAAAGGTAATCTGGATCTTTCGTTCTGGAATAAGCAGCTTAGAGACTAAGAAACTGAACAATAAATTTGAAAATCGGATGAGATTAGAGGAGAACAAGTAAAATCCAGAGTCTACTGGGGAGGCAAGGTAAATGCTTTAGATTGGGGCCACAGGAGTTTCTGTCCTAGGCATAGGATGGACTGGAAAAGACCAGCTCACTCAGAGACTATGCCTACTAGTCATTGAAACTGCATTAAAATGATCCAGGACTATGAGTTCTCATAACCATTTGTCAGTTAAAAAAAAAGTAGGAGTCTTTATTTAGGAAGATACTGTCATACTAGGACTCAAATTCTTTCTGTAATATTTTTATGTACAATAAATAAAACAGTGAATTTTACCTCAATAGAAAAAGCTAAAACAAAGAAAAGAGAGAATAAAGATAGATTATATTCAATATATTAATTAAACTTGCTTCTTACCTCAACAGAGACAATACAATCCAGGGGGAAAAAAATGAATGATAATATCAAAGTGCTGAAGGAAAATAACTATTAAACAAAACAAAAATAAAATTTTCACTACCTAGATTCAAATTGAGAGAAATAGTAAAAGGGTATTATTCAGGAGGAAGAATATTCTTCCTCTTGTGGGGTTTAAAATATAGAAAGATACACAATTAGAACAGCAAATAATTTGAGAAAACGTTAAAATAGAGTTACTAGCTGGGCTTCCCTGGTGGCTCAGATGGTAAAGAATCTGCCTGTAATTCAGGAGACCTGGTTCAATCCCTGGGTTGGGAAGATCCCCTGGAGAAGGGAATGGCTACCCACTCCAGTATTCTTGCCTGGAGAATTCTATGGACAGAGGAAGGTTATAGTTTATGGGGTTGTAAAGAGTTGGACACAACTGAGCGACTAACATTTTCACTTTTTTCACTGTGTCTGAATCTTGGAAGAAGCCAGGAATGTGTGTTGTAATATCTAGGGTATCCACTAAAATAATAATAAAACAGTATATAGTTACCATGCTAATAGAAGAGGAAAAGATAACTAGTTAATCCAAAAGAAGGCAAAATAAGAAGGGACAAAATGAACTTAGAATGAATGGAAAACATATGAAGAATTTGGCAATATGGATTTAAATGCAAATATAGGTACTAATTATAGTGCATGTAAATGAACAAGATACTCCAATTAAACAACTGTTGGACTAAATACAAATACATATGTTTCATATAAGAAATACATCTTAAACATAAGAGTATGGAAAACTGCAAGTATAAAGATAGGAAGGATATGTCATGCACACTCCAAACAGAAGAAAGCTGATGAGGCTAGACTAATAGACAATCTAAACGTTAAGGCAAGAAGCATTACTAGAGACAGAGTGGGATGTTTTCTAATGATGAAGGGATCAATCCATTAAGAAAATAATTCTAAATTTATATAAACCTAATAACACATCTTTGAAATATATAAGGAAAAATTATGTAGGATTGACCATGGAAATAAGCTGGTAAAAAGGTTCAAACTTCTAGTTACAAGATCAGTAAGCACTAGGGATGTAATGAGCAACATGATGGCTATAGTTAACACTTAGTATGGTATATTTGAAAGTTGTTAAGGGGACAAACCCTACGAGTTCTGTTATCAGAAGGAAAATATATTTTTCTTTTTCCTTTTTCTTTGTATCATTTGAGATAGAATGGCTGTTAACTAAACTTATTGTGGTAATTGTTTCACAATATATGTAAGGCAAGTCATTATGCTGTACACCTTAAACTTACACAGGCATACCTCAGAGATATTTCAGATTTGTTTCCAGACCACTGTAATAAAGCAAATGTTGCAATAAAGCAAGTCACACAAATTTTTTGGTTTCCCAGTGCATATAAAAGTTATGTTTACACTATATTGTAGTCTATTAAGTGTGCCACAGCATTGTCTAAAAAAATAATGTATATACTTAACTTAAAATACTTTATTGTTACAAAATGCAAGCCATCATCTGATATCACAGGATTGCCACAAACCTTCATTGTGTACATCTGCAAAGCACAAAAAAGCAAAGTGCAGTAAAATGAGCTACACCTGTACACTGCTGTGTGTCAGTTGTATCTCAATAAAACTTGAAAAAAACTGAAACCACACACAAAAGAAAATATAAACAGACAAATCCACAACCATAGGGAGATTTTAATACAATTACCTAACTGACAGAATAAAGAAGCTATGAATAAAATAACTAACAAATTAGACATAACTGACACACAGAGAACAGTACACCAAAGTGAAGAAAGAATCCTTTGCAAGTATACAAAAAATTATACTAAAATTGACCATAAAGTTTTAAATTACACAGAGCATGTTCTCTGCCCACAGTGGAATTAATATAGAATAACAAAATATCATTTTAAAAATCCTTACATGTTTTGAAACTAAGAAATACAGTTCAAAACAACCATGGGTCAAAAAAGAAATCATAATGGAGTTTATAAAATATTTGGAACTAAGTAATCAAGAAAATGTGATAGTGCTCGGGCCTGGTGCACTGGGAAGACCCAGAGGGATCGGGTGGAGAGGGAGGTGGGAGGGGGGACCGGGATGGGGAATACATGTAAATCCATGGCTAATTCATTTCAATGTATGACAAAAACTACTGTAATGATGTAAAGTAATTAGCCTCCAACTAATAAAAATAAATGGAAAAAAAAAGAAAATGTGATATATAAAGATTTGAGGCTTAGAGGAAAATTTATAATCTTAAATGAATAACAGAGAAAAGAAGGCAAGCTGAAAATCACTGTTATAACAATTTGCTAACTATGGCCCACAGGCCAGTCACCTGCTTTTGTAAACAGTCTTTAGGAAAATAAAACCACACCCATTTGTTTAAGTATTGCCTATGGCTGCTTTTGTGCTACAACTGAAGAGGTAATTGAGACAATGACTACATGGTTCACAAGCCTAAAATGGAGCTTTTTTTAAAAGTTCGTGGATGTCTTAATTAGGCACTCCTCTCAAGAAGTTAGCAGAAAACCAAAATGAACAATGAAAATCAAAGACAAATAAAAATTTAGTTGAAATAGACAAATTCATAAAAAAGTACAACTTGCCAAAACTCACAAAAAATCTAAATAATGTTACAACTATTGAAGGATTTAAATTTGTAATTAACTTCCCACAAAGAAAACTCCAGGCTCAGAGGCCTTTTCTTATTTTTTTAATTAGAGGATAATTACAATATTGTGATGTTTTTGCCATATGTCAATAAGAATTGGCCATAGGTATTCGTGTGCCCCCTCCATCCTGAACCCCACCTCCCATCTTCCTCCCCACCCTACCCCTCCAGGTTGTCACAGAGCACCAGCTTTGGGTGCCCCGTGTCATACATCAAACTTGCGCTGGTTATCTATTTTACACATGGTAATGTATATGTTTCAATGCTCTTCTCTCAAATCATCCCACCCTTTCCTTCTCCCACTGATTCCAAAGTCTGTTCTTTATGCGTGTCTCTTTTGCTGCCCTTCACATAGGATCATCTGTACGACCTTTCTAGATTCCATATATATGTGTAAATATATGATATTTGTCTTTCTCTTTCTGTCTTACTTCACCCTGTATAACAGGCTCTAGGTGTCATCCACCTCATTAGGACTGACTCAGATGTGTTCCTCTTTCAAGCTGAGTAATATTCCACTGTGTATATGTACCACAACTTCCTTATCCATTCATCTGCCAATGGACATCTAGGTTGCTTCCATGTCCTAGCTATTGTAAACAGTGCTGCAATGAACACTGGGGTACATGTGTCTTTTTCAATTCTGGTTTCCTCAGGGTATATGCCCAGTAGTGGGATTGCTGGGTCATATGGTAGTTTTATTCCAAGATTTTTAAGGAAGCTCCATGCTGTTCTCCATATTTTATTGAACATTAAAGGATTCATGAACATAATAAATCACCAAATTTAAGCTTTAAGTTTTTTTTAAAAAGGGAACACTTCCTCAATTATTTAATGAAGTCAGCATAATTTTAACTCCAATACCTGACAAAAAATTATGAAAAAGAGCATTTATATGACAATATCATTCAAGAACACAGGTGCAAATACCTAAAGAGAAGACTGCAAACTGAATCCCATATCATATAAAAATGACCACAGTGAGTTTATTCCAAGAATAAAAGGTTTTTTACAAAAAAACAAAACATTGATTTTCTAAACCAGCAGGATCCTATGGTCTTCCCTGAACAGGCCTTCTTCCCCTACGCCCTCTGCTTTAGCTCCTCTCTGAAGTACCTAGAAACAGTATTTGATGCAAATTTCCTGAGTTGTTTTGCAGATATGAAAACCCCCCACCAAATGGAAGATGTTACCTACTTGATGACCAACAGCACAGAACCCCAGACCTCCTGGAACCTAAGGACTGAAAATGTTAACCCTTGTGACATCACCTTGTTCCCTTACCATCAGCCAAATCAGAGAACTGTGTATGAGCTGATCATGGACCCTGTGACCCACCCTCCCAAACTTGGCTGTTAAAAATGTTTTGCCAAAACCCTTTAGGGACCTCAAGGCTATTCAAGGCAAGAGCCGCCTTGTCTCCTGGCATGGCCCTGCAATAAAGTTTTCTCTGCTCCAAACTCCGACTTTTCAGTTTATTTGGCCTCACTGTGCTCTGGGCACAGGAGCTTGAATTAACAATTTTATAGTGTTATTTACCACATTAACAGAATAAAGGCCAAAACTCAAACAACCAGTTTAGTTGATGTGGAGAAAGTATTTGATAATACCCAACATTTCCTTTTGCTAAAAACTATTAGCAAAGTGGGAACGGAAGTAAAATTTACTTGATAAATGGCATGCACAAAGAAAAACACACAGTTAAAAATCATATGTATATGATAAAGGATAAAGAAGCTGTGGTACATATATACAATGGAATACTACTCAGTCATTAAAAAGGAATGCATTTGAGTCAGTTCTAATGAGGTGGATGAACCTAGAGCCTATTATACAGAGTGAGTAAGTCAGAAAGAGAAATATAAATATCATATACTGACACATATATATGGAATCTAAAAAGATGGCACTGATGAATTTATTTTCAGGGCAGCAATGGAGAAACAGACATAGAGAACAGACCTATGGACATGGGGTGGGGATGGGGGGTTGCCGAGAGGGAGAAGGTAAGATGTATGGAGAGAGTAACATGGATATTTACAATACCATATGTAAGATAGACAGCCAAAGGGAATTTGCTGTGTGACTCATGGAATGCAAACAGGGGTTCTGTGACAATCTAGAAAGATAGGATGGGGAAGGAGATGGGAGGGAGGTTCAGGAGGGAGGGGACATGGGTGTACCTATGGCTGATTCTTGTTGATATATGACAGAAAACCATAAAATTCTGTAAAGCAATTATCCTTCAATAAAAAATTTTAAAAATCATATGTAATGGTGAAATAGTGACTATTTGGCCCTTAACTTAAAATCAGATAACCATTTCCCTATCAACACTTCAATACAGACCAAAAAGTCCTAATTAGTGAAATGAGGCAGGAAAAAATGGAAACAGTGACAGATTTTATTTTCTTGGGCTCCAAAATCACTGTGGACAGTGACTGCAGCCATGAAATTAAAAGATGCTTGCTCCTTGGAAGAAAAGCTATGACAAACCTAGACAGCTTATTAAAAAGCAGAGACATCACTTTGCTGACAAAGGTCTGTATAGTTAAAGCTATGATTTTTCCAGTAGTCATGTATGGATGTGAGAAGGCTGAGCGCCGAAGAATTGATGCTTTTGAACTGTGGTGTTGGAGAAGACTCTTGAGAGTCCCTTGGACTGCAGGGAGATCAAACCAGTCCATCCTAAAGGAAATCAACCCTGAATATTCACTGGAAGAACTGATGCTGAAGCTGAAACTCCAATACTTTGGCCACCTGATGCGAAGAACTGACTCATTGGAAAAGACCCTGATGCTGGGAAAGATTGAGGGCAGGAGGAGAAAGGGGTGACAGAGGATGAGATGGTTGAATGGCATCATCAACTCAATGGACATGAATTTGAGCAAACTCTGGGAGATAGTGAAGGACAGGGAAGCCTGGTGTGCTGCAGTCCATGGGGTTGCAAAGAATTGGACATGACTTAGTGACTAAACAGAGGTCCTAATAAGTGAAATGAGACAGGAAAATGTAATTCAGGTATAATTATTAGAAAGAAAAAGGAACACAAACTTTTTCATAGATAACATAACTGTATACATAAAAAATTCTAAGGAACCCACAAAAACCCTTTGAAAATATTTTAAATTATTAATTTAAAAAGTCAATAAGCAGGACTTCCCTGGTGGTTGAGTGGTTAAAAATCTGCCTGCCAATGCAGGGAACATGGTTCAATCCCTGGTCCAGGAAGATCCCACATGCTGAGGGGCAACTAAGCCCATGTACCACAACTACTGAGCCAGAGTGCCACAGCTACTGAAGTCTGCATGCTCCAGAGCCTGAACTTTGCAACAAGAGAAGCCACTGCAACGAGAAGTCGATGCACCAGAATGAAGACTACCCTCCGCTCACTGCAACTACAGAAAGCCCACGTGTAGCAACAAAGATCCAGCACAACCAAAAATAAACAATTTTTTAAAAGTCAATAAACAATTTTTTTAGCCTAGGAACAAGCATATTAGAAAATAAATTCTACATTATTATTCATAGTAATATCAAAATAATAATTTTATAAAATAAATTTAATAAAAGATGTGTATAAAGTACCTACTGAAAACTATAAAATATTGATAAGAGAAATTAAAGGATATATAAAAAGAGTATGGTATTTATCATGCTCATGGATTACAAGACTTCAAAATATCTATTTTCTCCAATTAGAGCCACAGCTTCAAAGTCAGAAGACTTGCTCTGGCTGATTCATGTCAATGTATGACAAAACCCACTGCAATGTTGTGAACTAATTAGCCTCCAACTAATAAAAATAAAAAATATATATATATAATTACAAAGACATGGACCACAACAACTGAGCCCATGCTCTAGGGCCTGCAAGTCACAACTACTGAACAACTCTAGCATAGCTAGAGCCTGCGCACTGCAGTAAGAAAAGCCATAGAAAGGAGAAGCCTGCACACTGTAACTGAGAGTAGCTCCTAATCAGCAACTAAAGCAGGCCCGTGTGCAGCAACAAAAACTCAGAGAAACCAAAACTAATTAAATCAAGAAAAAGAAAACAAACAACATGGAGGAAACTTAAATACATATTTAAGTGAAATAAGTCAATCTGAAAAGCTACATCCAGTATGATTCCAACTATACGACATTCTGGAAAAGGCAAAACTACAGAAACAGTTAAAAGATCAGTGGTTCATTAACAAATTGAAAGATAAAAACCATATGATTATCTCAATAGATGCAGAAAAAGCCTTTGACAAAATTCAACATCCATTTATGATTAAAACTCTCCAGAAAGCAGGAATAGAAGGAACATACCTCAACATAATAAAAGCTATATATGACAAACCCACAGCAAGCATCACCCTCAATGGTGAAAAATTGAAAATATTTCCCCTGAAATCAGGAACAAGACAAGGGTGCCCACTCTCACCACTACTATTCAACATAGTTTTGGAAGTTTTGGCCACAGCAATCAGGGCAGAAAAAGAAGTAAAAGGAATCCAGATAGGAAAACAAGAAGTGAAGCTCTCTCTGTTTGCAGATGACATGATCCTCTACATAGAAAACCCTAAAGACTCTACCAGAAAATTACTAGAGCTAATCAGTGAATACAGTCAAGTTGCAGGATATAAAATTAACACACAGAAATCTCTTGCATTCCTATACACTAACAATGAGAAAACAGAAAGAGAAATTAAGGAAACAATACCATTCACCACTGCAACAAAAAGAATAAAATACTTGGAGTATATCTACCTAAAGAAACAAAAGACCTATACATAGAAAACTATAAAACACTGATGAAAGAAATCAAAGAGGACACAAACAGATGGAGAAATATACCGTGTTCATGGATTGGAAGCATCAATATTGTCAAAATGGCTATACTACCCAAAGTAATCTATAGATTCAATGCAATCCCTATCAAACTACCAACGGTATTTTTCACAGAACTAGAACAAATAATCTCACAATTTGTATGGAAATACAAAAAACCTCGAATAGCCAAAGTAATCCTGAGAAAGAAGAATGGAACTGGAGGAATCAATCTGCCTGACTTCAGACTCTACTACAAAGCCACCGTCATCAAGACAGTATGGTACTGGCACAAAGACAGAAATATAGATCAATGGAACAGAATAGAAAGCCCAGAGATAAATCCACGAACCTATGGTCACCTTATCTTCGACAAAGGAGGCAAGGATATACAATGGAAAATAGATAACCTCTTTAACAAGTGGTGCTTGGAAAACTGGTCAACCACCTGTAAAAGAATGAAACTAGAATACTTTCTAACACCATACACAAAAATAAACTCAAAATGGATTAAAGATCTAAATGTAAGACCAGAAACTATCAAACTCCTAGAGGAGAACATAGGCAAAACACTCTCCGACATAAATCACAGCAGGATCCTCTATGACCCACATCCCAGAATTTCAGAAATAAAAGCAAAAATAAACAAATGGGACCTAATGAAACTTAAAAGCTTTTGCACAACAAAGGAAACTATAAGCAAGGTGAAAAGACAGCCCTCAGATTGGGAGAAAATAATAGCAAATGAAGCAACAAAGGATTAATCTCAAAAATATACAAGCAACTCCTCCAGCTCAACTCCAGAAAAATAAATGACCCAATCAAAAAATGGGCCAAAGAACTCAACAGACATTTCTCCAAGGAAGACATACAGATGGCTAACAAACACATGAAAAGATGCTCAACATCACTCATTATCAGAGAAATGCAAATCAAAACCACAATGAGGTACCATTATACGCCAGTCAGGATGGCTGCTATCCAAAAGTCTACAAGCAATAAATGCTGGAGAGGGTGTGGAGAAAAGGGAACCCTCTTACACTGTTGGTGGGAATGCAAACTAGTACAGCCACTATGGAAAACAGTGTGGAGATTTCTTAAAAAGCTGGAAATAGAACTGCCATATGACCCAGCAATCCCACTTCTGGGCATACACACCGAGGAAACCAGATCTGAAAGAGACACGTGCACCCCAATGTTCATCGCAGCACTGTTTATAATAGGCAGGACATGGAAGCAACCCAGATGCCCATCAGCAGACGAATGGATGAGGAAGCTGTGGTACATATACACCATGGAATATTACTCAGCCATTAAAAAGAATTCATTTGAATCAGTTCTAATGGGATGGATGAAACTGGAGCCCATTATACAGAGCGAGGTAAGCCAGAAAGATAAAGACCATTACAGTATACTAACACATATATATGGAATTTAGAAAGATGGTAACGATAACCCTATATGCAAAACAGAAAAAGAGACTCAGATGTATAGAACAGACTTGTGGACTCTGGGAGAAGGCGAGGGTGGGATGTTTCAAGAGAACAGCATCGAAACATGTATATTATCTAGGGTGAAACAGACCACCAGCCCAGGTTGGGTGCATGAGACAAGTGCTCGGGCCTGGTGCACTGGGAAGACCCAGAGGGATCGGGTGGAGAGGGAGGTGGGAGGGGGGACTGGGATGGGGAATACATGTAAATCCATGGCTAATTCATTTCAATGTATAACAAAAACTACTGTAATGATGTAAAGTAATTAGCCTCCAACTAATAAAAAAAATAAAAATTAAAAAAAAAAAAAAAAAAAAAAAAATCCAGGCAAGAATACTGGAGTGGGTTGCCATGCCCTCCTCCAGAGGATCTTCCCAACCCAGGGATTGAATCCAGGTCTCCCACATTGCAGGCAGATTCTTTATGTCTGAGCCACCAGGGAAGCCCATGCTGGCTTTTTAGCATGACACTATTCTGTATGATATTACAATGGAGGACATATGTCATAAATCTGTCAAAACCCATAGACTGTATGACACCAAGAGGGAACCCTAATGTAAGCTATGGATTTGGTGTGATGAAGTTATAGGTTATAACAAATTTATTACTTTGGCATAGAATGTGGATAGTGGGGGAGGCAGTGCATGTGTTGGCAGCAGGGGGTACTTTACACTCAATTTTGTTGTAAATCTAAAACTGCTCTAATATGCTCTAATATTAAAATGGGGGTGGGGGCAGAATTAACCTTGACTTCTACCTACTTCACATGCCACACAAAATTGGGGATTTATGATAGTGGGAGAGGTGGTGATGAGGGGAGTAGTTTCTGTTCCATTTTGTGATCAAAAACTGCTCTAAAAAATTAAGTCTATTAAAATTGAAAGAAAATGAATACTGACCTCTACATCACAGTATACACAAAATTTAACTGCTTATACATAATAGAGTCAAGCATGAAAACTAACACTGGAAAGATTCTAGAAGTAAACATAGGTGAATAACTATCAATTTGGGTAGGCAGATTTTTCTTACAACACAAAAATATTAAACATAAAAGAAATATTGATGAATTCTTCCCCATTAACTTCTTTATCAAAATATACCATTAAATGAGTAATAAGGAAAGGTACAGATGGGGAGAATATGTTTTCAATATATATATCTAAAAAAAGAACTTGTATTCAGAACTTAGAATTACTACAATAATAGAGACAAACAATCCAACAAAAATGAGACAAAGAGGTAGACACTTCATAAAATAAGGTATATGAATGTCCAATGAGTACATGAAAAGGTACTCAACACCATTAACCATCAGAGAAGTCTAAATTAAAACCAAAATGAGATAATACTTCACAGTCACAAGAATGGCTGAAACGAGAAAGACTGACAACACTAAACTAAATATAAGTGAGGCTGTGGAATTCTTAAGAGAAAGCTCTGATTACTCATCTCTTTGTCCCTTATAACCAGTATTGTACTTGTAAATAGGGGAGTGTTAAGTAAATATTCAAGGGATAGCTACACTGATGAATAGGAGAGAGAAAAGGTTGCAGAGGAGAGCAAAAATGAGAGCAACAGGAAAGAAAGAAGGGAAAAATGAAGGGTAGAAAAATAAGAAATATGGGAAAAAATTAGAAAAAAATTATACCATGTTTAAATTGCACTGCTTAAACAGTAAAATACATTTGGAAAACAAAACAAATATTAAACCAATCTCTCTTTAACAAAATCCGAAACATTTTCAAAATTTAATTACCAAGAAATGCAGGAAATCCTTTTATGCAAACAACTTGGCAGAACGTGAAATGCAAGAAACTCGATATTCTATAAGGCACAAAGACCAACATAAAACTGAACTACCAGTTAAAGCCCTTCCAAAATGCTCTTAGTATTGTTTTGATAAGTTATCCTTATGAAGTTTTCTGTGTAATAAATATGTTCAGGCATCATGATTAATGCTTGAGGCCCAAGTTTATTCAGATCTTTTTTTTTCCAAATGCCCCCGATTATAATAGGGCACATTATACCAAATGTACCCTTATTATATGTGTAGGATCCAAATCACAGAGGACTCCATTTGGTTCTAAAATATCATATGATTAACAATTTTTTTTCCATTTATTTTTATTAGTTGGAGGCTAATTACTTTACAACATTGCAGTGGTTATTGTCATACATTGAAATGAATTAGCCATGGATTTACATGTATTTCCCGTCCCGGTCCCCCCTCCCACCTCCCTCTCCACCCGATCCCTCTGGGTCTTCCCAGTGCACCAGCCCTGAGCACTTGTCTCATGCATCCAACCTGGGCTGGTGATCTGTTTCACCCTAGATAATATACATGTTTCGATGCTGTTCTCTTGAAACATCCCACCCTCGCCTTCTCCCAGAGTCCACAAGTCTGTTCTACACATCTGAGTCTCTTTTTCTGTTTTGCATATAGGGTTATCATTACCATCTTTCTAAATTCCATATATATGTGTTAGTATACTGTAATGGTCTTTATCTTTCTGGCTTACTTCGCTCTGTATAATGGGCTCCAGTTTCATCCATCTCATTAGAACTGATTCAA
Organism: Odocoileus virginianus; assembly: GCF_023699985.2. Classification (NCBI taxonomy): domain Eukaryota; kingdom Metazoa; phylum Chordata; class Mammalia; order Artiodactyla; family Cervidae; genus Odocoileus; species Odocoileus virginianus. The sequence continues at coordinate 306,877 of NW_027224329.1, read as the reverse complement.
TTTTGTTTTTTTCTAGGTAACTGAAATTATCTAAATTTAAAATGATACATTTATAATATCAAAGTACACCGATCTCTCACTAAACTGTATCTATGCTGAATGAGAGCAGGTATGTTGCACCTTCAGCAAACTGCCATGGCTTTCCTTTCAACTCCCACCACTGTTTTCATCCTTGTTCATACCAGAGGTGGCTCTAGAAGTAATCTTGCTACCATGGGTAAGAGGCTGTTGATATAAGCCATGGATACTTCTCTACCCTATATTTCCATTATATTTTTCTAAATGTTTGAAATCAAGTGAGATCAACAGGTAAACATAAAGCATAAGAACATATCATATCCCCAGGGCCTGCCTTCATAAAAAAATTTGAGAAGTTGGAGAAATATACCTTCATATTGAATTTATACTGAAAATTCCCCAGGTACCCTGTCATTAGAATGTTCCCTTGATTCTCAGGAATCCCCATGGATGGTCACAAGCATGCCATTTTGAGCACTCTGTGCCCAGATCTTTGCTCCTGTTTTTCATATAATAAATGTTTCCATCCACTATTCCCTTATGGTTTCTCTTCTGCTAGATTACATGTTGTTAAAAGGATAAAGAACTTTATGCAGAGGCAAAAATAATTAACCAAGTGGTATTTCCCCTTCCAGGAAATATTTTTAAAAGGTTACAAGGGGGCTCCAGAAGCAAGCATAACACACATAAGACTACTGGTACTGACTATTCCACAAGTCTCTGTTATTGGCTTCCCCAATGCTAGTTAATCACCTCTTAGAACATGTACACTACAAAAGAAGCCCCTTTGACAGAAGGCAATATTGTCTACTTCCTTCAACATTTTGAAGGCAAAGGAATCATGCTGCCTTCACACTTTCCCCAAAGAAGTAATTTAGCATTCAGAACTGTGCAAAACACCTCTGCATTTGGCACCACCATGTTCAGTAAAGGGTTAACTCTGCAGGCCTGGCTTATTCAAATCCTCCTGCAAATTCCAAAGGTCTTCAGGACTGACCCTTAACAGACTACAGGGAAATATCCTATAAACCCTTGGAATATCCTGGCTGATCAGAATGTCTTCGTATATCTGGGGCCTTGGACCACAACAGAATGAACTTGAACACTGCTTTTTGTGACCCTGGGCCACAATAGATTTTGATCATGGAGAGGGGGAAGGTTCGGGGGAAGGCTCTGCTGAAGACTGAGTAGCTAAGATCAGTCCTGTGGAGCTCCATGCCTATGACTGACCCCTAATAAAACCCTGGCCACCAAGGCGCCAATGAGTTTATTGTTTGGCAACACTTTTCACGTGCCATCACACTTTGTTAATAGGAGAATTAAATGCCACCCGGGCAATTCCGCTAGGAGAGGACAAGTGGATGCCTGTGCCCAGTTACTCCTGGACTCTGCCCTAGATGCCGCTTCCCTTTGCTGATTTTAATTTGTATTCTCTCACCATAATGAACCATAATGATGAGTTCAGCTTTTCTAAGTTCTATGAGTCCTTCTAGCAAATCATTCAACCGGAGAATTGTCTTGGTGACCCCTGATTCAACTATGTTCTCATACAACTGATAAAATATTCTTTTGTTGATAAGTGGTATGCTAGCTTGCTCTTGCACCCTTGAGCTGTCTCTCTCTCTCTATGTCTACTGTCTGTCTGTCTGTCTCTCTGTAGATAGATAGATGTTCATTAGATAGGAAATTAATTTACTGCTATAAGCAACCATTTTGACAAACTGCAAGAAAAGACAAGTGTGAAAATGAGAGTTATTTATATTCAGACAAATGGCAGACAAGTCTACACAACAGCCCAAAGGCAAAATATCGGTGCCTCTGGGAGGGAGACAAATTAGCCTGGCATTTTTAATTAAAATTGGGTTGCTTCCTGGAATGCAAAGATTTTTTTTTTCCACTCCTCTCTCACCAAAGACAAGAACCACATATTTTAAGTATGTTTCTAAAATTAAAAATGCAAGCATGAAATTTGAGGATATATTAAATTGCATTAGTTTACCTTTATTGGGTTTTCCCTGACAGCCTTACTATAATTTGAATTTTCATGACTAAAATATCCACTCATACAAAGAAAATCTGAAAGCAGAGAGGTAAATTTTGAACTGATTTTTATTTTCTGGCATTTTTTATAACACTTACAGCCTATTTTAATCACCCAAAGCTATTACACAATGTTCTAGCCAATGTGGAGGGACAGAGAGAAAAGATAGTATAAAATCCAAGGAGTGAAAAGAGAAAGCAAGAGCAAACACCGTGTAATATCTGGAAACTCCTAACTCTCCTCAGGCCTGAGAATACTCTGCCAGCCACTGTAAAATGACACTGATGCAGTCTTATCCTTTCAGGCCTTTCCACCTCCTTCCCCCACAAGCTATCCTAACATCTTTCCTATTCGGACAGAGTCCTACACAGAATGCTTTTCTGATGCCTAGCCAAGATGGTACCATAGGCACCTAAATTTCCTTCTTTCTTACCAAATTTTGCTCGACTTACTTCTTGTCTTTTCATATGTCTTCCATATGTCTCTGGGTGGTAATAGGCTCATCAGATAGGATACATAGATTCTGGCTCCTAAGCCAGGCAGTATAATTTTACTATCAAGTTCAGCATTTACACTCTATTTGCTCCTGTTAGCTCAGCTGGTAAAGAATCTGCCTGCAATGCAGAAGACCCCAGTTCGATTCCTGGGTCAGAAAGATCCCCTGGAGAAGGGATAGGCTACCCACTCCAGTATTCTTGGGCTTCCCTTGTGGTTCAGACAGTAAAGAATCTGCCTGCAAGGCGGGAGACCTGGGTTCGATCCCTGGGTTAGGAAGATCCTCTGGAGGAGGGCATGGCAACCCACCAGTATTCTTGCCTGGAGAATCCCTATGGACAGAGGAGCCTGGCAGGCTACAGTCCATGAGTTGGACATGACTGAGTGACCAAGCACAGCACACAGCACAGCACTTTTCCTATAAGTAGAGCCTGCTGGAAGATGAGCAAACTGTTGATCCAAAGCTCCAGTCATAGATGAAGTCAACTACAGAAGAGGTTTGTTTGCCCATTCAAATAACAATTGTCTCATACCTTTAGGTGAGAACTGCCTCACTGAAACCTGGCAACAACTTCAGCTCAATCTAGAAAACTGGGTATCCGTCCTTCCTCTTTAAGATACCGAGGTCTTGTTTGGTCCTAGGAGAAATATTCACCTAAAATTGGATTAGGGAATTCAATCTCTTATCTGCATGTCCTTTTAGAGTAGCAAGAGGTACAACACATTTTTCTCTCATCTACTTTATTTAGGATGTTGACCATTCCACAAGTGGTGAACACTGAATATTTCATAAACTGAGACCAGCAGAGGAAACATTATTTGTATTTAATGTTCTTCTGTCCTACTTTCTGGGCTGTTACTGACCAAGCTTATATCAAAGACTTTGTACTCTTTCATTCACCATTCAAGTAACAAATTTAGTAGTCAGACAACTACCATATGCCAGGTATTGTGCAATTTACTGAGTTCCACTACTCCTGCAAACTCTGGTGTTTTTATATGATAGTAGTTTATGACACTTCCCCTCCAAGATAACACATTTGCACTTACACAGTGACCTTGAATGCCCTATATCTAGGAAATCATTGTAATGGTGAATTTATGTGATGAAGGATATCTCTCATATATTATCCAATACTCTTCAAATCATAATCTATAAGCCATCAACTAGATTCCATACTAGTAACAAAAGGTACACTTGTAGCCAACATTTGTTTCAAATCACCTCATCAAATAACTATGCTTACACCCACCCTTGAAACTGAAGCTTTCTCCCAAAAGACCCTATCAAGCATGAAGTGTGAAGACCATTTATGCAGGTGACAGTCCATAGGTGATTCAGAAGAATCCCTGACCATGTGTACCTTTGCTCTACTGTGGTACTGATTTCACTGAGTCCTGAAGCTCTCTTTAAATTAAAAGCAACAACTCAGTTGTCTCTCCTAGACCTCCAGAATGAAGACTCCATATAGCAATCTTAGAGGAAAACAAGAGAACAACAACTGCTGCTTATAACCCTAACTTCGAGTAATCATGATGAGAGTAAATAATAATTAGCATACTACACTTAATAAAAGGGAAAGCTAGGAAGAGAGTAGGTTGTTTTAGAAATAACATCTCTGTAAAATGAAGTATATGCATAGAAACAGGCCTGAAAAGACTTTCACCCAGCTGATGTGATGGTTATTACTGGATAATAGGATTATTAGTGATTTTTAGAAAATTTTTGCTTGATTATATTTTCTAAACTTTCTAAAAAAGTTTGTAATTGAGCTACTTTCAATAAAAATAATTCAAATCTGTATATGAGTACTGTGGCATCACCAACTGGATGGACATGAGTTTGAGCAAGCTCCAGGAGTTGGTGATGGACAGGGAAGCCTGGTGTGCTGCAGTTCATGGGGTTGCAGAGTCAGACACAACTGAACGACTGAACTGAACTAAGGAATACTTAAGGAAGTGGCTTTTAGGATCATAGACATCTAAAAGTAGTAGTTTATTAAGATATTATAAGCATCTAATACAGTGCCTAACACATAGAAAGTGAAAAATTGTTCATAGAATCAGAGCAAAATGTGTCTTCCTTCATAAACAAAGAATGATTTTAGCATTTCAGCTGCAGTGTTTTCACTGTGGAAATCTCTATATTTTAAATTAGTCATCTTTGAAATTGACTTGTAATTTGCATATTACCTGATAAACTCTCCTTTTTCCAAATTTATCCTATGTGTAAACTTTGGGAAATGGGCTGGGCTGCGATGGGAAAATCTTTTATTTCATCACATTAGCTTCAGTTTAGCAATACTGTTGGAGGCTCCATTCAAGAGCATTAGTCTAAATCACCTAAATCTGACCCTAAACTCTCAAACCTTCCCACGAAAAAAATGTTAAGGCTTGGAATATTACTGAAAGAACCTCTGTGAAACCACTAGAAATTCTCTAATGCACACTCTTTAAATTTGATCATTACTAACACTCAATCACTTAGAAACTAAAAGATTTTGATCTCAGCAACAGAGTGAGTTTTCTTTGCAGCCATGCATTTTGAAAATATATCCAGATGGATGTGTGACTTTGCAAACCTGCTTAATTGTGATAAAGAGCCATTTCTTTTGGTCACATTCTCGCACTAAGATGCTGACAGAATTCATGAAGGAAATAATAATGATGTATGGCATAAATCCAAAAAGAGTTTCTTTTAAATTTTAATTTGTTTTTGGCTGTGCTGGGTCTTCATTTCTGTGCAGGCTCTTCTCTACTGCAGTGAGCAGGGTCTACTCTCCAGTTGTGGTGTGCGGGCTTCTCATTGTGGTGGATTCTCTTGTTGCAGTTCCCAGCCTCTGAAGCATAGGCTCAGTAGTTGTGGTGCCTGGGCTTAGTTGCTCCACACATGTAGTATTTGAGGGTAGTAGTTGGGGCTTTGGGGACTGATGGGTACTCTTTTTATTAAACAATCTTTTTTTTTTAAATCTTCACATGTAAAAATGCATTTTGTAAACAGTTTCAACTTCTCTGGTGGTCCAGTAGTTAAGATTCCATGTTTCCATTGCTAGGGGGAGAGGTTCAATCCCTCATTGGGAAACTAAGATCTCACATGCCATAGAATGGCCAAAAATAAATAAATAGAGAATCAATTAAAAAAATAAAAATACAGTTTGGGTCTTCCTTGGTGGCTCAGTGGTAAAGAATCCAACTGCCAATGCAGGAGACACAGGTTCAATTCCTGGTCCAGGAAGATCCCACATGCCGTGGAGCAACTAAGCCTATGCATCACAACTACTGAGCCTGTGCTCTAGAGGCTGGGAACTGCAAGAAAAGAAGCCACCACAGTAAGAAGCCCACATACCGCAACTGGAGAGTAGACCCTGCTCACTGCAATAGAGAAAAGCCTGCACAGAAATGAAGACCCAGCACAGTCAAAAATACATTAAAATTTTTAAAAATAGTGTGATAGCTCCTTTTGCTTAATCCATCAGGTTAAATCACTGTTTTTTTTTTTTTTTAGAGAAAGTCAAATTCTTTTTAGAACTATACCATTGCTGATTACTACACCTCGAAGAGGGTATTCTGGGCACCACCAAGTCAAATGGCTTCTTCTCTGACAAAATGAGCCAAACTTGAGCTTAAACTATTGCCATTGCTGTGGTTAAGAAAGTCTTGAACAAATCTAGTAGGCTGGGCTTAGGAAAGAAAGAAGCTTCTGGAAGGAAATTCATCCTACAGGAAGAGACAGACGGGAAAAGACAGAAAACTTGACCTTGCAACAAAGTCTTAGTGATCAGAAGGGAGAAGTGACGCCACATTTAGAAAATGACTTACCACTCAACTGTGTCCTTGGCCCACCCATATGGATACATCTGAGTTCTAAGAAGAGAGAATACTGTGTGTATATGTTGCAAAATGCTGTTTCAACAAAAAGCTCTAATACTTTGGGAAAGAAGCAGATTATTCTGGAACTCCTCTAATCACTTAGGATAAAATGAGAGAGAAGTCTCTCTGTCACAGAGAGCTGCTTATCTGTTCCACCATCAGTGCTTCTAATTATCCGAGTGGGTGCATTGAGAGGAGCAGCAATACTGTCCAAGGGAAGAATGGCAACACCCAGCAGGAGACTGTAACTTCCCCTGAGGGGGTCATAGAGCAATGACACAGCTCCTATAGGTTAGGAGGGTGCAAGAACAGTGGCAAGTACCACCCGACACAAAGAGTACACTACAGCACCTAACAGACTGACAGCAGTTGCCAGTAGGAAATTAGTGCCAGGTAAACCATAGCCCAGAAGGAGAAGTGCTCAGCAGAAGCACACAACACAAGCTGTGTGGGTTCACAGGGTTTATCTGGACACCCTGAGAAATAACAGGCAGAGGACAAGGAACAGCAAGGTGGGAAGAGCTTGTGTGTATGTGTGGTCAGTCATACCTGACCCTTTGCAACTCCATGGGCTCTGTAGTCTGCCAGGCTCCTCTGTCCATGGGATTTCCCAGGCAAGAATATTGGAGTGGGTTGCCATTTCCTCCTCCAGGGGATCTTTTCTGACCCAGGGATCAAACCTGCATCTCCTGCATTGGCAGGCAGATTCTTTACCAGCTGAGCCACTGGGAAAGCCCTAAGATGGGGAGAAAGGCTTAGCAAAGAGTTAGTAGTCTTGTGTAAGTAGGGAGAAGAAAGAGTCCATGAAATTTAGCACTGTTAATGTTCCTCAATTTCCTCACCTACAAAATGAAGGTAATCATATTCCTATGTCTAACGAATGTTGTAAGAGTTAAACGGAATAATATGAAAAGCATTTAGAATAGTATCTGGCACAAGAAGCAGTATGTTGAAGTTATAACTCTTATTATAAACTCATTCTACAGTATATTCTGGTTATTTATTCATTCATTCCTTCAACCAATGGCTGAACTTTAATTTTAAAACATCCACAAGTTGTTCTCTTAAGTACTACCCAATGTAGATTTCTATGAACTTAGATATAATGAGCAACTCCAGCTCATCTTCAAAATCCCAGGTATAATATGAATCATTTATATTTTTAAACTTTCACTAACAGATAACTCACTTGCATTTTAGAATTATTATCCTTTATAATCAAGTAAATATCACTATAGGTGCCATGACTTTCTCTAACATTCAAAGTGTATGAGTTGCAAGGTTCATCAGCTATTCCTTTATTATTTAGCACTATACTTACAATCAAGCTAACTGGATTGGTGTCTGCTTTATACTGACTTGATAAATTAGCTAATCTCATCTAAGGTGTGGGAAACTAATTCAGATGTCATTTAGTACAAACATACTCTAACATTCTTTTTTCCTTCAAAAGTATAACTTCACTAAAGTAACAAGACTTGCCAAAAAAAGTTCTTCTTTTAGAGTAAGAAGGAAAGAAATAAAAGCATCAGGTTCATGAACTCTCAATTGTTTTATATCATTTCTGACTCCCTATGACAGAGAAGTGAAAAATGATCCTTCAGATACCCTGAATCTCCTTCACAGGATCAAAAGTTTTCTGGAGTGTATGTGAGGTTTGGAGTGGTAGGACAACCCTCATTAAAAAACTTCCTTACTCTAGAATTTTCTCACATGAAAGACTGACTTTGAGCTGCCCATCACAGTATCTTAAAAGAGAGACCACAGCTGTTTTCACCCATACTCTAAGCTCCCAGTCTGTGTTTCCTCTCCTCCGTGGCAAACAGAGGAGAGAAACAGAGACAGAAGGGCATGTCAGGTTCCAGTTATGACTACCACTAGGTTCCCAGTTGGTACAAGTGACTGGGTGAAGTTGCCATCCACTGAAATGGGTAACACTGGGAGACCATTAGGAATTCGGACAAACATGTAAGTTTGCCTTTTGTGTTTCAGAACCAATTACACAGGAAATACATGCAGCCATCTGCTTACCCAGGCCAAGACCCTTCTCCTACACTACCATTCTAGACTATTTCTGGCCCCTTTTTTCTTCTCACCACACTGACAAGTGTTATGGTTATTTAGTTGCTCAGTCATGTCCGATTCTTTGTGACCCCATGGACTGTAACCTGCCAGGCTCCTCTGTTCATGGGATTCTCCAGACAAGAATACTGGAGTGGGTTGCCATGCCCTCTTCCAGGGAATCTTCCCAACCCAGGGATCAAACCCGTGTCTCCTGCACTGCAGGCAGTTTCTTTACTGCCGAGCCACCAAGGGAAGTAGAATATTCCAATTCTGTGTCCTATTTCATCAGGAATTTTCCCTTTCTGGTTTATTCCAGAAACAAATTCTAAGGCATTCAGTTCAGTTCAGCTGCTCAGTTGTGTCCGACTCTTTGAGATCCCATGAATCGCAGCATACCAGGCCTCCCTGTCCATCACCAACTCCCAGAGTTTACTCAAACTCATGTTCATTGAGTCGGTGATGCCATCCAGCCATCTCATCCTCTGTCATCCCCTTCTCCTCCTGCCCCCAATCCCTCCCAGCATCAGGGTCTTTTCCAGTGAGTCAACTCTTCGCATGAGGTGGCCAAAGTACTGGAGTTTCAGCTTCAGCATCAGTCCTTCCAATGAACACCCAGGACTGATCTCCTTTAGGATGGACTGGTTGGATCTCCTTGCAGTCCAAGGGACTCTCAAGAGTCTTCTCCAACACCACAGTTCAAAAGCATCAATTTTTCGGCACTCAGCTTTCTTCACAGTTCAACTCTCACATCCATACATGACCACTGGAAAAACCATAGCCTTGACCAGACGGACCTTTGTTGGCAAAGTAATGTCTCTGCTTTTTAATATGCTATCTAGGTTGGTCATAACTTTCCTTCCAAGGAATAAGCATCTTTTAATTTCATGGCTGCAGTCACCATCTGCAGTGATTTTGGAGCCCCCAAAAATAAAGTCTGACACTGTTTCCACTGTCTCCCCATCTATTTCCCATGAAGTGATGGGACCAGATGCCATGATCTTAGTTAATGGAGGCCAAATGGGTCCTTCCATCCATCTTACCACAATTGGGCTATAATATAAACTTACAAAGAATCAACAAACAATGGGAGTTTGAGGTCCTACAGCAAGGGCAGGGAGGAATACATTTTTGTAAAAGTGCACATTTCAGTGCCCATCAAATTATAATATACAAGATTCTGGTCTGATTTTAATAAAACATCAAAGGAAACATAAGTAAATTCACATATCCTTATGCATGGAACTTTCTCCAGTTGTCATCAGGCAGAACGACAACTCCCTGTCTTGAACTCACATAGGACTTTCTTTGACACTTTTTATAGGGACCTGACCATTTTAATATTTTTATCCCATTCACCTGTGCACTCGTATTTCTCATACTGCAAAGTGACTCAATTCCCTCTTGTTCCTTCTCTTCTTTCCCCACTTTTCACACACATGCATGTGCACACATACACACACCACACTCTCACTACTACTGCACTGTGCTTTGCAAATAATGCATGTGCAGTCAATAGCTATGGAATAATAAATGTTAGAAGATAGATTTTAAAGCTTTATCTGTACATGGAGAAAGTCTTTCTATTCTGACCTATGATTAAAAGGCACCACAAGCAATCAAGTTTTGTCTCTCCAGATCACAATCATAATACGCCTCTTCCAAAGCCTTGTCTAAACCACATTTGCTGTTATTTTTTATTTGTTTAGCAGATTGAAGAAACTACCTTATGTGCTTTAAAGCTATTGACATTTCATCTCATGCCAAGGCCAAGAGTTAAGACATCTCAAGATACTATGAGACAAAAGACAAATATAAATTTACAGATTGGTTTGCAAAAGAACCTTATTAAATTAGATCACAACAATGTGAAATTTGTTATCATTTGAAAAAACAGTTTGGTATCCAAAATAATAACATGGGCAAAATTTCAAGAAAGATATTTATACATTTAACCAATGATTTCAAGTATTTTGTAAGAAGTGCATTGTTTTCCATTAACAGATATGCAAATAACAGATATGAAAATTATAGATAATTAGCTACTCACTAAGAAAGCTTCTGTAAGGAACCCTATTAAGCTATATTGTTTAATATTTCTAATTCTTATTATGTTTTAATTATTTTTGCCTTTCTCGTGCTACTAGAAATCAAGCTTGATGATAATAGGGTTTTGTCTATTTTGTCCACGGCTATGTTCTCTACACTGAGAACAGTGCCTGGCATGCAGAGACATTTAATAAACAAGTTGCTAAATAAGTAAAAGAATGGATGATATTACTAAGTGTATTTGAAAGTGACAGAATATTTTATAAACACTGAAATTTTACTATTTGAATTCAAATTGTGAACTAATGCAAGAGTCCCCATGGTGTTCCAATCAGTGCCCCTTATTAACTTTAACTCCAAAGCTTTGCCATTTTGGGAATCATCACTACAAATTAGTAGAGAAATTTTCCGTCTTCTACAAAGCCACAAGGGTAGAATCACTTTTAGAATTGCAATATAAATTCAGAGACATATAAAGAATTTAATTTCCTTGGTTTGACTGCTCTGTTTTCAGCTATTCCAAGCAGCTCATTGACCAAAATAATATACAGCTGATCTATAAACTAGATAAACCACAGCATGCCATGTATTAGGAAGACATTTTGTGCAAATTTCTTTTAAGACTGAATTGGTCATAAAGCCTTAAACATCTTTTTTCCCCCTCTGCCATCTTCCCTCCTACACCACCTATAACCTACTCCAAGCATTTCTGAGAATTAGTGTTCAATTTCCATGTACTTCACTCAAGCAAACAGGCTAAGAAACTTGGTGCTTAAGGAGCATCATTTTTAAAGAACAAAACAATTATACCTAATCTCGTCTGCAAACAGAAAGAGGCTTCAATGTTGAAAGCATGTGTTTAATCTCTACCAGCTCAGAAACTGCAACGTGCTTATTGGCATTTGTTTACTGTATTCTTTGATCATTTCTGACACCACTATTACCAACTTTGTCTATACTAGTATCATTCTATGACTTGTAAGTAATACAGCAAAACAGGTAAACAGCCAGCAAGTGGAATGGCTTGGGTTTCACAGTTGCACCAGATCTTGCTACTGGTTTTTGCCTTGCAACAAAATAATCTGAAAATGTTTAAAACATTTCTCTGTGGGCCCTCAAAAGAACCAGACCCTTATTATTCCCAAATGCGCCTGGAAATCCACATTCTATGTCTCAGTGTCTTGACAAGAAGAGCAGATCAAACATAAAACATGTTGAGAGTGTTTGAGGGTCCAATGGTGGTGGTTGTGCTTTACACACCCAAAACAGAACCACATACGCTCCCTTTCACAACTGGTAGGCCAGTGACATTCAAACTCATTTTTTTTTCTTTAGCAGTGAAATACACACTTTCCCCTCACCCTAACCAGGAAACAAAAAATCTTACATGGCAATTTGGTCCAGAAAACATATAGAGTAGCTCTCCCTGAATCAAGCACAGAAGACCAGGACGCCACCAGCTTGAAAGTCTGTGAGGTCAAGCCTCAACCAGCAGGAAACCTGGCCTAGAGGCAGAGCAAAGCAATAAAGGCCAAGAGATCAGGCAAGAGGGTGAGAAATAAGGGCTAATACTTAGGCTCTAAGGGCCTAAATCAGCTGTAAAATAAGGGCTAAGACTTTGTTCCAGTCAGAGGGATGTTGAACGAGTAACAAGAGAGAAGGTACAGATCTAGAGCCAGATGGTGAATCTCGAGGTGCCGGCTGCCTTCCCATAACTGCTACTTCCCAGACCACACGTTCAGACCTAGCTTGTTGAGCATAATGCTCACCACTCTGTTGTAAGTGTAGTGACTGACTCAGGAATGTGTATCAGCTCTAAGGAGTGGGGTTAAAAATACCCAGCAGTGTCAGATGCTTAGGTTAACATGCTCCCCAAGAAGACTGGCAATCTGGCCTCACCTCCACAACTGGCACTAAAGGGCTATGGGCAAGCTGGTGTGAGCATCAAGCTGTCCTTTCAGGCGCCTGTATGGAATAGATTTCCATACAGGCACACTGAGGGGACACTGAGATTGGGCTCCAGTTCACCACAATGAAGCGATTATCTCTATTTGTAAAGTGAGTCCCATGAATTTTTTTGGCTTTCCAATGCATACAAAAGTTATGTTTATGCTATCCTATTAAATGGTCAATAGCATTATGGCTAAACAAAAAAATGCACATGCCTTAATTTAAAAATATTTTATTGCTAAAAAATTCCTAACCATCATCTGAGACTTCAGTGAGTCATAATCATTTTGGGGTAGCAAAATCAAAGATCGATGATGAAAGGTCATTGTAACAATTATACTAATAAGAGAAAAGTTTGAAATCTTGTGAGAATTACCAACATGTGACACAGAGGCACAGAGGGAACGAGTGCTGTTGGGAAAATGGTGCCAATAGACTTGCTTATGTCAAGGTGGCTGCAAATCTTCGATGTGTTAAAAAATGCAATATCTGCAAAGCACAATAAAGTGAGGGATAGTTGCAAATTGGGAAAGGAGTACATCAAGGCTGTATATTGTCACCCTGCTTATTTAACTTATATGCAGAGTACATCATGCGAAATGCCAGGCTGGATGAAGCACAAGCTGGAATCAAGATTGCCAGGAGAAATATCAATAACCTCAGATATGCAGATGACACCACCCTTATGGCAGAAAGCAAAGAGGAACTGAAGAGCCTCTTGATGAAAGTGAAAGAGGGGAGTGAAAAAGCTGGCTTAAAACTCAACATTCAGAAAACTAAGATCATGGCATCTGGTCCCATAACTTCATGGCAAATAGATGGGGAAACAGTGGGGGCAGTGACAGACTTTATTTTGGTGGGGATCCAAAATCACTGCAGATGGTGACTGCAGCCATGAAACTGAAAGACGCTTGCTCCTTGGAAGAAAAGCTATGACCAACCTAGACAGCATATTAAAAGGCAGAGACATTACTTTGCCAACAAAAGTCCATCTAGTCAAAGCTATGGTTTTTCCAGTGGTCATGTATGGATGTGAGAGTTGGACTATAAAGAAAGCTGAGCACCGAAGAATTGATGCTTTTGAACTGTGGTGTTGGAGAAGACTCTTGAGAGTCCCTTGGACTGCAAGGAGATCCAACCAGTCCATCCTAAAGGAAATCAGTCCTGAATATTCATTGGAAGGACTGATGCTGAAGCTGAAACTCCAATACTTTGGCCACCTGATGTGAAGAACTGACTCACTGGAAAAGAGCCTGATGCTGGGAAACACTGACAGCAGGAGGAGAAGGGGTCAAGAGAGGATGAGATGGTTGGATGGCATCACCAACTCGAAGGGTATGAGTTTGAGCAAGTCCTGGGAGTTGGTGATGGACCAGGAAGCCTAGCGTGCTACAGTCTATGGGGTCACAAAAAATTGGACACGACAGAGAGACTGAACTGACAGACAGTATGTATGTATGTATGTGTATTTACTCTAATTGAGTCCAACAAAAACTTTTTTGCAAAAGGATGCCCAAGCTTAGGATATCGTGTCAGATCCTGGAACAGACAAACTACCTGGTCCCTGATGAGTGTTAAAATGCAATTATGGCCCTCATAGGATTTCTATATGTAGTTTAAAAAGGTGCGTTCCAATCAACTGAGGTAACTAACTCCAAATTATTCTATGACTAGGACTGCAATTCCTTACATATGGCAGCCTGAGTCACACTAAAGAGAATGCCAAAAAACAGCCAATAAAACAAGTTAAGTAGGTTGTTATATCCTTGGAGAATGATTTTTTAAAAATCAGTTAATAGACAAGAGAAAGGAAATGAACGTATATGACTGTGCAAGTGTGAGTGAATGTGAGAAAGATAGAGGTGTTGAACAAATTGTGATCTGCCTCTTGAAACATAAGAAAAGATATTTCTGCCCCTGCCAGGATGTGGAAATTTGGACAAGTCTTTTCTTCCTTTGGGGCCTCATCTAACTCAAAGGGAAAATGATGACTTCAATATGAATGGTCTGTGAGGTCTCTTGCAGTTCTCATAGTCTCTGGTTCTCTAACTGCTTTTAAAAATCTAGCAATAGATTTCAGCTATGGGTGCAACGACCACAGAGGGACTAAGCTTTGCTTTCCTTGTATCTTTACTTCATCTTCTAATTATATCTTCATTTTCCATTTGTCATAACAGTAATTTATGTAACCTCCCACCAGGCAATCTCTGCCTCATTTCCTGGCAATAAAGAATAATTTCTTTTCTTCTACACTAAGGGCTACATAAAGCTCTGAATCCATCCCCAAACCTTTCTTGTGAGGCTTTTTTCTAAGGAGAGGGGGCAGGGAGTGCAGATTGCTGGCCAATGTTGTAAAGGACACCATCCAGTTATTACCTGCCAGTTACCCTCAGAGGATCCCTCAGGACCCTTGGATAAGGGGGAAGATGACCGGCTATTCAGATATAGAAGAGAACTTGGGGACAAGAATAAATGGTTGAATATGTGCAGAGGAAAGCAGACAGTACTGTACCAAATCACTCCATATCTCTGGATCCTAGGACCTCACAGTTAGTCCCAACGAGCTGTATACCAAATGTGGGGGTTGCATCATGAGAGATCTGCCCAGTTGGAAAGAATATCTTCTCACTGATGTTGTTTAGCATTTTTGCTGTATGGTGATAAAATGCAGATCAACTTTAGTTTCATTATTGTTTCTAACTCGTCTACAGGCAGTGCCAATGGGAAGTTGGTCTGAGAAAGTGGAATGTAAAGGAAACATCCCTGTATTGAGAAGAGCTGAGTGCTAATAATGACAAGGGTCACTAAGCATCTGGTAGGCTGAATAATTGTCTTCAAAGATATCCAGGTCCTCATGCATGGAACCTGCTAATATTACCTTATATGATAAAAGGGACTTTGTGGGTATGATTAAGTTATGGGTCTTGTGATAAGATTATCCTAGATTATCCTGAGATGAAATGAGATGTGCAATTGCATTGCTTCCCTGGTAGCTCAGACGGTAAAGCGTCTGCCTACAATGCGGGAGACCCAGGTTCGATCCCTGGGTCGGGAAGATCCCCTGGAGAAGGAAATAGCAACCCACTCCAGTATTCTTGCCTGGAAAATCCTATGGACTGAGGAGCCTGGTAGGCTACAGTCCATGGGGTCGCAAAGAGTCGGACACGACTGAATGACTTCACTTTCACTTTCCTATACTAGCAAAGTAAAATTCAAAATTCTCCAAGCCAGGCTTCAACAGTACTTGAACTGACAGCTTCCAGATGTTCAAGCTGGATTTAGAAAAGGTAGAGGAACTAGAGATCAAATTGCTGACATCCCATTGGATCATAGAAAAAGTAAGAGAATTCCAGAAAAATGTCTACTTCTGTTTCCTTGAATACGTTAGAGCCGTTGACTGTGTGGCTCACAGCAAACTGTGAAAAATTCTTCAAGAGATGGGAATACCAGACCACCTTACCTGCCTCCTGAGAAACCTGTATGCAGGTCAAGAAGCAACAGCTAGAACTGGACATGGAACAACAGACTGGTTCCAAATTGGGAAAGGAGTATGTCAAGGCTGTATATTGTCACCCTGCTTATTTAACTTATATGCAGATTACATCATGTGAAAACCTGGGCTGGATAAATACAAGCTGGAATTGAGATTGCCAGGAGAATTATCAATAACCTCAGATATGCAGATGATACCACCCTTATGGCAGAAAGTGAAGAAGAACTAAAGAGCCTCTTGATGAGTGAAAGAAGACAGTGAAAAAGCTGGCTTAAAACTCGAACATACAAAAAACAAAGATCATGGCATCCCACCCCATCACCTCATGGCAAATAGAATGGAAACAATGGAAACAGTGAGAGACTTTTATTTTCTTGGGCTCCAAAATCACTGCAGATGGTGACTGCAGCCATAAAATTAAAAGATGCTTGCTCCTTGGAAGAAAAGCTATGACAAGAAGCAGAGACATTACATTGCTGACAAATGTCCATAGAGTCAAAGCTATCGTTTTTCAGGTGGTCATGTATGGATGTGAGAGTTGGACCATAAAGAAAGCTGAGCACTGAAGAACTGATACTTTTGAACTGTGGTGTTGGAGAAGACTCTTGAGAGTCCCTTGGACTGCAAGGAGATCAAACCAGTCAATCCTAAAGGAAATCAATCCTGAATATTTATTGGAAGGACTGATGCTGAAAGGGACGACAGAGGATGAGATGATTGGATGGCATCACCAACTCAGGGATATGAGTTTGAGGAAACTCCAGTGGTTGGTAATGGACAGGGAAGCCTGGCGTGCTGTGGCATATGGGGTCGCAAAGAGTCAGACACGACTGAGTGACTGAACTGACTGACTGGCCTTGAGAAGGGCCCTAAATGCCATCACAAAAATCTTTAGAAGAGCAATGCAGAGGGAAATACTACCACAGAGAAAAGAAAGCAATGGGACAACTAAAGCAGAGGTTGAAATAATGTGGCCACAAACCAATCAACAACTACCAGAAGCAAAGAAAAAAAAAAAAAACACCACCAGAAGCTGGAAGAAACAAGGCATGAACTCTTACCTGAAGTTTCTGTGAGGAACCAGCCACGGTGACACTTTGATTTTAGCTCTGTAAGACTCATTTCTGATTTCTATAACTGTAAAATAAATGTGTGTTGATTAAGCCACTAACATTGTGGTGATTTGTTACAACAGCCACCAGAAACTAACACAGCATCTGCTGTATGCCACACATTTCATTAGATACTTATTGTGGATCATCTCCACATCAGCCCTGTGAAATATTATCATACTCATTTCACAGACAAGGAAAGTGAAGCTCTCAGAGATCACTCAACCAGCTACTGGCAGAGTCTGAATTGAAACTCAGGTATGTCTAACTTCAGGATCTACTTTTTTCCCATTATAACATGTAGTAAAAAAAAAAATAACCATAATTATGAGCATTTACACTCATCTGAAGCCTTTGTGAAGAACCTCACATGTATGATGTCTACTAATCCTCCCCAAAATCTGAAAACACTGAGATTTAGGTTAAAAAAACATTTATCTCATAGTTGAGTGACAATGGGAAAATGACTTATTCTCTGTGAAATGGAACTGAAAATAACATTACCTGCCTCATAGGTGTGTTGTGAACACCTCACAGGTATTAACATTTGTAAAGAGCTTACCAAGGGTACTGGCAACAATAGTTAAGTACCAAGCGTTAAACATAACCATGATGACACATTCTCTCAGGAATGTGGCCCTGCCTCATGTGCTAACTAACTGTGTATGAGCTAGTCCTTTGACTAGATTAGAATGCCTTCAAACATTGATATTTCACAATTCGAGGTCTCTCCAGTCCTCAGTGTCCCCAAGTATGAAAAGAAGGCTTTGGAAATAATGAGCTCTGTTATTGTATGATTGCATGAGCCCTCTGGGAATGGTTTAAGAACCTCAGAGGTGGTATAAACCTTGTTGCACTTCCACCAAACTAAAGCTACCTATCATGTCCACACACAGTGCGTTTGAGTAACACAGATTAATGAGGGCTCAAGGCAACAAGATCATTCCATGTCACAAAGCAGTTTACCTGTAGATGAAAGTTTATTCTTGCCAAGTCCTTTTAGTTCGACTAGATGCTTTTCTTCCTAAAATGAAGGAGATCATGAAACTGGCTTTTGAATAATGAAAGGCTCTATAATTTCAAAACAATGAGCACTATGACACCCAACATCATTTTTACCAACTTGTAACCTTTTGTCATTTCTGTCTCCTTACATCTGCCGGGAGATGGGCCTAATGTTCATGGATGTCAGGTACCTCATTGAGCATGACAGAAAATTGGTAGGAAAGGAGTAAAAAGCTCATGGTAAAAAGGCTTATGCACAAACCAGTTTTTCTGGTAGTCATGTCTCATGGCAGTAAGAGACCACAGTCCACCACCTATAGAAGCACTTCTGGGTGCCAGAGGAATGAGTCATGAGGGCAGGCAGGCATGGACAGAAGACCAGAGTGGGGGCCCTGGCGGGGAAAACAAGTTGCTTCTACTCTCACCATGGCCGACCCCGGTGCTGCTGGTATTTACCTCTTACCAGAAGAGCTAATCAACCAGCAATGATTGGCTTCCACCTTTCTTTTCAACAGACTTTCTCAAATTGTTTGTACACCGAGGTATCTTATAACTAGGTGTTATGGACTAAATATTTGTGTTCCCCCCAAATTCTAGGTTGAAATCCTAACACCCACTGTGATAGTATTAGGAAATGGGGCTCTAGGGAACTGATTAGTTCATGAGGATGGAGCTCTCGTGAATAAGATTAGTACCCTTATAAAAGGCCCACAGAGCTCTCAGCACCCCTTCTACCACTGTGAAGGCACAGCAAGAGGAACCAGGGAGCAGCCCTCACCAAGAACCCCAACTATGCTGACCCCTTGATATCAGCCTTTCAGCTTCCAGAACCATGAGAAATACATTTCTGTTGTTTTAAGCATCCATATCATAGTATTGTTTTATAGCAGCCCAAACTGACTCAGACATTAGGTTAATAGTTTCCAGGTGTTTTCAGAAAATATGAGAACCCCCCTTTACCATCAAACATTTTCTCAGACCTCCACATGACAACAGCTATACTTCACTACTGACAGTCAAGAAAACATAGTGACAATAGTAATTGAATCCCAGGATACATACATTCAAAATGTTACATACATGTGCAAGTAATATATTTATCCAGTTTTTCACAAGATTTTTCTGAAGTTCTTAAAATAAATGTATCCCTCCCCACTCTTGAGGCCGTTGTCAAGTGCGCATTTTGTCTCTTTTTACCTCCTACTTCCTTGTCCTGATATGGCCAGCAAGCCTCCTCCTCAAACATGGTTGCTATGTGACCAGAATTCAAAGCTCTGACGAATCAGATCTGTTGTTACTTTGCTGTTGGTTTATCCAGTTTTTCTCCTTTACAGTATTCTCACATGTGAAACCTAGAACAAAATCTCCCTTTAAATTCAGAGTCCATCCTCCAGCTCTGCTCCAGTTATCCCATTTCACTTCTCTCAACTCTTCCTTGAAACCCAGTTCTGATGCCCCATGTCCCCCACTCCATGGCCAACCTATATGATGGAAATGAGGGAAGGGTATCAAGATGGCCTCGCTGAGGAGACTCTCTTTGAACTGCATCTTGAGAAATGAGCAGGAGTTTCACTGGCAAGGTTAAGGGAAAACGCATTTCAAATGAGGCAAAACTATAGAAAGTGTTGAGCAGTAGTTCGACATGAAGCATGCGTTAAACACGCAGATTTCTGGACCCTACCTCCAGAGATTCTGACTCATAAGTCGAGTGAGTAAGGCCCAGAAGTCTACATGTTCAACATATGCCCTATGGGGCAGTTCTGATAGTGGTGGTTTATACATGGTACTTTCAGAAACACTGACCTAGAAACAGGCTTAGTAAGTCAAATATAATTTGTTCATCTGTAGAACTGTGCAGGGGAATTCTGCTGAGGGTCAAGGGTAATAGCTGTGGCTCACCTGAGGAAACTGCCTCATGTACACATTGAGATATTAATACATTCCTGATCCCTTGGTATTGCTGACTAATGGCACACTGAACAAATCTTGCCTAAGAGAGAGCTAGTTATTCCTTTACCTATCTTTCTAACTTCATTAAAGCCAAAATTTTCAAGTATAAAATAAGCATTGTTGATTTTTATCCTGCAAATCACAAGACAGAAGATGCTTCTTTTGTATACCTAACCACCATTGTGTCAAAATTTCATGACAAATCATATTTTAAGATGGCACTTCATGGTTTTTGGTCTCCGAGTTCTTGGCACCTGCATAAAGGCAGTTTTTGCACATACTCAAAATGCACTTGTAAACTAGAGATGGAGTAATGGGGTGAGGGTAATGCTATTTGCATACATGAGCAAATGTGTAAGCCTGATGGTTAACTTTCTATGTTAAGGTATGAAGTTCATAAGACCAAGGTTATGAGTTTAATCTACATATGAATCAGATAACTGTCCTCCATCACTTAACAGACCCTACCCTTTCTCCAGGTCACCAATGAACAAATATAACTGGGCTAGGCATAAGCACATGGCTAGCTCTGTGTAAGACATTCCACCTATGTGAAAACAGCAAAGATGCAGAGCATGTGTTTAATAAGAAGAATGGGTTAGGATTACTTCCTTTTTTTTCAAATAAAGTAGAACCAGACCTTTATCTTAGAGAATTCAAACATGGTTTTATGTGCCACCTTTTGTAGTAATATATTTAGATAAGTATGCTAAAGCATCCTTCTAACTGAGAGTCAAGTAGGGAGAAAAAATGTGGTTAGTGGTGCTTTGTAGATGGATGTAAAATGGAGGAGAGCATGCTATCAAGGTAGCTTCATGATGCAAGAAGTAGATATACAATTTGATTTGTCCATCATACCTCAATAAAAACAAAATGCAATAGTTGGTTTTACTGTCTAAAGGGAAATATATTTTTCACATGATCCTTTGGGCTTCTGAATTCTTCACTGATTTCCACTAAAGAGCATACAAGATATTATAAATTCCATCAAGAAAAAAGGTCTAAGTAGCTGTCTTCTGTTTGAATGGTCACTGGCATAACTCAAGCAGGCTTAGGCCCAAGGCATGCTGGGGCCTTGCCAAGGAGGCATCTATGTGAGTTGGGAAGATGGTAAGACTAGTCTGTATAGAGACTGGGAAACTGGCCCCAAAGGCCAGTTTAGGAGGGAGCAAGTCAGTCTCCCACAGGGTATGATGGTTTCTGTCCTAAACCTGAAAACATTCAGTATTGGTCTAATAACCAATAAGGTCAATGACTGAGTCAGTAAAAAATCCAAGAAGTAATCACTTAGTCAGTAGTCAGATTCTAACTGATTCATATAGAACAAGCACCCAAACCAGCAGCTAACCAAAAGAGCACAGTTTCTAACCACCCAAGAAGGTACCAAAAGGATGCTTTAGAGTAACAGTACACTAGTTAACTGAGTCAGGGTTACTGATAGGATCCTATTCTAGATACTCCTGGGGGATGATAATGACAAGATGGAGACCTGGCTAGACCTCTGAAATTACTGCCTCCAGAGAAGTTAATACAAATAAGGAACGTTGCGCAATGCTTGGCACAGAGTAAGTCCACAATAAGTGCTAGTTATTATAATAATTACTTAGAAAACTGTGACAGAACTGCTTGGTTACCCTTGCCTTCCACTAGGCCAGTTCTGAAAGCCATTTATTTTCCTCAGCCCTCTCTTGCTGTGACTTAAAAACCATGTAGTTCAGAGTTCACAAGTCTACCATGTCTGGAGATAAAGAATTACACAATTTCAAATGGTCAGACTGAGGCTGACAAACGCCATATTGCATGACAGTTAAGATAATGAGCTCTGAGATCAAGCCATCTGGATTTAAATTCTAACTTGTCCAAACTATGTAGCCTCAGGCAATTTGCTTACTTTACTATGCCTCTATTTGGCCCTCCATAAAATAAGCATGACAAAAATCTCATTGAGTTGTTCTAAAAATTAAACTGACATAATACAAGTAAAGTGCTTAACATGGTACCCAGCACACAGTAAGTACTCAATAACTGTTAACAATTATGATTTGTGATTATTGCTTCTTTTTTCATTCAGGACTGGCTCAGGAGGCATGACCAAATCTGTACTTTTAGATATATGTGGGCTTACCTGGGAAAAGCTGAGGAAGAGGGACAATAAAGGAAATAGGGCAAGAGTTGCTAATGAGATGCTAACAGCCAATAGCAACTTGAATGGCCCAAGAGGATACATTTAAAGTTTAATAAGGCCTTAGGTGCCTTAACCAGAAGCAATGAAGGTTTGAAATACCATGGCACATATAAGGGGTGGGGAGACTTGATGGTAATCCAGGACTTCTAAGCACCCCCTCACTTCACAGCAGGAAGGCAGCTACTTACCCCACATAGGCATGGGACCAGTGGAAAGTCAGACCAGAGAGACTGCTTATGGATCTCCTCACATAGTAAGAGTGTTTCAAGCTGGTTTGGGTAGGGAAGATCTTTTTCATTTATGCTAGCAATTTTTTCATTGCACCGCTTTATTCAACCCTTACCCCAAAACCAGCTAAAATGGCAGTTATTACATTGGGCTTAATGAATAGGAAACTAATGAATATAACTAAGGTGATCAGCCAGAATGAATCATTTTCAGGCATGGACCCCAAACTGCAGCTTCCAGCACCAATAGAGTTTATGGGGGAGGGGAAATCACCCAGTGGTGAAGTAGCCACCCTTTGCTATCCTATGCTCTCTCAAACCCTGCCCTTTTCACTCTCAGGGTGACTTCCACAAAGAGTAGAATATTTACATTAGGGAAGGCAAGAGAGCACCTAAGAGCCTGCACTCTGGAGTCCCCTAAACTGGGTATCAATCCTAGATCATCTATGACTAGCTGTGCAGGCTTGAGCGAGGTATACAACGTTGATGGGCTTCAGAGTCCTCACCTAAACTAGGGGTCAACTGGTAACTATCCTATAGGTTGACTATAAGGATTTGATGAGATTATTTCATTCAACCAATGTTTAGGGAATGTCTACTTTACAGCTGGCTGAGACTGTGCTAGGTGCTACAGACACATCAGAGGAAAAACTAGACATGGTTTCTGCCTCATGGAACTTCCAATCACAAAGGGGAGACCACAGTGCCCCTTTTATGCTATCACCGGACTTCCTGTTTACCGCAAGGCAGTAGCAGCTGATGGTTGGATGTTTTACAAATAGAAACTAGGCCTCTTTGCCCACCTTTAACCCAAACAATACCATCTCCCTGAGGCCGTATTTCTGAAAACATGCCCTCTTTCCAGGTTGCTTCATTGTTGTGTGCTGCCTATTAAGACACCCTTGCTGGTTTTATTCATTCATTAAGCACTATACATTGGTGGAAATAGAAAAAGGTAATTGTGTCTTGAACACTGAGGGAGATGCTAGAATGGAGGGAGAACAAAGTGGACAGCTCTGTTAAGAGCAATGTTGGACCCTTTAGGAGACATGAAAGACTATACATTTTGTATCAAGTACAACTGAAAACCATTGAAGAGTTTTAGGTACTACAACAAGATGCTTTTATGTTTGCAAAAGATCCTTCTTTTTCAGTATTTTACAATGAAAATTTTCAAAATGACCCCCCAAATTCAAAAACTTTTACAGTAAGCACCCCCATACTACCCACTAGGAGTCTATAATACATTTATTAGACTTGCTTTATCACCTGTGTATCCACCTAGTCATCCTTCAATGAATCCAGTACACCTTATTTTCACATGCATTACAAAGTAAGTTATAATCATCAATACTTTGAAAACTTCATTCTAAATACTTCACCATGCATATCATTAATTGGAGTTCAATATTTATTTCTTTCCCCCCAAATGATTGCTTTCAGAAATCTGACTGCAGAATAGCAGTTACCTCAAAAGGAAGCTCAAAGCAGCTTTCTGAGGTGCTGGAAACAGTGTACATTTTGATCTAGGGAATAGTTACAAGAGTATATACATATTTAAAATTCATTGAGTTATACACTTGAGACTAATGCACTTTGTACATATTACTATATGTATGTCATGTCTCATTTTAAAAAGTAAAAATAAAAAGATCTGCTCAAGGTATAGATACAGATTAAAAGGGAACAAGTATGTGAGAGATGAGACCAGTTAGAAAGTTATTATGATCTCCAGAGAAAATGACAATAGCTTCTACTATGATGGTGATATTGAACAAGGAAATAGACAGATGTATTATATATTTTGGAGAAAAATATCAGAATTTGCTGAGGTTCTGAATGCGGGATGAACTTGAATACTTGGTGGTGCCATGTAGTAGCAAGATACAGAGAGGGAAAAGCAGAATGGGACTGAGGTGACAGAATCTGTAGGAGGTACAGTCCAGTTTTGAAATCACTTGGTTTCAGTTGCCTCTGGAATATCCAAATGCCCATTTCAAACTCTCATTTTAGATATGCAGGTAGAAAGGCAATCCCAAAGAATGCTCAAACTACCGCACAATTGCACTCATCTCACATGCTAGTAATGTTCAAAATTCTCCAAGCCAGTCTTCATCAACATGTGAACCATGAACTTCCAGATGTTCAGGCTGGTTTAGAAAAGGCAGAGGAACCAGAGATCAAATTGCCAACATCCACTGGATCATCAAAAAAGCAAGAGAGTTCCAGAAAAACATCTATTTCTGCTTTATTGACTATGCCAAAGCCTTTGTGTGGATCACAATAAACTGTGGAAAATTCTGAAAGAGATGGGAATATCAGACCACTTGACCTGCCTCTTGAGAAACCTATATGCAGGTCAGGAAGCAACAGTTAGAACTGGACATGGAGCAACAGACCAGTTCCAAATAGGAAAAGGGGTACGTCAAGGCTGTATATTGTCACCCTGCTTGTTTAACTTACATGCAGAGTACATCATGAGTACACCACTTCATGGGAAATAGATGGGGAAACAGTGGAAACAGTGTCAGACTTTATTTTTTGGGTTCCAAAATCACTGCAGATGGTGACTGCAGCCATGAAATTAAAAGATGCTTACTCCTTGGAAGGAAAGTTATGACCAACCTAGATAGCATATTAAAAAGCAGAGACATTATTTGCCAACAAAGGTCCATCTAGTCAAGGCTATGGTTTTTCCAGTGGTCATGTATGGATGTGAGAGTTGGACTGTGAAGAAAGCTGAGCGCCGAAAATTGATGCTTTTGAACTGTGGTGTTGGAGAATACTCTTGAGAGTCCCTTGGACTGCAAGGAGATCCAACCAGTCCATCCTAAAGGAGATCAGTCCTGGGTGTTCATTGGAAGGACTGATGCTGAAGCTGAAACTCCAGTACTTTGGCCACCTCATGCGAAGAGTTGACTCACTGGAAAAGACCCTGATGCTGGGAGGGATTGGGGGCAGGAGGAGAAGGGGGCGACAGAGGATGAGATGGCTAGATGGCATCA
Source organism: Odocoileus virginianus (assembly GCF_023699985.2). Classification (NCBI taxonomy): domain Eukaryota; kingdom Metazoa; phylum Chordata; class Mammalia; order Artiodactyla; family Cervidae; genus Odocoileus; species Odocoileus virginianus. Next base: position 281,416 of record NW_027224329.1, on the reverse strand, counting down.
CCGACTCGATGGACATGAGTTTGAGTAAACTCCAGGAGTTGGTGATGGACAGGGAGGCCTGGCATGCTGCAATTCATGGGGTTGCAAAGAGTCGGACATGACTGAACAACTGAACTGAACTGAGCACTCAGAAAAGGTCTGGAGGAAAGAGGAATTTGGGACTCATTAGCACATAGGTGATACAGATGGTATTTGAAGACAAGATAATGGATGAGATTACCTAGGGAGAGAATGCAGCATGTGGGGGAAATGAGACTACAGAAAACTTATGTAAAGCACTTATCAAATATGCTGCACATAGTATGAAATCAATGATCAGTAGCTGCTCTTATTATTACTCCTCATCCTCATCATGATTAGACCTAACATAAGAGAAAACGATAGAGCTTAAAAGGCAGGAAACATACTGAACTTGGAGTTAAGTTTAAGATGTCAAATATTCTGTTCTCTCTCTCTGTTCACTCTGTCCCAAAATAACAGAAAAGATAGATGCCTGAAATAGAAGAATATTTCACTCTTAGACCATTTAGAAAACACATAATGAGTACCAAATCTGGGCCTAGGCAGTATGGACACTAAAGTTTATAGTAATAGCATTTCCATTTAGGAGGCACCTACTATGTCTGGTACACTATAAGAATTACCTCATTTAATCCCCACAAAGATTATCTGCAGTAGGTTGGTATAATTATCCTCATTATACACTGAGGAAACCAAGATTCACAAAGGTTAAGTAACTTGTTCAAGATCAGAGATAGAGTGAGTAAGCAGCAGAGCTAGGACTCAAACTCAGGCAGTCTGGATCCAGACTCCATACTTTTCCCACTCTATTACATTATCCCAAGATCACTTACCAGAGAAGGAAATGGCAACCGACTCCAGTAATCTTGCCTTAAAAACTTATATGGATGGAGAGGTCTGGTGGGCCACAGTCCATGGGGTCACAAAGAGTCAGACATGACTGAGCGAGCAGACAATATCACTTAGGTAGACCAAGTGGAGCCATAAAATCATAACAAAAAAATTAAGTGTATGTTATAAGCCACATTACAGTAATACCAATAATTTCTACTGATTGCTGACCAGGTGCTATTCTTTTTGCCCGGTAGTATTCACAATTCTTTACCTGTATTAACTCATTTAATCTTCACAACAGCCAACTTGCTCAAGTAAGTATTATTATCATTCTTACTTTATAGGTGAGAAAACCAAGGCACAGCGAGCTTCAGTAACTTGTCCAAGGTCACACTCAGACAAAGCCTGGATGTGAATCCAGACAGTCAGGTTCAGAAACCAAAAGAACACTGAGGAAATCACAGAAGACATCATGGAGATGCTAGGATTTGTTCTAGATCCTAAAAATAGTAGAATTTAGAGAAGCTAGGAGGGAGGCATTCCACTGAAACAGCATGCTCGAGCAGCAGCAGCAGCTACCAGACTCTCCAGGGTAGACCTAGAGAGGATCAAGAAGTCTGAATGCTTCTCCATCACTGTCCCCCACACAAAGCCACTCTCAACAAGCTGCCTGATTTTCACAGAAGCATAAAAATAGAAGAGACCGAAGGTAATATTTAAGGTGCTGCAGATTAGGTTTATAGGATTTGAATGTCAATCTAAAAACTGTTATTTGTTTGGCTTCAGCTTACGTGTGTCTGGGGCTAGTAAGCACAGCTTGACACTCCAAAGGTTAAGTCTTTCAGTCCCTGTCCACTTTATTTTGTCGTCATTTGTCTCCCTGTTTCCTGCTGGACAGCTTGAAAACGAAGTGACTAAGGAAGCAACAGAGTAACTGGAAGAGGCCAATGGGTGGTGATACAAGAAGGGTATGAAAAAGGAAAAAGAACCCTAACATGTTAAAACTATTTACTTAAATGTGCAAGGGCTACTACATGAAGCCAAGGTATAACTTGCAAGCATTGTGTCTAGTTACACTACTCATTCTTTCACTCAAGAAGTGCTTACTGAGCACCTCCTAGAATTAGCAGAGCAGGATTTCTCACCCCTCAACCCTATCTACCTTCTTTCTTATTACTATCTTTAGTCCCAAGTGACAATTTTAGCAAAATAATAAGCAACCAATATTCAGTTCAGTTCAGTCGCTCAGTCACGTCTAACTCTTTGTAACCCCACGGACTGCAGCATATTGCAACCAAATATAAGAAACCAATAAACTGCAACCAGTATTAGTAAGAAAAATATCTGTCACATAGTTGTACTGATCAGGAGAAACTAAAAGATTAAAATTTTAATCAGCTCTTCTATAAAAATCACCCTCAATATTCCCTGAAAATTCCATACATATGTGTTGGTATACTGTATTGGTGTTTTTCTTTCTGACTTATTTCACTCTGTATAATAGGCTCCAGTTTCATCCACCTCATTAGAACTGATTAAAACACATTCTTTTTAATGGCTGAGGTAAGTCAGAAAGAAAAACATTGATACAGTATACTAATGCATATATATGGAATTTAGAAAGATGGTAACAATGACCCTATATGTGAGACAGCAAAAGAGACACAGATGTAAAGAACAGTCTTTTGGACTCTGTGGGAGAAGGCAAGGGTGGGATGATTTGAGAGGGTAGCATTGAAATGTGTATATTATCATATGTGAAGCAGATCGCTGGTCCAGGTTCAATGCATGAGACAGGGTGCTCAGGGCTGGTGCACTGGGATGACCCTGAGGAATGGGATGGGGAGGGAGGTGGGAGGGGGGTTCAGGATGGGGAACACATGTACACCCATGGCTGATTCATGTTGATGTATGGCAAAAACCACTATAATATTGTAAAGTAATTAGCCTCCAATTAAAATAAATAAATTTTTTAAAAATTCCCTGAAAAAATTTTCAAATGAAACTCCATAGCTATGATTACTAGAGAAAGAGCTAGAACATTAGGGAAAGGCAAAAGATAGCAAACGGAAGGTGGACGGTCATTAGGAAAACAATGGACACCTAGAATGCTCACATAACTCAGAACTGTACACTGAACAATGGGAAGAAGTACAGAATTCTTTTTTGCATCACACTAAAAATTCAGCACATGTTCATAATTAGCAACTCACAAGATTGTATTCTTTCTGGTGATGAGCCTCATCTTGAAGCCCTTCCAGACAATTCAGGGCATAAATGGCAGGGTTATCACAGGCCAGATGCTGGGGATGCATCACTGAACAAGAACAATAAACACGGTCCCTGACTTCCCAATGCTTAGACTCTAGTTTCCAAATAACAAATTTTCAAAACTGTGTGATGTGCTATAATCAGGAAAGCACTGAGGGCTGAAATTGAGGGGGTCAGAGAAAGTTTCCCAGAGGAAATGATATCTAATCACATCTTTAAACATGAGTAGCAGTGACAAAGAAATATTTATTCAATAAAAATTGATAAACTAGAAATTATTTTATAATTCATGTATAAAAATAAAACTTTCTACTGATAATCTAGGAAAAGATAATGAAGAATAAAATAAAACCACACTGTAAATAACACAAAAGGGAATAAATACTGATGAACAGCTGGTAAGAAATATATGGTATACAGGATTTAAAAAGGTTAAAAAAATGGAAATGAACAGAGTTTAACAGGATTCAAAATAAAAGACAAACGAAATTCAAAACAAAATAACTGAGGAACATTAAGAAAACGGACTAGAAAATATTTAAATCTTCCCAGAAACAAGAAACTCAAATATAAAGGTTGAAAAAACATACCACAATCCTAGAAAACTTGATACAGAACAATTAGCACTAAAATATATCTTAGTAAAATAACAAGATTTCAAGAACAAAGAATCCTTTGCATATCTAGACAAAAAATGAGAAAGACATTGATAAGGAATTTTATCAGGTTGGCCTCAGATGTGTCCAGGGCAACATTCAGCACCAGAAGAAAGAAAGTGAAGCAGTGTCTGTCCACAAAATATTCAGAAAAAAACAAATATTAGCCATATCCTGATACATGCTGCTGCTGCTGCTGAGTTGCTTCAGTCATGTCTGACTCTGCGTGACCCCATAGATGGCAGCCCAGCAGGCTCCCTCGTCCCTGGGATTCTCCAGGCAAGAACACTGGAGTGTGTTGCCATTTCCTTCTCCAATGCATGAAAATGAAAAAGACAAGGGTGCCCACTCTCACCACTACTATTCAACACAGTTTTGGCCACAGCAATCAGAGCAGAAAAAGAAATAAAAGGAATCCAGATTGGAAAAGAAGAAGTAAAACTCTCACTGTTTGCAGATGACATGATCCTCTACATAGAAAACCCTAAAGACTCCACCAGAAAATTACTAGAGCTAATCAGTGAATATAGTAAAGTTGCAGGATACAAAATTAACACACAGAAATCCCTTGCATTCCTATACACTAAGAATGAGAGAACAGAAAGAGAAATTAAGGAAACAAGCCCACTCACCATTGCAACTAAAAGAATAAAATACTTAGGAATATATCTACCTAAAGAAACAAAAGACCTATATATAGAAAACTATAAAACACTGGTGAAAGAAATCAAAGAGGACACAAATAGATGGAGAAATATACCGTGTTCATGGATCAGAAGAATCAATATAGTGAAAATGAGTACACTACCCAAAACAATCTATAGATTCAATGCAATCCCTATCAAGCTACCAACGGTATTTTTCAGAGAACTAGAACAAATAATTTCACAATTTGTATGGAAATACAAAAAACCTCGAATAGCCAAAGCAATCTTGAGAAAGGAAAATGGAACTGGAGGAATCAACCTGCCTGACTTCAGTCTCTACTACAAAGCCACAGTCATCAAGACAGTATGGTACTGGCACAAAGACAGAAATATAGATCAATGGAACAAAATAGAAAGCCCAGAGGTAAAATCCACGCACCTATGGACACCTTATCTTTGACAAAGGAGGCAAGAATATACAATGGAGAAAAGACAATCTCTTTAACAAGTGGTGCTGGGAAAACTGGTCAACCACTTGTAAAAGAATGAAACTAGAACACTTTCTAACACCATACACAAAAATAAACTCAAAATGGATTAAAGATCTAAACATAAGACCAGAAACTATAAAACTCCTAGAGGAAAACATAGGCAAAACACTCTGACATAAACTACAGCAGGATCCTCTATGACCCACCTCCCAGAATATTGGAAATAAAACCAAAAATAAACAAATGGGACCTAATTAAACTTAAAAGCTTTTGCACAGCAAAGGAAACTCTTAAGCAAGGTGAAAAGACAGCTTTCAGAATGGGAGAAAATAATAGCAAATGAAGCAATGGACAATGAATTAATCTCAAAAATATGCAAGCAGCACCTGCAGCTCAATGCCAGAAAAATAAATGATCCATTCAAAAAATGGGCCAAAGAACTAAACAGACAGTTCTCCAAAGAAGACATACAGATGGCTAACAAACACATGAAAAGATGTTCAACATCACTCATTATCAGAGAAATGCAAATCAAAACCACAATGAGGTACCATCTCATGCCAGTCAGAATGGCTGCTATCCAAAAGTCTACAAGCAATAAATGCTGGAGAGGGTGTGGAGAAAAGGGAACCCTTTTACACTGTTGGTGGGAATGCAAACTAGTACAGCCACTATGGAGAACAGTGTGGAGGTTCCTTAAAAACTGTAAACAGAACTGCCATATGACCCAGCGATCCCACTTCTGGGCATACACACCGAGGAAACCAGAAGTGAAAGAGACACGTGTACCCCAATGTTCATTGCAGCACTGTTTATAATAGCCAGGACATGGAAGCAACATAGATGCCCATCAGCAGAGGAATGGATAAGAAAGCTGTGGTACATATACACAATGGAATATTACTCAGCCATTAAAAGGAACACATTTGAGTCAGTTGTAATGAGGTGGATGAAACTGGAGCCTACTAAACAGAGTGAAGTAAGTCAGAAAGAAAAACACCAATACAGTATACTAACACATATATATATAGAATTTAGAAAGATGGTAACGATAACCCTGTATGTGAGACAGCAAAAGAGACACAGATGTATAGAACAGTCTTTTGGACTCTGTGGGAGAGGGTGAGGGTGGGATGATATGGGAGAATGGCATTGAAACATGTAAATTATCATATGTGAAATGAATTGCCAGTCCAGGTTCAATGCATGATACAGGGTGCTTGGGGCTGGTGCACTGGGATGACCCAGAGGGATGGGATGGGGAGGGAGGTGGGAGGGGGGTTCAGGATGGGGAACACATGTACACCCATGGCAGATTCATGTCAATGTATGGCAAAACCAATACAATATTGTAAAGTAAATAAATAAATAAATAAAACTGAAAAAAAAGGAAAGAAAGTGAAGTCGCTCAGTCGTGTCCGACTCTTAGCGACCCATAGACTGCAGCCTACCAGGCTCCTCCGTCCATGGGATTCTCCAGACAAGAGTACTGGAGTGGGGTGCCATTGCCATCTCCATATCCTGCTACATAGTCTTTCATGAACAAAAGTAACAAATGTTTTGGATTATACAAGAATTTACAGAAAGAATATCATTCCAGTAGGCACACATTGGAAAAAAAAAAAAAAACTGCTGGAGGACAAACGTCAGCCTACTCAAAAGATAGATGGAGACTCTAGCACAAGGATTAACGTTGAAGACAGAAACCACTTAACTACAGGACTAAGATTAAAATAACCCTGGAAATTACAGTTAAAGTGTAAAACAGAAATCTTATAAGTAAAAACACAAAGACTACATAACTAAAAAATACAGATAGGCAAGGAGAGAGAAGGTCGGACTTAATATAGATATATCAATGTCTTCATATTTTAAAGTGGGTCAGTCAGTTCAGTTGCTCAGTCATGTCCAACTCTTTGTGACCCCATGGACTGCAGCACACCAGGCCTCCCTGTCCATCACCAACTCCTGGAGTTTACTCAAACTCATGTCCATTGAGTCAGTGATGCCATCCAACTATCTCATCCTCTGTCGTCCCCTTCTCCTCTCACCTTCAATCTTTCCCAGCATCAGGGTCTTTTCAAATGAGTCAGTTCTTTGCATCAGGTGGCCAAAGTATTGGAGTTTCAGCTTCAGCATCAGTCCTTCCAATGAATATTCAAGACTGATTTCCTTTAGGATTGACTGGTTTGATCTCCTTGCAGTCCAAGGGACTCTCAAGAGTCTTCTCCAACACCACAGTTCAAAAGCATCAATTCTTCAGTGCTCAGCTTTCTTTATAGTCCAACTCTCACATCCATACATGACTACTGGAAAAACCATAGCTTTGACTAAAGTGGGTAACCAAAGGATATCATTTAAGGCTGATAACTCAGATGTATAGACATATTTAAAAGTATAAAGCTAAATAAGCAAGAAAACAATATAACTAACTATAATTGGGAGAAGGAAGAACAGGATGGGAGAAAAAGGACAAAAGAGTAAAATGAAGTAGATTCATTTTTTTCTTTGCTCATGCAGAGTCAACAGGCACTAGTTTTAAAAAATAAAGGATTGAGAGGTTGTCTGTAGCCATGATGATGACCCTGACTCAAACTCTGAGAACTAAACTATAGAAATGTTCACAGTTACATATTATCATGTTATTCTACAATCCCAAGTGGATCAAGATGAACCAGGCTGTAAGCATAAAGTAAGTGTGAAGATAATGTGTACCTGATCTAGGGTCCACACTACAGCTAGCCATGTGTCAATTATATCTCTAAAAGACAGGACAGAGACAAATTTTCACCAGTTTTTGGTTACAACCAGAATAGAACTAGATCCCAAGCTGTTAACTCTTACAATTTTTCCTATTAGCATCACTAGTATCACATCTAGCTATACTGCTTTTTTCTCCTCTTGAAAGAAGTACACTTAACCACTGAAACTTTTCTAAAATCCTATTATGGTTAACTAGTTTACATATAACTAAAAAAAAAGATAAGTTCTGTTTTTTCCAGTTTTATTGAGATATATAACACTGCATACGTTTTAGAAGTACAATCTGATTTATGTGTGTACTACAAAATGATTACCACAATAAGTTAACACCTATCACTTCACAACCTCACATCATTATAAATTTGCTTTCTTATGATGAGAACTTTTAAGATCTACTGGCTTAGCAGCTTTCAAATATACAATATAGTATTGTTAACTATAATCATCATGTTCCACACTGCATCATAAGGATTTATTAATCTTACAGCTGGAAGTTTGTAACTTTTTACCATCTTCACCCAATTTCCCCTACCCACTACAACTCTTGCCAACTACCAATATGTTCTGTTTCTATGAATTTGTTTTTTTTTTAATTCCACATTTTTTAAGTGAGATCATAGAGTATTTGTCTTTGTCAGACTTATTTCACTTAGCATAATGCCCTCAGGGCTTCCCAGGTAGAGCTAGTGGTAAAGAACCTGCCTGCCAATGCAGGAGACATAAGAGACATGGGTTCAATCCCTGGGTCAGGAAGATCCCCTGGAAGAGGGCATGGCAACCCACTCCAGTATTCTTGCCTGGAGAATCCAATGGACAGAGGAACCTGGTGGGCTATAGTCCATAGGGTTGCAAAGAGTTGGACACAACTGAAGCCACTTAGCACACACAAACACACAATGTCCTCAAGGTCCATCCAGGTTGTCACAAATGGCAGTATTTCCTTCCTTCTTATAGCTGAATAATATTTGTGTGTGTTTGAGTGTGTTACTCATATTGTCTTTATCCACTGATCCATTGATGGACACTTAGGTTGTTTTTGTGTCTTGGCTATTGTAAATAATGCTTCAATGAACACAGGTATGCATATATCTCTTTAGGATAATAATTTCTTTTCCTTCAGGTTTCGTATTTAACCAAAAGTGGAGTTTCTGGATTATATGGCAGTTCTGTTTTCCTAATAAAATTTAATTCAATGAGAGTACTATTCCTTGTTCATGGAGAAAAGCTCCAATAGGCCTATGACTTTTCAGCTCAATAATAGAAAAATCCTAACTTTACCTAAATGAAATCTTCCTACCTCAAGATGTGAGGTTGCAATATAGAAGCTCCTTCTGCTAGCCTGTTATCTCCTAAATCATGCTCTATCCTACATCCTTACTGTAGAAGCTCCTTCCAGGTCAAAGAGGTGGAGACAGCTAACAAACGGATAGGGATAGTTTTTCCTTGACTTAACACAGCACTCTTCTGAGTCTGGACGTAGAACCTGGCAGATAATTAAAATGGACCATATCTCCTGATTGCTTCAACACACCAAATCTTCTGTTGTTCCTATGACCCAGCAGGTGCAGCTCTGGTCTGTCTAGGACCAGGAGTTTAGGCTGCTAATTAGACTCTTCAACCTTTGGGCATCTGGCACTAGGCCTCCTGCTATTTCTGCTTAAATTTCCACATCTCTCTACACAGTTCCATTGTACAAGACCCAAGTCTCCCTCATAATGCCCCACATCCATCTGCAGAAACACTCATGCAATGCTTGCTCTGACCATCTCTGGAAATATAGACCAATCTGGGAGACAGGTGAAGGGGGAGAATTTATTTGTACTACATGTACACCGTGTCCTTTGGGTTTTCTTGCACTGAGTATACGTATTATCAAATTTCATGAATAACGTATTTTAAAAAGCAAACTATAGACTGGTAGAAAATATTTGCAATTCATGTATCAACCAAATGACTTTTATCCAGAATATATAAAGAACTCTTATAAATAGAATGACAAACAATAGAAAAATGAGCAGTATATATGAAAAGATACTTCATAAAGAAGATATATAAATGTCCAATAAACACAAATGAATGCTCAACCTCATTAATCATTATGGAAATATAAACTAAAACCATGATGAGATAACACCAAATACTCCCTCCCTCAAAAAACCTTCCGTCCAAAACTTGTGTATAAATGATCATGGTAGCTTTATTCATTATTCATAAAAACTAGAAATATCCCAGAGGTATATGAATGGGTGAATTGATAAATAAAATGCAATACTACTCAGCAATACACCAGAATGAGTACCGATACCAACAGGGATAAACCTCAAGATCATTAATTACACTGAGTAAAATGAGCCTGACAAAAAAAGAACAGATCATAAGATTAATTTAGAACTTTAAAAAGGCAAACTAATCTATAATGATAAAAAGGAGATCAATACTGAGGGCAAAGGTAAAGAGAAAGATGAATTGTAAAGACATACAAAGGAACTCTTTAAGGTAATAGAAACATTCAGTGTCCTTATTTCATAGGTATATAAATATGCCAAAACTCATCACATTGTACCCTTTAAATAAATACAGTTCACTTTATGTAAATTACTGCTCAATATCTTTTTTCTTGAAAAAAGAAACACAAAGGCTTCTTTCAGTAAATAAAAGCTAGTGGCTAATCTGAGTTGTAAAAGAAGTTTGCTATGTATTAAATATATTTTCTAATAAATTATCACAAATTCCCCCTCACAAAGCTGAAAAAAAAAAAATGGGTAGGTTTTGCCCCAACTTTTTTTAAATGTGAGGAAATTAAGCTCTGAGGAAGAAAGTTATCTCAATGTACACAAAGTAAGTAGGCTGAGATGTGGTTTGAATTCACTTCACAATGATCCCTAATTTAAATAGGCCTTTGTGGAAATCAATCCTGAATATTCATTGGAAGGACTGATGCTGAAGCTGAAGCTCCAATACTTTGACCACCTGATGTGAAGAGCCAACTCATTAGAAAAGACCCTGATGCTGGGAAAGATTGAAAGCAGGAATGAAGGGGATGACAGAGGATGAGATGGTTGGATGGCATCACCAACTCAATGGACATGAGTTTGAGCAAGCTCTGGGAGATGGTGAAGGACAGGGCAGTCTGGTATGCTGCAGTTGTTGGTTTTTTTTTTTTTTTTTGACTCTTTGGGGTCACAAAGAGTTAGACACAACTGAGCAACTGAACACCACCACCAAACCAATGGATAGAAAGCGTATTTCCCATCATAATTCTAATTTTTACCTATGCAAATTCCACCCTCATCACAATCTGAACAAATCCATTAAAAGAATACAAGGTCCTCAGGTCTATTCTGCTTGGTTGAAATACGCTCTTCTTCATCTCCAGTGTTTTCAAATGTCTAAATTGACAGATTTGATAGATACATTCTGTAAGTCTTTAGTGACTGATACATTCTGTAAGTCTTTAGTGACTGATAATATATACACTGTCCTGGTGGAGAAAAGTTCATTTCCTATATATTGCATATCAAAGAGCAAAATGCAATATATTGTGCATTATAAAATACTATTTTTGTAAATGAAATATGTGTAAAGTTTATAAAGCAACCTAGACATTCATCAATGGACAAATGGATTTTTTTTAATGTGGTACATATATTCAGTGGAATATTATTCAAACTTAAAGAAAATCCTGTCACATGAACTTTGAAATGTCATTCTAAGTGAAATACACCAGTCACAAAGAGACAAATACAGTATGATTTCACATATATGAGGTATCTTAAAGAGTCTACTTAGAAATAGAAAGCAGAATGGTGGTTACCAAGGGCTAGGACAAGAGGGCAGTGGCAGCGGGTAATTGTTTAATGGGTATAAAGTTGCAGTTTTGCAAAATGAAAATGTTATAGAGATTTGGTGGCACAACAATGTTAACAGAACTGAACTATATAAACTTATAAATGATTAGATTACAAAATTTTATGTTGTGTTTTTAGCTAAATAAAAAGTAGTGTTTAAAAATTAATGTTTAAATTAAAAATTAAGAATTAGGAACATACTTCATTGAGAAAGTTATACCCATAGGTAGTACCTCTTGCTTACACCAACATAAGGCCTTCTACTTACTGAATAATTTTAATAATCTGTATTTTGAAAGAAGTATGTCATTGAGATATTCAAATTAAAGAATGGAGTTGTACATGACTTTGACATAATTCTGAAACTCTCTTCCATATTTTTAGTTATACTCCCATTTTCATTTCTAATTTTATGGAATTCCTCCCTTTCAGATTTATTAGCCTAGGATTTTGTCCCTCATATTTTTTTTTCAAGAAAAAGTATTTGCATTCGCATGTAGTTTCAATGGATTTTTCTTTTCTAGTTCATTAATATCTCCTTATAGTCCTATTAAGTCCTTCCTCGGGTTTTCCCTTATGTTTATGATGTTCTAGCTTTGGAATTAGAATGCTTAATAAAAGAAATTTTGTAGAACTATGAATTATTAATTTCCTTCTAATTAAAGCTTGTCAATATCTCTTAGATTTGGACACATAATTCTCATTATTGTGATTTCTCTGATGCTGGGGCTTTTGTTTTCTTTCTCAAACCAAGAAGTTTTTTGAAAGTGTGTTCTGAATTGTCTAAGTATGCAAAAGGTTTCCACTTGTCCATCTATCATTAATTGCAAATATTACTGAATGCTGTACTATCTTTGATTTTTGGAATTGGGGTTTACATTGTAATTAGCATGTGATTACATTTTTAATGTCCCACGGGTAAAGAATTTTTTCATAAATTGATTACTTCAGCTTTATTAATTAATCAGACCCTCTATATTGTTATTTACATTTTGCCTTTTTATCCTTCATAGAAAAAATGATACATATTCTGTCCCCCTTTACAACTGGCATTCTGTAAGTTTTTCCCTGTATCTGGCAGTATTAAATTATTACATTTGAATGGATTTTATTTTGTGCATTAGGGTTCATAAATGTTACACTCGTACTACACATTGTACTCCTTACCAGTACTGTCAAACTGAACCAAGATGATGAAATCTTCTGTCATTACTATCCAGTGTTTTGACTATTGAGCACTTGGACACATGTGGCTGCTGAGCATTTGAAATGTGCCTAGTAGCTCAGTTGGTAAAGAATCCGCCTGCAATGCAGGAGACCCCAGTTCAGTTCCTGGGTCCAGAAGATCCCCTGGAGAAGGGATAGGCTACCCACTCCAGTATTCTTGGGCTTCCCTTGTGGCTCAGCTGGTAAAGAATCCACCTGCAATGCAGGAGACCTGGGTTTGATCCCTGGGTTGGGAAGATCCCCTGGAGAAGGGAAAGACTTACCCACTCCAGTATTCTGGCCTGGAGAATTCCATGGACTGTATAGTCCATGGGGTCACAAAGAGTCGGACACAACTGAGCGACTTTCACTAGTACTATTGAGGAACTGAACTTTTCCAATTTAATTTTAATTATATTAAATGTAAAGTCACACAGCCACATTGTAGCTACCTTACTAGAGAAATGTTAAATTCATAATAAATTACCAGCATCATCTTATGAATGTGGTTGCTTTAGGTTCCACCTTATTAATTATATGTCTTCTATCTGGATTTGCTGAGATATAGATAGACATTTCTTCTCTATTGTGTCTTTTATAAAATACAGAAACTATAGTTGAACAATGTTTCTGAACTCCATCTGAGAATCTCTGTCCTATAATAGAAATGTTTCACTCACATTTAATAGCATCACTTGGTTTTACTTCTGTTGTTGTATTTGAATTATGCTTTCTTCCTATCTCCCTTTTTAAATATGGATTTTCTTTGGTTTTTTCTGCTTTAGCAATTTGAAAGTATACTTTCTGCTTTAAATTCTGTAAGAGGTTATCCTTAAAACTAAAATAATTTGAATCTATAACTCTCCTTGAAATAGTACCTACTAATTCCTTCTGTGCTTTCCTACCGCATGCCTATTTCTTCCACTTAACAGTGGCATAGTGTGAGATTTTAGACTGAGTTTTGTATTTTCAATGTTTAAAATATTATCTGTTCTTTTGAGAATTATTAATAATTTGTGCATTCTATTTTTTATAATCTTACCTACAAAATTTTTAGAATAATTCTATGTCTAAATGGAGTCATTGTATGCATCAACCTTTTTATAAACATAATCCACACTCTTAGAGTCTTTATTTTTCAGTTTTCAGTTGCTTTGAATTCTATTTTTAGTTGCCCACCTCCTTTTCCAAAGATTCTGCAGAAAGTATATTTTCCAAACTCTTACATTTCTGAAGGTATCTTCATGTTACACTGTCAGGGTAGAGAACTTTTTGGGTAAAATATTTTTATATCAAAAATGCAAGTATCACTCCATTGTCTTATCACATTTAATATTATGTGAAAATCTAGTCATCCCATTTTTTTTGACTTAGAGGTGAGTTGGGGTTTTTTTGTTTCTTTTTTTTTTTTTTGAGTGGATGCCTATAGATTTTTTTTCTTTCATCTTGAAATTCAGGACATAGGACATTCACCAGGATCATTTAGATGTCAGTCACATCTTATTAGTTTGACTGGTACCTGGTGATACCTTTTGATCTGCAGATTCAGCCATTTCTTTATTTGAGATGTTTTCTCCTGTTATTGTTTCTATTGCATTTATCCTTTATATTCAGGTATATAGATAAGCCACGTGTTGTTTCTCCATTCTCTAGTCCATTATTCATATTTTTATCCCTTGTTCTTTTTCTCAGCATTAATTGCTGATTTTATTTCCCACATCTACAAACCTGATCCCTATTGTTTCTGGTTTAGTTTTTTTATTGATGGTTGACTATTTTTGGTACACAAAAATAGCGATTTCATATGGTTTGAACTAATACAAGAACAGTTACTGCAGAGCCAATGGTTATGGCAACTAAAAATACACTGAATTAATGTGGAAATGATCAAACAGGCTGTGGTACAACACATTCATATCATGAACTACTGTCATTAAGAGAATTGGGTAAAATTCAGCAAATTCATTAGTACTGATTAATAAACAAAAGATACAGAAAATGTATAACATACTAATCAATATTATAAAATAATGACCAAACTTCTGTGTGTGTCTCTCTGTGTGTTTGAATTATGTGAAATTAATCTAGAGAAATGTACAGAAGGATATACTTCAGGCTGTGAACTTTGGTCATCTTGGGCAAGATAACAAGAAGAGGAGGTAAGGACAAGCTCTTCAAAAGACATCCTTAAACAGCAAAGAAAGCATTAGAGTATGACGCAATTTACAAAAAGTAACATATGTACATATACACATATATAACATGTGTATATATACACATGATGAGCCACACAAAAGGATGATCATTCTAAGATGGTTATCTTAGGGGGGTAGGATTTTAGATGCTTCCTTCTTCTGTTTTCTTCCATCGCAACACATACACACACACACACACACACACACACACACACACAAATTTAGAAAACAAATATAACGCTCACACTTTGAAATGCCCACAGCATAACAATATTGGCAAAGAAACCTTTACTCCACTTCCTCTATTTAGTGAAACTTCTCCACCCATGGCCAGACTCAGACCAGCCTCCTTCACAATATGACAGTCTCTACATCAAAGTCCTGCTACCTTCCCTTTTAGTTCTGGCACTTCCAAATTACGGAGAGATTGTGAGGTCCAGGAATTTTTCAATTTATTGAGAAGCTGGGATCCTCTTACTGAGTGGGGAGTTAGAGGACATTTTCCAATGTTTTTCTTTCTTTGTTGTTCACCAATTTGGTCCGCACCTGCACTCTGTCTTGACTATTCCCTCCTTTTTTACACTTCAGGATAAGACAGGTTTTCTGTGCTCTTAAAATTTCCTCAGTCCTTCCAGAATATCCCTATTTCTTTTTTTTTTTTTTAATTAGTTGGAGGCTAATCACTTCACAACATTGCAGTGGCTTCTGTCATACATTGACATGAATCAGCCATGGATATACATGTATTCCCCATCCCGATCCCCCCTCCCACCTCCCTCTCCACCCGATCCCTCTGGGTCTTCCCAGTGCACCAGGTCCAAGCACTTGTCTCATGCATCCAACCTGGGCTGGTGATCTGTTTCACCCTAGATAATATACATGTTTCGATGCTGTTCTCTTGAAACATCCCACCCTCGCCTTCTCCCACAGAGTCCACAAGTCTGTTCTATACATCTGAGTCTCTTTTTCTGTTTTGCATATAGGGTTATCATTTCCATCTTTCTAAATTCCATATATATGTGTTAGTATACTGTAATGGTCTTTATCTTTCTGGCTTACTTCACTCTGTATAATGGGCTCCAGTTTCATCCATCTCATTAGAACTGATTCAAATGAATTCTTTTTAATGGCTGAGTAATATTCCATGGTGTATATGTACCACAGCTTCCTCATCCATTCGTCTGCTGATGGGCATCTAGGTTGCTTCCATGTCCTGCCTATTATAAACAGTGCTGTGATGAACATTGGGGTGCATGTGTCTCTTTCAGATCTGGTTTCCTCGGTGTGTATGCCCAGAAGTTGGATTGCTGGGTCATATGGCAGTTCTGTTTACAGTTTTTTAAGAAATCTCCACGCTGTTTTCCATAGCGGCTGTACTAGTTTGCATTCCCACCAACAGTGTAAGAGGGTTCCCTTTTCTCCATACCCTCTCCAGCATTTATTGCTTGTAGACTTTTGAATAGCAGCCATCCTGACTGGCATGTAATGGTACCTCATTGTGGTTTTGATTTGCATTTCTCTGATAATGAGTGATGTTGAGCATCTTTTCATGTGTTTGTTAGCCATCTGTATGTCTTCCTTGGAGAAATGTCTGTTTAGTTCTTTGGCCCATTTTTTGATTGGGTCATTAATTTTTCTGGAGTTGAGCTGGAGGAGTTGCTTCTATATTTTTTAGATTAATTCTTAAACTCCCTATTTATTTCTAAGCTTCATATATTTTAAGTCCACCTTACCTTTCTAGAATCTCAGCCTCCATTTTACCTTTCTAGGCAGTAATTCTAGTGATTCTTGCTACAAGGAAGTTTAATACTCCATTTCACAGGGCCTGAGGTAACCATCCAATCTCAACCCCTTGAGACTGCCATGGCCCTTGGACCACACTTAAACTAGTACCAAAGCTTTAAAAGCCTTTACTCATCTTTAATACAGACCCCCTGTGCCCTCAGCATTATATCTTCCCACCCCATCAATATTTTATGGAATCTAAATTAAAGGCTGTTTTCAAACTCTTAATTGTAAAGCATTACTTTCAATTTTCATAATGACTAAGACCAAATTTAGCTTCTGGCATTGCTTAGGCTCTCCCTAGTTAGAGAGAGGCAAGGGCTGTTTAAACCTATAATCTTAGTTTCAATCCACACTCTATAATTTTCTGGAATGATGGCTCTGACAAGAAAATGCCTGGAAAGACACCAACCTCTGGGTCTCACAACTCTGCAAAGGACACTTGTTGACAGACTTCAACAAAAGGTCTGCAAGGAGTAGACACTGAGGCAGGTTTCCGAATGAATCAGACACCTTCCTGTTTGGCCTACGGTTTTTCAAATGAGGGCTGAGAGCTTCTGTATACTATGTAACCTTCACCTTTCACCTCACTGGCATTGGTCCCCCAGTCACAGAGCATCAAGCAGGCAATTAAACACTGCCCTGATTCAACCGCACCTGCGCAGTAGAGACCTACTGCCTACTGGGCTCCAGCACAGGAGAGCTGTACTGAGAAGCCTTCCGGAGGTGAACCAAATAGACTATAACTAGCTGAGATCCATTTGAACCATTTCAAACCAAATCACAAAGCACTGGCAGTCCTGACTATTTGTGGCTCAGCACAGGCAGCAGCTACACAGGATGAACAGAGAGTTAATGTGAGCAATATTACAAAGAAAGAGAATGAACAGGGAAGCCCTAAAAACCTCTTCTTCTCCCACCACCAAACAAAAATCTTTTCCTCACATTTTTGCAAAGAGTCTTTAAGTTGCCATCATAGGAATTACTCTGTTCGGTTGAAAGCATTGAATGTCTTTGTTAAAATTTAACAGAGAAACCAAGAAAAGGTACCTCAAACCATTATAAAATAAGTCATAGGGCCCTTAATTTGTTAGACGTATTAAGCAGTTTCCTAGAAAAACCTAATAATATCTCATATCTATAAAAGGCCTTAAAAACTACTCATTGTAACTTTCTGTGCTCATATCACTCAGATGACACAAGGCGGGGTAGGGGGGGAGGATCTATTACTATCTTTGTTATTTGGTAAGGAAATTGAGACCTAAAGAGGTAAGGTGACTCCATCCAGCTAGCAACTGACACCTGAAATAAGAGTAGGTCAAAGGACAATGAAAATTTCAGAGAAGGAATTTGGGAAGATCCTGAACACTAGGGGGCAGGCTAGGGTAGGGCCCCCTGGTAACATTGAGTAACCTCAGCAGACCAAAGCTTTGGCTGACGGAGAAGGGGAAGTGACCGGGTAGCATGGTTCTGTCCATGGCATTACAGTATGCACATCATCATTCAAGGATCTTTCAAAAAACACAGCGTATCGTTAGATTTGCCAATATCCACAAATAAAGCAACACAGATTTACTCTACTGAGAATGAAACAACCTGGATTCTGGTGCCAGGTTCTACTAATTACTAGCTGCATGACCATTTGTGCATTTTCCTATCTATCTCTTTGAACACTGGCAAAAGAAGAGGAGCCATAAATAATTTAAAAGGCAACAGGATCTGGGACAAGAAGACTGAGGCTCCTTTCAACACTTAACAAAAACATTCAGTACATGCCATGCACTAATCTAATCTCTAGGGAATACAGAGGAGAGCATGACAGACAAAAGCCCTGTTCATATCAAACGTACGTTCTAATGGCAGAGAAGACAGACAATAACCAAACAAATAAGCAATCTGAAAGACATCTGCAAATGATATGTGCTATGGAGAAAATGGATTTTAAGGCGACTGCAAAAACCTGGAGCAAGTGACGTCTCTGCACCTCCACCCCACCTCATTTTTAAAAGAATGTTAATGACTCATGCCTCACCTACTCCAAGGACTTGCTGTAAGGATGAAATGAAAGTAGGGATTGAAGAGCTCACTGTACAATGCAAATTGTTCACATAACCTTTACCAGGGAGGAAGAAAAATCCTGAGCACTTTACTGCTGAAAGCAAGCAAAGAAATTGAGCGGACCAGAGATTCAGTTGTTTCTAAAGACAAGGTATAAAACGGAATGTTCATTAACAAGATATAAAAGGAGACCAGTACCTAAGGCTGATTCACGTTGATGTTTGACAGAAAACAACAAAATTCTGTAAAGCAATTTTCCTTCAATTAAAAAATAAATTAAAAAAAAAAAGGAGACCAGTCAACATAGACCGAAATGTTCTACTAGGTGGGTAAATAGAACTGAGAGTTGGAAGAAAATGAATTGAGACCCAAGCTAAATCAGACAAAGTTCTCCTTTCATATATTTGGTTTTTATTGCCGGAATTGATAGGATATGCAAAAGTGAAAATCCGATCCAGTTATCAGTGAACGGCCTCAAAGTCTCCAACTATAATAAAGGCCAAAGTCTTCTTGATTCTTTCAAGCAAATTCTTATCATTTGGAATGATAAGACTCCACAGCTGGAGTCTTATCATGCAGACACTCACACGGAGTGTCTACCACAGCTGGAGGCAGAGATCTGAGCCTGGATAAGAGGAGGCACAGACTAGAGTGTCTAGATGGAGGGGCACATCATAAGCACATGTTTTGTTAACCCACAGTTGAAGCATGCTAGGTGCCAAATAGAGAGACAGAACACCAAAAACAAACTTCCAGGCCTACTCAACTAAGACAGTGCTGGCCAGCAGCTTAGCAACATGCTAGAAGACCAGTTATTTAAGTCTTGCTTCTCTCACATCTATAAGTAGCCCTGCTAGAGCAGTGGTTCTTCACCTTGGCTGGACTTTAAACTCTTTAAAAGAAGCCAATACCTACACCCCTCTCAAAAGCTTGGATTTAATTAGTCTACGGCGTGACCTAGGCACTCTTTTCAGCTGCCCAGGGGCTTCTGATATACAGCCAGGTTGGAAGAAGTATGTCTGCAACTGATTTGAATGGTCCCCTCAAAGTTTGATTTGAACAACATCTCCCACTACTTATGTTCTTTCAGCACTTCCACTTGCTAGTGGTACCCAATAGACCACAAATGAAAGGAGAGGAAAAAAGAGGGCATTCACATATACCCATCCAAAGTCCCATGACCTCTCTCAGCTCCCTGTGACATGGTCCCTACCCCATCATATGCCTCTCTTATTAGAACATGCATCCCATGCATCATGGATCAATAGCAGGTGAACACGGTATTTCTCCACCCAAAGCCAAAGAGTGTTGTTTAGCTGTCCCTATCTCTCAACCTGTGCTGACAGGGATCCTACCTGTACTTTCCAATTTAGTGTTCACTGAATCGTTCCCATCCCCACTGAATGCAGTTGTACCTTGGAGATGAGACAAGAGGGCAAAGGGAGAAGGTGGGAAAAGAAGGAAAGGATATGACCAAAGAAAGAGGAAGAGAGAGAGGAAAATGAAGGTAGAAAAATGAGTCGTTCCCATCCCAGAACACAAGGAAAGCCATCAGAAATAAAGAACTTTTAGATCTGTAAAAGACCTTAGAAATCACCTAATCCGGTTTCTCAAAGAGTGGACCTTAAACCATACAGAGTCCCTTTGAGTTATTTCTTAACCTGATGATTCCTGGCCCTAATCTAAACTTACTGACTCAAAGGATAAAAACTAGACGATGACCCCAAATCTGAATTTTTAAACACTCCTTTGCATAGTTCTTATGCACCTTAAAGTTTGAGAAATCCTAATCTACATTCCCTTTTTAATAAAGGAGACTAAGGTTCAGAGAAAAGAAGGGATTTGCTTAAGATACACACAAATCTAATTAGTTGCTGAGATGGGACTTGAACCTAGGTTTCCAACTCATAGTCTAGTGCTACTTCTACTATCCTCTGTCGGTGTTACCACTGCTGCCAGTGCCAAAACATATGAACACCAAGATGCATTCTGCTTGGTCCAGAAAAAATCCCTATCCAGTATTAAACTTCCTTAGATACCCTATAAGTCTTTGCCAAAACACATACATGATTAAAAACAACAGCAGAAACAATGACCCCTATCCCCTCAAAAAAAGCCCTTTTTACGAGGCAGAAATGAGTGGTAATGTTGCAAAGCATTTCCCTTCTCAGGACTATTTACATAATCAACTAAATTCCCCAAAGCTGCAATACCCCAACCACCCAAGTCATGACTCAAAAATGACAGAAATGCAGGCATCACATGAACCACAGGTGAGAAGTTTGAGGGGCAGAAAGTTATTTCTTCATTTCTCTCAATTCCTATTATGCATAAAGCCTGTCCTGACCAGCAACAATTTTAGAGAAAGCTAGTTTTAAATACAGCAATATTCTTGTTATTATATCCTGGGGACTCTATGGGTCAAATATCTAACATCTTCACCAGAAGTACTCTGAATTGCTCACTGGTCACTCAGAAGGAGCTTTTGCATTACCTTTCCTGAAGTGGCCACCTGATACTGAGAAGGTATTTCTATCTAGATTTATGGCTCTTGAACTCAGTTGATCCATCCAGCTGATTATAATTTTATATTATACAAGACTGGATGCCTTAGGGCCCTGTTGGCCCAGACTTTCTAATTGGCATCTGCTGAGACTGACATTCTATCACCTGCTGGAGCACATGTATCTGAGTAACCTTCACACACTGACATAAACTAGGAATCAAGGACTGGCTGAGGCATTTGGATACATTAAAAACATGCAGGGCTTGGGATTCGGTTCAGAGACCATAGCAAAGAATCAGAAGATTCAGAAGCACCTGACTCCACCCGTACCCAATATCTGAACAATGCAGTGAAACATTCCAACAACCTAGGGAAGCACACAATTTTGTAGCCATCCAAAAGATTAAAAACATTAAACAAATCAGTCATGTAATTGTGAATCAAATTATAGCTCTAAGTGCTCCATAACTATATAAACATTAGAAAATTTTGTTATGATTGAAATTTGAAAGAAAAATAAACTATGAGTATCACATCATGGAAAAGTCTTTCACCATGACAGAATGTACACTCCAAATGTGTTTAGGGGCAGTAAACCTCTGTTCAAAGGTGAAATGTCCTCTAGCTAGCAAAGAGGCATTTATTGGGAGATTACTATATGAAGAAATAAAAAGTCTGGGCCCCGAGCCTAGAGCTATTTATAAAATACTTTAGAAGATATAATATACAAAATGAAATTACAGGAGAGAAAGCAAACAGCCTAATAGATAGCCTGCCCTATAGGCAACAAACAACTGTCTGTGACAAGATTACCAGATTATGTGCCTTGTCTGAGCATGGACAAGTGAGTTACTCTCTCTTCGGTTCTCTGTCCCCTTCCCATCTTCTCTCCTTCCTCTTCTCCCCTCGCCACTTCCCCCTACTCCCCTGCCCTCCCCACTCCACCCCCACTTCCTCTCCCTGGACACACACAGACACACACACACATTCACCCCAAGAATGCAATCCAACAGAGCAAAGACTGAAACCGGTTATTTTGACAAATTATGTTTTGATACCATACTCATTTTCTAAACATTTCCATGTTGTTTCTAAGAGACTATATGATATAGTTTGTGAAATCCTGGGACCATTCCCACATTGACTGAAATTTCTGACATTAGTAAAACTTTAAGGCAATAATTCACCTCTTATTTGAGGTCAAGGGACATAATTAAATTTGTATAAGGAGAGAGTATGATATTATAATCTATTGAAAAAAATTCATCTGGTAGTAATGAAGAACATGAGCTCTAGAATATGACTGCCTGAGTTGACAAGTCCAATGAGTTCTTATCACTCCTTGTCTGTGAAGATTTCTTTAAATCCACTGCAGGCAAGCTTTTTTCCCATCACTACTTCACAAAACTGCTCTTGCTAAGGTCAAGTATGATCTCTATGTTACTAAATCCAATGGCAAATTGTCAGTCCTCACCTTATTTGAATTTTAGTAGTAATTACCATTATCTCTCTCCAACTTGAAGTAGTCTTTGTCTGAACTTCAGGTCAGCACACTCTCCTGGTCTTCCTTCACCTTCTTAGTTTCCCACTTTAGCTCTCTTTCCCTTCCCAATCTCTGTATGCTTGAATGTCCAAGGGTTTAGCTTAGAAATTTCTTTTCTCCTTTTGTTCCCACTTTTGCTGATCTCCTTCAGTCTCATTGCATCTAATCATTGAGCTCTCTCAAATTTGTAATTCCAGCTAGTATACCTCCCCTGAACTCCAGATATATATAGATAGATAGATATATAGCCATTTCCATAATACCTCACGCTTGGCTGTCTGAGAGGCCTCTAAAACCTAACACATCCAAAACCTAACTCCAGTTCTTCCCTCTTAAACTTGCTCCTCCCACCATATCTTCCATCTGAGTTGTTGGTAACTCCTTTCCAATCACTCAGGCCCAAAACTCCGTTGTCATTTTTAATTCCTATTTTCTCACAGCCCAATCCATTTGGTTACCAAATCCCACTGGCCTACCTTAATAATACTTCCAAAATTCAACCACTTCTCAAGTCCTCTACCATATCACCATGGTCTAAGTCACCATTCTCTCTTACATGAATTATTTATAATAGCCTCCTAACATCTTCCTGCATTTGTTTCTCACTGTTCCCTACAGTTTGTTTTGAACATAGCAGCTGGGGATCCTATTAAAATGTAAGTCAGATCATATGCCTTCTCAGCTCGAAACCCTCCAATGACTTTCTCACTCAAGAATAAAAGCTAAATCTTTACAAGGCCTACCAAGAGCCTTTCTCCCCTCACTGTTTTCCTTCTGACCTTATATCCTACTACGCTGCACCTAACTCACTCTACCCTAGGTATGCTGGCCTCCTTGCTCTTCCATGAATGAACTAAGCAAGACTCCACCTCAGTTTTGTGCTTTATGTTCACTCTACCTGTAAAACTCTGACCCCACGTATCCACATGGATCCCTCCCTCAACTATTTCAAGGTTTTGCACAAATCTAATTATCAGTGAGGCCTAACCTAGCCCTATTTAATACTGTAACTGCACACTCCATCCTAGCCTGTGATATACCTTCCCTCAATTATTTCCCTCCAACATATTATAAACTTGATTTTTCTGTTTATTGTCTATCTCCAGAAATAAACACCAGAATATAAGCTAAATTAGAGTATGAACTACCATCTGCTTTGTTCACTGTCATATCTCCAGCACCAAGAATTATTCCTGGAATTTAAAAAGTGATGAACAAATAAATGATTTCAGGTAAGTTAAACTGTCTGTGTCAAATTTGACTCATTTGCAAAGTGCAGAGACCACTGCTACCTATCTCATAAAGTTGCACTGAAGATTGAGTAAATACATGTAAGGTCTTTGGCAAACTACCTCAACAAGCATTCAGTATTTGCAGCTATTTATTACTATGGGGCTTCTCTGGTGGCTCAGTGGTAAAGAACCTGCCTGCAAATGCAGGAGTCACCTGGGTTCAATCTCTGGGTCCTGAAGATCCCCCTGGAGAAGGAACGCAAACCACTTCAGTATTCTTGCCTGGGAAACCCCATGGACAGAGGAGCCTGGGGGCTACAGTCCATGGAGTTGCAAAGAGTCGGACATGATTTAGCGACTGAGTATGCATGCACATTGTTACAATGATCCACTAAGAGGATACAAATATGTACAGGAAAGGAAGGAGAAAGGACATAGGTCAGGAACTTTGAAATCCAGGCCCCTAATGTCTAATGAGGGGATGTGGGGTAGGATGGAGGACATAAGACACCTCAGTCTTCACTGGAGACTTTAGGGAATGTATGAGATTTGCACAAAAGAAAGTACATGTGATATATGTGATAAATGATATTATACTGCCTTAAGGTGACCATGAGCCTGTCTATGGGCCCACTTTTCCATTCAGGTTGTAGCAGCAAAAAGTTGTTGATTAAGTATCCTGGCTGTTCCTATGACTGAGCCAACACCCAGGAAACAGTCAAAGGGCTTTCTTTAGCTCTTTATAAGTTGCCAAAGAAATATCACGTTTTATTTTCCAAATAGAAATGGAGGAAATTCCTATAAGGAAAAGAAGCATAAATTTCAACTAAGAAGAAGTTATTAGAGGCCAGAAGTAGTAAAGTTTTAAGAATTTAGAAACATGTAGTGATAGCTTTTATGAGGCATTCTGCCTTCCTTAAGTTCAGGGTTTATATACAGCCTTAAATTAAGCTTTGCAGATTTTGACAGTGCTAGTTCAGAGTTTGGATATTTTCTTACTGCCTTATTATGCTGGGAAAGGGGCCATGGGCAGTTTTCTTTCAGCACCTGAAAATATTTCTATAAAAAATTCATCAACCATTAATTTGTTTCAATGACACATTTAGCTTTTCAATTCCAAGGCTGCAGCTGCTGCCATATTGTGAAGAAAACATTTTGAAGTGATTTTCCTCTGCCTGCTAAAGAGCAAGCATGGTCTGACCTAACCCCTGAGACACTTCCACACAATTTTAAAAGGAGCAGAATACTCAGAAAGAATACACAATGGAAAAGACATACAGACACCACCAAAGTCCCCTCTCAAGGGAGAGGGTCTGATCACCAAGTAAGTAACCAGGACAAGTAGGGGTGTGAAATGAGGTTGAGGGGAAACTAGAATTGACAGTGGAGGAGGTAGACATTGAGAATCAGTTGCAGCCTTGAGATCATCCACCTTTGGGGGAGCTGGAATTTTCTCCACTAACCTTCCTCTTCTAAGTTCTCTCCAGAAAGAGAGATCTATAGAATCCTGGGAAATCTGCACCTGAAACACATTAGAAGAATTGAATCTAAGCCAACAGGGGGTAAACACTACAATACACTGCTCCTGTGGAATACCTATTGTTCCAGTAGCTGGAGCTACCTTGGCAGATATCCTTCAACTTTTAGGCCCTTTAGAGATTACCTCAACCAAGAAAATCATCTTGCCCAAAGTCATGATCCTTCTTGGGACAGCCATATCCAATGACTGATTAATGAGCTTCCCTCTAGCTCAGTCGGTAAAGAATCTGCCTGCAGTGCAGGAGGCCCAGATTTGATTCCTGGGTCGGGAAGTCCCCTGGAGAAGGAAATGGCAATCCACTTCAGTATTCTTGCCTGGAGAATCCCATGGACAAAGGAGCCTGGCAGTCTACAGTCCATGGGGTCGCAAGAGTTGGACACGACTTAGCGACTAAGCTACCATAATGGCCAGGCCTTTCTGAACCAAGTAGGAAAATGCTGAAGGACATTTTTTAGCTCCAGATTTCCCTAGCTAAAGATTAGCTAAGGCTGCTGAGCCTGTAGCTCAGATTCTCTGGCTATCCATTCCTGCTTCTTTCCTTTCCCTTTCAGACACGTTGATACCAAGAGAACTCCTCAATAAATATCCTATGACCTATATGCCATCTCAGAGTTGCCTCCTAGGGAACCTAACCAATGAAAACACAGGCAATGATGTCAGCAATGTTCAGTATATTCTAGTTCACTAAACATTGATTCAATATTCATTGAGGACTTTTTCTAGGTATTGGGGATGGATCACTGAACAAGTTCCTGCTGTCATGAAGCCTGTATTTTAGTGAGGGGTAGCAAACAATGGACAAATTAGCAAATGAATAATATATCAAATAATGATAAACATTATAAGAAAAAAATGATAAAGGAGCATGTGAGAAACTAAAGGTATGGTTAATATAGATTGTGTGGTCACAAATGTCCTCAATGAGAAAGTGACATACAAGACAGACTATCATATAAACATATTACATAAAGAGCATTCCAAGCAGTTGGAACCATAAATGCACAGGTCTTACTATGCAAAGGAACTAGGCATGTTCTTGAAATTGAAAGAAGGTCCATGTGACTGGAGTAAGAGGAAAGTAGTAAGAGATGAAGGTGAAGAGGTAGCCAGGGGTCAGATTATGGTAAGTATTCTAGGTTTCATTCTATGTGTATTTGGAAGTTATCAGAATATATAAAGCAAGACATGAGATTATCTGGTTTATATTTTTATGATATGACTAGCTACTGTGAAGAAAAAAATTAAAAGGAAAATAAAAATGAGAAAATCAATTAGAAGGCTACAGCAGAAGTCCAGGGTTAGAGAGAATGGTGGCTTGAATTGGGTAGCAAGAATGGATATGAAGAAAGGTGTGGAGATTGTAGATATATTTTAGAACTACTGTATGCAAGCTTGCTGATGAATTAGATATATATAAAGGATAAGGGAGAGAGCCCTTAGAGAAGATTCTGATTTTGAATTGAAACATCAAATTATAGTTCATTGGGTTTCCTCCCCTGCGCTCCACTCAAGTCCTGTGCTGAGTGCTCAAGAGGTCAAATTGATGAATCATGTGAGGGCCCCAAATTCAAAGAGCTGAGAGACAGGATATAGGAGATTATACACACCACACACACATACACATAAACAGACACATATATACACATATACACATATATATGACTGTAAAGTGAGTTAGGAAGTGGACATGCCAAAGAAATACACATTTTTTATTGTCCTCTACTTGCTTCATGCATATTAACCTTGTTCCTCAGTCTGACACATATGTGTTCCTGCTATGAAGCTATGCAATTATTTGGTATTAAAGAGATACATGGCTTCCCTGGTAATTTAGATGGTAAAGATTCTGCCTGCAGTGCAGGAGACCCAGGTTCGATCCCTGGGTCAGGAAGATTCCCTAGAGAAAGGCATGGCAACCCACTCCAGTATTCTTGCCTGGAGAATTCCATGGACAGAGGAGCCTGATGGGCTATAGTCCATGGGGTCACAAAGAGTCAGACACAACTGAGCAACTAACACATACAAAGAGATACATATTAGTTGCTGGATTAACCAGCAGCTCTCTCCAGGATATTTGTGAATGCCTTATTCTTTAAAAAAAAATTGAAGCAAATAACTATTTTACATTTGCCATGAAATGGTTTAAGAATCTCGGTGCCAAATTTGTGTTCTGTCTAAAAGTGGGGTAAATGAATTATTTTGTCTCAATTAACCAATCGGCATCTATTCAGATAAAGGCGGCACTAGTTCAGTTTATTATGGACCATAGCAAAGACTAGCTCTTCCCCAATATCCTTTCCCTACTTCCTTCTTAGAAATATAACTTCTAGGTTTTAGCTGGAGACATGGCCATCACAAAGAAAGACTGTATTTTCCAAATCCCTTGAATGGCCATATGACAAAGTTCTGTCCAAAGGATGAGAATAAAAATGCTCTCCCAACACCTTCTCTTTCCAAATGACCACAAAGTGTCCATCCTATCTACAGTTAGAACATCACTTTTGAACTATAAGGCAGAAGTAAAGTCCTGGACCTGATGGATTCATAGGTGAATTCTATCCAACATTTATAACAGATTTATCACCAATATTTCTCAAACTTTCAAAAATGAACTCAAGAGAAAGGAATACTTCATAACACATTCTATGAGGCCAGTTCAGTTCAGTCATTCAGTCGTGTCTGACTCTTTGCAACCCCATGGACTGTAGCACACCAGGCTTCCCTGTCTATCACCAACTCCCAGAGCTTGCTCAAACTCATGTCCATTGAGTCAATACAAAGATAGATAAAAATATCACCAGAAAAAAAAAACACAGACTCATATACCAAATATAAATTCAAAACTCCCCAACAAAAAATTAGTAAATTGAACCAAACAGCATATTAGAAGGATTATTCACCATAACCAAGTGAAATTTATACCAGGAATGCAAGAGTGTTTCAACAAAAGAAAACCAGTGTAATACCTCACATTAAGAGAATAAAGAGGAAAAAACCACAGATCATCTAAATTAAAACAGAAAAGGCATCTGACAGAATACAGCACCCTTTCATGATACAAGCTCTCAGAAAACATGAATATTTTACTGCAAGAAAAAAGTTCATGTTTAAATACTGGTCCTGCCACTAAATGTATGCAGTTGAGCAAGTCATTCAATCTTTTAGCACCTCTTATAAAAGTGTTGAGGTAGTTAAATTCTCAAAACTTCATGTGGTGCATGTAAGGAACTTTGCAAAATATCTGGAACAGAGCAAGTCCTCAATAAAAGTTAAATATTATTATTGGGGCTTCCCTGATGGCTCAGATGGTAAAGAATGTGCCTGTAATGTAGGACACCTGGGCTCAATCCCTGGGTCAGGAAATTCCCTGGAGAAGGGCATGGCTACCCACTGCAGTATTCTTGCCTGAAGAATTCCATGGACAGAGAAGCCCAGTGGGCTACAGTCCATGGGATCACAAAAAGTCAGACACAACTGAGGGACTAACACACACATTGCTTCCCTGCTGGCTCAGTGGTAAACAATTTGCCTGGAATGCAGGAGACATAAGAGACATGGGTTCAATCCCTGGGTCGGAAGATCCCCTGAAGAAGGAAATGGCAACCCACTTCAGTATTCTTCCCTGGGAAATCCCAAAGACAGAGGAGCCT
Source organism: Odocoileus virginianus (assembly GCF_023699985.2). Taxonomy (NCBI): domain Eukaryota; kingdom Metazoa; phylum Chordata; class Mammalia; order Artiodactyla; family Cervidae; genus Odocoileus; species Odocoileus virginianus. The sequence continues at coordinate 252,170 of NW_027224329.1, read as the reverse complement.
GGTGGGCTACTGTCCATGGGGTCTCAAAAGACTCAAAGATGATTTAGCAACTAAACAATAACAATAAGCTTGGCTTGAAGAAGCCAAGAAAGATTGAAGGCAAAAGGAGAAGGGGAGGCAGAGGATGAGATGGTTAGAGAGCATCACCCACTCAATGAACATGAATTTGAGCAAACTCTGGGAGAGAGTGGAGGACAGAGGAGCCGGGCATGCTGCAGTCTATGTGGTCACAAATTGTAGGGCATGACTTAGTGACTGAACAACAACAACATACTATTACTGTCAGTCAGTTCAGTTCAGTTCAGTCGCTCAGTCGTGTCCGACTCTTTGCGACCCCAAGAATCGCAGCATACCAGAGCTCCCTGTCCATCACAAACTCCCGGAGTTTACTCAAACTCATGCCCATCGAGTTGGTGATGCCATCCAGCCATCTCATCCTCTGTCGTCCCCTTCTCCTCCTCCTGCCCCCAATCCCTCCCAGCATCAGGGTCTTTTCCAATGAGTCAACTCTTTGCATGAGGTGGCCAAAGTATTGGAGTTTCAGCTTCAGCATCAGTCCTTCCAATGAACACCCAGGACTGATCTCCTTTAGGATGGACTGGTTGGATCTCCTTGCAGTCCAAGGGACTCTCCAACACCACAGTTCAAAAGCATCAATTTTTCAGCACTCAGCTTTCTTCACAGTCCAACTCTCACATCCATACATGACCACTGGAAAAACCATAGCCTTGACTAGACCAACCTTTGTTGCCAAAGTAATGTCTCTGCTTTTTAATATGCTATCTAGGTTGGTCATAATTTTCCTTCCAAGGAGTAAGCATCTTTTAATTTCATGGCTGCAGTCAACATCTGCAGTGATTTTGGAGCCAAAAAAATAAAGTCTGACACTGTTTCTACTGTCTCCCCATCTATTTCCCATGAGGTGATGGGACCAGATGCCATGATCTTACTTTTCTGAATGTTAAGCTTTAAGCCAACTTTTTTACTCTCCTCTTTCACTATCATCAAGAGGCTTTTCAGTTCCTCTTTACTCTCTGCCATAAGGGTGGTGTCATCTGCATATCTGAGGTTAATGATATTTCTCCCTGCAATCTTGATTCCAGCTTGTGCTTTATCCAGCCCAGCGTTTCTCATGATGTACTCTGCATATAAGTTAGATAAGCAGGGTGACAATATACAGCCTTGAAGTACTCCTTTTCTTATTTGGAACCAGTCTGTTGTTCCATGTCCAGTTCTAACTGTTGCTTCCTGACCTGCATACAGGTTTCTCAAGAGGCAGGTCAGGTGGTCTGGTATTCTCATCTCTTTCAGAATTTTCCACAGTTTATTGTGATCCACACAGTCGAAGGCTTTGGCGTAGTCAATAAAGCAGAAATAGATGTTTTCCTGGAACTCTCTTGCTTTTTCGATGATCCAGCGGATATTGGCAATTTGACCTCTGGTTCCTCTGCCTTTTCTAAAACCAGCTTGAACATCTGGAAGTTCTTGGTTCACGTATTGCTGAAGCCTGGCTTGGAGAATTTTGAGCATTACTTTACTAGCGTGTGAGATGAGTGCAATTGTGCAGTAGTTTGAGCATTCTTTGGGATTGCCTTTCTTAGGGATTGGAATGAAAACTGACCTTTTCCAGTCCTGTGGCCACTGCTGAGTTTTCCAAATTTGCTGGCATATTGAGTGCAGCACTTTCACAGCATCATCTTTCAGGATTTGAAATAGCTCAGCTGGAATTCCATCACATCCACTAGCTTTGTTCGTAGTGATGCTTTCTAAGGCCCACTTGACTTCACATTCCAGGATGTCTGGCTCTAGGTGAGTGATCACACCACTGTGATTATCTGGCTCGTGAAGATCTTTTTTGTACAGTTCTTCTGTGTATTCTTGCCACCTCTTCTTAATATCTTCTGCTTCTGTTAGGTCCATACCATTTCTGTCCTTTATCGAACACATCTTTGCATGAAATGTTCCCTTGATATCTCTAATTTTCTTGAAGAGATCTCTAGTCTTTCCCATTCTGTTTTTTTTTCCTCTATTTCTTTGCATTGATCACTGAGGAAGGCTTTCTTATCTCTCCTGGCTATTTTTTGGAACTCTGCATTCAAATGGGAATATCTTTCCTTTTCTCCTTTGCTTTTCGCTTCTCTTCTTTTCACAGCTATTTGTAAGGCCTCCTCAGACAAACATTTTGACTTTTTGCATTTCTATTCCATGGGGATAGTCTTGATCTCTGTCTCCTGTACAATGTCACAAACCTCCATCCATAGTTCATCAGGCACTCTATCAGATCTAGTCCCTTAAATCTATTTCTCACTTCTACTGTATAGTCATAAGGAATTTGATTTAGGTCATACCTGAATGGTCTACTGGTGTTCCCTGCCTTCTTCAGTTTAAGTCTGAATTTAGCAATAAGGAGTTCATGATCTGAGCCACAGTCAGCTCCTGGTCTTGTTTTTGCTGACTGTATAGAGCTTTCTCCATCTTTGGCTGCAAAGAATATAATCAATCTGATTTTGGTGTTGACCATCTGGTGATGTCCATGTGTAGAGTCTTCTCTTGTGTTGTTGGAAGAGGGTGTTTGCTATGACCAGTGTGTTCTCTTGGCAGAACTCTATTAGCCTTTGCCCTGCTTCATTCTGTACTCCAAGGCAAATTTGCCTGTTACTCCAGGTGTTTCTTGACTTCCTACTTTTGCATTCCAGTCCCCTATAATGAAAAGGACATATTTTTTGGGTGTTAGTTCTAAAATGTCTTGTAGGTCTTCATAGAACCGTTCAACTTCAGCTTCTTCAGCATTACTGGTTGGGGCATAGGCTTGGATTACCGTGATATTGAATGGTTTGCCTTGGAAACGAACAGAGATCATTCTGTCATTTTTGAGATTGCATCCAAGTACTGCATTTCGGACTCTTTTGTTGACTATGATGGCTACTCCATTTCTTCTAAGGGATTCCTGCCCACAGTAGTAGATACTAATGGTCATCTGAGTTAAATTCACCCATTCCAGTCCATTTTAGTTCGCTGATTCCTAGAATGTCAACATTCACTCTTGCCATCTCCTGTTTGACCACTTCCAATTTGCCTGATTCATGGACCTAACATTCCAGGTTCCTATGCAATATTGCTCTTTACAGCATCAGACCTTGCTTCTATCACCAGTCCCATCCACAGCTGGGTGTTGTTTTTGCTTTGACTCCATCCCTTCATTCTTTCTGGAGTTATTTCTCCACTGATCTCCAGTAGCATATTGGGCACCTACCAACCTGGGAAGTTCCTCTTTCAGTATCCTATCATTTTGCCTTCTCATACTGTTCATGGGGTTCTCAAGGCAAGAATACTGAAGTGGTTTGCCATTCCCTTCTCCAGTGGACCACATTCTGTCAGACCTCTCCACCATGACCCGACCGTCTTGGGTGGCTCCACACGGCATGGCTTAGTTTCATTGAGTTAGACAAGGTTATGGTCCGAGTGATCAGAATGGCTAGTTTTCTGTGATTATGATTTCAGTGTCTGCCCTTTGATGCCCTCTCACAACACCTACCATCTTACTTGAGTTTCTCTTACCTTGGACGTGGGGTATCTCTTCACGGCTGCTCCAGCAAAGCGCAGCCACTGCTCCTTACCTTGGAGGAGGGGTATCTTCTCACGGCCGCCCCTCCTGACCTTGAACGTGGAGTAGCTCCTCTCAGCCCTCCTGTGCCCAGCAAGGAATATAATTTCTTATGCTAAGAAATAATGCATTCCTAATTACAAAGTTCAGGAAATGAATGCTGTCTAAGCACGGATCCTTCTACAAAATACTATACAGCAGGGATTAGTAAAGTTTTCCTATAAAAAGCCATAGAGTAACCACATATACTAAGCTGTGCAGGCCATACAGTCTCTGTTTCAACTACTTGACTCTGCTGTTATAGCACAAAAATTGCCATAGAAAACACCTAACCAGATAAGTGTGACTGTATACAATAAAACTTTATTCACAAAAACAGGTAATGGCCAGACTTGGCCCACAGACTGTAGTCTGCTGACTCAGTCAGTGCTAGATACTTAGCTTAAATAAACTATAAACTACTAGCACATATGGATAAATTCAGGCATACTTTTGTTTCCTTCTGAATGGACTGTTTTGAAGAACACTGAATCTCTGCTTCCCTTAAAACAAACAGTCAACTCTGACTACAGAATTTACTGATTGCAGGTGGTCCTAAGTTGGTGGAGGAATAGGACGGGGAGACCACTTTCTCCCCACAAATTCATCGAAGGATCATTTGAACATTGAGCAAATTGTACAAAACAACTTCTGAACACTGGCAGAGGACACGAGGCACCCAGAAAGGCAGCCCACTGTCTTCAAAAGGAGATCATCAGTGCGATATGGATGGAGAAGTCTTGAGGCTACTGTAAGAATAAGACTGAAAACCAGAGGCAGGAGGCTTAAATCCAAAACTTGAGAACACCAGAAAACTCCTGACTCCAGGGAACATTAATCAACAAGAGCTCATCCAAAAGCCTCCATACCTACACTGAAACCAAGCTCCACCCAAGAGCCAACAAGTTCCAGAGCAAGACATACCATGCTAATTCTCCAGCAATGCAGGAACACAGCCCTGAGCATTAAAATACAGGCTGCCCAAAGTCACACCAAACCCATAGACACCTCAAAACTCACTACTGGACACTTCATTGCACTCCAGAGAGAAAAGATCCAGCTCCACCCACCAGAACACCAACACAAGCTTCCCTAACCAGGAAACCTTGACAAGCCACCCATCCAACCCCACCCACAGGGAGGAACCTCCACAATAAAGAGGAACCACAAACTGCCAGAATACAGAAAGGCCACCCCAAACACAGCAATCTAAACAAGATGAAAAGGCAGAGAAATATTCAGCAGGTAAAGGAACATGATAAATGCCCACCAAACCAAACAAAAGAGGAGGAGATAGGGAGTCTACCTGAAAAAGAATTCAGAATAATGATAGTAAAAATGATCTAAAATCTTGAAAACAAAATGGAGTTACAGATAAATAGTCTGGAGACAAGGATTGAGAAGATGCAAGAAATGTTTAACAAGGACCTAGAAGAAATAAAAAAGAGTCAATCAATAATGAATAATGCAATAACTGAGATCAAAAACACTCTGGAGGGAACCAACAGTAGAATAACTGAGGCAGAAGATAGGATAAGTGAGGTGGAAGATAGAATGGTGGAAATAAATGAAACAGAGAGAAAAAAAGAATTAAAAGAAATGAGGACAACCTCAGAGACCTCTGGGACAATGTCAAAAACCCCAACATTCAAATCTTAGGAGTCCCAGAAGAAGACAAAAAGAAATGCCACGAGAAACTACTCGAGGAGATAATAGTTGAAAACTTTCCTAAAATGGGGAAGGAAATAGCCACTCAAGTCCAAGAAACCCAGAGAGTACCCAAACAGGATAAAACCAAGGCAAAACACCCCAAGACATATATTATATCAAATTAATGAAGATCAAACACAAAGAACAAGTATTAAAAGCAGCAAGGGAAAAACAACAAATAACACACAAGGGGATTCCCATAAGGATAACAGCTGATCTATCAATAGAAACTCTTCAGGCCAGAAGGGAATGGCAGGACATACTTAAAGTGATGAAAGAGAATAATCTACAACCCAGATTACTGTACCCAGCAAGGATCTCATTCAGATATGAAGGAGAAATCAAAAGCTTTACAGACAAGCAAAAGCTGAGAGAATTCAGCACCACCAAACCAGCTCTTCAACAAATGCTAAAGGATCTTCTCTAGACAGGAAACACAGAAAAGGTTTATAAACTCGAACCCAAAACAACAAAGTAAATGGCAATGGGATCATACTTATCAATAGTTACCTTAAATGTAAATGGGTTGAATGTCCCAACCAAAAGACAAAGACTGGCTGAATGGATTAAAAAAACAAGACCCCTATATATGCTGTCTACAAGAGACTACCTCAAAAACAAGGGACACATACAGACTGAAAGTGAAGGGATGGAAAAAGATATTTCATGCAAATGGAGACCAAAAGAAAGCAGGAGTAGCAATACTCATATCAGATAAAATAGACTTTGAAATAAAGGCCATGAAAAGAGACAAAGAAGGACACTACATAATGATCAAAGGATCAATCCAAGAAGATATAACAATTATAAATATATATGCACCCAACATAGGAGCACCGCAATATGTAAGGCAAATGCTAACAAGTATGAAAGGGGAAATTAACAGTAACACAATAATAGTGGGAGACTTTAATACCCCACTCACACCTATGGATAGATCAACTAAACAGAAAATTAGCAAGGAAACACAAACTTTAAATGATACAATGGACCAGTTAGACCTAATTGATATCTATAGGACATTTCACCCCAAAACAATGAATTTCACCTTTTTCTCAAGTGCACACGGAACCTTCTCCAGGATAGATCACATCCTGGGCCATAAATCTAGCCTTGTGGTAAATTCAAAAAAATTGAAATCATTTCAAGCATCTTTTCTGATCACAATGTGGTAAGATTAGATGTCAACTACAGGAAAAAAAAATATTAAAAATACAAACATATGGAGGCTAAACAACATGCTTCTGAATAACCAACAAATCACAGAAGAAATCAAAAAAGAAATCAAAATATGCATAGAAACAAATGAAAATGAAAACACAACAACCCAAAACCTATGGGTCTCAGTAAAAGCAGTGGTAAGGGGAAGGTTCATAGCAACACAAGCTTACTTCAGGAAACAAGATAAAAGTCAAATATCATGGACACCTTATCTTTGACAAAGGAGGCAAAAATATACAATGGAGAAAAGACAATCTCTTTAACAAGTGGTGCTGGGAAAACTGGTCAACCACTTGTAAAAGAATGAAACTAGAACACTTTCTAACACCATACACAAAAATAAACTCAAAATGGATTAAAGATCTAAATGTAAGACCAGAAACTATAAAACTCCTAGAGGAAAACATAGGCAAAACTCTCTCTGACATAAATCACAGCAGGATCCTCTATGACCCACCTCCTAGAGTAATGGAAATAAAAGCAAAAATAAACAAATGGGACCTAATAAACTTAGCTTTTGCACAACAAAGGAAACTATAATAAGCAAGGTGAAAAGACAGACTTCAGAATGGGAAAAAATAATAGCAAATGAAGCAACTGACAAAGAATTAATCTCAAAAATATACAAGCAGCTCATGCAGCTCAATTCCAGAAAAATAAAAATCAAAAAATGGGCCAAAGAACTAAACAGACATTTCTCCAAAGAAGACATACAGATGGCTAACAAACACATGAAAAGATGTTCAACATCACTCATTATCAGAGAAATGCAAATCAAAACCACAATGAGGTACCATCTCACGCCGGTCAGAATGGCTGCTATCAAAAAGTCTACAAATAATAAATGCTGGAAAGGGTGAGGAGAAAAGAGGGTTTCCTCTTACACTGTTGGTGGGAATGCAAACTAGTACAGCCGCTATGGAGAACAGTGTGGAGATTCCTTAAAAAACTGGAAATAGAACTGCCATACAACCCAGAAATCCCACTGCTGGGCATACACACCAAGGAAACCAGAATTGAAAGAGATATGTGTACCCCAATGTTCATCGCAGCACTGTTTCCAGGATATGGAAGCAACCTAGATGCCCATCAGCAGACGAATGGATAAGAAAGCTGTGGTACATATACACAATGGAATATTACTCAGCCACTAAAAAGAATGCATTTGAATCAGTTCTAATGAGGTGGATGAAACTGGAGCCTATTATACAGAGTGAAGTAAGTCAGAAAGAAAAACACCAATACAGTATACTAATGCATATATATGGAATTTAGAAAGATGGTAACAATGACCCTATATGCGAGACAGCAAAAGAGACACAGATGTAAAGAACAGTCTTTTGGACTCTGTGGGAGAAGGCAAGGGTGGGATGATTTGAGAGGGTAGCGTTGAAACATGTATATTATCATATGTGAAGCAGATCGCTGGTCCAGGTTCAATGCATGAGACAGGGTGCTCAGGGCTGGTGCACTGGGATGACCCTGGGGGATGGGATGGGGAGGGAGGTGGGAGGGGGGTTCTGGATGGGGAACACATGTGCGCCCATGGCTGATTCATGTTGATGTATGGCAAAAACCACTTCAATATTGTAAAGTAATTAGCCTCCAATTAAATAAATAATTTTAAAAAAGAATTTACTGATTGCTTTTTTCTTTGCTAAACAAGTTAACTGATGCTAATGTTTTACCAGATGTGCCCAAAGGGCCAAAAGAGAATTTTGAAACCTAAATGTAGATACCCTTTGTGACATTTTAGTTGGTTCTTCCTATCAATTAAAATAATACTTTCTTCATTCACTATATTGCTATGAAAATTACAATCTACAAAATGCTTCAAAGTTATAAGGATTAAGTATCATTATATAGTTATACATCCAGAATTCCTTTATTAACTATGCAATTTTTCTCATTACACAGGTTAAATACAATAAATTTAATCTTAGTTATCTTTCATTCCATCAGTGAGTTCATATTTAATACAGTTTTGAGAACCAAAATGAAAACCTGAATTCCCCTACAATTTACAGGTTCTCAGTTAAAGACTTGGCCCACAATTACCAAACATAGCCACCAAAGAAGCAAAGAAGGGGGCAACTGTCCACAGTTTCATTAAAGGATTCCCCTTGGAACTTCCCTCTAAACCAGGTCTTAAACACTCTCCCTCACCCAACACACTCTACTCAGGTACTCTGAGTAGAACATTTTAATCACATTTTAATCACATTTTAATCACAAAATGTTTCACTGGCCTGATCTAATTGAATTACAATCAGAATCCCCACAGTATTTCTCAGAAATCCAGCACACCAAAAGTTACTTCACTTGCCATTTCTTATTAAGAAGAAAACAGACAAGCCATACTGGTCACATTGCTGAGGCAAGACAGCCTCTCCTAGAATCTTGCTCTTCTTTCCTCCACATGTCCCTTAGCATTTATGACTGTAGTTTCAAATAAAAGTTCAAATCCCACTGCAGTCATTGAGGGACTGTCCAGAGTTTGTGTGTGTTGATCTGCTCCACCTTAAGCTGTTCAAGAGACAAAGACTCAAACTTATAAAAACACTTCAATTGGGGGTTTGTTTGCGTTATTATAAAATGGATTAATCACAGGATTTTTACAATAGCTTCATAAGCACAAGTTAACAATAGTTCAATGAACAAAAATTGATATTCACTAGTTAACTTCTTGGGAACATTTCTACTGCATTGATCACACTGTATCTGGAATGCAGATACTTCATACATTGTACAAAAAAAATAGACTGGTTAGGACTGGGAAGTCTCTGAGTATCCTCATGGTGTTTCCTACAGCAGGCCTTGACTTCTTAGTGAAATCATTTTAATTTTTGTTTAAAGTATGAAAGGGTATTTAACTTTAAGTGGTCATTGAACTTTTGTAAAGTAGACTTTGCAACCCTAGAAAGAAATACTGTCATACAAGTGTGGGGATTTGCTCTTGTCTATTGACAAAGGACAATGATTTTCTTTAACACTAAAGTGTGCATGTGTATCCTGTTCCTATTATACAATAATGTCTACAACAACAACAATCTCCCTTTTAGGAAGCCCCTATGAACAGTCTGTATTCAATGACCTGAATGTGCAAGATAGTCAGTCAAATAGAGGACAGTAACTTCAACACTCAAGTTGTTCCTGACACCAAAATGGAGTCTTAAGCTTTAATATGATCATCAAGCAGCAAAGAAAACAGCATGAGCAAGCAACACCTTTTGGTTTCAGACCACTGTTGTTCTATTTCCTTACTGTATGACCTTAGAAAATGTACTTAAGCTCTTAAGTACAGATTCTTTTCTCTTAATTCTAGATTCCTCATCTGTATAATCAGGATAAGATACATCACCCATAGTAATCATTCAAACATTTTGGAAATAATTTTAACCAAAAGAGGGGAAAAAAAGCAAATTTACAAGTAATCCTGAAAAAAAACCCCACTAATGAGAACCTTCCATGCTTTCCTCCTTCCCACACCCCAACATTCGGGTTAATAGAGGTTTCCTTATCACAGGTGCAGGAAAGAGTGAAGTAGCTCAGAAGCAGCTGGCTTCTCTCAACTGACTCATAAAAAATGGAATACCACTCCCAGCAGCTATTAGAACACCACCTCCCCTATTTTCCAAACCCCACTCTGCAACCAGTGATAAAAAAAAAAAGTGCACAATCATCTCTCCTCTTAAAGCAACTCTGTGCGAATTCTTCAGTTATCTCTCATGTATTCAGGAGAGGCTGGATCAATCAGATATTAGTTGGGCTCCAGGCTGCTTCTTCCCTGATCTGCCCTTGGCTTCCTTAGCTCCCAGACTAGACGGCAAGCAGGAAAACAAAAGGTGGGAACTCCAAGTAGAAAAACATGGACTATTGCTTAACAGATCCAATTAAAGGTTTATAGTTTGGGTGAACCCTCAGTAAAATGAGGTTTACTTTGAAAGATTAATTTCTCTTTATTATCCACAACTCATTAGTGCAGTTAGTAAAAAAAAAAAATAATAATGACACATCTAGTCCTCTTTTCTGATGTGAGTCTGGAGGGACATAATATTTAGCCATGCATATTAGATAATAATAAAATATCTAACAGAAAACTGAGGGTTCAGAGGGAGGAGCTGGTTTGACTTCATATAAAACAGAATCTGCAATACATTGAAGGTGCCTCGACCAACAAACTACTGTATAATTCTAAGAGTGATTTCTTTAATTATTTACAGTCTCAGTAGCTTCCAGTTTGATACACATGATACCATCTCTTACTAAGCATTTCATCAAAGTGTTTGTTTATCTGTCATGAGCTGCTAAAATTTGACAACTGATAAGTTGAGGGAATCTTTGATACTACACCAAAAAAGACAGCAGATGATACAGCATCTCTGCCCTCAACTGTCTCAGCATTATCTTTACTTGTTTATTTATTTACTTTTGGCTCTGCTGGATCTCTGTTGCTGTGTGGGGGATTTTCTTTAGTTATGGCAAGCAGGGGCCACTCTCTCTCTTGTGGTGGTGTTCGAGCATGTGGAATCTTCCCAGACCAGGGATCAAACCCATGTCCCCTGCACTGGCAGGTGGACCCTCAGTCACTGTACCCATCAGGGACATCCTCAGCATTATCTTGAAGAACATATTTTAAGAGCTTTTACTGAAGTTTGCTTTCCTCCCAGAAAGAGAGAGTTCTTCATTTAACAAAACTATGCTTTTCAAGATAGTGATGAGTCACTTTGCCCAAGTCTAAAGAAGCAAAAAAAGGAAAATATCTAGAAGTGATTATGGGCTATACACATCGAAGTCCACCCTGTGATTCTTAAAAGTTCAAATTCTGTTCCATTTTCTGTTCCTTTACAATCTATCACTTTATGATCCTATCTCCCTCCATTTTAAATAGTTGCTCAGGGAAAATACTGGGACAACAAAAGCTCAGTTAACCAGACAAGAGAGTAAGATAGATGCTCTCCCTTCTCCAGGTATGAGGGGGGATGTGGGGTTTTAGTGCTCTAACAGGTCTAAAGATTAAGTCTCTTGGGTTCTCCAGAGTAAGACAGAAGGCAAAGGGTAGAACACACAAGAGAGACCACCTGAAAGGACAGCATTAGCCACTGATCACAGAAAAGAGCTTTTTATTCAGTAATGAGCTAAAGCTCAAATTAAGACAGATCTAAGAATTAAAAATAACTCAATAAATGGTGTAAGGGTGTACAGAGGGACAATTTTCTCCTAGAACTAAATGTTAAAGACTTGAAGGAGTACAGTTAATAATAAATAAGGAAACTTAACTATGAAGGTTTCCCAGATAACTCTTTCTCAGAAAGTCTGATTTCCCCAAGAGTATCATTATCATTGTAAAACACTCAGAAGGAAATTTGCTTCATTAATTAAGAGCAAACAAGTTTATAAGGGAAGATTTTCATGATAAGCCAAAATCTGCTTTCCCTGTAACTCCTATATATTAGTTCTAGCTCAGCCCTTCAGTTCAAAAGAGAGCAACCTAGCCCCACTTCCTCCTGATAATCATCAAATGATCAAATATTTGAAGAGAGTTATCTCCATAAGTCTTCTCTCTGTAGATGAGACAACCTTTATTCTGTCAACTTTTTTGTTATGACATAGTATGCAGAGATCATATGTTAGACATTTTGATTATGCTCCATAGTTCAGTTCAGTCGCTCAGTCATGTCGGACTCTTTGCAACCCCATGGACTGCAGCATGCCAAGCTTCCTTGTCCATCACCAACTCCCAGAGCTTACTCAAACTCATGTCCATTGAGTCAGTGATGCCATCCAACCATCTTGTCCTCTGTTGTCCCCTTCTCCTCCTGCCTTCAATCTTTCCCAGCATCAGGGTCTTTTCAAATGAGTCAGTTCTTTGCATTAGGTGGCCAAAGTATTGGAGTTTCAAGCTTCAGCATCAGTCCTTCCAATGAATATTCAGGACTGATCTCCTTTAGGATGGACTGGTTGGATCTCCTTGCAGTCCAAGGGACTCAAGAGTCTTCTCCAACACCACAGTTCAAAAGCATCAATTCTTCAGCGCTCAGCTTTCTTTATAGTCCAACTCTCACATAAGGACTTCTTAAAAAATTAAGGTTCATGTCATTTAAGAGTTTCTTATATTAAATTAATTAACATTAATATATTAATATTAATTAACTTTAATATAGTAATATTAAGGGTTTATTGTGTTAATTTCAATAAATTCATATTAAGCATTTCTTATATTAATATAACTCATATATTAATATGTTTCTTATATAACTCTTATTATGTAAGAATATCTTATATGGTTTCTTATATCAATAATAGGTTCTTATATTAATATCAATTTTTATATTAATAATAACTAATATTGTTTTAATATAAGTATTATATTAAGACTTATATTAAAGTATTTTAACTTTAAAAATACAAGTAGACATTTTGATTTCTGCCTCAAGACTTATGAATCATATGACTTGTAACTCTCTTTCACTACCTGGTGGCAGAGACTGCTTGAGAATTACATTATTGGTTTATGAAAGAATGAAATGAAATGTTAAAACAATATAAACTACAGTCTCAGGGTGATAGCTTTCTGACATCACCCAACTTTCTCATTATAAATCAATGGCCTAAATTTCCATTACTAACGATCTGCTAGTTTTCAAACTTATTTTAAAAGCCAAGACAACCTTTTCTTCAAATAGAGGAAATATAATGTAGTAGTTAAGTATAGCCTGGCCTCAAACCCCAGTCCTACCACATACTAGGTGTTTAGCCTTGAGCAAATTACATTAATTTGTCTGTGCTTTTAGCTTCTGTAAAATGAGGGTAATGTCAACTTCTGAGGCTGTTTTGAGTTTTAAATAATATGCAGTGTTGAGAACAATGTATGGCAAAAGTGTCTTTTATCCATCTTCTAATTTAGTGTTTCTAATACTCCATTGGTGGGCTTTTCAGGTGGCTCACTGTTAAAGAATCCACCTGCCAAACAGGAGATGCAGGTTTAATCCCTGGGTCAGGAAGATCCCATAGAGAAGGAAATGGCAACCCACTCCAGTATTCTTGCCTGGAAAATCCCATGGACAGAGGAACCTGGCAGGCTACAGTTCATGGGGTTGTAAAAGAGTTGGACATGACTTAGTAACTAAACAACAACAACAGGTACTATGTAAGTGTTTGCTATTGTAATCCTAAGAAAATTGTACCAGGAAGCTAAATGGAATGCAAAATGATATAAAAGTGCAAAAAAGATATGAGGCCCTGCTTAATTTGAATAAAACATGCTACAGCCCTATGGAAACAGTGAGAGACTTTATTTTCTTGGGCTCCAAAATCACTGCAGATGGTGACTGCAGCCATGAAATTAAAAGATGCTTGCTCCTTGGAAGAAAAGCTGTGACAAACCTGGACAGCATATTAAAAAGCAGAGGTATCTGGGAGAAGGCAAGGGTGGGATGTTTCAAGAGAACAGCATCGAAACATGTATATTATCTAGGGTGAAACAGATCACCAGCCCAGGTTGGGTGCATGAGACAAGTGCTCGGGCCTGGTGCACTGGGAAGACCCAGAGGGATAGGGTGGAGAGGGAGGTAGGAGGGGGGACCGGGATGGGGAATACATGTAAATCCATGGCTAATTCATTTCAATGTATGACAAAAACCACTGCAATGATGTAAAGTAATTAGCCTCCAACTAATAAAAATAAATGGAAAAAAAAATTAAAAAAAAAAAAAGCAGAGATATCACTTTACTGACAAAGGTCCATATAGTCAAAGCTATGAGAGCGCTGACTCATTGGAAAAGACCTTGATGCTGGGAAAGATTGAAGGTAGAAGGAGAAGGGGATGACAGAGAATGAGATGGTTGGATAGCATCACTGACTCAATGGACATGAGTTTGAGAAAGCTTCATAGACGGTGAAGGACAGGGAAGCCTGGTATGCTGCAGTCCATGGAGTCACAAAGAGTCGGACATGACTGAGGGACTGAACAACAAATAGTCCTAATTATACCACAACCCACTCCACCCCTTATTCCAGTCAGGTTCATAGCATCAAAACTTGAAATCGACACTAAATTATTTGAGTTCTTGGAGTTAAAGAACAGAGTCATCAGAAAGTCTAAGTTAAAAGTAAATTATCTACTACTAATGCTCCAGAATGAGTTATCTTGGAAGTTATCAGTCACCTTGGAATGTAGTAAAGCCCTCTGAAAACAAAGCACAGAATAAGTTTTGTTTTTTAGTAAGTGAGAAAGGAACAATATATTTGAATCATGGTCAATCAGCCAAACAGAGCAGATGTGGAAAGTACTGTGATGAAACAATGCTATGGCTGACAATGGAGATAGCTAACTATCATTGAGGGTTTACAACGTGAGAGTTGGACCATAAAGGAGACTCAACACTAAAACATTGATGTGCTGCTGGGGAAGACTCTTGAGAGTCCTTTGGACTGCAAGGAGATCAAACCAGTCAATCCTAGAGGAAATCAACCCTGAATGTTCATTGGAAGGACTGATGCTGAAGCTCCAATACTTTGGCCACCTGATGGGAAGAGTTGACTCATTGGAAAAGACCCTGATGCTGGGAAAGATTGAAGGCAGGAGGAGAAGGGGGAAAGGAATGCAAGGCAAGAGGAGACACAAATCACTGAGAACACTCAATCACTCTCTGTACCACCTTGATTCTTGTACAGCAAAGTCATCATAAGACTGTGAACTCTGGAGCCAGACAGATCTATGTTAAAATTCTTGTTTTCATCCCTCACAAGCTGTGTGCCTGTGAGCAAGATACTGAGTATCTTGAAGCCCCAACATTATTCAATGTTGTCTTGAGGAGTAAAAATCATGTGTGCATATCACCTAGCACTCTTGCACACAGCAGGCTTTCAGCAAGTGACATCACTTTTGTCAATGCTCTTTGTGTTTCCAAAACACAGTATTTGTAACTTTTGCCCCTCAACTCAGTTCCAAAACTGACATCATTCCTATAGCACAGAAAGGACACAGAGAAAGTAATTTACACAGAACTGGGCCTTCCCAGGTGGCTCAGTGGTAAAGAATCTGCCTGCAATGCAGAAGACCCAGGTTCGATCCCTGGGTCGGGAAGATCCCCTGGAGAAGGGAATGGCTACCCACTCCAGTATTCTTGCCTGGAGAATCCCATGGACAGAAGAGCCTGGTGGGCTATACAGTCTATGGGGTCACAAAGAGTCAGACACAGCTGAGCATGCACACACAACAGTTAAGTCAACAACCCATGGCAGGAACTCAAATCGGAAATTTCCTAGTGTCCAGCCCAGTCATTTGCAACTTTCAGCTTCCTCTGGCAACTTCGTAAGTTTTTCTTCTTCCCAAATCTGTGTTTCTCATCCAAAGAAGAAAGTGAGCACTTGTAATCAAAGTCAGATGAAAATTAGACAGATTTCCTGAGTGACAGGATGATCCTCTTGCCTTTTCTGGGGAATATTGGTTCCTGCCAACCAACTGGCAGAGAAAAAGGTGACAGCAAGCCACATAAGTGCAAGTATCAGTGGGTGGAGAAATGTCAGAAACAAAGAAAGCTCTTTACAATATTAAATGCAAACTCATTTACTGGTGGCTGCAGATAAGATGGAAGAGTTTACCATCGACAGGGACTGTGACAGTGATGAATGAAACCATTCTGGAACTATGAAGGAAAGTGGCCTCTGAGAAGGGGGACAGGCATTTAAGGAGGAGCATGAGGATGTTGTGGGCGGGGGGAACAGGAAGAAAATGAGAACTAGTTATGTGTGGGCCGAGGCATTTTCAGTAGCAGAACAAAAAATATAGAAATAATGCTGCTGGTACTTAAAAAGCCCAGGCAGGCATCAATTGCCACCCACTCGTAGTCCCCCACACTCTAAAATCAGGGAAGGTATAGCTTCAAAGGAAGAATGAGGGGGAAGGGAAAATGGGTTAGATACATTTTGACAAATGAAATTATATGGGGTCAGTTATCAAATCCACAAAGAAAGAAAAGGATCCCATGGCAAGGGCCAGTATAACGGCAGATGTAATCTGTGAATACACAAACAACTATCCCTCAGCACTTAAGAGGGACTGTTATTGAAGGACTAGGGAAGTTTGAAAGTCCTTGTTCCAAGTTCTTTTCACTCCCTGTTTAAAAGATGACATGCTGCCAGAAATAAAGCAAGCCTGAGTCATAGTTTGAAATTGAAAGAAAGTGTTGAAAATGGAAGTTGAGTTATGGAAATGGGTTTGTTTCTCATAAATGAGAATAAAAAATTTTGGCTCACTGTAATTCTCTAAAAGCTGCTGGGAAGACACAGAACTCTGCACACTTCATTTTTATTTTATTTATGTTTTTAAATTATTTTTTTATTTTTTATTAGTTGGAGGCTAATTACTTTACAATATTGTAGTGGTTTTTGCCATACATTGACATGAATCAGCCATGGATTTACATGTGTTCCCCATCCCGATCCCCCCTCCCACCTCCCAAGTACTTGCCTATTTTGGTGACTATAAGCATGTGTTTTAGGTTCATTCTCCCCTTTATCCCTTGATGAAGCTTTGGTACTTGTGTTTCTCAAGCAAAGCTCCATCATGTTGTCTGAAATCCTTCCATTCACTCTGCAAGTACTGAGTGTGCTCCTACCGAGTGGCACACATGGTGTCAGATGCTACCAGATTGGAGAGTGCAAAAAGAAATGTCAGACACAATTTAGAGATGAACTGCAAAAACATCAACAGGTATGAGGCAAGTAAATCCCAATTCATGGACAAGTTGACAACACACAACAGATCCCAAGGCTGGGCAGTAAATGAAAAGGGGCAACCAGGAAGGGAAGGGAACTCTGAAAACCAGGAAAATCTTCATGGTCTTGAGTGGTCCTGAACACACCTGAGAGGAGATGAGCCTTAAGTAATGGGTCAGATCTGAACCAGGAGGGAGGAAGAAGAAAGACCATTCCAAAATGGGAAGGTCCTTCTATAACAAGTTTCTCTTCTCCGAGCCAAAGACCATAGCCTGATGAATTTTTAAAAAAAAATCCAAAGGCCAAGTTTTCTATATTTTTCAAACCTTTTAATAGCCTTAGAATTGACCTTTTTTTCTTGCCTTTTACATTCAAAACTCCATTTCTTGGTTTATAATCTTTTCCTACTTGCAAGTGTGCATGCTAAGTCACTTCAGTAGTGTCCAACTCTTTGCAACCCCATGGACTGTAGCCCATGAGGCTCCTCTGTCCATGGGGATTCTCCAGGCAAGAATACTGGAGTGGGTTGCCATGCCCTCCTCCAGGGGATCTTCCCAACCCAGGGATCAAACCTGCATCTCTTACGTCTCCTGCATTGGCAGGTGGGTTCTTTACCACTAGCGCCACCTGGGAAGCCCTACTTGAGTAGTCCTTATACCTGAGCATGAACCTGAGTTCATGCACTTGTGGAGTTTGTTAAACAGGCTGGTCTCCGATTCAGCCCATTGAGGCCAGGGCCCCGAATGTGCATTTTTAACCAGATTCCTCTCCCAACTGAATTTTTTATAAGTGGTCAAAGACAGCCAGGCTTTGAGGAAACACTGGTGCTACTCCAACCAAAAATGGATCCCATAAGCCTCCTGATAGAACTCAGCCAGAAAGAACTTGGAGAATAAATGTACAGAGATTTCAGATCTGACCCTGGACCTTCCTCACCACCACCCTCAACCTCCACTGCTTATTCCATGGAATACAGGAAAAGTAAGTCCCAACTGTCAAAAGGAATAAACATCAAAACAGTACACACATACACATGCACTCAAAAAACAAGGAACACCAAATTAATACTGAAAAACTGGCCCCAGTTTAACTCAAAACCTACAAAGTTCACATAGGTTCAAAGTCCAACCAAAAAAATAAAATGTACTGTCCCATCCAAGCTGGGCTGCCTTGGCCTGAACAGTGACCTCAGAGCCATCAATCGAATAGCAACTAATAAAAGAAAACTCTATACTAGTTCTAAGTCTCCAAAACCCAATGCATCACATCTTCAATAGTAGAAGCTACAAAGCCATTCCTATTGCCCCTGAGGTTAGAGAAAATAGTTCAGTACTTAACCCACACTTCCAAGGCTGCCCAAAAACCCTCCTAAAGTACAGCTCTGAGCAAGATATTGACTGTTCCAAAACCTTCCAACAACAACCCATTGTCTTCTCTATAGAATAAAACACCTCTTAATCCCACAGACAAATGCTTCAACCTTGATCTGACCCCCACCTATAAAACCTTGTCTACTACTATTTCTACACTCCATACTTCTATGACATAAGACTATTTCCCTTGTACAGACCTATCCTGGACTTTTCCACCTCTATCGGCATTTAACATGCTAGTCCCTCTAACCAAAATGTCCATAAATTGTGCCCTCTCCCCTTGCCTTCACATGCCTCCATGGAGAATCCCCTGCCCCCAGCAAAAAGAAATTTCCCTCTGGCTGGAGCTTCCCCCATATTTGATGGCTCCCTTACGACACTTAGTATATTCATCCTACTTTGTGTGTCATCATGTATATCTCTTGTCTCTCCTATTAAATTTTTAAACCCCCTGAGGTGCCATGTCTTATCTCTCACAGCTCCCAATGCAGTCATTTACAAGATTTATGAATGCTTTCATGCCGGTACAGAAGGGGTTAAACACAGACTGTATAGTAACTGACAGACGGTCTGAGAAGTTCTTTTCTATCAATAGAACTGGCATCTCTCCAATATGGACAGACTGGATCTTGCTCCTTAAAGCACATTTTCCTACAGATACTATAAGATGTGATTCCTTCATTTTTTTTTCAATTTTCAACGATAAGAATCATTTGAAATTTCTGAGATATGATAGTGAGATGAGAGCAGCCAAGTTTGAAAGTCCAAGCTGTTTTCCATCCATCCATCCTTCACTTCCCTTGCATTAGTTTTATTTAAGTCTTGGACATAGTGATGATAGTGCTCTAGGATTTGAAGCATAGGACACTCAGTCCTGATTGAACTGTATCATAGCGCTGCCCTCCATTCTGGTTTAGACATAATGCAAAAAAAAGAGAGAGAGAGAGAGAGACAGAAAGCCCACATAAATCAGAAAGATTAGCCAGAATCCCCTCAGAGCCTCTCACATGTTCTAGAGACCTCTGGGAAACCGCAGACAAGTTGGAGACAGACAGTCCCTTTCCGCAAGGAGCTTTCACTCTAGCTAGAGGCCCAGAATCCATAGGCCCCCATTCTTTAAGGAGACTAATTAACCGAGTGTTAACAGATCACTATGGTAATCAATTTGTGGGCACAGGGTTCAGGGCTGACCCTAAACACAGGCTTAATGGACAGCTGCCTATACTATGTGGTATGAGGGCCAAGGAAAATACGTCTCTAATCAGCCTGCTTTAGTACACAAAATTCCACTGTTTCCTAAAGGCAAGGCATTAAGGATATCCATCTAAAATGCAAACATTTCCTAGAGCTGGGAGTATCTTGAATAATTGCCTGGAAACTTTTCAGAAATCTGTAAGCCAGTGAGAAAGCAAGCATCTACTGATCAGGAAGGGAGTCCAAACCATGGCAGCTTCTGATAGACATTTAAGATCACTGCCTTGGTCCTCTCTATACCACTCTCCACCCTCTGAAATATTTTCAGTGCCTTTAGGCCCATCTTTAAGAAGGTTGTAGTCTAATGGGGAAGAGAGATATGTAGTTTCCATTTCATGGTGTACATAATGAGACAGAGGTATACACTGTGGTGCCACGGAACTCAAAGGAGAAATACAGCCCCATCTGGAGGGGCTGGAGAATGCCTCTTAGAGGAGCTGATATCTGAGCTGTGTCTTGAAGTAGGAACAGGAACTAGTAAAAAATGTAGAAATGGTGTCATGGGCAAGAACAGAAAACAGCCTTTTGTCCATAAAGTATGTAACAGGGGAGCTGAGGCAGAAAGATCTGTAAGCCACTCCATATTATCCAGTAATGTCACTCTTTGCAACCCCTTGTACTATACATTGGAGAAGGAAATGGCAACCCACTCCAGTGTTCTTGCCTGGAGAATCCCAGGGACAGGGGAGCCTGGTGGGCTGCCATCTCTGGGGTCGCACAGAGTTGGACACGACTGAAACGACTTAGCAGCAGCAGCGGTACTACACAGTCCATGGAATTCTCCAGGCCAGAATACTGGAGTGGGTAGCCTTTCCCTTCCCCAGGGGATCTTCCCAACCCAGGGATCGAACCCAGGTCTCCCACATTGCAGGCGGATTTTTTTACCAGCTGAGCCACCCATTACAGGGAAGCCCCACAGTAATGTCATAGGAAGCATCAAATGTAGGGCAGAAAGGAGGAAGAGGGGCAATGGATCACAACAGGAGACAGATTGTGAAGAGCCTTGCACATCATCTCAGGAAGTGTGGACTTGACGTTCAGCTTAATAGGAAACAATGAAGGGTTTTCAGCAGGGGAACGAGACAATCAGATCTATGTTTAGGAAAATCAAGGTACATGAGTGGAGAATGGATTGAAGAGAGGCAGGACTAGAGGAAGAGAACACAATGAATAGGTTGATTCAATAAGCTGAATCCCGTCCCCTTTGGCTTTCTCCTCTACCCCATCTTCACACCAGTCAGTGCCTGAGGCTACCCCTTGATTCCTGGTGGCACTGCAGGTGGCTCTTGGACTGGAGGGAGAACTGGCCAATGCTTGGTCTTTGTCTTCACAGAAAATATTCAACTTGGCACCTAAATGCCCTCCACAGTGATAGCAACAGGGGGGCTCCAGAGGGAACAGCTCAATCACCCACTCACTAGGGTGTGGCTCTTACCCTGAAAACCTCCTCCAGACCCTCCTGGATGTCTCCTATAGTCAGTCTGGCAAAAACAATCTGAGCTCAAATAATTCTGTTATTTGACTAAAGCAACAGAGACATTTAAAACAGAGGCAAATCCATTGTCTTTTGTTAATTTATCACAGAAACCCTATTTTCATGTCCCCCTCTATTTTGCAAAGCCCTGGTAAACATCTGATTTTTCCTGAATAATTCCTTACTGTCTCCCTCTCTGTTCTAGCAGGCTGCCTGCAAGCAGCTCACCACTTAACTTGGGCACTTTCCCATAATTGATTTTTCACCTTAGATACCATCTTTAACTGCAAAATATCTGAGAAAAATAGCCCAGGTTGAAGATTAACACCTTCAGTTTGACTGATACTGCTGACCTGTGATTGATAGGAGAATCTTAAAGTAAAGCTAACCTTGATCTCAGTTCAGCTTGGTGTGGATGGAGGCATTGCTAGTTCATACCCAATAAGAGGTCCCCAGCAGCTGTCCTTGAGGCTGACCAAACTGAGTACAGTGTTTCCTTCAAGTAAAATGAGCCACAGGCACAGGGGCCTACCAGGCACAGAAGTCAGGTCGTACGGTAGCACACTTGTATCTTCATCGGTCTTCACAGATGAAATCTATCCCATTGGGCATGTTGGATATGTCTTACCAGATTGTTTTAGTGGGGCAACCAAAGCTAAGAAAGAGAGTGATATCTGGACTCCCATAGGGACAAAAAGTCAACTCCAGACATCCTCTGGGTATGATCGTGAGGACCAGAGCCCAGTCTTTACTTACTTGACTATTAACATTTTCTGGGTGCTCACCTCTCAAGTGATCACACAGCAGGTGACCTGAGAGACAACGCCCATAATAACAAAAGAACTAGAACTCCATTGCCAATCAATTCAAAAGTGTCAAGTTATGTGGTAAAGAACCCACCTGCTAATGCAGGAGACACAAGAAACACAAGAGACATAGGTTTGACCCCTGGGTTGGGAAGATCCCCTGGAGAAGAGCATGGCAACCCACTCCAGTATTCATGCCTGGAGAATTGCATGGACAGAGAAGCCTGGCAGACTATAGTTCATAGGGTCACAAAGAGTTGGATACGACTGAAGTGACTTAGCACACATGGGGCTTCCCAGGTGGCACTAGAGGTAAAGGACTGGCCTGCCAATGCAGGAGCTGCAGGAGACAAGGGTTCAATCCCTGGGTTGGGAAGATCCCCTGGAAGAGGAAATGGCAACCTGCTCCAGTATTCTTGCCTGGAAAATTCTATGGACAGAGAAGTCTGGTGGGCTACGGTCCATGGGGTCGCAGAGTCAGACACAAACAAAGCAACTGAACACATGTGACATCAAAGTAGACAACATGAGATGGGGTTAAGAAAAAGCCTTCAAAGGCATGACAAATTAGGAGAGAGAGGAGAGGTTTCAGGGGGAGTACAAGTAACTTTTTAAAAACTTAAAATTGACTGAATATCTACCATGGTTAAGGCACTATTCTTTTACAGTATTCCTTTTAAGCTAATATCAGTATTATGCCCCATTTTACAAATGAGGATTTGAGGATGGGCATGTTTTAAATTACTTGCCCAAACTTAAATAAGGTGACATGTAGCATGGCCAGAAGTCAAACCCAAACCAGCCTGATTTTAGAGCCCATGCTGTTAGAACTACACTTCACTCTTCTTCCAGAATGATCCTGTGCTCTGGAGCAAGATGGTTGAGCTGACTGGGAAGACGGAGTTGGAAAAGATAGCCGAAGGGGTTTTACACACCCACGTATTTCTCTCCTCAACAGTATCAAGAATTCATGCAAATCTGACTCTAAAAAGTCCTGAGTGCCCTCTTTCTGCTCTGAGCACAAAGGCTTCACTAACTGCCAATAGAATGGAAAGCCATGAATCTCCTTCTCAGTTTTGATAAAGTTAGAGCAAGTTTCAAACAACACACAAAGGAAAACAAATCTAAGAATTTTTAGTTCAAGCAACAATTCTGTTTCCATGGAAACACATAAGGGCAAGCTGTAGGAAAGACAGCATAGGCAGGCTTCACCTCCACCCTATGAGCTGCAAAGCTATTTTTCCCTTTAAAATAAAGAAACCCTGTGTAAACAAGCTGGTGTTAAGGCTGGGTGGCTGGTCGGTTATCAGGAAAGAAGGGATTTAACAATAATGGGATTATAAGAACAATTTGAATTCAACAGAGTTCCTGGCCCTTTGAATTATTTTAGTTAATTCAGTTAATTCTCCTTTGATAGATCAAGTTTCTTTGCTGTAGAAATATTATCTTCCTAAATTTCCAGCAATAAACTACCACGAGATCTGGTTATTTTGGGGACAGTAAGGGGCTAACTTGTGCCTGAGCTAAATCATGTGCAACCTCCAATGAAAGAGCCAAGCCTCAATTAACCAGAATCCAATTAAATGGAGCCTTAAAGGAAATGTATCCCCTTTCTGCAGAGGGTGCGCAGTGATAAGGAAAAAACACATCACAGAAATTCAGTATAGTATGAGTGTATGGCAAGGAAGGAGGGAATATAGCTGTGTGAGCTGTGTGACTTTGGGCAACTTCTTTATACTCTCTGTCCCTCCATTTCCTTATCTATATAGCAGCTGTTAGCATTAATATAGGGTGCTTCACACAGCACCTGGAACTTAGTAAGAACCCAATAAATCTTAGCATATATTTATATTCTTTTAGTCTATAAAGCCACTCAAAACCATCTTCCAAAAAAAAAAAAAAAAAACCATCTTCCAGGGGATGATTTGCCGTGAGTACCCACCCAGCCTTCACCTTCTCCATCCCCACTTCC
This sequence comes from Odocoileus virginianus, assembly GCF_023699985.2. NCBI lineage: Eukaryota > Metazoa > Chordata > Mammalia > Artiodactyla > Cervidae > Odocoileus > Odocoileus virginianus. Next base: position 227,994 of record NW_027224329.1, on the reverse strand, counting down.
AAAAGTAAACAGTGATCCATCACTCTGAACAATGTTACCGATGTCCAGCAAGGACTTTCTCACTGAAGAATCTGTAACATGAGTTTCTAAGCAGGAAAGAGAGCTCAAACATAAATATCTGAGATGGTATAACGCCCAAACAATATTCAGGTTCCATTACCCTTTATATTTCTTAATCTCACTGACCCCTAGTTCCCCCAAATGAACTGATCTTTAACTTTGTGTGATGCAGACCACACATTTCGCACTGGCTGACTTAACACTTCCATCCAACAGCCCAGTCTCTGAGACAGTGTGTTAGGCTCACAGCAGAAATGAATAGGCCTATGAAGTTCTCTAAGTACAGCATTATGCCCAATTAGGCACTTAATTGGGCACCACATCCTGTTGATGATAATTATCTTTATTATCCCCACCATCAGCCTGAGGCAAAACTGTTCAAAAGACAAGTTGTTTTCTAGCCTCAGACAACCAATAGACACTTTTCTTTCCCAGTGTTGTCCCTCGGGTGGCCAGTGCCCCAAACTCTCTGACACCCATTCACACTGAGGTATAGAGGATCAATGACAGTTAAACGGGGCTTCCCCGGTGGTCCCTCACTATGCCAAGTTGCTTCTGTCACGTTGGACTCTTTGCAACCCCCCAGACTGCAGCCCGCCAGGCTTCCTCTGTCCGTGGGATTCTCCAGGCAAGAATACTGGAGTGGGTTGCCATTTCCTTCTCCAGGGGATCTTCCCGACCCAGGGATCGAACCTGCGTCTCTTATGTCTCCTACATTGGCAGGTGGGTTCTTTACCACTAGCGCCACCTGGAAAGCCCTGCTGGTCCAATGGTTAAGAATCCACCTTGCAATGCAGGAAACATGGGTTCAATCGAGCCCAGGAACTGCAACTATTGAGCCCACATGCAGCGACTACTGGAGCCCTCACTGCCTACAGCTCGTGCTCCACAACAGGAGAAGCCACCACAATGAGAAGCCCATGCACCACGGCTGGAGAGCAGCCCCAGCTCTCTATAACTGGAGAAAGCCCCCTTACAGCAACGAAGACTCAGCATAGCCAAAAATAAACAAATACAAATTTAAGTGGATTTAAAGATATATATAGAATGTGCATGCTCAGTCACTCAGCAGTGTCTGACTCTTTGTGGCCCCATGGACTGTAGCCCATCAGACTCCTCTGTCTACAGAATTTTCCAGGCAAGAATGCTGGAGTTGAGTGCCATTTCCTCCTTCAGGAGATCTTCCTGACTCAGGGATCAAACTGGCATCTCTTGCACTGGCAGGCGGAGTCTTTACTACTAGCCCCAGCTGGGAAGTCCATATATAGGATAAAGGGTCCTCAAGGTCAGTTTTCATAATAATCCCAAAGAAAGGCAATGCCAAAAAATGTTCAAACTACTGCACAATTGCACTCATTTCACATGCTAGCAAGGTTATGCTCAAAATCCTTCAAGCTAGGCTTCAGCAGTATGTGAACCTAGAACTTCCAGATGTACAAGCTGGATTTAGAAAAGGCAGAGGAACCAGAGATCAAATTGCCAACATCTGTTGGATCATAGAAAAAGCAAGGGAATTCCAGAAAAAAAAAATCTACTTCTGCTTCATTGACTATGCCAAAGCCTTTGACTGTGTGGATCACAACAAACTGTGGAAATTCTTAAAGAGATGGGAATACCAGACCACCTTACCTGCCTCCTGAGAAACCTGTATGCAGGTCAAGAAGCAACAGTTAAAACCAGACATGGAACAATGGACTGGTTCAAAATTGGGAAAGGAGTATGTCAAGGCTGTATATTGTCACCCTGCTTATTTAACTTATATGCAGAGTACATTATGTGAAATGCCAGGCTGGATGAAGCACAAGCTGGAATCAAGATTTCCAGGAGAAATATCAACAACCTCAGATATGCAGATGATACCACTCTAATGGCAGAAAGCAAAGAGAAACTAAAGAGCCTCTTGATGAAGGTGAAAGAGGAGAGTCTGAAAAAGCTGGCTTAAAACTCAACATTCAAAAAACTAAGATCATGGCATCTGGTCCCATCACTTCATGGCAAATAGAAGGGGAAAAAGTGGAAACAGTGACAGATTTTATTTTCTTGGGCTCCAAAATCACTGTGGATGGTGACTGCAGCCATGAAATTAAAAGACACTTGCTTCTTGGAAGGAAAGCTATGACAAACCTAGACAGCATATTAAAAAGCAGAGATATCACTTTGCCAACAAAGGTCTGTATAGTCAAAGCTATGGTTTTTCCAGTAGTCATGTATGGATGTGAGAGTTGGACCATAAAGAAGGCTGAGCACTGAAGAATTGATGCTTTCAAACTGTGGTGCTGGAGAAGATGCTTGAGAGTCTCTTGGACAACAAGGAAATCAAATCAGTCAATCCTCAAGGAAATCAACCCAGAATATTCATTGGAAGGACTGGTGCTGAAGCTTCAATACTGTGGCCACCTGATGCAAAGAGTTAACTCATTGGAAAAGACCCTAATATGCTGGGAAAGGTGAGGGCGGGAGGAGAAAAGGGTGACAGATGATAAAATGATTAGATAGCATCACCGACTCAATGGACATGAATCTGAATAAACTCTGGGAGACAGTGAAGGACAGGGAAGACTTGCATGCTGCAGTTCATGGGGTCACAAAGAGTCAGAGATGACTTAGCAACTGAACAACAACAAAAGTGTTTGAGAGGATGGAAAAAGACCTCCAGGAACCCCTGACATCATGCCACCTAGGCATGTGCTACTCCAAAGTAAGAAGAATCAGATGCACAAACAAGCACAGAGCTACACAGGATACTCAGTATTTCTCAATGAGTCACTACTGCCCAAGGAAACCTAAAACAAAAATAAAACACAATGTAGACGATGATACCTATTTACCTGATATCATATGAAGAACACCAAAATGTCTATCCCAATGGTCATCAAGAACAATTTTGAATGATAAGATATATAAGTGGTATGGTAAGTCATTCAGAGGCATGAAAACCAGTTAGATTTCCTGTAAGTTCCCAAACAAATAAAGTGCCCTGGCAAAATGACACAACAGTTAGCAACACTTGGATTTGAAAACTAGGAGAGAAGGGAAGTCAGGAACACTATTCAGTTGACACCACACCTCTTGGAGGAGGCCCTAGACTTGTCTACCTTCCTTTTTCCTTCCTTCAGTCCTTCTGGGAGTGGGGAAAACAGGGCAAGAAAACAACAAAAGAGAGAACTACTTACAGTTTGCTTCAGACCAGTCCTACCCTGGACTCAGGTCTCCATTCTCATATTAATGGTCTGCTCACACGCTTTTATTCTTTACAAATTCCCCAAATAAACTTAACAGAGTTAAAAATCTCTAGCTGAGTTTCCATCAGCACTCTCTGTGGAAAGAAGATACCTAGTGAAAGTGAAACTGTACATGTCTGGCCCCACGAAGGGTGAAATATTTGGATAACATGTTGGACATTTCAAATACCTTCCATTTTCTGCTGAGGTAGCCTGACTTGCTGAGAATATGTTCTCTGGGAAGAAAAAAGTTAAGTGGTCTATTCCAGATCCTCAGTGGGGCAGTGAGCTTGACAGAACGTCAACGAGAGGAAGCCAATTAGCGTAGTTTTTACCATGACAACCAGTGCACCTTCCTAAGAAATCAGTGAGATTCACACACTGACAGAGGAGAAGGGAGAGGAATGTCAGAGAATGTGCTGACTTTGAAAGACCCCTTTTTGAAATGAGTCAATATTATGCATTTTCTCAAAATGTCTAGAAATGGAGAATTACTGTTGTCAATGACATGACATTCATTTAGCTCAGGCATGCATAGCTTCTGGATGGTGGAAAGCATCAGCAAGAGCGGGAGACTGAGAAAGTAGCCCAATTATATGCATGGTTTACAGTTCAGCAGGAGTGCAGGGCCTTAGGACAGGGCAGATCCAAGCACATCTTGGCAAACATCACTCAGTTTAAGAGATACAGACATCACTGAAATTTTAAGGCATGAATTAGAAGACATTATCTTCATTCATTCATTCATGAATTACCATCTCTGCTAAATAAATTTCCCCATCTCAAAAGTTCTCCTTTCCCAACCCAATCTAAAATGCAAGTTCTTATCCCTCTATGAAGCCTCCATTCTAAAGTTACCCCTGGTTCCAATGATCAATATTTTTCAGACCTTCTCTTAGAGTCCTCACCACACAGCTCAGTACTGAATTCTACATTATTTTATAAAACTATTTAGTATATTTATGTCATGTTTCCCATTGTGACAGTAATTTCTTCAAGGGCATTCTTCTTCTGTATCTCTGAGTACTACATAATGTTGGGTTAAATGCCTAATAAAAATGTACATGGTGCTTGATTGCTTACAGAGTTCATGGACCTGTGTCTAATTTAAGTGTGACTATATGACCTTGAACCTAGTGCCTCTATTACTGCAGCAGAAAATAAGAATGCCTTACTATGTTCTCCATGGAAAGTAAAGGAGGAGGCACAGCAGTAGGCAGGATTTTGCTACCATTGTGGATTTCCTCTTTGTAAATTGCTAGGATGATGAAGAAAAGGATGAGTCATCATTTGCAGTCCAGTCCCAGTAGGTATTTATAGCCAACTCTAGAAATAGTGTTCTCACAACTGTGTGCCTTAATTCTATTCTTCCTTCAAGGCTCAGCTTAGCTGTCACTTCCTCTATGATTCCTCCCTTGTTTCTTCATCCAGAAGGACTCCCAGGCTTTTTCCAACTACTGGAGCATTTTATCGTGCCTCCTCTCATGACATATCACTTTTTGCTTTGTGCTGTAGTTATTTGTCCTTGTTTTCTCTCCCCTACTAGACACATATAGTGACATATACTAAGTGCACAATACTAGGCATACCTAACACATATTGACATTTATATATATTATCTGATTTAACCCTTAAAGCAATTAAGTTGAAGTAAACACTACTCACATGTCAATTTTACAAATGAGAAACTGAGACTCTGAAAGATTAAGTCATTTGCTCAGGATCATACAACTAAATAGTGTCAGAGGTAGAATTTGATTTGAGAGTCAGTAGTCTTAATAACTATACTATAATGACTCAATCAATGGTGAATGAAGGAAAGAAGAAATGTAATGAGTTAAAATATAGTACTGTCTTACCTGATATAGGCTTTCCAGCCATTTGCATTTCTTTAGGCTGTGATTGATCAAGTGTCTGATGCTCCCTACTTGTAAAAGAGTAATCAGACCCAATGTCAAAAGCAAGAGATCAAGTTATAGGCTTTCAATATCACCTGTTATCCAGCCAAGAAAAGAGTCCTGGTTTACATTTTCAGTCTCTCCCTGATCTGCAAACTACACAAGGTTCTTATGTACAATTTTTTCATACTGTTCACCAAGAATAGAATTTTGGAACTACTCTCACTCTTCAGGCTGGGGGATCATGATCTAGGCAATATGAGCCTACCAAACTCAGCTAAACTTATATTATTTCTTTTCTGAAACTACTGAAATTAGAATGCACTACCAGTGTTCAACCCTAGATTCAGCGTTAAGATGGTTCCTGACTGCACATACGCCAGATTCAGTCTGTGAAATAGCAGCATTCGTTGATTAAATCAAAAGTGGTTAGGGACCAAGAAGACATCTATAAATGTTCATATTTTTTAAAGTTAGTTAAAAACAGCTTACTCTTAAACTATAACACTTTAGCCTTTATCTGAAGTCCTCTACCTGGATGGTCAATGTGGATACCTAGAAAAGAATGCAAATATGATCTCTACTAAAAATTGTTGTTATCTCGCCATTCGTATAACTGTGGTTGTAGTATGTGTTGCAGACAATGAGTTCTGATGTCAGCCAGCCTGGATTCAAATCCTGGCACGACAACTATCTTGAACAAATTACTTAACCACTCTGTGCCTCCATTTCCTTATATCTAAAATCAGATAATAAGAGTCCTACTTTCAGGATTTCCTGGGTGGCACTGTGGTTAAGAATCTGCCTGCCAATGCAGAGGACATGGGTTTGATCCCTGGTCCAGGAAGATCCCACATGCCTCAGAGCAACTAAGCCTGTGTGCCACAACTACTGAAGCCCACATTCTAGAGCCCATGAGCCACAACTACTGAGCCCTGATGCTGCAACTACAGAAGCCTGCATGCCTAGAGCTGGTGTTCCACACAAGAGAAGCCACCTCAATGAGAAGCCCGTGCAGCACAATGAAGAGTAATCCTCACTTGTGGCAACTAGAGAAAGCCTGAGCAAAACAATGAAGACCCAGCATAGCCAAAAATAAATAAAATTAATTTTAAAATGAAATCATTTTTAAAAAAGAGTCTCACTTTCAGAATTGTTAGGATTACATGAGTTATATGTGCATAACATTTATTCCTGGCCACAAACCAGTGTTATATAAGTATTATTATTATTATTTTAATATGTAAGTAGTTTTAATGCTCAAGATCTGTATAGTGCAGTAGTTCTCAACCTGGAACAATTTTTACCTCTCAGGGGACATTTAGCAAAGTCTTGGGACATTTTTGGTTGTCATCAATAAAGAGTGGAGGAGATGCTATTGACATCTAGGAGGTAGAATCCAGGGAAAATGCTAACATCTTACAATGCACTAAATAGACCCCTACAACAAAGGATTACCTGGCCCCCAAAATTAATATTGCTGAGGCTGGGAAAACCTGGCAGAGGCAACCTCTTCTTGATGAGAACACAGTGGACCAAAATTCCAAGTGACAAATGCCAATAAATAACAGGTGATAATTTCTCTTCAAAAAGCTTTCACCAAAGGGTCCTTTCAATATCAGAACTTAATAGATTTATGGCTTACAGATTAATTATAGCTTCATTCTCATATTTATAAATATTTTATACACATATAACAATGGGAACTTTATAAATTCAATACTAACTAATATACTTAAGGCAAAATATGGGTAGAAATTTTGTCAGTGATTTCATAATGCAAATATGTAAACCTCCCCATTTCAGCTTTTTTAAAGAAGTTACAGGGAAGTGAGCAAGATAAAAACTTAAAGGTAACATCTTATACATCAATGCCAGCTGAAGACAAAGCACATATCTCACATTAAATCAATATCTCACATTAAAGAGAAAAAGAGAGGGTTTGCATCAACATCTACTTCTCAGGAATTGATCAACTTGTTGAATGTGGCCCATCTATAAAGACAACTTGAATTATCTAGGTATTGTCTTATCTAATCTCTGATTGGTTATTAACTGAACGATTCAGACAACCTAGTCAATGTGCCTTATGTGTTTGAGACCTGTCACTACAACAGCAACTGGTCAATGAAGAGAAAATCAACGAATTACCCTTGCACTGTCTAGATCTAGTTCCCTCACCTCACCTCAACTTTTTTCAGACAAATCCATACACACAGTTATTTGGATTGTTTCTAGGTTCTATCCAGTTGTTCCGGGAATCTTTACTTTTAGAACCACAGCTTGGCTTCTCTTCAAGTTGAATTGTATGTCTTATGTACCTATTGTATGCTTGGCACTGCATATTTTTAAAAAGCTTAAGTCTAGAGGTAAAAGTCAAGCTTATTCACATGAAACAATTAAAGGATAAGTTGTGAGAGTGTACAGTCAACCCTTGAGCAATGCAGGGGTTAGGCATACAGATCCTACCTATCACAGTTGAAAATCCACATATAACTACAGTCAGCCCCTGGATCTGCAGTTCCACATCCACAGAGTCAACCAACCATGGATCATGTAGTGCTACTTCTGTAGTACATATTTATTGAAAAATCATCTGTGTATAAGTGAATCTGCACGGGTCAAACCTATGTTGTTCAAGGTTCAAATTTTTGTTTGAGTTTTCGATTCAGCAGTTCAGGCCGAGCTTATATAGTACAGATGATTAGCCAACTTACTGAACAAGAGTTCTAAAGGTGAATTTAATGAGATAGAGCTATAGGGCGGTATGTAAAAGTAGTCTTTGGAATAATACTGACATGAATTCAAATCCAAGCTCCACTATTTTTTAGCTACTTAACTTTGAGCAAGTTACTTTAACCTTTCTGAACCTCAATATCCCCAACTGTTTTAAAATGAAGATAAAAATAGGATTTTCCTCATTGGGTGGTTGGAGGATCAATCAAGATAATGAAGAAAACAGCACAGTTTAATGTATTCTATATAGGGTGGCCACAAGTTCCTATGCATACCAGTTAGACATTATCTGCATATTCCCCTCCATTACACAAATTTAATTCTTCTTCATTCTTCTGGAATATCCCTTCTTCTTAATGGTTAGAAATCATTTAAGCAGTTGCCGCTGCTGCTGCTAAGTCACTTCAGTCGTGTCCAACTCTGTGCGACCCCATAGACGGCAGTCCACCAGGCTCCTCTGTCCCTGAGATTCTCCAGGCAAGAACACTGGAGTGGGTTGCCATTTCCTGCCTGAGAGTTATTCTGGGTCTTAAACTATTGTTATTCAGACTCTTGTTGCATGAGATTATAAAAGAAAACTTTTTCTCAAAAGAGAAATCATTCAGGGAACTTCCATTTAACATGTATAGGGGTTTTGTTGTAATTCTTTAAGTAATCATTAATTGCAAGCCCTTGTTTTTATTATCATTGGCATTTTGTGGTTATTCAGAGGAGAAGGAGAGGTAGGAGGAAGAAGAAAAAGAGGAGGTGGAAGAGGAAAAAAAATAGGAAAAGGTGGAAATGGAGAAAGGAGAAATGGAAGAAAGAAAGAAGCCTTACTTATAAAGGAAAAGGAAAGGTCATCCAGGCAAACAGTACAACATAAACAAAGACACAAAAGCAAGAATGAGCAGGTGGAGCATAAACTAGCCAGTCTGGCTGGATCACAAGGAACATGTTGGGTGTAATGAGGTATTTTTTGATGCACAAGGAGAATAGCAACAGTGACTTGTTACCAAGTAACTACTTCCCTGTTAAGGAGTCAAACTTTGAAATACCACATGCCTACCCCTCTGTATTTTCAACTGTTTTCCTTCCTGGTGACTTTGAAAAAGGCAAATGTCCACTGATTTTAGAAAACACATTCAAAACATGACAAGCTCACCACCAGTCCTGGTCAGTGAATTGACTGCCCCAGGTACTTCTCCTTGGACTAGAGGGCTTTGGTTTCCCACTACTCTAAACCTGCTATTTCCAGTCACAGTAGCTTGGCTCAATCTCATTTGAAATGAATTACAGACAGATGAAGTCCCCAGCATCCTGGGTAAAAAGCAAGAGGCTAGAATGTTTATAAACTGCCAGCTAACCCATGATGTCTGCCACCTCTAAATCAGCCAAAGTTGGCACAGGTGTGTGAGTGATCTCCCCATAACTCAGCATTTCTTTTGCGTTTCAGGGATTTTCTTTTAAAACAGTCTAACAAAATTACCTTGGTATTTTGGTTCATGCTCCATTCAAATTCTGCCAAATAGAACAAGTTACCTCAAAACGTTTTCAACAGACTTGCTGCTGAGGGAGAGAGAGGGAGGGGGGAGAAAGGAAAGGGGGAGGAGAAAGAGAGGGCAGGAGAGAAGAACAAACTTCATATATGAATCAATCTGAGGTTTTATCTTAGGGAAACAAGCAGATAAGCCAAAAGTCATGAAACTATTTCCCTCAGTTTCAAATCCTATGTAAGCCCTAATTCCAGCACCCTGAGCCATCTGCACAGAGCAGTAGTGAATAGAGAGCCACCTCCCAGCACAGACAAGTGATGGTTTCCCAACTTCAGTGCCCTGTCTGCTCTCAGCACCTACTGAGTCACAGACTTAGGGATGGACAGCCCAACTCTTCTGGCTACAGCGCAACTTTGGATTCAAAGGCAACAGACCTGGTACTTGGCAAACATGTCAGCCAATGGAGCCTGTCTTTAATACCCATACCACCTCCGTAACCCTTCTGTGCACCCCCCCTGCCAAATGGCCACATCTCTGCTACCTGTGCAGTACTCTCTCCTATGATGAAATGGAAAGGATGGGGAATCTGGAATCAACAATAGGATTTATCACCACTTACTACACGACCTTAATCATGTTGCTAACCTCTCTGAGCCTCAGCTGCATAATCTGTAAAAAGGAGGTAATACTACCTGCATCAGAACATTCAGTTCAGTCGCTCAGTCATGTCTGACTCTTTGCAACCCCATGAATTGCAGCATGCCAGGCCTCCCTGTCCATCACCAACTCCCAGAGTTTACTCAAACTCATGCCCATTGAGTCGGTGATGCCATCCAGCCATCTCATCCTCTGTATAGCATTATGTCAATTAGAAAAAAAAAAACATTCTTAACATGCTTAGGAAAAGGCCTGGCACTGAATACTCAAAACAATAAATGGCAATTATCGTGGTTTATCACTATTACTGTCCAGGACCATCTCCCTCCCAACATATCAGGTATGCCTTCTCTGTAAAGGGCTCCATCATTCGTTCATTCATTGGGAATGTACTGAAAACCTACTCTGTGCCCAGAAATATACTGTATACCAAAAGTATAACAATGAACAAAACAAGGTGGCTGACAGTTAAGAAGCTCATACTCTAAACTGAGAATTATAATGCAATCTTGTGATTGAGAGCCACAGTCAGAATCCTGAGCATATAAGAAGCATGACCCAGTCCCAAGAAGGTGGAGAGGGGAACTGGCAAGAATCAGTCAGGGCTATCTGAGTTCAGAACAAAACAGGCTAGCAGGAAGACTATGGCTTCTTAAATAATCAGGGGTCTGCTGGATCATCGAAAAAGCAAGAGAGTCCCAGAAAAACATCTATTTCTGCTTTATTGACTATGCCAAAGCCTTTGACTGTATGGATCACAATAAACTGTGGAAAATTCTGAAAGAGATGGGAATACCAGACCACCTGACCTGTCTCTTGAGAAACCTGTATGCAGGTCAGGAAGCAACAGTTAGAACTGGACATGGAACAACAGACTGGTTCCAAATAAGAAAAGGAGTACGTCAAGGCTGTATATTGTCACCCTGCTTATTTAACTTTTATGCAGAGTACATCATGAGAAATGCTGGGCTGGATGAAGCACAAGCTGGAATCAAGATTGCCGGGAGAAATATCAATAACCTCAGATATGCAGATGACACCACCCTTATGGCAGAAAGTGAAGAGGAACTAAAAAGCCTCTTGATGAAAGTGAAAGAGGAGAGTGAAAAGTTGGCTTAAAGTTCAACATTCAGAAAACTAAGATCATGGCATCTGGTCCCATCACTTCATGGCAAATAGATGGGGAAACAGTGGAAACAGTGTCTGACTTTATTTTTTTGGGCTCCAAAATCACTGCAGATGGTGATTGCAGCCATGAAATTAAAAGACACTTACTCCTTGGAAGGAAAGTTATGACCAACCTAGATAGCATATTAAAAAGCAGAGACATTACTTTGCCAACAAAGGTCCGTCTGGTCAAGGCTATGGTTTTTCCAGTGGCCATGTATAGATATAAGAGTTGGACTGTGAAGAAAGCTGAGTGCTGAAAAATTGATGATGCTTTTAAACTGTGGTGTTGGAGAAGACTCTTGAGAGTCCCTTGGACTGCAAGGAGATCCAACCAGTCCATCCTAAAGGAGATCAGTCCTGGGTGTTCATTGGAAGGACTGATGTTGAAGCTGAAACTTCAATACTTTGGCCACCTCATGCGAAGAGTTGACTCATTGGAAAAAGCCCTGATGCTGGGAGGGATTGGGGGCAGGAGGAGAAGGGGACGACAGATGATGAGTTGACTGGATGGCATCACCAACTCGATGAGCATGAGTTTGAGTGGATTCCGGGAGTTGGTGATGGACAGGGAGGCCTGGCATGCTGCGATTCATGGGGTCGCAAAGAGTCGGACACGACTGAGCAACTGAACTGAAGGCGTGGCATGCACACACGTGCACGTGCGCACACACACACACACATAACCAGGTCCAAGTGTGGGGATGCAAAAAAATTAGGCTCCAGTTGGTGACATAGATCCTGCAATGGTGGGTTTTGATTCTGGGATGGGCAGGTTTAACTCACAAGTTTAATGTACCCCAGTTCTAAAGAGGCTGCATAAAAGTCAGGTCTAACGATATGTAAATAAACAAGATTATATGATACAAGGCCTATAAATATGTACAAAGTGGTATATTAGCCAGAATCATTAGTAATATTACTGAACACCTACTAGAAGTCAGGCACTACACTTGGTGCTTTTGGTTTACAAAGACACCTTATCTTTGCCTTCACAGAGCTTACAGTACTGGCAGGGAGACAGACATCAATCACATGTAGAAATAATAACAGACAAGGAAAATTCCATCCAGTGGACCTCCCAAAGTGCCACCCAAATTCACCCATTCCACATATGATATCTGATTCCCAGAGAAATCTAAGTGGGTAGAAGAAATAGTGATCATTTAGAGGGTGACCCCCCTCAGATAACATGTGTCAGTTTTTAGGAGTGGCCATCTGGAGACAGCATTCTCCTCAAAGGGATGGCTGTGATGGCGGCATTCCAGGCCATGTGGCACATTAGTGAAAGTTGTATTGTTGACGCCCTCTTTTCACAAACCTCATAGCATAGTGAGACCATCTGCTCCTGCCCTCATGTTTCCTAAAGGACTAACTGTGGAGAGATCTCAGTCATGCATGTCAAGCGAAAACCATGAACATATTTTCCTGCCCTACTCCCTTCACAAAAGATAGCAGTTCTCTGGCAAAGAGAGAATCATTTGATTTTGCTGTTCATTCACTTATTTACACATTCACATATTCAACAAATAATTAATGAGTGCTTACAATGCGCTGAGCACTGCCAGGCACCAAGGGAAAATAAAGATATGGTCCCTGCCCTCAGGCAGCTCACAGTCTATCAGGAAAATGAACAAATAGCTACAAAAAAGTATGATGAATCTTGGAATGGAATAATCACAAAGTGCTGAAGACACAAAAGGATAAAACATTGAAGTTCAGGGGAAGGAGGAGCCTGACAAGACTTCCCAGAGCAGGAAGAATTTAAATGATTAGTAATAGTGCACTTAGACAAAGAAGAGAAATGGCATTTCAGGCAGAGGGCACAGCATTTCAGGCAAAAGTATGGATATGAGAAACAACACATCATGTATGTATAGAGAGGAAGACCAAACCTCCTGGTACCCGACACTCCCAATTACTCTTGTTATCTAGGCATAGTTATAAATGGCAGTCCCTCCCATTCTCAGAATTGTCCATCTGGATAATACATTTATGCAATAACCCTGCATATATGAGGAACTTCAAGGAGTTTGAGAGGCAGCATAATAAAGAAGTTGCATAGACTCTGGAGTGAGAATGGTGCCCGTAAGTCTGAACCAAGACAAGAGAAGGCAGTTACTGGACTACTTTGAAATGTACTTTCCCATTTTTAAAATTCTAATCACAAAGTCAAATTTCCCAGCCATGCCCATGCATACTATAGTTCTACTCAAAACTGGACCATTAGGTTCTATTTATACATTCCTAGGACCAGCTCTGCCATTTCCTAACTGTATGACCCAGGGCAAGTTGATTAAACATGCTAGTCCAAGCTTCCTATCTGTAACATGAGAATTCATTCAAACATTCAGCAAATACTTATCTATTGACTATAATGTTCTATACTAAGAATATCCCTAGTCATGATTCCTGCCTTTATGCAACTTATAATCTAACAAGGGAGATAGATATAAAATAAGCAATGAAAGAATATTAAATAAATTTACCATTTTATGAGAACAGCATAGTTCTGATATCAAAGCTGATAAAGACAGCACATGTATACATGCACACATGTAAACACATACAAAAGATATTGATCCATCTTAGTTACAAATATAGATTTTTTAAAGCTTAATAAAATACTAATCAATCAAACACGGTATATAATGATACCCAGTAGGATTAATTCCTCAAATTCCTTTAATATTAGAAATCTACAACCATAGTACATCTTGTATCAACAGAGCAATGAAAAATTATCTATATGATGATCATAATGTATGTTAAAGGTAATTTATTGAATTCTATGTTGCATTACTAATAAAAACTCTTAGTAAACTTTAAATAGAAGGATAATGACATGACAAAGAATATTTTTATCTCAAACCAATAGCTAACATCCTAATTAACAGTGAAGCTAGATCAGTGGTTCTATAATACCTAAACAGAAAAATTGTTTTGAGATTTAAAGATTTTTATAGAGTTGGTATAATGAAGATGGTTAATATTAATAACTGGTAACAGCTAGTAATATTTGGGATGATTATAGTTATTATAATCATAATTATTATTTAAGCTATAGTACAAGGAGAATGAATATTGAGGCATGGCTGAAAATTATAGGGATAAAGTAACATTATGGAGTGTTTTATATGTTATACTAAAAAGGTAGCCTTCTATGCTGTATGTAAAAGTGGAGTTAAAAGCAAAGCAGTTATAGGAGCATATTGATATTTAACAGATGACTCTGTTGTGTGGAGATAGATTGATATGAGAAGAATGGAACCAGGAAAAGCAGTTAGTCACCTAAAAAATGACCATGAACTAAAATAACTTGAAATAGGGGGATGATACTAGAGATGGAGACCTATAGATACATTCAGAATGTATTTAGAAAGCAAAATATCCATGACTGTCAGCGGACAGGACATGGCGGGGGGGGAGCCTTCTTATCTAGAGGTAGGCAGACTATTCAGGGCTTGCAGGCTATGGTGAGATAATTCATATTTAATCTAATAGCAATAGAAAGTGAAGTTGCTCAGTTGTGTCCAACTCCTTGCAACCCCATGGACTGTAGCCTACCAGGCTCCTCTGTCCATGGAATTTTCCAGGCAAGAGTACTGGAGTGGGTTGCCATTTCCTTCTCCAGAGGATCTTCCCAACCCAGGGACTGAACCCAGGTATCCCACATTGCAGGCAGACACTTTACCATCTGAGCTACAGGGAAACCCTATATAGCAATAAGAGGTCATTAAATAGATTTAAGCAGGAATTTGCTATGATAAGAATTGTATTTTAGAAAGCTTTTTCAGCTACTGGGTAGAAAATTATTGGTAGATGAATGGAAGAGGAAGGAAGAAGAAGAGTTAGGAAGCTGTTTCAGCAGTTGAAGAACTGACTGAGATTGATTATTATACTTCTGGAGGCAGGGGGTCATTTACCAAAAGAACAAATTCTGTAAGAAAAGAAGTTTCAGAGGGAGGACTATGACTTCCATTTCAAAGACATTGTTTTGGGGATATCCAAAAGAAGATAAAGGTATAGGTATATCAGTTTGTGCATGCATGTGTGCTAGGTTGTGTCCAATTCTTTGGGACTCTATGGACTGTAGCATGCCAGGCTCCTCTGTCCATGGAATTCTCCAGGCAAGAATACTGGAGCAGGTAGCCATTTCCTCCTCCAGGGGACCTTCTTGACCCAGGGATCAAATCCACATCTCTTGCACTGCAGGCAGATTCTTTACCACTGAGCCACCTGGGAAATCCTAGGTTTGTCAGTAGCTGAGTCCAAAAACCGAGGCTGGAGATAGAGATAAGTGAGTCAAATCATAATGGCTGCAATGAAGAGGATGACTTCGAGAGTGCAAGGACTGGGGCCAAAGAGATCAGTTTGCTTTTTAGCGGCAAAAAAAAAAAAAAAAAAAAAATGAAAGTGCTATATTCTAAATATACATTAAAATGTTTTAATTATTTTTAGTTTACTTGATTCCTCTTTTAAAAAAAAAAGAATATACAAGAAAGCCCAAAAGATTATCAGCCATGCAAGTAAATTATGGAGGAAATTTTAAAAGGATGCCACTCAACATATGCAACCTGTTTCCCAAGGCTTCCAGGTTATATTACAGTAGTCTTTGTACTCTCCTCAGTAGGAACAAGGAGAAGGCAATGGCACCCCACTCCAGTACTCTTGCCTGGAAAATCCCATGGATGGAGAAGCCTGGTGGGCTGCAGTCCATGGGGTTGCTAAGAGTCAGACACGACTGAGCGACTTCACTTTCACACATTGGAGAAGGAAATGGCAACCCACTCCAGTGTTCTTGCCTGGAGAATCCCAGGGATGGGGGAGCCTGGTGGGCTGCCGTCTATGGGGTCGCACAGAGTCAGACACGACTGAAGTGTCTTAGCAGCAGCAGCAGTAGGAACAAAGGGTGAAATTGGGTTTCTGCTGCTCTTAGAAATTTCTGAAGGTGAGAAGTGGGGCTGCAGCTTGGTGGATTACAGGGCTGTTGTTGCTGTTTGAGAATATGATCATTGCAAACTCCCATCCCATCCAGAGAAGCAGCCACAGAGCATTTCTAACTGATTAGATTGAAAGAACCGAGGCTCTGGTAGAAGCCATTCTTTTCTTCCCCTAAGATTCCCATTAGAATTCACAGTTCAGTGTCCATCCAAGTCCTAGAATCACAGCTAGCAGGAAAAAAGTAAGCACTGTGTGGCACTCGTGAAAATCATGTAAGAAGTTTCTACTGACAATGAAAAACCAAAAGAATAAAGGGAAGACAGGTCAAATGTTCATGAGAACAGTCATTGTCTATTAAAATATATTATGGGATTTCAATAATTAAAATTGTTGTTAATAAAGAATAGATACATAGATCACTGAACAAGATTAGACAGAATAGAAAGAGACCTAACCAAATATAGAAATAGTTTGAGATCAAAGTGGCATTTCAAGTTGGTGAGAAAAAGAGACATTATTCAATAAATAAGTTGGTGTCAGCTGGTTAACAATTTGAAATATCAGAAAGGCTGCAGCCCTACCACATTCCTTAAATCAAAATAAAATCAGTTGGGGGTTTCCCAGCTTGCACAGTGGCAAAGAATCCACCTGCCAATGCAGGAGACACAGGAGACATGGGTTCAATCCCTGGGTCAGGAAGATTCCCTGGAGGAGGGAATGGCAACCCACTCCAGTATTCTTGCCTGGGAAATCCCATGGACAGAGGAGCCTGGCAGGCTACAGTCCATGGAGTCCCAAAGAGTCAGGTACAACTGAGCTCACATACATTTCCAACTTCAATAAAGATGAACAAAATAAAATCAGTTGGATTGAAATATTTAAAATATATATATATATTTCCATTTATTTTTATTAGTTGGAGGCTAATTACTTTACAACATTGCAGTGGTTTTTGTCATACATTGAAATGAATTAGCCATGGATTTACATGTATTCCCCATCCCAGTCCCCCCTCCCACCTCCCTCTCCGCCCTATCCCTCTGGGTCTTCCCAGTGCACCAAGTCCGAGCACTTGTCTCATGCATCCAACCTGGGCTGGTGATCTGTTTCACCCTAGATAATATACATGTTTCGATGCTGTTCTCTTGAAACATCCCACCCTCGCCTCCTCCCACAGAGTCCACAAGTCTGTTCTATACATCTGAGTCTCTTGTTCTGTTTTGCATATAGGGTTATCGTTACCATCTTTCTAAATTCCATATATATGTGTTAGTATAAAATATAAAGACCAACAGGGCTTAAAAAAAATAAAAATAAAAATAAAAATAAAATAAAGAGATATCAGGCATTGTGTAAAGAAGATGATTTTAGCTTTAAAGTGCCTGTGAGACATCAAAGTTGACCTACTGGGGAGGCACCTAAGATGGGTATGACCCTAGGGAAGAGATGGGAGCTGAAGATCGAGATTTCAAAATCATCCACATGTATTTTGTAACTTAAGCCATCAAGATGGCTACGATTGAGAAATTATGTGGAATGAGAAGGGGGCCTGGAAGAAAATCCTGAAAACATCTACATTTCAGAGATGAATAGAAGAGGCTGCAACAAGAAGAGTTTCTAGCAGTGGGAAGTAAGCAAGGAGAGATTTCTTTCAGTCACAGGAATAGAGGAGGGAGTGGCCAACAATGTCAAATGTTTCTAAGAGGGCAAGTAAGATAAAAACAGAAGTTTCTACTGGAAATTGTACAAGGAGTCTAGTAAAAGTAGTTTCAGAGGAGTGTTGATAATAGGCACTTATTTAAGTGGAATGAGAAGCAAAAGTATAGGCAGTGAGTGCAGATAATTCATTCAACATGTGTAGAAATAAGACATGGAGAATGATACAGGGCAATTGTTAGAAGGTGTTACAGGTTGACTTGTGTCCTCCCAAAAGATAAATCTAATCCCCAGCACCTCAGAATGTGACCATATTTAGAAATAAGTCAACGCAGGTGTAATTACAGTTGAACCTTGAACAGCACAAAGATTAGGGGCACTAACCCTCCATGCAGTTGAAGATCTATATACCACTTATAGTCAGCCCTTCATATTCACATTTCCTCTGCATCCATAGTGTCGCATCTAAGAATTCAACCAACTGCAGATTGTGTAGTACTGTAGTATTTAGTTTTGGAAAAAAAAATCATATATAAATGGACCCCAATGCCTTAAACCCATGTTGTTCAAGTGTCAACTATACTTAAGATGAAGTCATACTGGAGTGAGGTAGGCCCTTAATTCAATGATAGATATCCTTAAAGAGGAATAAAAAACCATGTGAAGATAAAGGCAAACAGGGAGAATGCCATGAGAAAAGAGAGATCCAGTGATACAGCTGCAAATCAAAGAACACCAAGGATCAACAGCCACCATCAGAAATTAGAAAGACACAGGGAAGGGTTCTTTGCAGAGTCTCAGGTGATGGCTCTGATGAGATTAAGATTTCGGACTCCTAGGCTCCAGAACTCTGAGAGAAACTTCTATTGTTTTAAGCTACCCAGTTTATGGTACTTTGTTACTACAACCCTAGGAAACTAATACAAAAGAGGATGGAAAGAAAGTTTTGTTATTGTGCTGTTTGTTTTTTAACACTGGTAGAAACTTAATCACATGGTAAAAATCTGATAGAATGAGGTGGCCAAGATGGTTGAGCAAGAAGACCTTAGGCACACCTCCTCCCACATACACACAAAAATTACAATGATATCCAAAGCAACTATTGATGAGAAGGACCACAAGACGAGTAGAAAATGTCTTCTACAACTAAAAATATAAAGAAGGAACCACACCAAGACAAGTAGGAGGAGAAAATATGTGATATATTCATGAACTCACCCCTGAGTAGGTGACCCACAGGTTGTAACTTACAACCCAATGAGTGAGGGGCCTGAGCCCCACACTGGGCTCTCCAGCCCAGGGGTCCTACACCACGAAGACAAACCCCCAGAAGGCTCTGAAGCCCAGTGGTGCTTACTTTCATAAGAGCCAGAGGACTTTGGTAAATAGAGACTCCACCTTTGAAGGGTGTACACAAATATCTCACATGCTCTGGGACCTGTGGCAGAAGCAATAATTTGAAAGGAAAACAGACTCACATGCTGCTCTTTGAGGACCTCCTATAGAGACAAATGGTAACTGGGACACATCCTGGGGACATAAACACTGGCAGCAACGATTCGGGGACCTTGTCCTACCACAAGGACACTGGTGCTGGCAAGGGCCATTTTGAAATATTCCCTCTAGCTTATCAGTGCTGGGACTCAGCCCTGCACACCAGCCAGTCAGCATCAGCCTTAGAACACCCCAGGCCAAGCAGCTAGTGAGACTGGGGCACAGTCCCACCCACCAGCAGGCTAGCTGCCAGAGAAACCCCTGGGCTCCAGCCTCATCCACCTGCAGGCTGACACCAACTTTAGGTCTCCCAGGGACCTGCAGAAGGTGATCCCAGGACTGGGCTCCACCCATCAGTAGGCTGGCATTAGCCTCAGGACCCGGATTCATCCACTAATGGGCAGGTACTGGCTCCAGGACCACCATGATCCCATAGCCAGTCATGTCAAGATCCAACAAGCAGGCCACCACCAACCCAGGATGCCCTAGGCCCCAAGTCCCACCCATTAGCATGCCAAAATCAGCTGCAGGACCCGCCCTACTCCAAAGCCCCACCTATCAACAGGCTGACACTAGTTCCAGGACCCCTAGACCCACAGTCAGCCACCCTAGCACCCGGCTCTGCACCAGCCAGCAGGAGCCTTAGGACCCAACCAGGATTCTGTCTCATGGCCCAGCCCACCAGTGGGCCAGCACCAGGACTGAGATTCTCCTGGCTATGGGGCTAGTCATGCCAGGACCTGACCTGGCCCACCAATGGTCAGCAACCTCCACACAAAGCAGAGCCTAGCAACCAACCACACTGGGATCCAGCTATATCTACCAGTACACCAACAGTAGTCAGCCCACCGTAACAGCAAGACCCATGCAGCCCACATAAAGGGCATCCCAAGAGCATATGTCTCTAGTGATGAGAAAGGAGTATTCACCTGAGACCCATAAGATGTTTCCTACAAAATGCCACTTCCCCAAGATTGGGAAATATAACGAAGCTACCAAATACATAGAAATAAAAACACAGAGGTAGGCAAAATCAGAGAATAGAGGAATTTGTTCCAAACAGTGAAATAAAATGAAACCCCAGAAGAACAACTAAGTGGAAATAAGCAATGTAACTGATAAATAGTTTAAAGTAATAATCATAAAGATGCTGAAAGAACTTGGGAGAATGTATAGACAGAGTGAGAAGTTAGAAGTTTTTAAGAGTTAGAAAATATAAAGAAAAGCAGAACAGATATGAAGAACAAAATAACTGAAATAAAATATAGATAGAAGGAATCAACAGTAGATTAGATGATACAGAGGAATGGATCAGTGAACAGGAAGACAGAACAGTGGAAATCACCCAAACTGACCAGAAAAAAAGAAAAATTAGAGGACAGTTTAAGAGACCTCTGAGACAACATCAAGCATACTAATATTTACATTATAAGGTCCCAGAAGGAGAAGAGAGAAAGGGGCAGAGAACTTATTTGAAGACGTAATAGCTGAAAAACTTCCCTAACCTGGGAAAGGAAACAGACATCCAGATCCAAAAAACAAAAGATCAACCCAAAGAGGACCACACCAACACCAACTGTAATGATATAGCAAAAATGAAAGATAAAAAGAGTATTAAAAGCAGCAAAGGAAAAAGAACAAGTTCTGTACAAGAGAACTAACATAAGGCTATCAGTTCACTTTTTAGCAAAAACTGCAGGCCAGAAGGAAGTGGCACAATATATTTAAAGTCATAAAGGAGAAAAAAAGCCTACTACCAAGAATACTCTACCCAGAAAGGCTTTCATTCATTTTGGAAGGAAAGATCAAAAGTTTTACAGACAAGCCAAAGTTAAGAGTTCAACATCAGAAAACCAGCTTTATAAGAAATGTTAAAGGAACTTCTCTAAGTGGAAAAGAAAAGGCCACAACTAGAAATATGAAAATTACAAAAGGAAAAATCTCACTGGTAAAGACAAATATACAGTAAGTACAGTAAATCAACCATTTATAAAGCAATAGGAAGGTTAAAAGACAAAAGTAGTAAAGTCATATATATGCTCAATGAGTACTTAAGGGATATGCAATACAAAAGGATGTAAAATATGTCAAAAACATTAAATGGGGTAGAAGTAAAAATGAATGGTTGTTAAATAAAATACATTTCAACTTAAACTAACAACTTAAAATAATCATGTATATATAGAGATTAACAGATATATAAAGATTGTTATATACAAACCTCATAGTAACAAATGAAAAATCTTTAACAGATACACACAAAAAAAGGGAAAGGAATCCAAACATAACACTGATTATAAGGAATCCAAACATAACACAGTCATTAAGTCACAAAGAAAAATAGCAAAAGAAGGAACAAAAACAAGCTATAAAACAACCCAAAATGATTTTAAAATGGCAGTAAGTACCAATAAGTATCATAAAGGCAGTAACCTATCAATAACTACTTTAAAAGTAGATGGGCCAAATGACAATCAACAGACACAGAGTGGTTGAATGGACACAAAGGCAAAACCCATCTGTGTCTGTTTATAAGTCACTCACTGCAGATCTAAAGACACACACAAACTGCAAGGAAGAGGATAGAAAAAGGTATTCCATGCAAATGACAATAAAAAGAAAGCTGGGATGGCAATGCTTATAGCAGACAATACAGAACTTAAAACACAGATTGTAAAAAGACCATAAAGATGAGCATAAAGATAAATGAAATAAATGAGGCAAAAAAACAACAATAGAAAAGATCAATGAAACTGAGAGCTGGTTCTTAGAAAAGATAAACACAGTTGACAAACATTTAGCTAAATTCATCAAGATAAAAATGAGAGAGTTCAAATCAACAAAATCAAAAGTAAAAAAGTAGAAGTTACAACCATCATCACAGAAATACAAAGACTCACAAGAGAGTACTATGAACAATTATGTGCCTATAAAATGGACAACCAAGCAGAAACAGAAAACTTCTCAGAAATGAAAATCTCCCAAGACCAAATCAAGAGAAACAGAAAATATGAACAAATCAATTACTAATAATGAAACTGAATCACTAATTTTTTAAAAATACCCACAGTCACAAGTCCAGGACCAGACAGCTTAACATGTGAATTTTACCAAACATTTAAGGAAGAGCCAACACCACTCTTTTCCAAATTATTCAAAAAACTGGAGAGGAAAGAATGCTTCTGAACTCATTCTGAGGCCAGCATCACCTCAATATCAAAATCAGACAAAGATATGAAAAAAAGAAAATTACAGGCCAGTATCACTGATGAACATAGATGCAAAAATTCTCAACAAAATATTAGCAAAACAAATTCAACAATACACTAAAAGGATCATACACCATGATCAAGTTAGATTTATCCCAGGGACGCAAGAATGACTCAACTTCCACAATTCAATCAATGTAATACACAACATTAACAAATTGAAAAAAAATCATATGACCATCTCAATAGATGCAGAAAAAGCTTTGAAAAAAATCAATACACATTTATAATAAAACTCTTAACAAAGTGGGTATACAAGGAGCATATCTGAACATAATAAAGGCCATATATGATAAATCCACAGCTAGCATCATAGTCAATGGTTAAAAGCTAAAATCATTTCCTCTAAGATAAGGAACAAGACATCCTTGTGGACATCTGCCCACCCTCATCACTTTAATTCTACAAAGTATTAGAAGGCCTAGCCACAGCAGTCAGAGAAGAAATAAAAGGAATTCAAAGTGGAAAGGAAGTAAAACTGTCACTGCTTGCCAATGACACGATGCTATCCATAGAAAATCCCAAAGACTCACCCCAAAAATACTAGAAATGGTCAGTGAATTCAATAAAGCTGCAGGATACAAAGTAAATATACAGAAATATGTTGTGCTTCTATTCACTAATAAGGAACTACCAGAAAGTGAAATTAACAAAACTGCATTTAAAACCTCATCAAAAATAAAATACCTGGGAGTAAATCTAAGAAGATAAAAGACCTGTACTAGGAAAACTATAAAACAATGAAAAAATAAATTAAAGGTGACAAAAATGAAAAAAATATACCATGTTCTTGAGTCAGAAGAATTAATATTGTTAAAATGACCATACTATCCATGCAATCTACAGATTCAATGCAAGCCCTATCAAAATACCCATGACATTTTTCACAGAGCTAGAAGAAAGAATTCAGAAATTTGGATGGAAATACAAAAAGACCCTGAATAGCCAAACAACCTTAAAAAAGAAGAACAAAACTGGAGTCATCATGCTCCCTGATTCCAAACTATATTACAAAGCTATAGTAATCAAAACAGTTTGGTACTGGCATAAAAACGAATGCATAGAACAATGGAACAGGAAACAGAGCCCAGAAATGAATCCACACTTACATGGGTTATTAATCTATGCCAAAGATAGAAAGAATACACATGAGGAAAACACAGCTTCTTCAATAAATGGTGTTTGGAAAACGGGACAGGCATATGCAAAATAATCAGACTGGACTACTCTCTCACACCATTCACAAAAATAAATTAAAAATGGATTAAAGCCTTAAATATAAGATCTGACACCATAAAACTTTTAGACAAAACATAGACAGTATATTCTTTGACAATAATCTTAGTAAAAATTTTTGAACATGTCTCCTCAGGCAAAGGAAACAAAAAACAAACAAATAAATGAGTCTGCATCAAGCTTAAAAGGTTTTACACAGTGAAGGAAACTATAAGCAAAATGAAAATACATTATTGACTGGGGGATTTTTGCAGAAACTAATGCCTGTGGCTGGCAATTTGTTATGTAAGTGAATATTGAAATGTCTCCAGTCAATGTTCAGATAACAAAAGACATATTAATACATCTCTGCTCTGCTCAGTAAGTAGCTAACAGAAGATATTTGCAAATGATACATCCAACAAGAGGTTAATATCCAAAATACTAAAGGATTCATACAACTCAAAAAAAAAATCTGATTTTAAAATGGGCAGAGGATCTTTATAAGTATTTTTCCAAAGGAGACATACAGATGGCCAATAGGAACAGGAAAAGAGGCTCAACTTCACTAATCATCAGGGATATGCAAATCAAAACCACAATGAGAAATTACCTCACCATCTGTCAGAATGGGCTATTAAAAAGACAGCACATGGAACTCTGCTCAGTGTTATGTGGCAGCCTGGATGAGGAGGGGAGTTTGGGGGAGAATGGATACATGTATTTGTATGGCTGAGTCCCTTCACTGTTCACCTGAAACTATCACAACATTGTTAATTGGTATACCCCAATACAAAATAGAAAGATTAAATAACAAAAAATAAATAAAAACAACTCTTATCATCTTCTTAAAAAAAAGACAACAAATAATAAATGTTGACAAGGATGTGGAGAAAAGGGAATCCTAGTGCACGGTTGGTGGGAATATAAATTGCCACAGCCACTATGGAAAGCAATATAGAGAGTTCTCAAAAGATTAAAAAGCTCTACTATATGATTCAGCGATTCCACTTCTGGTTATCTATCCAAAGAAAATGAAAACACTAATTAAAAAAGATATATATGCACCCCTATGTTCACAGCAGTCCCTTGGACTGCAAGGAGATCCAACCAGTCCATCCAAAAGGAGATCAGTCCTAGGTGTACATTGGAAGGACTGATGGTGAAGCTGAAACTCCAGTACTTTGGCCACCTCATGCAAAGAGTTGACTCATTGGAAAAAGCCCTGATGCTGGGAGAGATTGGGGGCAGGAGGAGAAGGGGACGACAGAGGATGAGATGGCTGGATAGCATCACCGACTCAATGGACATGGGTTTGGGTAAACTCCGGGAGTTGGTGATGGACAGGGAGGCCTGGTGTGCTACGATTCATGGGGTCGCAAAGAGTCAGACACGACTGAGCGACTGAACTGAACTGAACTGATGTTCACAGCAGCATTATTTCCAAGAGCCAAGATATGAAAGCAACCTAAGTGCCCATCAATGTTTGAGTGGATAAAGACATGGTGTGCATACATACACACACACACACACTCATATACACACAGTGGAATGTGACAGCCACATTTCTTAAAGGATGAAATCTTGTTATTTGTAACAACATGGAGGTATATAACAGGTATTACGCTAAGTGAAATAAGTCAGACAGAGGAAGACAAATACTGTATGATTTCACATTTAGGTGGAATCTTAAAAATCAAAACAAAGCAAATTAACACATATAACAAAACAGAAACAGAGTTATAGATACAGAGAACAAACAGGTGGTTGCCAGAGCAGTGAGCTGTCAGGAAGAAAGAAATAGGTAAGGAGATTAAGAGGTACAAACTTCCAGTTACAAATAAATGAGTCATGGGTATGAAATGTACAGTGTGAGGAATACTCAATAACTATGTAATATCTTTGTATGCTGACATAATGTAACTAGACTTATCATGGTGATCATTTTAAAATGTATAGAAATATCAAAGTATATGTTGTATAACAGGAACTAACAATGTTGTAGGTGTTATACTTCAAAAATAAACAAACATGGAAAATTGTTACTAGGGGTTGGGGAGGTAGGGGAAATGAAGGTAGCCAAAAGATACAAACTTCCAGTTATAAGATAAATAAGTACTAGGGATATAATGTACAACATGATAAATATAATTAACACTGCTGTATGTTATATATGAAAGTTTAAGAGAGTAAATCCTAAGAGTTCTCATCACAAGGAAAATTTTTTCTTTAATTTTGTATCTATATGAGAATGATGTTCACTAAATATATTGTGATAATCATTTTATGATGTAAGTCAAACCATTATGCTGTGACCTTAAAACTTATACAGTGCTATATGTTAATCACACCTCAAAATTGAAAGGAAAAAAATGAAAGGCCAAAAAATAATAACAATACATGTAATTTCTTTGTTTAAAACAAAATTGGAAAAATGACTTTTCAGGACTTAATTCAACCTCAGCTACTTAAAGCTATACACAATTGTCAACCCATGAAGAGCCCCCAGCCCTTGGTGGAAATCCTTCTTTTCTTTTGGGGGGATATTTGCATTTCGAATATTTGCTGTTTTACCAGATGAATAGTCAGTTATGAAGTAAACAGTCATTTATAAGCTACATTTTAACAATCTGAAAATTGGAACTTATAAAATAAATTACAGTGGAGATATTAAGAAGCTGGGGAAAATCTAACACTCTCTAAGAGCTTAAAAAAAAGTCTTTGTCCCTTCTTGAATGATCTTCTAAATAAATAGTTGCTACTGTTTAACATCAGGAGACACATTACAGTTAAAGAAGCCAATACCTGCATTGAACTGATAACACACATCTCTATAACTTAGAGGGAAAAGTAATAAGTATGGCTGCCGAGCCTTATTTCCGCCGTCTCTTCTGGGGCAGATAACTTTTTACGCAAACTCATTTTTCATTTCCACCACATTGTCTTCCTTTTCCAAACAGGATATAAAATGATTTCACAGGCACCTCTGGAAATGAGCACTGAGAAAAGCTTCCCCTCACACAAAGCCTAACCACCTCTTGAAAGATTCTAAAATTAGAAAAGCATTCTCTTTCACAAAAATGGAAGCAATGCAGCTAACCTACTTTGCACAATTCTTCAAGGCAGGCATAACTACATTTCCTCAGCTTCCTTGAGCTATGACATTCTGAAAAATACTTCAGGCCACCAAGCATCTAATTGGGCCCTTGGAAAGACCATTTTCTCACTATGAATGTTAGGCCTTTGAATGATTCTCTCCTTTCAGGAGTTCCTTATCAGAAGGTAGTGGATTCTGTTCCCTCAACATGTTTGCATGCACACTGCCAGCTATGTCTTTGGAAATTGAGAATTATCTTTGCCTCTTGCAAATGGGTCATTTTCAGTTTCTCTAGGCTGCATTTAAGTTGAATCCAAGAATTTGGCTGGGGAGGCAGCACTCTGACCTAGGGGTTACAGACAGGAGTTCTAGTCCCAAGTCCTCTGTTTATAACCATATAGTCATGAAGAGTAGTTTAATACTTCTGAGTTTCCTCAGCTATAAATAAAGACAATGGAAACAACAATAACAAACAGCACAAGGTAATTTTAAGGATCAAATGAGATCATGTGATAATGTTACTTTTGCCAAAAGTAACCACAGTTTATAGAAAGTTCTTTCACATGTATTAGTTCACTTAATTTTGCAGGATCATGTTGAAAATTATAAATGGTTATGTTAGGCATTGTGACAATCACATGCATCAAATTTCTCTCAGATTAACCAGGCCCAAAAGGCATAGTAAAACTCTTTAAATGTTCATGGCATTCATTCCAATTAATATATAACCCACTTATTGTGCTTTCATTCCTTCTACTGTTATTTTTTTCTTCTAATATATTTTGGGAAGGTAAAAATCATACCATTCTGTAAGAAGAAAGCTACATAAAAATAACCCCAGCTTAAACAGCTCAGATTCTAACTTATTCATTCATTTATTATTTTTAATTATAGTATATAAGCAGACTTTATACTGTCACTTATTGAAGAGTTTGTTTCAAACAATGTAAACATGAACCCACCTCATTGCTTCTTAGGTAAGAACAGTATTCAAAGTCATAATACTAATAGTTTTATATCAATAAATACATTTAAAAAATGTGGTGGCATTACTGTTGCTCACCAAATGTTTATATTTCTCTTCTTTTCCACCTTTCCAGCACATAACCGGATTGCTTTCCTTACACACACAGCCATCCAACTAGTTTTGGTCAACAATGCACAAGTAAAAATGGTATGTGTCACTTCTGGGTGCACGCTTTAAGAGCCAGTGCATATTGCATTATACACCCTTTCCCTCTGTTGAGATGATCAACAATCCTAGAGATGACAGATAGATTCTGTCAACCTGGGTCCTGCAATGATGACGATGACATGCAACCAAAACTATGTAGCAAAAACAAGGAAAGAACTTCTGTGATTTTAAGCGATAAGATTCAGAGTTCCCTCCTGCAATACGATGATCCATACTAAATCGTATAGACTAAATGATTACAAATTTAGGCTCTGAAGTCAAAAAGATCAAGTTTCACTTCAGTGTATAATCTTAAATTATGGAACCTCACTTAGCTTAATTTCATCATTTGTAAACTGGGCAAAAACAATATTTACCTCATTGGGTTCTTTCCAGAATTAAATGAAGTAATACATATATGTCTATGAAAAGTGTCTAGCACACAGTATGTCCTCAGTCGATGTTCATCATGTGATTATCATCTAATCCTATAAGGTGAAAGGGACTTGCTGTGCCCATTTTGAAGATGAGAGAATAGAGGCCAACAAAAGATATGTTTGTCTTGAACAAGGTCACAGAATTCATTACTGGCACAATTATACCTAAAATAGAAATCTCCTAATGCCTAGCCCAACTGTTCGATTTTAAAATGTAGCATATCTCCTGAATTTAGAATATCTGTTTTAAGGCAGTGGTTCATATCTGAGGACTTCTAATACCCAGGAATCTGTACAGTAGTAATAAAAATATGTGATTTTTTTTTTTACTACTTCCAACAGCCTAATATGTAATTTCACCCACAAAAGACCAACAAAACAAAATTAACAAAAGCATCAAGTTTCTCATCTTTAACAGCAATTATATCAGCTCAGCTCAGAAACAAAGTAAAATGAAGGCAATGGTAACACAAAACCTTTACAAACACCAAAATGTATAACAGAAGGTTTTATAATTGTCAAAAGTAGGGCACAAATGTGGATTTTGTAAGTTAATGGGGGATACATGTTGTTATAAACATATTATCCATAAGACAACTGCATATCAGTTACCCAGAAGACATAAAAGCTTTCCCCGATACTAAAGACAGGAAAAAAACCAGCATTATTTTAATAAAGAGACACTAGATAGTGTAGTAAATCTTCCCAAACCACTATTCCATGGACGTGTTACATCAAAATCACCATGAGTAACTGTTAACAATACATATTCCCAGGCAGTACTTCAGATCAGTAGTTTACAAACGTCTCAGATGATTCTTTTGTGCAATCAGGCCTTGGAATCACTTCTGTAGTGTATAATATTCTCAGTAGTATCCAGCAGTAAATGCAATGAATTTCAACAGCTGCTTTTCACAGTGGTCTTCAATGCAAATAAATGAGAGAGA
Source organism: Odocoileus virginianus (assembly GCF_023699985.2). Classification (NCBI taxonomy): domain Eukaryota; kingdom Metazoa; phylum Chordata; class Mammalia; order Artiodactyla; family Cervidae; genus Odocoileus; species Odocoileus virginianus. The sequence continues at coordinate 198,547 of NW_027224329.1, read as the reverse complement.
AAACTAAAGCATGCTGTGTGAAACAATTAGCCAAAGCTTGGGAACTGAGTGCACAGCTTTCCAACGATCTGGCCTGATCCAGGAGGAAAACATACAGCAAAGCCCAGAAAAATATTTATTCAGAGAAACTCAAAATTTGGCACAAATTTTCAGTGAGTAAACAGACTTCCTGAAGACCAGCTCCTGTTGAGCTTCAGATAAGGCTATCTGCTCTAAACTACTGCTTCTCAAACTTTAATGTGCATATAAAGCACCCAGGAATTCCTGTTAAAATGCAGATTCTGATACTGTAGGTCTGGAATGGGTCCTGAGAACCTCCATTTTTTCCCTAAGTTTCCAACTGATGCTGATGGACCTCCGGATATTCTAGGACTGATCCTGAAGAACTGTGTATCTTTCAAACAATCCTCCATGAATATATGGTCGTACCATTTGGCTTTCATAAAAATGTTGAAGTTACATTCTCAAGCAAAAAGCTGGAACTCAGCTGTGTTTCCATCCCAAATGAAATATTTGGGTTAACTTTTTAGTGGCTGCCTACATAGCAGAAAAAGACTTTTCAGAGAAACAAGAGAATTTTTTAAATATATACTGAATAAGTTGGAATTCCACGGTTTCTCCTTCCCTGAGCCAGAGTAGCTATGGGCACTTAAGTACTTAATACACCATCCCATTTACACAGCCAGTCATTCCTTTACAAAGGGTGGTCCTGTAGGGTTCTCAAAGTATTTACATTGCCTACCTGTTATCATGTCTATTTTAGCCACTATCCAATCAGGTAGCAGTGTACACTTTAACTTCATTTCTCTGTAGTTACTACTTTTTTTAGTGGCTTGTTCTTTTTTTAGTAGTTACTATTTTTTAGTATCCTTCCATGATTTTTTTCAAAGCTCAAGTAAAATATGTGGAGAATAGTTAATTCTACATTTTTTTCCACCAGCCAACAACCTAGTGGATATATTCTACAAAAATGTACTTACTGCTTGATCCCACCAGTTTGGGGTTCATTTGTTTGGATTATATCAGATGCACAAAAACGGGTCATCAATCACAACACACTCTCATGGTTGGTCCATGCATGGTACTCTTTTATTTACTTATTAATTATTTTAATAATATTATCAGCTAATGATCCCATTAAACCAATTTAGGAGCTAGAACATTACTAACAGCCTACACTAACCTGCTCCTCCCCATCCCAATATCCATCTCACCCTCAGAGATAACCACCATCCTAAATTTTATGATTATGTTTACCAAGTTTTGTTTTTTCTTTAATTTTATCTCATGTATGTCTGTGTTTGTGTGTAATTCACCTAAGCTATATGATATTTGATTTTGCTTGGATGTGTACGTTATACAAAGGGGAATGATACTGTATAGAGTACCTTGGGGACTTGCATCTTTTACTCCAACTTATGCTATTAAGATTTATCCGGGCTACTGCATGCTGTAGCTCATTGACTTTCAAAGCTTTATAATATTCCATCATGTCAATATATCACAATTTACCCATTCTCCTGTTGATGAGGATTTGGGTAACCTCCAGTTTATTACTACTATATTAAATGTTGCTATGAGTATTTGTGGACATTACTGCTGGTTTCCAGTAGCTAATGTTTCTCTTGGGCAGAGGTGATGCAGGCAGGGAGGTGGGAAGGGGAAAACCTGGTAAGAGGAGGGAGATGGTCTGGGCATGAGATAGGAACAGGACCAGGTAGGTCTAAGGAACTGGTGACTAAGGCAGGCACAGGATGAAGAGACAGGGAAGTCATAGGGACAAGAGGCAGAAGAGAAGGGAGGGAGGGAACCGAAAGCTGAGCAAAGGCAGAAGGAGAAAAGTATGATAAAGAGGAGGTTGAGCAGGAAAGAGACAGGGCAGCTTTTCCTGAAAAACTCTCAGATGAAATTCTGGGTTCAGTGTTCTGCATTCTTTCTTTGCTGGATTCCATTATGACTTAGATTCCATTAAAAGAGAGTCTAAGATTCTACGACATTTTGTCTTGGAAGATAGCTTTGACATTTGAATATAGCTTCCTTATAAATTAAGAAACAAAGGTCCAAAAGGACTAGCCAAAGGTACCTAACAATCAAGGGCACAGTTTGGAGACAATACAATTCAGAGCTCATAAAAATAATCCCAGAATGACCAGGCAATGGATCAAAGTGCATCTCTCACCAGGGTGCAGGGGGGGCTCCTCTTGAAATTAGGGCCACCCTAGATACAGGCAATAAAGAATGACCACTCTTTATCCATGAAAGGCACTTTCTATTCCTGTCTTTAAAAAACTGAGACTTCAAAACCATAAATATATTATGCCTTCCTCTATATATATCCTTTCCAAAATTTACAGTTTCTTTCCAGAATATTTGATCATCTTTCATTGGATTAATTCCTAGGTCATGTTTTTTGTTGATACTGTAAAGATCAGTAAAACTGATAAACTTCCAGCAAGACTAACAGTAAAAAAGAAAGAAAAGAACATAAATACTCATATCAAAAGTAAAAGAGGGGCTAATACTATAGGTCTCACAAACATTAATGGGCTTCCCTGGTGGCTGAGACAGTAAAGAATCTGCCTGCAATGCAGGAGACCTGGGTTCAATCCCTGGATCAGGAAGATCCTCTAGAGAAGGGAATGGCAACCACTCCAGTTTTCTCTACTGGAGAATTCCATGGACAGGGGAGCCTTGTGGGCTACAGTACATGGGGTCACAAATACTCAGACACAACTGACCAATTAACACTTTCACAAACATTGAAAGTATAACAAAGCTATACTACAAACAACTCTATGTACCTAAATTTGTCATCTTGGATAAAATAAACCAATTCCTCAAAAATCACAAACTGTCAGAACTCACTCAAGAAGAAGAGAGAAATCTAAACAGTCATATAATTAAATAAAATGATTATATAGTTTTAAAACTTGTCCAAAAATGGTTTCTCTAGGCCCAGAAGATTTCACTGGCAAATTCTAACAGTTAAAGAAATAATGCTAATCTGTATAACCTTTCTACAGAAAACAGAGGAGGAAGTAATGCTTCCCAACTCGTTTTATGAGGCAACATTAACCTGATACCAAAACCAGATAATAGTACAAGAAAGTAAAACTACAGACCAATACCCCTCATGATTCTTGTAAAAATCCACAAAGTATCAGCAAATTGAATCAGGCAATAGTTAAAAATAATACCAAATAACCAAATGGGGTTTATATCAGGAATGCAACTCTGTTTCAATATTCTCAAATTAATCAATGCAATCCAACATATTAAATGACTTTATTTTTTTTCCTCTGAGCATTAAGACTTTATTATTTTTTTTCCATTTATTTTTATTACTTGGAGGCTAATTACTTTACATCATTGCAGTGGTTTTTGTCATACATTGAAATGAATTAGCCATGGATTTACATGTATTCCCCATCCCCGTCCCCCCTCCCACCTCCCTCTCCACCCAATCCCTCTGGGTCTTCCCAGTGCACCAGGCCCGAGCACTTGTCTCATGCATCCAACCTGGGCTGGTGATCTGTTTCACCCTAGATAATATACATGTTTCGATGCTGTTCTCTTGAAACATCCCACCCTCACCTTCTCCCAGAGTCCACAAGTCTGTTCTATACATCTGAGTCTCTTTTTCTGTTTTGCATATAGGGTTATCATTACCATCTTTCTAAATTCCATATATATGTGTTAGTATACTGTAATGGTCTTTATCTTTCTGGCTTACTTCACTCTGTATAATGGGCTCCAGTTTCATCCATCTCATTAGAACTGATTCAAATGAATTCTTTTTAATGGCTGAGTAATATTCCATGGTGTATATGTACCACAGCTTCCTCATCCATTCATCTGCTGATAGGCATCTAGGTTGCTTCCATGTCCTGGCTATTATAAACAGTGCTGCGATGAACATTGGGGTGCACGTGTCTCTTTCAGATCTGGTTTCCTCGGTGTGTATGCCCAGAAGTGGGATTGCTGGGTCATATGGCAGTTCTATTTCCAGCTTTTTAAGAAATCTCCACACTGTTTTCCATAGTGGCTGTACTAATTTGCATTCCCACCAACATTGTAAGAGGGTTCCCTTTTCTCCACACCCTCTCCAGCATTTATTGCTTGTAGACTTTTGGATAGCAGCCATCCTGACTGGCGTATTATGGTACCTCATTGTGGTTTTGATTTGCATTTCTCTGATAATGAGTGATGTTGAGCATCTTTTCATGTGTTTTTTAGCCATCTGTATGTCTTCCTTGGAGAAATGTCTGTTTAGTTCTTTGCCCCATTTTTTGATTGGGTCATTAATTTTTCTGGAGTTGAGCTGGAGGAGTTGCTTGTATATTTTTGAGATTAATCCTTTGTCTGTTGCTTCGTTTGCTATTATTTTCTCCCAATCTGAGGGTTGTCTTTTCACCTTGCTTATAGTTTCCTTTGTTGTGCAAAAGCTTTTAAGTTTCATTAGGTCCCATTTGTTTATTTTTGCTTTTATTTCTAAAATTCTGGGATGTGGGTCATAGAGGATCCTGCTGTGATTTATGTCAGAGAGTGTTTTGCCTATGTTCTCCTCTAGGAGTTTTATAGTTTCTGGTCTTACATTTAGATCTTTAATCCATTTTGAGTTTATTTTTGTGTATGGTGTTAGAAAGTGTTCTAGTTTCATTCTTTTACAGGTGGTTGACCAGTTTTCCCAGCACCACTTGTTAAAGAGGTTGTCTTTTTTCCATTGTATATCCTTGCCTCCTTTAAAATCACATTATTATATCAATGGGTACATAAAAAGCACTTGACAAAATTCAATATTAATACATGATTAAAAAACTCAGCAAATTAGGAACAGAAGGAAATTTCTTCAACTTGATAAAGGGCATCCACAAAATCTATAGCTAACATTGTACCTAATGGAGAGAGACTAAATGCATTTCCTCTAGTATCACTATTCTTAGTGCAACAAGGAAAATAAATAAAATGCATATCAATTAGAAAAGAAGAAATTAAATGATCCTTATTTGCTAACATGCTGCCTAAGTAGAAAATGGCAAATAATCTAAAAACAAATAACCATAAAAAAACTTCCTACTACTAATCTGTAAGTTTAATATTGTAAAATAAAAAGACAATACACAAAAATCAACATTTATATATATTAGCAATGTAAAATTGGAAACTGAAATTCCACCCTCCCCCAAAAAATTAACATCAATTAAAACACCTCCAGGATATGAGACACTTTAAATACAAATCCAATAAAATATATACAGGATATTTATGCTGAAAATTTTGATGAAAAAATATCAACAAAGACCTAAATAAATGGAGAGACATAGTGCTCTCATGGATCCAAAGACTCAGTACAATTTAGATGTTAATTCTCCTCTACAAAATAAATTTAATGCAATCTCTTTAGAAATTTAGTAGGTATTGACAAATTGATTCTAAAATTTATGTGGAAAGGAAAAAAAGGAGCAAAAATATTTTGAAAAAAGAACAAAGTTGGAAGACTCACACAACCCAATGAGGTACAATATCATGCCAGTCAGAATGGCTGCTATCAAAAAGTCTACAAATAATAAATGCTGGAGAGGGTGTGGAGAAAAGGGAACCCTCTAACACTGTTGGTGGGAATGCAAACTAGTACAGCCACTATGGAGAATAGTGTGGAGATTCCTTAAAAAACTGGAAATAGAATCCCCATATGACCCAGCAATCCTACTGCTGGGCATATACACCAAGGAAACCAGAATTGAAAGAGACACGTGTACCTCAATGTTCATCACAGCACTGTTTACAATAGCCAGGACATGGAAGCAACCTAGATATCCATCAGCAGACAAATGGATAAGAAAGCTGTGGTACATATACACAATGGAATATTACTCAGCCATTAAAAAGAATACATTTGAACCAGTTCTAATGAGGTGTATGAAACTGAAGCCTACTATACAGAGTGAAGTAAGCCAGAAAGAAAAACACCAATACAGTATATTAACGCATATATATGGAATTTAGAAAGATGGTAATGATGACCCTATATGCAAGACAGCAAAAGAGACACAGATATAAAGAACAGACTTTTGGACTCTGTGGGAGAAAGGCGAGGGTGGGATGATTTGAGAGAATAGCATTGAAACACATATATTACCATATGTAAAATAGATCGCCAGTCTGGGTCCGATGCATGAGACAGGGTGTTCAGGGCCGGTACACTGGGATGACCCTGAGGGATGGGATGGGGAGGGAGGTGGTGTCAGGATGGGGAACACATGTACACCCATGGCTGATTCATGTCAATGTACGGCAAAAACCACTACAATATTGTAAAGCAATTAGCCTCCAATTAAAATTAATTTAAAAAAAAGAAAAACAAAAGCTACAACATGAAGAAGATGCAAATCACACAGCCAACAAGACATGTTCATAATGTATAAAGAACTCTCAAAGTTCAACAGTAAGAAAACAAATAATCCAATTTTAAAACATACAAAGAACCTGACCATATACAAATGGAAAAAAATAGACAGATGTTAAACATCATTAGCCATTAGGGAAATGCAAATTGAAACAATGACAAGATACCACCACATACCTATTATAACACATAAATAAAAAAACAACAATACCAAGAGTTGATGAGAATGCAAGAAACTACAACTTTCATATACTGCTCATGGGGATGCAAAAATCACATATACTGGCAAATGATTTGGCCATTTGTTACAAAATTAACCACAAAGTTTATCATAATGATAAGGTAATCGCACCCCTGGGTATTTACTCTAAAGAAAATTGGTATTCACACTAAACTCTCCACAGAATATTTCTTGAGATTCTGTCCATAACTGCCCAAAACTGGAAGCAATCCAAATGACCATTACCAAGTCAATGGATAAACAAACTGGTAAATCCATATAATGGACTACTACTTGGCAATAATAAAGAATGAACATATCACAACATGGATAAATCTCCAGAGAACTGCTGAGTGAAAGAAGCTAGTCTTAAAAAGGTTACATGCTGTATGTATGTTCCAAACTGTGGAAAATTCTTAAAGAGATGAGAATACCAGACCACCTTAACCCCTCCTGAGAAACCTGTATGCAGTTCAAGAGGCAACAGTTAGAACCATACATGGAGAAATGGACTGGTTCCAAAGTGAGACAGGAGTACATCAAGGATGTATATTGTCATCCTGCTTATTTAACTTCTATGCAGAGTACATCTTGCAAAATGTTGGGCTGCATAAAGCACAAGCTGGAATCAAGATTGCTGGGAGAAATATCAATAACCTCAGATATGCAAATGACATCACCCTTATGGCAGAAAGTGAAGAAGACTAAAGAGCTTCTTTATTTATTTATTTATTTATTTATTTATTTATTTATTTGCAAAGAGCCTCTTGATGAAAGTGAAAGAGGAGAGTGAAAAAGTTGGCTTAAAACTCAACATTCAGAAAACTAAGATCATGGCATCTAGTCCCATCACTTCATGGCAAATAGATGGGGAAATAATGGAAACAGTGAGAGACTTTATTTTCTTGGGCTCCAAAATCACTGCAGATGGTGACTGCAACCATGAAATTAAAAGACACTTGCTCCTTGAAAGAAAATCTATGACAAACCTAGACAGCATATAAAGGAGCAGAGACTTTACTTTGCTGACAAAGGCTTGAATAGTCAGTGCTATGGTTTTTCCAGTAGTCATGTATGGATGTGAGAGCTGGACCATAAAGAAGGCTGAGTGCCAAAGAATTGATGCTTTTGAACTGTGGTGTGGAGAAGACTCTTGAGAGTCCCTTGGACAGCAAGGAGATCAAACCAGTCAACCCTAAAGGAAATCAACCTTGAATATTCACTGGAAGGACTGATGCTAAAGCTGAAGTTCCAATACTTTGGCTAACTGATGTGAATAGCCAAATCATTAGAAAAGCCCCTATTGCTGGGAAAGATTGAAGGCGGGAGGAGGAGGGGACGACAGAGGATGAGATGGTTGGATGGCATCACCAACTCAATGGAAATGAGTTTGAGCAAGCTCCGGGAGATAGTAAAGGACAGGGAAGCCTGGCGTGCTGCAGTCTGTGGGGTCACAGAGAGTCTGAGATGACTGAGTGACTGAACAACAACAACAACTGTATGATTCCATGAATATGACATTCTGGAAAAAAACTACAGTGATAGAAAACTGATCAGTTATTTATACAGCAAATAGAGGTTAGAAGTGAGTAGAGGGTTTAACTCAAATGTAACAGCACAAGGGAGCTTTCAGGGGAGAGGGAACTATTCTGTATCTTCATTGTGGTGGTAGTTTTGTGACTCTATGTGTGTGTAAGAACTCATAAAAATGCACACCAAAAAAGACAACTTCACTGAAGGATAATTTTTATTTTTCTTATTTTTTTATTTTTTTTTATTTCAGTAAGTATTTATTGAGTGCCTGTTACACACAAGATTTTGTTTCATATACTTGGGACATATCAGAGGATAAAACAACAGTCCCTGCCCTCACGGAGATTACAGTCTAGCATTTACAACTATTTTACCTGGATGCAGTGACCCCAGGCAAGTCACTGTGCCTCTGTCCTCAGCCACCTGATGCAGGAGTAAGGAGGCCCAGCTCAGACATGGGTGACCAGCCGGCTGTGCTGGAGATGCCAAAAAGGGCACCTACCCCAGCCCACCGTCCAGACAGTCGACAGGACTGGAAGCTGGCTTTTAATGATAAAGTATAGGAGGAGGGGGCACAGGGACTGGAGCCAGTAGTCTGCTAGGCTGCTGCCTCAGGGCCTGGGCTGGCTACATGAACTGCTGCTGCTGCTGCTTCTTCGTGGCTGCCTTGCTGGCAAGGTCCTTGGCCTTCTCCGTAGCTGCCAGTGCCGTCTCCTTGGCCTTCTCCTTGGCTTCCTTGGCTGTTTCAACAAGGGTTTTGGGAGGGGCCTCACCTTGCAGCTTGGCCAAGATGTATTCAAAACCCTTCATAGTCTTGGTCACGTTGCTTTTGAACCGCGCGAGACCAAATTCCTGGACAGCTCTGGAGACGCCAAATAAGCTAGAGGAGACCCAGGCTTCCTGGCGGATTTCGGTCCAGCCGCTGTTATCAGAGTTCACACGGTAAACACATCATTCCTCCACCACCGTCAGCTGGGTGTGGTTGATGTTCCAGGTGAAGGTGGTCATGGTCTGGTTTTGTGGGTCCACAATAGAATCCTCCAGGATGTACACTGAGTGAGCAACATTGGCAGGGAACAGTCGCTCAGCCCAGCGGGGCATCCTGTTCGTCTTGGTCAGGAGTCGTCGGGACAGGAGCTTCTGGTCAGAGGTCACCTCTCGGTGCACTATGTCTTCCGTCAAGACATGTTTGCTATAGGGATTCGGGTACCGCTGCCAGAAGGCAGCGAACACTTGGTCCCAGGAATTCTAGAACATGCTCTGGCCCAGGAAATACTCCACCACTGTCCCGGCCAGGGCGGGCTCAGTGCTGGGGGAGCATCAGGGGTGTAGAGCCCCAGGGGCACGCGCAGGCCAGGCTGCAGCTCAATGCTCGGCCGCCAGGCTAGTGGCAACTCAGTTGCTATAGCGCTACACCCAACCAGCCACCGCCACCGCTGCCATGAGGGCTAACTTTTAAAATAGAATGAAAAACTAATCCTGATTCAAGGAGGTTAAATGATAAATTTTATGTTATACATTTTATCTCAATTTAAAAAATCAATGCATCAATCAGTCTTAGTTCAGTCACTTTCAGTTCTCTGACCCCAGGCAACTTGACTTCATTTTATCTGTATATAAAATGTGAATAATAAAACTGCCTACCTCATAAGCTTATCATGAGAATTAGATATAAACTTTGTATAACATGCTTGCCATATGAGAAGGGTTCAATAAATGCTATTTACTAATTTTACCCTGTAGATAATTTCTCCCTTTTGAATCCATCCTAAACACGTCCTTGAGAATATTTTTATTAATATATATGTGCCTTCATTTTTTTTCTATCCCTCCACAATGTGCTGTCTATTCAGCAAACAGGTGGACCCCCAGGAGAGACCCAAATTCCTACTAATGAGTCCTTCAATCAATTTCCAGCCATGGCCCATAACGAACAAGGATTTGCCCCATCCTCAGGGCATCATGCTTACACTAAGCCTCCTCTTCCGGAGACATAGTCTTTTACACCAGGCAGTCCTGCCATCACCCCTGTATCCCAGGTATATTCCCCTCTCTAAGAAAGTTACCACTGATGTTTCATTATAACCTTAACAGAGGGGGATTCTAGATTCACCAGTGGAGAATAACAAGAGCAAAGCAGTGAAACGAATAGAAAGGTAGGATATTAGACATATTTTTCCAACTTCACAGTTGGTCAAGGGCCAACTATTTCAGCCCATTTTTCTTTAACAATCCTCTCCCCCAAAATGAGATACGGAATTTATCCCAGTCCACCTTATCATCTAGGAAAATCTTTGAATAAAGTGAAAACACTGGGTCTAGCTACTGGGTTTGATTTTAGGTGCAACATTTGTGCAGGCCACAGCTCCGACAAATCTGTCCTATGCAACAAATTATTTCCTCTGTTCATCATTATCATGCATTCTGCCTCACTTGCAAAAACATGTTTCAGATGCTATTTGCTCCATAATGTTCCACTGAGAAACAAAGCATGCATCATGCCCCCAACAGTAGCTCCCAGAGCATACAGTTGCCAGCATCAGAACCCATCATAAAGAAGAGCAAGAAATTTCCATCTCCCGCCCCCTCATGATCAAACTGGGGCTTCAGCCCACACAGATCTGTCACTCTGAGAAGGCTCCCCAGTCACAGCATCATCTTTGCCAAGGAAGAACAGAGAAAATTGCATCTCAGAGCTACACAAAGTTAACTTTTCTATTCTAGCCTGTATTTTAGCAGCACTGTCTTCTTAAAACAATTATCTCAAAAGTAAAAACTCGGTTTTCACCTAAAGTGGAAAACTGACTTGGGAGAGGAGTGTCCTGGACTAAGTTCATACCAGATCCTAAAATCATATTGCAAAAGAACCAAACCGTAGAATAGTGGAACACAGAATGTAAGATTTGGCATAATCAAAAAAAGGGGGGGGGGGGACAAAACCTCCTTTGACAGGCCCCCTCCTGAACTTGTCACCTGAAATGAAGAGAAATATTCCTTGAAGAAGAATTAAATATGGGGTTTCTATCATGCCATTCTGCTATCCCAAAATAGTAGCACTAACACTGATTCACAAACACACGCTGCTATCTAAACCTTAACCCGCTCTCTCAGCATCGGTTCAAACGTCCTCCCTTTCAGGAAGCTGCTTTAAGTAGACTGACCCGTATCTCATTCTCTGTCCCAATCTCCGTAGCATAAGTTTATAACTGCGTTGTGTGCTGCTCAGTATTGGTGGGAAAAAATGTAAGGTTTCTCTTCCCAATTAGATGGTAGGCTCAAGAGCAAGGAGTTTGTTTCTAACATCCCTGTTGGTAGGTGTTTCTCAAATACTTGCTGTTCAACCATAAAACACTGAAGTGCTAAGGAAGCTTAAGCAACCCTGGCTCCCACTGGCTCCACAGAGACTCACATACAGAGGACCACCCATGATACCATTTCAGTGTTGAAAAGAAGGTACCTACCGACAATCCATACAATCCAGAAAGCTGTTTGTTGCTATTATATTAATGAAAAATTGTCCCAAATGCTCAATACCAAACATTTAAGTATGGAGATTCATGTACTCACAGGGAGATAGAGGCTCAGGCAATGCAGCCCATTGAAACCCTTAAAGGAGATCTGTGTTGGAGGAGGCAGGATGTGGGTTGGAAATCTTGCCTCACTTATTATGCCTTCTTCCACTGCCCATATCCACAAATGTAACATTTTGCAAGTAACAGAGTTCAAAGGCCAATATTTCCTCAGGTCCAACAGACTGAAAGTGGGTGTTCCTCTATGTTCTTGGGAAGAAAAAGTTCCAGTGCCACAAATTCATCTGCAAGTCTTGTGTCAATGCCAAGACTGTAGTACAAGGATGACAGGAACAGGGGAAGGCGCCTGGGCAGGGAAAGCCAAAACAAGAGGTGTATATACAATATACAGGGCAAAGCATGAGCAAGGCAGGTAAACCAAAAACAGGAGGTCACAGTGGACGAGGGTAGAAGTCGGACAGGTCATGAGGAGTCTGGAAACACATGGGTACCAGAGAACAAAGCAAGAATTGACTTGACCAATTCAAGTAAATACAATGGATGTGGAGGCAGAGTCCCAGTTATGCCACTTACTAGATCTGTGATGCTTGACAGGTTGCATCTCCAATGGCCTAAACTCCTTTATCTATGAAACACAGACAGTTAAACCTACTCAACTGCCTACCTCACATGCAGTAATAGGGAACAAAGGAGATAAAGCACATCTGAACATGCCTGCTAAATTCCAAATCACTGTTCAAATGTAAGTGACTGCTGTGATGAGATCATTTTGTGGACAAGGAGAAGTATGTGGTACTACTAGACTGGTAAGCCCAGTAGTGAGTCCAGAACTTGCATCATAGACCACAGAAATGCAAAAATAGATCATAGCAGCAGATAGAAGATTCCTAGAGTAGCAACAACAAAGAGGCCAGGAAACTAACATCCTTCCACTGCAGGAAGTATCTTACATAAGCTAAGGCAGGACACAAAGAAAAGGCAAGACTTTCTCTTCTCTCTTAACAGAATAAAATTAATATCATGCATTTTTGAGCAGCTACTGTGGGCCCTTATGGGATTGCAGGAGCAAGGGGAGGAGACCCATGAGGGAGTGGGCTGACTTCTGCTCCTTGCCTCAGTGAGTGGCACTAACACCCACCCAGTGGTCCAAACCAGAAACCTGAGAGTCAACTCTAGACTTTTCCTCCCTGCCTCTGGCCCTTCTCATCCGATCAGTCACTAAGTCCTATCGATTTGCTCCCAAACACCTAAAATCTGTGCTTTCTCTCAATTTCTACTGCCATGGTACTCACTCCCTCAGTCCTCCAGTATCTTAACCTTCTAATCAGCCTCCATGCCATCAGTCATCTTTTAAAATCACTAAGAAGATCATGCAACTATTTCACACAAAATTCTGCAATGGCTCACCACCACTGCATGTAACCCGAAGTTCAATGGATAATACAAGACAATATAATAAGCACATACTAAATGGTATGTTGCAGACAACGGGCACTGAAGGAGATGAGAAAAAAGCAACACAGGTTCCCTTACTGGGGAAGAATACAAGGAGAGGAGGAGACTTACTCTGAGTCTCAAAGAACTGACAGAATTGGAAAAGTTGGAAGTATGTAAGTATGTCTGCATCTGAGGATATGTGTGGGGGTGGGGGGTGGGAGAATCACAGAGATTTTTAAGAAGGAGAATTAAACCTCAGGAACACAATGAGCTTCCTAAGATTCAGGGGGATAATGTCAGCCCCCACGCAGCACCAAATAAGCACATTTCCAGTTAATAAGGTGGCTTGCTCTTTGCTTTCTGAAAATGGAGAAATTAAATTATCTGCTTTGAAAAGGCTGCCTCAGAAGCACTTGGCAAACAGATTGAATATGGAGCCACCATCCTGGCAGAAGATAAATCAGATACAGAATGGCTCTGACAAAGCTCAGAACATGCGACAAAAACTGAGAGAGACAGGACCTGGATTCCAGCCATATCCAGTGCGTCTAGGTCTCTGAGGGGCAGCTGCAAGAAGGAAGCTAAATCAAAGATGAAGAAGCAGTATTTTAAAGAGACTATCATCTACAGAAACAGTGCCACTTCCAAAAAAAATAGTAGCAATGGGATGCATTTTTAAAAAGCACTTTAATATGGAAGTGAGACAAACAGCAGGCAGACACACAGAGGCTGACACAGTTGTTTCTGTGTTTTAAAAACTGGGAAGCTTTGGAGAAGCCAGCCATTCTAATTCTCGGTACTGTAACGCCCACATGATACTAATATGTTTGGCTGAGAGTTGAGAAGTTCATAGAATCAACCTCATTTTTTGCCAATTTCTATGATATCAAATACACAGCTTTTATTAGCGGTCGGTTTGTTGTTTTTTGGCTGAGCGACACAGCCATCATACAGGATCTTAGTTTCCCCTCCAGGGATAGAACTTGCGCCCCCTGCAGTGGAAGCACAGAATCTCAATCACTAGAATTACTGGTGGTTTTTATTGACATAACTAATTGTGGTGATATCATGTTATCTGTCAAATCAAATTCACCTTTTGGAGACTGTTTTCTGTCTCTGCATAGTAAACACAAAATATTCCTAGTTCATGATGTTGACATGGGAGAGAACAGCCTTGGTGCCCTGGTCAGAGAAAGAATCTGGGCCTGAGTGGAATACACCAAAAGGAGGGATTTAGGACTTGTATAGCATTGAAGATTCTGCCTAGGACTTCTGGAGAATAGATATATAACAGATCATAATGAGAGGTGATAGAGATAGATGACAAGACCTAAATGATGAGATACAGACGATGACAGAGACAAACCACAATTGAATTCCACTCTAATTAAAGATAGAGCAAACAGCACACAGTTGCATCTTAGCTAGACTGTGAACCTGAACTGAACTTCCTGCCTGCAGATGTGTGGGTGTTCAAGCTAGAGAGGCTCATAGAACATGTAGCTCTCGACACAGCACAGATGTATCTAAGCACAAACACCTTCTCCCCCGCTCAGGATATACTCTGAACCATATCATTATTCTATCAAACTTAATACTGACAGCCAGGTTTGGATCTCCCAGTATCTCAAAAAGAGTTGCAGTTGTTTTTTTTTTTTTTAATAAAGCACCAAAAATAAATGCAGGACCTGACTTGCAATAATTCTTGGCCCCAGGCTCTACCATCCTGATCTGAACGAGCACAGGTGTGAGACAGTTCTGTACTTCCTCTATTCTGTTCTCCTGTTTGGCTAAGTTTGGGTCCACTGAAGGGAGAAAGTAGGTGCCTTTACACCCTGGACAAGTTGATCAAATCCACTGCTGTCATTTCCAGAGTTAATTTACCTCATAGCAGGAAGTATCTAGGGCTTCCCAGGTGGCTCAGTGGTAAAAAATCTGCCTGCAATGCAGGAGACATAATGAGATACGGGTTCGATCCCTGGGTTGAAAAGGTCCCCTGGAGGAGGGCATGGCAACCCACTCCAGTATTCTTGCCTGGAGAATTCCATGGACAGAGGAGCCCAGTGGGCTACAGTCCATGGGGTCACAAAGAGTCAGACAAGACTGAGCACACACACACAGTCCCTTCTCCAGCGGATCTTCCTGACCCAGGGATTAAACCCAGCTCTCCTACATTGCAGGCAGATTCTTTAGCATCTGAGCCACCATATTAATTATCTAAGTGTTGTCCAATAGAACTTCTGATGAGAATGGAAATAAATGTTCCATATCTGTGCTGCCCAGTACAGTGGTCATTAGCATGTGGCTATTGAGTTCTTGAACTGTTAATGTAACTGAGAGGCTCAGTTAACTCTTTGACTTTAAATAATTTAAACTTAAATCGCTATACATAGCTTAGCTATCATTGCGGACAGCACCAGCAATTGCATTCTGTGTTTTAAGAGGGCAAGAGTTATTCTGGTGTTTTTGTAACACTGTATCCCCAGGACGCACGCACAGTAAGCATTCGATGAATATGTAATTGCTCGATCAGTTAATCAGTCTACTATTATTTATTTATTTAGCCCACCAATATTAACTCTCTTGGAAACTATTTCACAAATGATTCCACAAGGTGATCATTTGATATTCAGGCTGAGGTAGGAGAGTGTAAGCAATGAAGGTAATGGGGAAGGGAGCAGGAAGGAGGAGAAGGTGGCTACCTGAGTCCACATTCTGGTTCAGATACTCAGTAGCTATATGACCTTGGGAAAGTCATTTAACCTCATTGAGCCTCAGCTTCCTCATCTGTATAATCTGGACAATAATATCTATCTATCTATCTAGGGTTGTTGTGATGGTGAAATAAAATAATGCATACAAAGCACTATAAATGTAAGTGGTATCTATTATAACTATTTCTATTTATTGAAAAATAGGATTAGCCAGACAAGGACAGCATAACCCAAGTGACCAAATTTTATACAAAAAGCACAGTCTCTAGTATCTCTCCTGAGAAATTCCTTTGTTTTCTCTATTTTCAACCAAATTCAAATAGGATCCTATATGCCACCCTCCTACTTCCTCTTCTTCATGGGGATAACGACTTAGCCAATACCTAGCCACTAAATTCATGATTCAATAGCATCCTATACAGTGATATTTTTTTCACTAATACAGACTTCCTAAAACCACACAATCTCCTCTATATCAGCCACTGTGGTATTACAGCCTGCTCTGAGTATTTATCATGATAATGGGTGCTTCTGTCTTTGGTCCTGCCTCCCCTACCAACACAGACACTGGAAGAGATGGCAGCATTTCAACCCATGATGCTCAGTGTGAGAAACAGCCTTCATAGTTTGGAATTGATAGCTATGGCTCAGGACAGGAGACTTCTGTCTGAACATCCCATATACAGCTTCTCATAAACAAGGGCAAAGTTGCCATACAATTCATTAACATTGCAAGGACCATCGAGTCTTCCTGTTTCAGGACAAAGTTGAAAATATTTTTGAAAATTGGAAAATGGAATTTGAAGCAAATCAATCCTACTTTTAAAACATTTGGAACCTCATGTATCTAAAATTCACTCACTCTCCAGTATACAAATAAATAAAATACACATAACTTATCAACTTCAGGGGCAGGACAATAAAAAAGAAAAACAGGATCTATATGTTAATGAGGTCCTATCTTAATTAAGCAAAGCATACTATAGCTTTCAGTTATACTTTTCAAGTGGAATAAGGAGAGGTCACAGAACATTTTGCCTATGCTTAAAAAGCCTTTGGAAGCAATTCAATCTGAGCTTCTTTTTTATAGATAAGGAACTGAAATGCAGAGAGGGAACATGACTTTTCCAAGGGCATATAAAACTGTTAAGACTCAGACCTGAATTTACATACTGGATTTTCCTTTTACTAGGTGAAGTTATTTGACCTCTCCAATCCTTATTTTTCTAAGAATATGGGACAAATAATGATCCTCCACCTTACGTGTTTACCATGAGGACCACATAAGGAAACATATAAAACACCTACTTTGTGCTGGACATATAAGACAAGTTGAGTAAACTTAGTTTTCTTCTCTTGACCATGTGTTATAGTGTTCTTTTTATTTAGCTATATCTTTATTTGCTTCATGGCACTAACAGCAACAATTGTATCTTTGCGAAAAGAGATGGGGACAAAGTTGGTCACCAGAATTTCTTTCAAGAATAACACTGTCTTGGACTGGAAGACTGCCTTAGTAGGTGTTTAAGGCAAAAAGATAGAAAGTGACCCTCCCCACCACTCCCCCAACCTCTTCCTCCTCCAAAAAAACAACCTGGATAAGGAGGCGACACCAAGTCAGGATGGGCACATTGTTGCTATGAATGGAATGGGGAAGGAATTTTGTTGTTATCTTAGAATATGAGAGAATGTGAAAGAAATTGGTCAGCTAGAAAGAGACTTGGGTTCAGAGAACACATTAGTGAAACTCCACAGGGTTGTGGTAGCTAATACTGTCTGTGGTACATGTTAAAGTCATTTGCATTGCTGTAACGTAAATTATTCTCCATAGCCTCTATAAAATTTCAGTAAATTCTACACTGTTAATACTTTATATATGTGGATTATTTGGAGGAAACTTGAATTTTTAGGGATGTAGGGAAAGGTTTTGGACTTCCATAGTCCGAGAAATCAGCAAGGATTCATGCTAATTACAACTAGGACCGACTCTGAGGTTGTACCTAACTTTTGAGGCATGAACATCTCATGCATCATAGGACATTTATCAAATCCATGCTTCTTAGCTGTCCTGTCCCTAATCTAGCTTCCAACGAGATGGGATTCAAGCTCTGAGGACTAAGTGCAACTACATTAGAGGTAGGTAGTCAAAAGGCATAGTACTGAAAGCCAAAGTTTCTTAAGTGCCCCTAAGGAAATGGGCAAAGTGTTATTTCCAAGTATCAGGCACTATCCCCAGAGGAGGAAGAAGGGGAGCAGTGGCCAAACGTCAAATCCAGCTTCAATGACCTTTTTAAAGAACCAATTCTAGGTTAGTCTTGATACCAACTTCTCCCTAAAATAATATATTCCTCTCTTCCTTGATTTATCTTGAACGTATAGTCCCCATAGCCTCCAGGCTTTCTGGAATTTTCACTGACAGTTCCAGATATGCCAAAGATATCTGGGATATTCAATCCCTATTTTCTGCTAACACCTATGTAGAAAGTCCCTGAAGAGAGAAAAAAAAACTTGACATGATCAAAATATTTGAAAAAAAACCCTCCCCCCTTTCAGTGCCCTGAGGTCCATATTTCAGCAATTCTCAAATTTAATGTGTATAAGAATCACCTGAACTTTCTTGAGCCCCACCACAGAAATTCTGATTCAGTCTGAGTAGTCAGGAAACTGCATTTTTAACAATATCTCTAACTGCTTCTTATACAGAAAGTATATTAGTCTGCTAGGGCTGACATAACAAATAACCACAGACTATGTAGCTTAAACAGCAGAAATTCATTCCTCATGGTTCTGACTGAGGGGAGTCTGACAGAACATGTTGGCAGATTTTATTTCTCCTGACGCCTCTTTCTTTGGACTGCAGATGGTGGTGTCGTTTGTGTCCTCACCATGGCCTTTTCTCTGTGCATGGGCATCCCTTGTCTCTCTGCCTCTTCATGTAATAATACCAGTTCTATTGGATTAGAGCCCCATCCTCATGACTTCACTTAATGTTAATTGTCTCCTTAAAGGCCCTCTCTCCAAATACAGTCAAATTGAAGGTTAGGACTTTGATATATGAATGAGAGGGGGGGAACCAACTCAGTTCATAACAGATAGTTTATAAACATGGAGAAATAATGATGGCCGAACTGCGAAATAAAGAATATAGTTAGTTAGAAACAGCTACCCAGAACCCATGGTATACAGATTCTAGGGTACTTACAGGAGAAACTTCAAAATAAAAATGCTCCTGCCTTCATGAAATTTTAAGGTAAAAGGAGAATTTTATAAGTACACTCAAGACATTTACAAGTGCCAAATATTGTATTGACTAAAAAGTTCACTTGAGTTTTTTCAGATGATGTTACAGAAAAACCCAAACAAAATTTTGGCCAACCCAATAAATACAGTGACCATATAATTTATCATCTAAATAAGGACACTTGAGAGTAAAATAAGAAAAAAAGGTATAAATTGGAATATCCAGGGTAAACCATACCCTCTGGTCATCCAATAGATACTTTCTCCTTAAATGTTCAGGGACAAAGCCAGCTTTAAAAGGAAGACAGAAGCCCAGTCCATTCACATTTGCTGCACACTCAATAAAATGACTTCCTTCCAGGTGAATTCATCTTATAAAATATAAATAGTAATTGAGAGGGTATGGGGGTTAGAAGGAAGGGCATAATGATGCATGAAACCATTATCACTTATTAATGCCTTAGCTTGAATTAGTATTTTCCATTTTTCCATTTTCTTGAGGTCTCAGTTGAGCCCTATTAAAAAGGATGCAGAACAGGTATACTTCGATAAAGAAAGGAGGAAAAGGCCATGGATGAGGAAGTGGAGGCTCCAGGAAGTTAAGTGATTTGCCCAAAGTTACATAGCTCATAAGTGAAGAGGCTGTTTTCTAACCCCAGCCTTCTGTCTCCTATTCTGGTGTTCCTATCTGTCCATTATACTCCAAGATCTTTTAGAAACAATAGCCTTACATGAGTGTGAAGGATTCTGGGCACCCAATGAATAGAATTAAGTCTGGAGCACTTGACATATGTGGTAGAAGAACCCCCTCACCCTGGCAAAGATGTCCACTTCTCAACCCCCAGGAATCTGAGAACATGCTAGGTGATAACGGGAAAAGGGAACTAAGGCTGAAGATGGAATTAATGTTAATAATCAGCTGACTTTAAAATAGAGATTATGCTCGATTACCTAGATGGGTCCAATCTAATTAAAAGATCCTTAACACTGGGAAAGGGAGACAGAAAGGTAGGTCAGAGCCATCCCCCATGAGAAAGAGTTGACTGGTCATTGCTGGTTTGAAGACGGAGGATGGAGCCACAAGTCAAGCAATGTAGCCTCTAGAAGCTGGAAAAGGAAAGGAAAGAGATTCCGCCTGAGAGCCTCCAGCAAGGAATTCAGGCCTGCCGACATCTTGGCTTTTAGCCCAGTGAGATCCATTTTGGACTTCCGGACTTCAACCTCCAGAATGGTAAGATAATAAATGTATATTATCTGAGCCACTAAATCTGTGCTAATGTGTTATAGCAGCAATGGAAAACTAATACAACTCAGCAGGAAGAGTGATAAGGAAGGACAGTGGTGGTGGAGGGGGTGCACGTGTGTGTGCGCATTTGTGTGTGTGTGTCTATGATAGAAAGAGACAATACAGAGACCCAACAGATTTGAGGTAATTTATCTGCCACAGCAAACTTTATCTACTTTGCTCTTCTATTTGCAATTTGCCCAACAGATAAAATGAGTAGATACTTTAGATAATAGTTTTTAATATATGTAGTCTTGGAGTCTTCTAGTATTCAAAATCTGCATGAATAAGTCACTCATTTGATAATGCTGCAATAGGACAGGTGCAGAGTCCATTCCCTTCCCAATACATCTCTCTGGAAAGAATTAGCATTTTAAAACTAGAACTTGAAAGGGTAAATTAAGAGAAGGAAGATTGAAATAAAATGTTTCCCTTCCAAACTTTCCTCTGAAAAGAACATGTCTGCCTGCATGACCCAAGGATGATTTTGCTAGTGACTTGCACAAGCATGAAATTCTATTTACTCTGCATTTATTTTTCTATTACTTGATTTCATGGAGAAAGAAGAGTGTTAACCAATTACAGAGGAAGCTGACTCTCAATGTGCTTTTCCCAAATGACAACCAGATTTTCAGGGCCAGGGCTTGATCTATGATTATATTGCACTGTCTCAAAAGAGGGCCCTGAGCTGGACTCTTACATAGAACCATTTGTGACAATATCAGAATTCTAATAGTTCTATAATTTTTACTACCTTGAGCACTGTATCAAGAGCAATACTCTATCAACCTTCAAACCAACAGTCTAAAAACAGATTTCTCTTCAACTGAATGTTAAACAATTGAATGACTGGCTCATGGGGCTCAAAATTTTCAACAGTCTCTCACCAAAAAGAATTCAATTCTTTCCAAGAGCTCAGCAGTTAATATCCACAGTAGGGAAGGCAATTAACCAATTCATAAAGTTGGGTTCAGCTGACACATCCATTGGAAAGGGGAATTATTTTTTGGCTTATGTAAAAATCTGTAAATCAATTTCAGGCAAGACTAGCATTACAAAGAGTGTTCACCCATGGCTAGATCATCCTTTTGTCTTAGGGCATTGTGACTCTATGAATATTTCAACCAGGGCCATGAGCACCATCACAACAGGATTAACTTTACAAAAGTCCACTTCTGTAGTGGATTGTAATATTATCTGCCCAGCATAATATTCCTTTCCCCTTTCTTCTTGTAACCAAATCTCCCTTCCTATAGGAAACTTATTCCATAAAATTTAAGTGAGGCCATCATCTCATAGTCATCTGCCCCCACCATATCACCTGAGTTGGTATGTAAAAAGGAATCATGCTTTCCTTGAAACTAACACAAAAGTGTAAATCAACTACATGTCAATTTTAAAAATATTTATTAAATGAGGGGACTGCCCCCCAAAAAAGGTCTTGGGATGGATGCTATCAATGAATGTGAAGAAAAATAAGGCAGTAAGTACCTCCACTCCACAGACTGACAGTCCACTGAGGGAGAGAGGTATTTACTCAAATAAACCAAAGCAGAGTATGATAAGTACTCCAACGTAAGTGCAACCAATGGGCTATGGGAAAATAAGGGACAAGGGAATTTATCCCAATTGGAGGCCTCTTGGGAGGCCTTCTGGAGTACTTATTATTTGAGAAATTTCTTTGAAGGCAGGTAAAATGGAAAATTCCTAGAAAAGAAGCTAGCAGAAGCAAGTGTGCAAGATGGGACAGAGCTGAACCTGTAAGAGAAAGGCAGAGTTGTCTCATTCAGTTTAAGATCACCTGACAGTACTGCCATTTACGGACTGCAATGTTGTGGATGGTGGAAATTGTGTTATATAAAATGAATGGAGAAACATAAGCTTAGATGAGATTGTAGGCACAAAAGGAGACCAAATATTATTCTGTATTTAAGGGGGAACCATCTTGAGAGGTAAAATGAAACAGTCAGATCTATTTTGGGGCTTTTTCCCCCAGAAAGTTAGCCTGGCCCTAATGTAAAGGACAGAAAAAAGAAAGAACAGTTAGGAGTGGGGTATGCAGAAAATAAGAGCCTCAGCCTGAGTCACGGCACCAAGAGTGAGAAGATAATACACCAAAAAGGGAAAAGTCATATGTCTTCTAAATTAACAGTAGTGTTGGGCAAGAGTGGATGATGGTTAAAAATATAACCCTAATTTTCTACCTCAGAATTTTAACCTTCCATAGGTTATAATGCCTAGTAAATTAGTAGAGGGTAGAGTGGAGGAAATCCACAAAAATTCCTCTTCATAAAAATAATTCTAAACCACAGAAATGTTAAAACCACAGGAGAAAAAAAGGTTGGTTACTTTTAGTACCACATCTTTTTTGAAAAGGGGGTTCTGAGGAGTTAGCGAGTTTGATGGCTGACCTTAGAGATAAGTTACTCACCACTCTCTTTGGGCTGTTTTTAAATATCAAGGCCACATTCAAAAGGCAAAGATTCCATTTCCAGTTGCAGCCAAGGTGGAGTAACAGGGCTTGGATTATCTTCTCACCTGAAACGACCCAAAAAACAGAGACAGTAATAAACGAGAGTTTTCAAGATATAGTACACCAAGCAATGAACAATAGTAATCCCTGAAACAAATGATTGTGCCAGTTCATTGTCTGAAAAGAATTTCCAGGACACACGCAGGGTGCAGGGAGACAGAATGGAGGAAAAGGCTAGTGGGTTTTCTGAGCTAGAAAGAAAGAAGCTGTGAGTACAAGAAGAACAAGGAGTTCGTAGCACAGATAACCAGACAGGAGGGAGTAGCAGACAGAACCCTGGAAGTCAACAGAGTATTGATCAGAACATACATGCGAAGAAACTAACCAAGGGAGGGGAAAGAACCACCTGAAAGGACTGCAGGGAACAGTAGCCAGCACTCACCCAGGGCTAGGAATAAAGCCTGTTCCTACAAGCCAAACTGAAAAACCTAGGGTAGAGTATTTGTCAAAAACTGTAGAGTCTGGGTTTCCCCCTACTTGTAAACCAAAAAAATAAAACATACTTTTTCATGGGTACTGAGAGAAGATGAAAGACTCTTGGGTCAGAGATAGAGTACTTATTGCTCATAGCACAGCAAGTAGCATGATCATGTGATATATTTATTTGTGTTGGTTCTCTGTTAAGCCATAACTGAATGCTTATGTCCTCTCAAAATTCCTCTGCAGAACCACTAACCTCCTATATAACAATATGAGAAGGTGGAGCCTTTGGGAGGTAACTAGGTTTAGATGAGGTAATAAGGGTAGGCCCCTATAATGGGATTAGTGTCCTTAAATGAAGAGACACTAGAAAGCTGGCTTCATTTTCTTCCCTCTGCCATGCAAAGATACAGTGAGAAGGCGGCTGTGTGCCAGTTAGGAAGAGGATTCTCAGCAGACTTTGACCATGCCTGCACCTTGATCTTGGACTTCTCAGATTCCAGAATTGTGAGGAAATATATATCTGTTGTATAAGCCACACAGTCTATGGTGTTTAGATACAGCAGCCTGAGCAGATTAAGACAGTTCCCCTTGTCAATGAGTCCCATGGAGGTGATTTGATAAAGGCCCAGGTAAATGTGAACTTCCATCACAGCTGAGGAACACCAGGCTTGGATAACTCTGTTTTCATAAGCAGCAGTAAGCCTGTGGGTCCCTAAGAAAATTCTAACAATTCAGAAAGGCAACATAGGAAATCATTAGCACCCGTTAAGCATGCAGGAACAAGATGGTGAAATCACCTGGAACATAGGCCTGGGAAGATAATAAGTATAGGAAAAAAAGGGCCACAGCATGGTTCAAAGATACCTAGTTCACGGGCAAATAAAAGCAAGGAGAAGTGGCATGGTATAATGGAAAATCATCTCACTTGTAAAATGAGGGTACTAATATTTACTTTGCAAGAAAATAGTAATGCCTAGTATATAGCATATATTCATATAGCAAATGATAGCTCCTTGAAGACAAGGACCAGGGGAAAAAAAGCATATATATAGTACCAATGGGCTTCCCAGGTGGCCCACTGGTAAGAAATCCAACTGTCAATGCAGGAGGTGCAGATTTGATCCCTGGGTTGGGAATATCCCCTAGAAGAGGAAATGGAAACCCACTGCACTATTCTTACCTGAGAAATCCCCTGGACAGAGGAGCCTGGCAGGCTACAGTCCATGGGGCAAAAGAGTTGGACATGACTTAGAAACTAAACAACATACTACCAATAGCAAACAACAGTGCTTGAAAAGCATGAGGCACAGTGGAAAGAGAGAGAATGCTTTGCATTCAGGGAGACCTCGGCTTGAACCACTTGCTGTGTAACTTGAAGCATGTTGTCTCCCCTCTCTGCTCCTCAGTTTCCTCATGTACAAAGTAGAGATGCAAATATCAATGTTGCAGTATTTAGAAATAATGTGTAAAATGTAATTGTCATCTGATATGTCCTGATAACTAATATCTATTATTTTTATTAATATAATTATTAAATTTGCCTCAAAACTAGCCTCAGGCAAAGTGGCACAGTGTGGAAGACTACTCTATAAACTCTTCAGCCCTATTTTCTGAAAGCACAGAAAACAGCACTATTGCTGATACCCATTTGTCTTTCATAGATAGCAGGAGTAACAAAAGTCCAGGAAGCTCCATCCAGAGTTACAAGGCATTCAAATGAATTACAAGAAAGAAGTGTCACCAGACACATTAACAACAAAATAGAACATTGTGCTGTAAGGTTTTTCCCAAGGCTTCCTGGCAAATATTAGCAGAATGTCAACGCTCAAACATACTCCAAGTTCCTATTAATGGCTACCTAAGTCGCCTCCACTTCCTTTTTTAGCTTTTATTTTTTCAAGAAAAAGACTCAAATCTGTTCCTCATTTAAGGCACTAAGAAAATGAAATCTCTCTCACACACATACACAAGACATAATTTATCTTCTTTCCATCAAGGCAAACTCAAATGCTCTTAGCTAAATTTCCCAATAAATCAAAGAAATCAATAACAAGGAAAAGCACACTGAATATTAGTTCTCAAAGGTTCATGAGAAAAAGAAACTGACAAAGAAAGTCCCATGTGACTCACTCACCAAGGTGATCCATAGGTATCAAATTTTTCTGAACCAAAAGTCAGGACACATAGGATGAAAATTATGAGCACACTTATGAGGGCAATGTTAATATCTAAAATCACTGCTATCCATTCACTTTTCTACCCAGACCTTAGACAAGTCAAAAGTTCTAGACTTAAAACATTTTAATTGATTATCTCTGGCTACTGATTCTGTACACTATATAATCACTTGGACTAAGGGGAACTAAACAAAATGTAATTTCTACCAACAGAAAAGAAAATGAGCCAACAGAGATTCTAGAAGAGAGAACTCCAGTTGGAATAACCCATCAGGAGAGGACAGAAAACAGTGCTCAAGACCAAAAAGAACGCCTGGGCATTCTCATTAGTAATAGGAAAAGGTAGTAGGTAAAGAAAATTTTACTAAGATGAAACCAAATATAGACTGAGGTCACAACAAGTATGAAAGGTGGCCTCACAGTCTGGTAACACTTGTTTTTAGAATGAGGATAAGTGACCATACAACTTTTGACTACTCAGGGATAGCCCTCTGGAAACTAAGCCATCATGAAAGAAATTTACTTACCAATAATCTGAAATTAAAATACAGATGACTTCTTCAAAATTGACCTGTACTCAGAACCCTTTTAGCTAGCCATGAGGATAATTTGGTCTGGTGGAAAGAGCCTTCTACTAGCAGTTAGGTGACTTGATTTTTGATACTTTCTATATCTTGACTATTACTCTGTGGCCTTGTGAAATGTGGTCCATGCCCAGATAGAATTCAGCCACTCTGAGACTGCTTGTGACCTATTTTTGCTCATTCTAATTAATAAGATATTGATTATAATAATACATAGTGGGTATGGCATCAGTGAAAATTATGGAGTAAAGAATCCCTAGGGGCAATCCCTCCATAAAAACACCAAAGAGAAAAAAAACTGACAAAAACTATCAGAATCAAATTTATCAGAACTCCACAAAACAGTCAAAGCAAATATTTCAGTAAGAAAAAGGTGACTAAAACCCAGTTAACAGAGCTTTGTGGCATTTTAGCTTATTCCTTCTGCATCCACACCTTTTATGTTTGGTGTGGGTTTGTGAAACAACAATTCACATGCCCAGAATTGGTTCCTGGTATCAGACAGAGCCGATTAGACCTTGTTCTCAAAAATTATGACAGTTGGCTTTGATCTGGATGGCAATTCTCTGAAGAGCTAACACAAAAAGATTGCCTTTATTTTGCCAAAACTGAAACTCTCTCAGGGTATATGAGTGAGTACACAGAAGAGAGCATTTGTCAAAAACATTTTAAAGTCAAATGAAATAGCATCTTCCACCTGAAACAATGGATATCAGTTGAGGTAAACCAAAGACACAATGGAAAGCCAAAGGAAAGGCTAAGGAAGATGCTTTGGGGAATAAAAGTTTCCACATACTCCTGGAAACTTAAAAGGCTATGCATATGCCCAAAATGAGAAGCGTGATAAAAGAAATTAAGCAATCCCTAAGCCCTCTCCTTTAGCTGTCATTCAAGCTCTGCACAAGAAGGAAGTGAGGACAGAGTTATAAAATGCCTGAGTGTGGAAGCCCGACTCAACACATAAGCAAAGACCAGCTACAAAGACTGAGAGAGCTTTTTCTTGATCTAAGAGTTTAAGGAGCTATCTGTCCAATCATTAGCTAAAGGAACAGACTTCAGTGACCATTTATGACAAATACACCATCTTTACAAAATACACCAGAGAAGTCACGAAACAGACAAAATACTACAACCCATGACAAACAAACAAACCCCATGAGGAAGGGGGAAATCTGATATTCAGTGTTATCACATTTTTAATGTTCAAAATGTCCAGTTTTCAACAATAGGAAATTATGAGGCATGCAAAAAGACACAAGAATATATGGCCCATTTACAAGGGAAAAAATATATTAAAAGAAACCATTATTAAGGAAGCCCAAACACTGTACTTACAAGAGGAGAACTTTACATAAACTATATTAAATATGCTGAAAGAGCTTAAGGAAGCAATGGACAAAAACCTAAAGAAACTCAGGAGAACACTGTCTTGCCAAATAGAATAAACAAAGATTTATTATTTTATAAATAAATAAATTTTTATAAATATTTATTATTTATATAATATTTTTAAATGTTTCTTGCCATCAATAAAGAAAAAGAAATTTTAAAGTGGAAAAAAACAAATTTTGAAGCTAAAAATACCATAGTTGAATTGAAATATTCACTAGAGAGGTTGAAGAGTTAAACTCTAGGGAACCCTAATAGCCAAAACAATCTTAAAAGAGGAGAACAAATCTAGATTTATCATGTTTCCTGATTTCAAACTATACCACAAAGCTACAGTAATCAAAACAGAATGAGACTGGCACAAAAACAGAGACATAGAGCAATGGAACTAAGAGAGCCTGGAAATCAGCACAATTATGTGGTCAATTAACCTCCAACAAAGGAGACAAGAATACACGATGGGGAAAACCATCTTCAATAAATAATTCTAGGAAAACTGGGAAGCAACATGCAAAAGAAACTGGACTACTTTCTCATGCCACATACAAAAATAAACTAAAAATGGATTAAAGACTTAAATGTAAAATCTGAAACCATAAACTTCTAGATGAAAACTAGATTGACTAAGCTAAACTTCTAGATTGACATCAATCTTAGCAATGCTTCTTTGAACATGTTTCCTCAGGCAAAGCAAGCAAGAGCAGAAATAAACAAATTAGACTACATCAAACTAAAAAGCCTTTGCACAGCAAGGAAAATTATCAACAAAATAGAAAGGGTGCTTACTAAATGGGAGAAGATATTTGCAAACATTATATCTAATAAGGGGTTAATATCTAATATATACAAAGAACTCATACAACTCAACATGAAAAATAACCCAATTTTAAAAAAAGCAGAGAACCTAAATAGACATTTTTTCATAGAAGACATATAGACGGCCAACAGGAACATGAAAAGATGCTGAACATCACTAATTAGCAGGGAAATACAAATCAAAACAAAAATGAGACATTAACTCATACCTGCCAAAATGCCATTTATCAAACAGACAGTAAATAACATAAGTTGGCAAGGGTATGGATAAAAGGGGAACTGTGGGTGGGGATGTAAACCGATGCAGCCGCTAAGATGAAGAGTATCAAGTTACTCAAAAAATTAAAAATAGAAAAAAAAAATTAAAAATAGAACTACCATATGACCCAGAAATTCTGCTCCTTGATATTTACCTGAAGAAAACAAAACTCTAATTAGAAAAGACATATACACCCCTATATTTGCTGCAGCATAATAGCCAAGATATGGAAGCAACCTAAGTGCCTATCAATAGATGAATAAAGAAGATATATGTGTGTTGTGTCCATGTGTGTGTCTATAATGGGGTATCAGTCATAAAAAATAATGATATCTTGCCATTTGACATAACATGGATGGACCTACAGAGTAGTATCCTAAGTGAAATAAGTCAGAAAGACAAGTATTATGATTTCACTTATATGTGAAATCTAAAAACAAATAAACAAACATAAAGCAGAAACAGAGTTGAAGATACAGAGAACAAACATGTTTGCCAGAGGGGAGGAAATGGGAAGAGAAAAGAAATAGTTGAGGGAGATTAAGAGGTACAAAGTTTCAGTTACAAAAAATAATGAATCATGAGTATGAAGTGTACAGTGTGAGAAATATAGTCAATAATTATGCAATATCTCTGTGTGGCGACAGATGTTAACTAGATTTACCATGATGATCAGTTTCAAATGTATAGAAATACTGAATCACTATGTTGCACACCAGAACCTAATAGTGTTGAAGGTCAATTATATTTTTAAAAAAGACTCATAGAAAAAGAAATCAGATTTGTGGTTATGAGAGGTGTGGTGTGGTGGAGGGGAACTGGATGAAGATAGTCAAAAGGTACAAACTTCCAGGTAAAAATAAGTACTAGGGATGTAATGTATAACATGATAAATGTAATGAGCTCTGCTTTATGTTATATGTGAAAGTTAAGAGAGTAAATCCTAAGAGTTCTCATCACAAGGAAAAACTTTTTTCTATTTCTTTAATTGTATATCTACATGAGATGATGGATGTTCACTAAACTTATTTCGATAATCACCTCATGAGGTGTTAACATGCAAGTCAAATCATTATGCTATATATCTTATGTAGTGCTGTATGTCAATTATATCTCAATAAAACTGGGGGGAAAAAAGGACCAAGAATATGAAAGTCAATGAAAAACTAAAGAACTATTCTAGACTAAAAGGTCATCATCATTAAATGCAGCACATGATTATGTACTGGACCCTTTGGACGTTATTGGGACAATCTATGAAACTTGAACAGAGTCTATGAATTGAATGGCAGTATTATATTAATGTTATTTTCATGAATTGGATTTTTTTAGGTATGTAGGGAAATCTCTTTGCTTACTGGAAATAATGCATAAGACTAAAAGAAGATGAAATTGTGACGTGACATAGAGGAAGAGGAATGGAGCTTATTGGAGCATATTTTGTATACTATAAAGTTGATGTTAATTTAAACTAGATTGCTATAAATTTAAGATGTTCTTTAAAATTCCAAGGATATACACCAAGAAGATAACTTTTACATAGAAAGGAAAATAAGAAGGGAATATAAGTGGTACATTAAAAAAAATCAATTAAACACAAAAGATAGCAATAATGAAGTAAAAAAGGAACAAAATGGAGGCATAAGATAGAAAATAAATAGCAAAATGGCAGAAGTCCTTGGATATCAGTAATACTTTAAAAATAAATAGATTAAATTATCTTAAATTAAAATTAGAGAGTGGAAAATGAATATAAAAACATGATCTAATTATATGCTGTATACACGAGACTCACATTAGATCCAAAGACACAAATAAGTTAACAAGGAAAGGATGGTAAAAGATAGCAAATACTAACCAAAGACAACTGGAGTTCTGTACTAACATCAGATAAAATAGACTTTTAACTCAAGACTGTTACAAGAGAAAAGGATACATAATAATAAAAGGGTCTATCCATCCAGAAGATATAACAATTATAAACATATCTGTACCTAAAAAGAGAGCCATAGAAATATGAAGCAAACACTGACAGAAAGGAAGGCAGAAATAGGCAGTTCTACAACAGTAGTTGGGCTTCTCTGGTGGCTAAGTGGTGAAGAAGATCTGGGACAAGAAGATCCACTGGAGAAGGAAATGGCCACCCACTCCAGTATTCTTACATGGGAAACCATGGACAGAGGAGCCTGAGAGCTACAGTCCATAGGATCAGAAAGAGACACAACTGAGTTACTGAGCAAACACATGTCCATTAAGAATACTGGGGCTTCCAAAGTGACTCAGTGGTAAAGAATCCACCTGCCAATGCAGGAGTCATGATTCAATTCCTGAGTTTAGAAGATCCCCTGGAGAAGGAAATGGGCTGAAGAATTCCATGAACAGAGGAGCCTGGTGGGCTTACAGTCCATGGGGTTGCCAAGAATTGGACATGACTTGGCAACTAAACAACAGCAACAGTAGTTGGAGACTTCAATATACTGCTTTCAATAATGTATGAAATCATTAGAAGAGCAATAAAAAATATATGGCTGATTTGAGAACACAATAAACAACTAGACCTAATTGAAAGATACAAAGACAAGATACATACTCTTTACACGGCACATGGAATATTTTCCAGTACAGATAACATGTTAGGCCACAAAACAATTTTCAATAATTTTTAAAATACTGAAATTGTAAAACATATCTTCTCTGATAACAGTAGAATGAAGCTAGTTCTCAAAAACAGGAAGACAAAATTTTTTAAAACATGTAGAAATTAAACAATATGCTCTTAACCAATGGGTCAAAATGAGAAGTCACAAGTGAAATTAGAAAATATTTTAAGATGAATGAAAAAAAAAACATCATAACCAAACTTATGGGATGGCATTAAAAGTAATACTAAGATGGAAATTTATAGTTGTAAATGCCTACATTTAAAAATGGGGAAAGATTTCAAGTCAATAATCTAAAGTTTTACCTTCAGAAACAATAAAAAGAAGGGAAAACTAAATTCAAAATCTGGATTGGGAAGGAAAAAGTAGTAAAATTTAAAGCAGGAATACAAGATACAGAAAAAAGAAAATTAGAATCAATAAAACAAAAAGTTGATTCTCTGGGGAAAAAAAACATTTAGATAAACTTAACAAGAATTTTTTAAAAAGCTAAGCCAAAATCATAAATACAATTGGGGATATTTCTATCAACTTTACTAAAACAAAAAAATATAAGACATTACTATGAGCAACTGTACATCAATCAATTTGATAACCTAAATGAATGGAAAAATTTCCAGAGACATGCAAACTACCAAACTGACACAAGAATAAACAGAAAATCTAAATATGACTATTATAATTAAGAAAACTAAATCAATAATCAAAAATCTCCCCCAAAAGAAAAGCCCAGAACAAGTTGGATTCATTGGTAAATTCTAACAAACATTGAAAATTACAGCACTCCTCAAATTCCTCTTACTATTTGAAATGGTAGGAACACATCCTAACTCATTCTATGAGGATTAAACTGAGGGTAAGTCATCAGTTAGATCCATTAAACCATAACTTGCTTAGCAAACAATGAACTGTAACCTGCTTTCACTGACCAAGATTGTTTTTCTTTTTAACAAAGCCTTGCATGTCCTCCAAGTGTCATGTACCCTAACAATGGAATGTTTGCCCAAGTTGTTTTTCAGGAACTTGGAGTCAGCTGTATCCAGTTAGAGCCTGAGCATGCTAAGAGTGCTTGGGACCACCAACTGTCCAGCTTGTACATCCAAACACGAACAAGTGTCTGATCAGTGACCTTTGACATCAGAGGGCTAAAATCCCCACCCTCAGAATGTGCTAACACTGCCATTTTTGTCCCAAGAGGAAGCTTACAGGTTAACTGTGCTTGTTGTGCCTATGCAGAATGATGATTACCTCACCTTTTACTTATGTCCAATCACTTCTCATGCTCCCATGATTCAGCTTCATCCCATAAATATCCACATCCCTTTGCCTTGGGGGCTTGGATATTTGAAAGTTCTTCTCTCATATTATTATGTGGTTTCCTTGTGAATAAACTTTTCCTCTGCAACAAATCTCAGAGTCTCAGTGTTTGCTTGCTCTGCATCAAATCAATCTGGTTCAGTTACAAGGCCCACACTTATCTAACATTGAAGTCAGACAAGGATGATACAAAAATCAACAGAACAGCATCTTTTATGAATATAGACAAAAAATCCTCAATAAACTACAGTAAACTGAATCCAGCAGCATATAAAAAGGATTATACACCATGACCAGGTGTGATGCATGCTATGAATATAAGAGGTTCAACATACACACAAAAATAATCAATACAATACACCACATTAACAGAATTTAGGGCAGGAAAAGCACATGACCATCTCAATTGATGCCAAAGAAGAATTTGACAAAATCATATACCTTTGTATTATATGAATACTCAGCAAACCAGGAAAAGAAGGGAACTTTCTCAACATGACAAAAGTCATAAATGAAAAAACCACAGCTTACATCATACTTAATGGTGAAAGACTAAAAGCTTTCCCACTAAGATCAGGAACAAGACAAGGATGTTCACTTTTGCCAGTTCTACTCTAACCAGAGCAACTAGGAAATAAAGAGAAACAACAGACATCAAAATTGGAGGGGAAGAAGTCAAAATATCTGTTTGCAGATGGTGTGATCTTATGTATAGAAAACCCTAAATATTTCAATGTTAAGCTAATAAACTCAATGCTTCAAAAAGAGTAAAATATTTACAAATAAATTTAACCAAGGAGGCAAAACATTTGTACACAGAACACTATAAAACATTGCTAAAGACATTACCTTCAATGGAAAGTATCCTGCATTCATGGATTATAAAAATATCAACATGAAAATTCTACCTAAAAGTGATCACAATTTCAATGCAATCTCTATGAATATACCAATGATTTTTTTCCCTACAGAAATGGAAAAACTCATCCTAAAATTCATATGGAATTTCAAAGGACCCAGAATAACCAAAAGATATCTTGAAAAAGAAGAATACAGAAAAGTCACATTTCCCAATTTTAAAACTTTCTGCAAACCTACAATAATCAAAACAGTGTGGTACTAGCATAAGCAAAGACATACAGACCAATGAAATTGAAAGTTTTGAACTAAATCCTCACATCTACGGTCAACTTATTTTCAACAAGAATGCTTAAACCATATAATAAGGGAAGAACAGTCTTTTCAACAAATATTACTGAGAAAGCTAGATAACCACATGCAAAAGAATAAAGCTGGACCTTTACCTTACACCATATACAAAAATTAACTCAAATGAATCAAAGACCTAAATTTAAGAGCTAAAACTATAAAACTCCTAGAAGAAAACATAACCAAGATTGTATGACCTTGGATTTTAAAGTAGTTTCTCAAATATGACACCAAAAGAACAGGGGACAAAAGAAAAAATAGACTTAACTAAAATTAAAAATTGTGTGCAAAGGACACTATCAAGAGAGTAAAAAAGAAATTCACAGATTGGGAGAATATATTTGCAAATCATAGATGATAAGGGTTTAATGCCCAGAATATAAGAAGAACCCATGAAACTCAACAATAAGACAAAAAAAAAATTTAATGGGGAAAGGACATGAGGAGACATTTCTTCAAAGAACATATACACATGTGCAATAAGCATATGAAAAGATGCTTAGTACCATTAGTCATTAGTGAAGTCGCTCAGTCGTGTCCAACTCTTCGCAATCCCATGGACTGCAGCCTACCAGGCTCCTCTGTCCATGGGATTTTCCAGGCAAGAGTACTGGAGTGGGTTGCCATTGAATGCAAATAAAACCATCTCATTGGAGATCACATTTACTGAGATGGCTCTAATTTTTTAAATAGGGAAAATAAATAAGTGTTGGTGAAGGTATCAGCTATTGGAGCCCTCATACATTGCTGGTGAGAACGTAAAATTGGGGAGGAATTCCCTGGCAGTCCAGTGGTTAGGACTTGTTCCTTTCAATGTAAAGAACACAGATCAGGAAACTAAGATTCTGCACACCGTGTGCCCCTCCCCCCAAAAAAAGAAAGTAAAATTGTACAGTCACCGTGGAAAACAGTTTAATAGTTCCTCAAAAAGTTAAACATAGAATTTTCATATGACCCAGCAACTTTAGTCCTATATAGATATTAGGTTGGTGCAAGTTATTACAGTTTGCATTGTTGAAATTTGATTTTGATACTGGA
This sequence comes from Odocoileus virginianus, assembly GCF_023699985.2. NCBI lineage: Eukaryota > Metazoa > Chordata > Mammalia > Artiodactyla > Cervidae > Odocoileus > Odocoileus virginianus. Next base: position 163,777 of record NW_027224329.1, on the reverse strand, counting down.
ATATTTTCTTAAATAAATGTGGTTATGTTGTACATCATTTTAATAGCACATTTCTCATTTTTTTTGCTAATGACATTACTTGCTGTTTATTTTGTATTTATTTTAGACTTGATGTTAGAAATGTTAGAAATGTTGTTAGACAAAAAGTTTTTTACGTGATTTTTTTATTTGAGTTCAAAATGGGTCATAAAGTAGTGGAGACAACTCACAACATCAACAACACATTTGGCCCAGGAACTGCTAACGAACATACAGTGCAGTGGTGGTTCAAGAAGTTTTGCAAAGGAGACAAGAGTCTTGAAGATGAGGAGCACAGTGGCCAGCCATCGGAAGTTGACAATAACCTATTGAAAGGATCATCGAAGTTGATCCACTTAGAACTACACGAGAAGATGCCGAAGAATTCAACATCAACAATTCTAAGGTCACTCATCATGTGAAGCAAACTGGAAAGGTGAAAAAGATCCATAAGATGGGAGCCTCATGTTGTTGCTTAGTCCACTCAGTCATGTCCAACTCTTTGTGACCCCATGGACTGCAGCACGCCAGGCATCCCTGTCCTTCACCATCTCCCGGAGTTTGCTCAAACTCATGTCCATTGAATTGATGATGCCATCCAACCATCTCATCCTCTGTCACCCCTTCTCCTCCTGCCCTCAATCTTTCCCAGCATCAGGGTCTTTTCCAATGAGTCAGCTCTTTGCATCAGGTGGCCAAAGTATTGGAGCTTCAGCATCAGTCCTTCCAATGAATATTCAGGACTGATTTCCTTTAGGATTGATTGGTTTGATCTCCCTGCAGTTCAAGGGACTCTCAAGAGTCTTCTCCAGCATCAATTCAAAAGAATCAATTCTTCAGCACTCAGTCTTCTTTACGGTCCAACTCTCACATCCGTACAGGACTACTGGAAAAACCATGCCTTTTACTACATGGACCTTTGTCAGCAAAGTGATGTCTCTGTTTTTAATACACTGTCTAGGTTTCTCATAGCTTTTCTTCCAAGGAGCAAACATCTTTTAATTTCATGACTGCAGTCACCATCTGCAGTGATTTTGAGCCCAAGAAAATAAAGTCTGTCACTGTTTCCATTTTTCCCATCTATTTGCCATGAAGTGATGGGACCAGATGCCATGATCTTTGTTTTTTGAATGCTGAGTTTTAAGCCAGCTTTTTCACTCTCCTCTTTCACCTTCTTCATTACCTTCCTCTTTGCTTTCTGCCATTAGGGTTGTGTCATCTGCATATCTGAGGTTATTGATATTTCTCCTGGCAATCTTGATTCCAGGTTGAGCTTCATCCAGCCCAGCATTTTGCATGATGTACTCTGCATATAAGTTAAATAAGCAGGGTGACAATATACAGCCTTGACATACTCCTTTCCCAATTTTGAACCAGTCTGTTGTTCCATGTCTGGTTCAATCTGTTGCTTCTTGACCTGCATACAGGTTTCTCAGGAGGCAGGTAAGGTGATCTGTCTTTAGCATAGTCAATAACCATGAGCTGACCACAAATCAAAAAAAAAGTCATCATTTTGAAGTGTCTTCTTTTATTCTTTGTAACAACAACGAACCATTTCTCTATTGGATTGTGATGTGTGATGAAAAGTGGATTTTAAACATGACAACCAACAATGAACAGCTCAGCAGCTGAACCAGAAGAAGCTCAAAGCACTTCCCAAAGCCAAACTTGCACCAAAAAAAGGTCATGGTCACTGTTTGGTGGTCTGCTGCCCATCTGATCCACTACAGCTTTCTGAATCCTGGTGAAACCATTACATCTGAGAAGTATGCTCAGCAAATTGATGAGATGCACTGAAAACTGCAATTCCTGCAGCCAGCATTGGCCAACAGAAAGGGCCCAATTCTTCTCCACGACAATGCTCAACCACACATTGCACAATCAACGCTTCAAAAGTTGAAAAATTGGGCTACAAAGTTTTGCCTCATCCACCATATTCACCTGACCTCTCACCAACCACTTACCACTTCAAGCATCTCAACAACTTTTTGCAGAGAAAACACTTCCACAATCAGCAGGAGGCAGAAAATGCTTTCCAAGAGTTCTTTGAATCCCAAAGCACAGATTTCTTAAAAAATAAATTTATTCATTTTAATTGGAGGCTAATTACTTTACAATATTGTAGTGGTTTTGCCATACATTGACATGAATCAGCCACAGGTGTACATGTGTTCCCCATCCTGAAACCCCCTCCCACCTCCCTCTCCATCCCATCCCTCTGGGTCATCCCAGTGCACCAGCCCCAAGCACCCTGTCCCATGCATCGAACCTGGACTGGCGATCCATTTCACATATGATAATATACATGTTTCAATGCCATTCTCCCAAATCATCCCACCCTCGCCCTCTCCCACAGAGTCCAAAAGACTGTTCTATACATCTGTGTCTCTTTTGCTGTCTTGCATATAGGGTTATTGTTACTATCTTTCTAAATTCCATATATATGCATTAGTATCCACTGTATTGGTGTTTTTCTTTCTGGCTTACTTCACTCTGTATAATAGGCTCCATTTTCATCCACCTCATTAGAACTGATTCAAATGTATTCTTTTTAATGGCTGAGTAATATTTCATTGTGTATATGTACCTCAGCTTTTTTTTTAATTTTTCATTTATTTTTGTTAGTTGGAGGCTAATTACTTTACAATATGTAGTGGTTTTTGCCATACATTGGCATGAATCAGCCATGGATTTACATGTGTTCCCCATCCTGAACCCCCCTGCCACCTCCCTCCCCATCCCATCCCTCTGGGTCATCCCAGTGCACCAGCCCCGAGCACTTGTCTCATGCATCCAACCTGGGCTGGTGATCTGTTTCACATATGATAATATACATGTTTCGATGCTGTTCTCTCAGATCATCCCACCCTCGCCTTCTCCCATAGAGTCCAAAAGTCTGTTCTATACATCTGTGTCTCTTTTTCTGTCTTGCATATAGGGTTATCATTACCATCTTTCTAAATTCCACATATATGTGTTAGTATACTGTATTGGTGTTTATCTTTCTGGCTTACTTCACTCTGTATAATGGGCTCCAGTTTCATCCATCTCATTAGAACTGATTCAAATGTATTCTTTTTAATGGCTGTACCTCAGCTTTCTTATCCATTCATCTGCTGATGGACATCTAGGTTGCTTCCATGTCCTGGCTATTATAAACAGTGCTGCGATGAACATTGGGGTACACGTGTCTCTTTCAATTCTGGTTTCCTCAGTGTGTATGCCCAGCAGTGGGATTGCTGGGTCATATGGCAGTTCTATTTCTAGTTTTTTAAGGAATCTCCACACTGTTCTCCATAGTGGCTGTACTAGTTTGCATTCCCACCAACAGTGTAAGAGGGTCCCCTTTTCTCCACACCCTCTCCAGAATTTATTGTTTGTAGACTTTTGGATAGCAGACATTCTGACTGGCATGAAATGGTACCTCATTGTGGTTTTGATTTGCATTTCTCTGATAAATGAGTTATGTTGAACATCTTTTCATGTGTTTGTTAGCCATCTGTATGTCTTCTTTGGAGAAATGTCTGTTTAGTTCTTTGGCCCATTTTTTGATTGGGTCGTTTATTTTTCTGGAATTGAGTTGCAGGAGTTGCTTGTATATTTTTGAGATTAATTCTTTGCCCATTGCTTCATTTGCTATTATTTTCTCCCAATCTGAGGGCTGTCTTTTCACCTTGCTTATAGTTTCCTTTGTTGTGCAAAAGCTTTTAAGTTTCATTAGGTCCCATTTGTTTATTTTTGCTTTTATTTCCATTACTCTGGGAGGTGGGTCATAGAGGATCCTGCTGTGATTTATGTCAGAGAGTGTTTTGCCTACGTTTTCCTCTAGGAGTTTTATAGTTTCTGGTCTTACATTTAGATCTTTAATCCATTTTGAATTTATTTTTGTGTATGGTGTTAGAAAGTGTTCTAGTTTCATTCTTTTACAAGTGGATGACCAGTTTTCCCAGCACCACTTGTTAAAGAAGTTGTCTTTTTTCCATTGTATATTCTTGCCTCCTTTGTCAAAGATAAGGTGTCCATAGGTGTGTGGATTTATCTCTGGGCTTTCTGTTTTGTTCCATTGACCTATATTTCTGTCTTTGTGCCAGTACCATACTGTCTTGATGACTGTAGCTTTGTAGTATAGCCTGAAGTCAGGCAGGTTGATTTCTCCAGTTCCATTCTTCTTTCTCAAGATTGCTTTGGCTATTCGAGGTTTTTTGTGTTTCCATACAAATTGTGAAATTATTTGTTCTAGTTCTCTGAAAAATACCGTTGATAGCTTGATAGGGATTGCATTGAATCTATAGATTGCTTTGGGTAGTATACTCATTTTCACAATATTTATTCTTCCAATCCATGAACATGGTATATTTCTCCATCTATTTGTGTCCTCTTTGATTTCTTCCATCAGTGTTTTATAGTTTTCTATATATAGGTCTTTTGTTTCTTTAAGTAGATATACTCCTAAGTATTTTATAATATATTCATTTCATTGTAATGGTGAATGGGCTTGTTTCCTTAATTTCTCTTTTTGATTTTTTCATTTTTTATAGGAATGCAAGGGATTTCTGTGTATTAATTTTATATCCTGCAACTTTACTATATTCATTGATTAGCTCTAGTAATTTTCTGGTGGAGTCTTTAGGGTTTTCTATGTAGAGGATCATATCATCTGCAAACAGTGAGAGTTTTACTTCTTCTTTTCCTATCTGGATTCCTTTTATTTCTTTTTCTGCTCTGATTGCTGTGGCCAAAACTTCCAAAACTATGTTGAATAGTAGTGGTGAGAGTAGGCACCCTTGTCTTTTTCCTGACTTTAGGGGAAATGCTTTCAATTTTTCACCACTGAGGATAATGTTTGCTGTGGGTTTGTCATATATAGGTTTAATTATATGTTGAGGTGTGTCCCTTCTATTCCTGCTTTCTGGAGGGTTTTTTATCATAAATGGATGTTGAATTTTGTTGAAGGCTTTCTCTGCATCTATTGAGATAATCATATGGTTTTTATCTTTCAATTTGTTAATGTGGTGTATTATGTTGATTGATTTGCAGATATTGAAGAATCCTTGCATCCCTGGGATAAAGCCCACTTGGTCATGATGTATGATCTTTTTAATATTCTGTTGGATTGTTTGCTAGAATTTTGTTGAGGATTTTTGCATCTATGTTCATCAGTAATATTGGCCTGTAATTTTCTTTTTTTGTGACATCTTTGTCTGGTTTTGGTATTAGGGTGATGGTGGCCTCATAGAATGAGTTTGGAAGTTTACCTTCTTCTGCAATTTTCTGGAAGAGTTTGAGTAGGATAGGTGTTAGCTCTTCTCTAAATTTTTGGTAGAATTCACCAGTGAAGCCATCTGGTCCTGGGCTTTTGTTTGTTGGAAGATTTCTGATTACAGTTTCAATTTCCATGCTTGTGATGGGTTTGTTAAGATTTTCTATTTCTTCCTGGTTCAGTTTTGGAAAGGTGCACTTTTCCAAGAATTTGTTCATTTCTTCCAAGTCATCCATTTTATTGGCATATAGTTGCTGATAGTAGTCTCTTATGATCCTTTGTATTTCTGTGTTGTCTGTTGTGATTTCTCTATTTTCATTTCTAATTTTGTTGATTTGATTCTTCTTTTTTTTCTTGATGAGTCTGGCTAATGGTTTGTCTATTTTATTTATCTTCTCAAAGAACTAGCTTTTAGATTGGTTGATTTTTGCTAATGGTCTCTTTTGTTTCTTTTGCATTTTTTTATGCCCAAATTGTTAAGATTTCTTTCCTTCTACTAACCCTGGGGTTCTTCATTTCTTCCTTTTCGAGTTGCTTTAGGCGTAGAGTTAGGTTATTTGCTTTTTTCTTGTTTCTTGAGGTAAGCCTTTATTGCTATGAACTTTCCCCTTAGCAGTGCTTTTCCAGTGTCTCATAGGTTTTGGGTTGTTGTGTTTTCATTTTCATTTGTTATTATGCAATTTTTATTTCTTTATTCTGTGATTTGTTGGTTATTCAGCAGTGTGTTGTTCAGCCTCCATATGTTGGAATTTTTAATAGCTTTTCTCCTGTAATTGACATCTAATCTTACTGCATTGTGGTCAGAAAAGATGAAAAGCACAGATTTTTATGCTACAGGAATAAACAAACTTATTTCTCATTGGCAAAAATGTGTTGATTGTAATGGTTCCTATTTTGATTAATAAAGATGTGTTTGAGCCTAGTTATAATGATTTAAAATTCATGGTCCAAAACTGCAATTATTTTTGCACTAACCTATTATGTACCAAAAAGTAGCAAAAACAGATTCAAACAGATACTTATACACCAATATTCGTAACAGTATTTTTTAAGTTAATTTATTTTTTAGGTGTAGGATACTTTACAGAATTGTGTTGGTTTCTGCTGAACATGAACATAAGTCGGCCGTAAGTATACATATGTCCCCTCCCTATCCCACCTCTCTAGGTTGTTACAGAGTCCCAGCTTGGGTTCCCTGAGTCATACAGCAAATTCACATTGGCTATCCATTTTACATAGGGTAATTTAAGTTTCCATGTTACTCTCTTCACACATCCCACCCTCTCCTTCCTCCTCCCACCTCATTTCCATAAGTCTGTTCTCTATGTCAGTACCTCCACTGTTGCCGTGCAATTATTTCCATCAGTACCATCTTTCTAGACTCCATATATATGTGTTAGTATACAATATTTGTTTTTCTTCTTTCTGACTTACTTCACTCTGTATAATAGGCTCTAGGTTCATCCACCTCATTAGAACTGACTCAAATGTATTCCTTTTTATGGCTGAGTAATATTCCATTGTATATATGTACCACAGCTTCTTTATCCATTCATCTGTTGATGGACATCTAGGTTGCATAGCATCATTATTTACAATAGTCAAAAGGTAAAAACATGTGCCCATCAAAAGATGAATGGGGAAGCAAAATGTCATATAATCTAGTTTTTGTATTCATAATTATATGATTGCTGTGAACACTGAATTGGCAAATCTAGAACCACTGTTCCTAGAGGAAATTCAGGTTAGGTTGCTACAAGCCTCTGGTCACAATATTTTCATCATCCAATCAATACATAACCATGCCTTAGGTGTGTTTTTTATTTAATGTATACTGTTGACTTATAAACACTGGATTCACAGCCAACAGCACTATAACTCATACCAGAATAAAGCTAATCTAATACATATATTTTCTCCAAAAGGCACATTACAGCTTTCTTGTGCTTAGAAACACTAGACAGCATTTCAACACTAAGCTCAGGGGCAATTTTAAGCAGAAAATCACCCCAAAAAGCAAAACAAGGACAACCTAAAACCATGGCACTAACTAGAATTCAAAGAAGACACTTGTTTGTGAAAGCTAAAACAAGAAGGCAGAGCATCACCTCATTCAACCTTAACTTAGAACATGTACATCAGGAGGTTCAAATTTTTTGCCACTCTGCAAAAAAACCTTCTCTGCAAATGACTACAGAAATGACAGTATTATTAACTTAGTGATTACAAATAAATCTTAATGAGTTGGTGAAATCTCAAATGCAGAATCTATAAATAATCAAAATCAACTGCATATACATAAAATGAAATATTAATCAGTCATTAAAGGAAATAAAATTCTGATACTTGCTAAAATATGGGGGAAACTTGAAAACATGACACTAAGTGAAAAGAGCCAGACACAAAATGACAAATATTCTAAGAGTCCACCTATGTGAAACACCAAAATAGGAAATTCATAGAAACAAAAAGTGGATTAGAGGTTATCAAGGGTTGGGTAAAGGGTAGTATGAGGAATTACTGTTTAATGGGTTTCAAGTTTCTCTTTGGGGTGATATAAATTTTTGGTAATGAGACAGTGGTGATGGTTGTACAACACTGTGAATATAACTAATACTATCAAATTGTACACTTAAAATTAGTTATATTGGTAAATTTTACGTTATATATATTTTACCACAATGAACACTAAACAAAAATTACACATGGTATCTACCCAAGTGAAATTTTGTTTTTATGTTATAGGACAAAAAATGCAAATGTTTGAGTATTCACAGTCATATCCTACCTCACCCCCACCTCAAAGGATGCAACAATGTTTAACAGCTTACCTCATGAACTTCTGGTTTGGTGATGACATTAAACTAGAGAAGTCGAAGGACATATTTATTGATTTTGGGAGTAGACAGTCACTCATTAGAGGTAAAAATGGATCTGGAAAGGCATAGATAAGGAGAAAAAGGTATGGAAGAGCCAGCACAGTCAGTCAGATATTGGGGAATTTCAGGGAGAGTAGAGAAGAGATGGAGGGCAACTGCCATACAGTGTGAGTTACTGAAGGAGAGATAGGAAATGAGGATTCTAAGAAGTTTGACTTTGGGCTATAATTTTCATCCCTTTTTTGCACCTCTTCAAAAAGCATTACTAAAAACAATAATTTCAAAGCTTTCCTTAGGGTGTAGATTTGTGTTTTCTTTTGGACATTTTATTGAAACAGACCCGCTTTATTCAGATTATATTAAACAAAGGCTAGAGGGGTTATTTAATTCAGAACTTTATGAAAATGAACAAAAGAATGTGTTAAGAATGACTACTGAAAATCCACAATGAGAACAGTATACACTTAACTCCCATGCCTAGATATACTGAACTACAAAGAATACAAATTAAAAAAATGAATACAAATAATTCTGATTTCAATTGCTAGCCCTTTCTAAATAAGGAACTGGTATCCTTATTTGTCCTTTGCTTTGTAAAAAAACTACCCCCAAAACTTTGTGATTTAAAACAATAAACATTTAGCTATATCTCATAATTTTATAGGTTATGAATTCCAGCAGAGCTTGACTGGGTGGTTCTGTTCCACATGACATCAACTGGGATCACTTAGTGGTATTCAACTAGTGGCTTCACTCATATTCATGGTGCCCTGTCCAGGACGGCTGGAAGATTCATCTCAACAGGACATCTTTCTCTCTCTATGGAGTCTCAAGGCTTCTCTGCATGACCCCTCAGCAGGGTATTGAGACCTTTTACAGGGTATCTCAGTGCTCCAGGAAATCAAGGTGGAAGCTGCCAATACTCTCACTGGTGAGGCCCAGAACTGACTTAGCATTTCCACCATATTTCATTAGCAAGAAGAGGGACTAGCCAGCCCAGATTCAAGTATAGAGGAGATATGTACCAACACTTGATAGGAGAAATGCCAAAGAACTTGAAGCCATCTTTAATTTCCCACAAACACTTAATCAAAATGGCTAGAGGTCATCTATTCCAATTCAGGTCATCTCCTATTCCACACTGCTCATTCCACACCATCAATTTTGTTTCTGGGGTGGTTGTTTTATACTTTATGGTGCTTATTAATAATGGAAATGAAGTGTATGGCATGAAACTTGGGCTTTAAGATCTTTTTATAAATATTTGATGAATAAAAGAGGTGGACAAAAGTTTCGGTTACTTCAACGACTGCAATGAATTCTGTCTCTCCAGTGTTCTTGCCTGGAGAATCCCAGGGACAGAGGAGCCTGGTGGGCTGTCGTCTATGGGGTCGCACAGAGTTGGACATGACTGAAGTGACTTAGCAGCAGCAGCAGAGATGAAGACTGTAGTTCAGCCTTCACTTTATTCTTTGGGGAAATTGTGTGGTTACTATTAAGGTGCATGCAGAGACTACATATGGAAATTTCAACTCTACCACTTAATAAATTGAGCATATCTTTAGCTGAACTATGAAGAGTTAAGAATATTTTAATACAAATTTATATTGGATTATCTCTGAAAATTATCTTTTGTTCATAGAAATTCTAAGTAGGTCTTTTTGTTCAAATATTTGCTCCCAGAAAATTGGGAGAACAAAACCATGCCAAGAAGAGTATGCAGATCTGATCGTTTTTTCATCTCATAATGGAATAAAGGCTGTGAAAAGAAAATTAACTGAGTGTACATTAAGCATTCTGGTTTTCAAGTATAAACTGCTGTTCATGGTCAAGCAAGGACTCTACTTCTGAAGCCTTATGCAATCTGTTGCTAGACTATGTATGAACTGAAATAGTATTATACCTGAATCATTACTTGTGACTAAAGAAATAAGCATGGACTTTGTTTTTTGTTTAGTTTTTATCTTAAGAGATATTGAGACTTCATGTGCAGCAATGTAGCTTTGGTTCCTAGGGGAGAGTTTCCAGATATAGCTAGAGACATTCTCCCTACTTTCACAAAGAGTTCAGCATTCCTCTGACACCTCAAAAACAGGTACCTCTAAAAGATAGCACCTTAGGCAGTGATGCTGACAATCTCCTGAAGGGTATTCCTAATACAAGCTATAGTGAGAAATACTACGTTGTTTTAAGGGAAGAGGCTATCGGCTGGAGGGGAAGGTGAAACACAAGGAAAATATCATGGCAGTTGTTATGTGGTAGAGGGCAGACAGATTTTTGAAAACATTAACTGGATATTTTTAAGAACTCCCAGATATGTAGAGAGAAGAATGGGTGCTAAGGTCAAGATATCAGGCCAAAAAGAGTATAAATGATGGTCATTTGATCATTAAATGTTATTGTGTCAGAAAAGGATTTCTTAAACAAGACTCAAGAAAGACTGATAAATATGAGCACATTAAATCAAGAAATTCTGATGATCAAAAGTAACCATGAAGAAAGTAAAACAGGCCATAACCTGGAAAAAGTTGAGAAAGATGTCTATAACACATATAACCCAAGTTTTATTACCAAGATTACATTAATTCCTAGAAATAAATTTTAAAACAATATCCAATACAAAAATGGGTGGAAGACACAAGCATATCACAGAAGATGAAACTTGAATGCCCAATAAACAGACGAAAAGGTGCCCAAACTCATTAGTAACCAAAGAAAACTAAAATCACAAAGAGTTAATACAAGACACTCACTAAAGAAAAACTAAGTTTTATAAAACCAATTGTTGGCCAAGAATTTGGTACAATCAAAATTCTCATACATTGAAAAAAATTCTCATACACTGCTTGAAATACAAATATGTTCAAAGATCTCGGAATTAGAAAAAGTTTTTCATTTATCTGCAAAAGTAGAAGACATGCATATCCTACTATACAGCAAGTAGCCTATTCCTAGGTATTTGTCCTCAAGAACTTCTCACACTTCTAACTATTCATATAAAGGACTCAAATTTAGCAACATTTTATTTTTTTTTAAGAGAAGTAAGCCTTTATTTTCTCATTTCACAAATAATGCTGGCCCAGTTGGCTGCTTTCTGGTGATCAGTCAAAGAGACCGAATCCCATATCCTTGTCCAACTCCTCCTCAAATTTAGCAACATTTTAAATGTTCATTGGCACAATGGACAAATTGTGATATAGTTATATAGCTATGTGATGGAATATTATACATCAGTGAAAAGGAATCAACTATAGATACATGCTGATATATCTGACCTTGATGCTAAGAAAGACTGAGGGAAATAAGAGAAGGGGGTGGCTGAGGATGAAATGGTTAGCTAGCATCACTGACTCAGTGGACATGAGTTTGAGCAAACTCCAGAAGATAGTGAAGGACAGGGAAGCCTGGCATGCTGCAGTTCATGGGGTCACAAAGAGTCAGACATGACTTAGCAAATGAACAACAATACATACAACAACATAGAACTTAGAATATAAAGTAAAAAAAATTAGGTCTCAAAAATAGAAACAGTATAACAATATTTATGACACTAAAAATTTAGCAAAAAAATTAATTGTTTAAGAATATCTACATACATGTTAAAGCTATAAAAATTTAAAGGAATACTAAATTCAGGACAGTAGTCACCTTTCAGACACAGCAGTGATATGTTGTCAAGGAAGAACACACAGGAATTTCAACAGCATTTGTAATGTTCTATGGCAAAGTAGGGGTTTAGAGTCATTTGTTTTATTATGATGATCACTAACTTTCATATATGTTACATGTATTCTTCTGTGTAGATCAAATATTTTGTGAAAAATATGGAAACTTTCTCCATTTGAAAAAAGTTAATGTGATCACATTTTACCACAGGCTTGTGATGAAGCGTAAACATATCTTAGGCGGACAAAGCTTAAGTAAGAGACTGTTAGAAGCCTATCATTTTATAAAATAAAAGCATGCTCATTTTCAGCTATATAGCATGCCATTATGGAACAATGCCTACAGGCTGGCTCCTAAGAGGTCCCACAGGAAGGTGCTCATTACCTTGGTGAATTAACCATAGTCCTGAGTCTGGCCCTCTGCCTTGCAATGTCTGAAGTCAGATATTGTCAGCTCACTGAGAGCATATCCACCTCTCAGCAATGCATGCACACTAATTACGCTCCCTAGACTAAGACAGACACCTAAATGCCAATTCATTTATTGACAAAGTAAAACATAATTCTCACATGGACTGGAATAATCAAGGCAGGAAGACGAGAGAATTCTCTCCTAGTAATCATACCACATGGACAGCAAAATCACAATAAAAGGTAATTTTTTTAATTTACATTGAGAATTAACTGTCACAGTCACCAGATTATTCATAGTTTATTTGAATAATGTATTTTTCTCCCTGTAGCTATGGTGCATGGAAAGCCACATCATACTCAGAGAGTTATCTGATGAGCTAGAAATTATAACAAAGAGAATAAAGTTCATCAAATGCTTAAAATCATCAGGGTAGCTTGAGGTACCCATCTCATTGGGATTCTCCAGCACATTAGGTCAAAGTGCTGGAAGCAAACTGGCTCAGGCTCTCTCTTGCATTGACCATACTTGGCTGGACACAGCTACCAGGTGGCTTCTTGAGTCTTCTTTTTCTATGCTTATTGAGTTGACCATACCCTCTCATTGATTTGGTCATTACTTAGATATATGATTACAATGTAACAATAATTCTGGTCTTAGACATCTTCTTTCAGGTGACAGTATAGATCTACCCTGATCTATGTGTTGATTTCAGAGGGCAATTTATCCCTTTCATTTTCCCATATTCTTGGGGATACCTCATTAAATCTCCCCCACTCTGAGTACTTATACTTCCTATTTCCTACTGAATTTAAAGTCCTGTCAGTAAAATATAAATATCCACAAAATAGTTCAATAAAGATCAGACACTAGATATCATTAATAAGAGAGGGAATTATAGTTGTACCAAAAACAAAAGATGAGATCATGACTGTTACTGAGTTTTTCAATACAGCAATGCATACCCTGACAGCCAAGTCAGAAAGGAAAGGCAAAAACAAGTTGCACTTCCCAAAAGAGGACATAAATATTCTTTTGGAAGACCTCGTGAGGAGTCTGTCTGGTATATTATTTAAGTTGCCCCTTTGTCTACTTTGTAGAAAATATAAATGCTCTTCCTAGACAGAAGGGTCACAACTGACCCAAAATCAGTAGATTGAAGTAGTTTGTAGATTGATTGGAGCCAGCTATCTTTCCCCGACTGACCCTCAGAAATAACCATTTGTGGCCAAGGTTGCAATTACCCTCTGAAGCTTTTGCAGACAAGTTACCAAACTGTCCCCTCACAAAAATAAAACTTCTGCGTTGGCTTCCTTAGCCCCAAACTGAGCAAACCACTAAGTTGACTGGCCACTAATTCCCCTAAGCCCTACAGTAGTGAATCTTGGGTATATATAGTACCCAAGCAGACTTTACCATTCTTAGGAGCCCACAGACAATGAAAAGCAAAAAAAGCCCAGAGTTAAATTTAAGAGTCAACAGATACATACCAATGTCATAGCCTTAGTCACATAACAAATGTGCTTGAGGAAACAACTTACCCATACTTCTAGGAAATATTTCCCAAAGATGCAAACATTCCCGTAATGAGGTACATTTTTTTCATACTGATTTAATCAGGGCCCCCTCTCTGGAAAAAGATGACACTCTCAAAAGGACAATTTAATAAAGGGACTATTTATAATGTTGTAAAAAAATTAAGAGAAATCAAAAAGGGAAGGTGAAGCTTTTCAGGGTAGCAACAGAGACAAGGAGCCTTTACCATCATCTTTATCAAAGAGGGCAGCAGAGGAAGGAGCGAGGCTTCCCAGGTGGGACAGTGGTAAAGAATCTGCCTGCAATGCAGGAGACCCAGGTTCAATCCCTGGATCGGGAAGATCCCCTGGAGAAGGGAATGGCTACCCACTCCAGTATTTTTGCCTGGAGAATCCCATGGACAGAGGAGCCTGGCAGGCTATAGTCCATGGGGTTGCAAGAGTCGGACATGACTGAAAGGATTGGCCTTCCAGGGCACAAAGCAGGCATAGAGGAGGAAAAATCATTTTCCCGCTACACTTTTAGGGTCTTGGCTGGAACCCCCTGTGATAAAAGACATTAATAGAAGAAATACAAACAGAAATTTAATAACATGTATACCTGCCATACACTAATATTTACGAGATACCCAGGAAAACTAAGTAGCTCTCCAAAATAGCCCATGCCTCCACTTTCTGTACCATATCTATCTAAAAGGCAAAAGAAGACTGGGGGTTCTGTTGAAGTTGTAGGAGGCTCTCAAGCAAAGCACAGGAAATCAGGGTATGGTTGTCATGCAGACTTAAGTCCTGGCCTTCTCCACTGATAAAGAGTTTCAAGAGACTTGTCTTCCTCATATGGAAAGGGGACACCCTTACAAATGGAGATTTCCCTTATAAAAAGGTAACTTCTATTCAGTTTTCAGAGCTTTTCCTACATCTGCTGTTTGTTCAAAATAACCAGCTTAAGACCATGTTTATGCCACAAAGGTACATTTCACAGTGACTTATTCTGCCCTCCTTCACAGATAAGAAAATTCTGCCTAGAGAGATGAACTGCCTAAGATCACAAAGGCACTAAATGGCAGAGACTAAACTTGAATGAAAGACCTCTAATCTTACTTTTGGAAGAAGAATTAGAATAAACTCCTGACAGCCCTGACCATTTCCCCCACTTTCATTGCTTTGAGCGGAGAGGAAATGAGAAGAACATAAAGAGTAGGAGAAAACAAACAAAGAGAACTAGTAGGATAAGAGGGGAAGGTGTTGAGGTTACCAAGAATCAATAAGTGTGCAGTCCAGCACTCAGATCAACTGATAACACAAAACATACTGACAAAGCACCATAGCCAAAGGTTTACACACATGAATAAGCATATGTAACATATTGGGGCATTTTCTCAAATACACTAAGATTTAAGAAGCCTGGCAATAATCCTTTTTCTTTATCTTATAACAGCTGCTAGAACCCTCTGTGACTTCTAACAGCCCCAATTTCTAAAAGTTGAATCAGTGTAAATATAGAAGATACTCTATTCCAAGAAATAAATTTCAGAAATGGAGTGTTCTTGAGTTAAGTCTGTCCAAACCAGAAAGTTGCCCTGTTTCTCTTCTGGATTCCCTCTAGAAACAGAGCATCACCAATCCATTCTAGGTTTTAGCCTCAGCTCTGAAATAACTTACTGTCTGAACCTGGGCAAGCCACCTCCCCTTTTAAACTCCTGAATTCCTTGTATGTAAAGTGGGTATAGAGGACTGGATGATTTCTAAAATTCAACCTTAATGTTGTCATTATTTTTTCTACAGTTCTAATGTTTAATACTTACCTATGGCTATGAATTTACACAATTCTGTAAAATAAATCAAAAGAAGTCAGAAAGCCAACTTTATTTCCCAATGAACCCTAAAGCTGGAAAGGCTTTAACTTCAAAGACATTTTACCAGAAGCAAACAATATCTTATCCCCTTTCCATGCTGGTCACAGTCTGACTGAAATAACTGGAGGGATTATTTTTTAAAGAATAAAAGAGTTACCAAGACTAAACCAAGAAAGGGTACCACTGACAATCTTTAAGTAATCCTTCGAATGTAAAAGTCAAATGGTACTGGATTGGTGAATGAGCAGAGAAGATGAAACCTCATCCCAAGACGGTAAAGCAGAGTATAGTTTTTCTAAAAAGAGGCACAAGTGAAAATTTAATCAGGAGAAAACAACACCAAGGCAGCAACTGGGCCCAGGAGCATTTATCAGCTTATTTCATTTAATAAACTGCATTCAAAACACCTGAACCAAGGGGATTCCACTCCCTCTCAGAAATAAAAAGAGCAACTGGCAACAGCAGCTTTGCTTCTTACACAGCTGTTCTCAAATTGAGTGTGTATCAGAATAAGCTGGAGAACTTGTTAAAACGTGTGTTTCTGGACTTTATCCTCCCCCCGCCACCCCACCAAATTTCTTATTCTGTATTCTGGGGTGGGATCTGAGGATTTGCTTTTCTGTTAAGATTTCAAGTGATGCTTGAATACTGTTGTCCGGACCTCACTTTAAGAACCATTGCCCTAGAAAAAAGCTCCGAATCTTATCTTTTTGAAAGTACTCACTTAGGGCCTTCCCTGGTGGCTCAGTGGTAAAGAATTGCCTGCCAGTGCAGGAGACACAGGTTCCATCCCTGGTCCAGGAAGACCCCGCCTACTGCAGAGCAACTAAGCATGTGCGTCACAACTACTGACCCTGTGCTGTAGAGACCTAGGGCTGCAACTGCTGAGCCCACGCGCCACAGCTACTGAAGCCTGCATGCCCTAGAGTCTGTGCTCCGCAAGAGAAACCATCTCAACGAGAAGCCTGAGCACCCCAACAAAAGGGCAGCCCCTGCTTGCCACAACTAGAGAAAACCTCCCGCAGCCACGAAGAACCATCACAGCCAAAAATAATAATAAAGTATTGGATCAATATAGGATTCATTTTTGGGGAGGGGTACATTTCTAATGTGAGTGTTAAAACATACTACCAAAATAGATCAGAGACTGTACTAACACAATTAATAAAGGAAGGGAGAATAAAGGCAAACTATTTCTATTCAGGAAAAATAATCATTAAATCATTTAAACCACACTCCCAGTAAATCTCACCTTACTTTGGAGATTGGGGGTAGTCATTGTAAATCTACCTGCCTGATCGTTCAAGAAAATCAGAGATGCCAAGGGAGTGTTTCAAGCAAAGATGGGCACAATAAAGGACAGAAATGGTATGGACCTAACAGAAGCAGAAGATATTAAGAAGAGGTGGCAAGAATACACAGAAGAACTATACAAAAAAGATCTTCATGACCCAGATAATCACGATGGTGTGATCACTCACCTAGAGCCAGACATCCTGGAATGCAAAGTCAAGTGGGCCTTAGGAAGCATCACTACAAACAAAGCTAGTGGAGGTGATGGAATTCCAGTTGAGCTATTTCAAATCCTAAAAGATGATGCTGTTAAAGTGCTGCATTCAATATGCCAGCAAATCTGGAAAACTCAGCAGTGGCCACAGGACTGGAAAAGGTCAGTTTTCATTCCAATCCCAAAGAAAGGCAATGCCAAAGAATGTTCAAACTACTGCACAATTGCACTCATCTCACACACTAGCAAAGTAATGCTCAAAATTCTCCAAGCAAGGCTTCAACAGTACGTGAACTGAGAACTTCCAGATGTTCAAGCTGGATTTAGAAAAGCAGAAGAACCAGAGATCAAATTGCCAACATCCGTTGGATCACAGAAAAAAGCAAGAGAGTTTGAGAAAAGCATCTATTTCTGCTTTATTGACTATGCCAAAGCCTCTGACTACCTGGATCACAACAAACTGTGGAAAATTCTTAAAGAGATGGAATACCAGACCACCTGACCTGCCTCCTGAGAAATCTATATGCAGGTCAAGAAGCAACAGTTAGAACCAGACATGGAACAATGGACTGGTTCAAAATTGGGAAAGGAGTACAATCAAGGCTGTATACTGTCACCCTGCTTATTTAACTTATATGCAGAGTACATCATGCAAAATGCTGGGCTGGATGAAGCACAAGCTGGAATCAAGATTGCCGGGAGAAATATCAATAACCTCAGATATGCAGATGATACCACCCTTATGGCAGAAAGTGAAGAGGAACTGAAGAGCCTCTTGATGAAAGTGAAAGAGGAGAGTGAAAAAACTGGCTTAAAACTCAACATTCAAAAAACAAAGATCATGGCATCTGGTCCCATCACTTCATGGCAAATAGATGGGGAAACAATGGAAACAGTGACAGACTTTATTTTCTTGGGCTCTAAAATCCTGCAGATGGTGACTGCAGCCATGAAATAAAAAGATGCTTACTCCTTGGAAGAAAAGCTATGACCAATCTAGACAGCATATTAAAAAGCAGAGACATTACTTTGCCAACAAAGGTCCATCTAGTCAAAGCTATGGTTTTTCTAATAGTCATGTATGGATGTGAGTTGGAGAAAAAACTTATAAACAAAGCTGAGTGCCGAAGAATTGACGCTTTTGAACTGTGGTGTTGGAGAAGACTCTTGAGAGTCCCTTGGACTGCAAGGAAATAAAACCGGTAAATCCTAAAGGAAATCAGTCCTGAGTGTTCACTGAAAGGACTGATACTGAAACTGAAACTCCAATACTTTGGCCACCTGATGGGAAGAGCTGACTCACTGGAAAAGACCCTGATGCTTGGAAAGACTGAAGGCAGGAGGAGAAGGGGATGACAGAGGATGAGATGGTTGGGTGGCATCACCGACTGGATAGACATGAGTTTGGGTAAACTGCAGGAGTTGGTGATAGATGGGGAAGCCTGGTGCATTACAGTCCATGGGGTCGCAAAGACTCAGACACGACTGAGCAACTGAACTGAACTGATCTTTGAACCCATATGCTATAAGAGCTGCCCATCAATTCTCTAAACACACTTGTACAGAATCAAGTCAGTCATTCCTTTCAAAGTTTATTGATAGATTTATCTCAAGCCTTTTACTTGTAGATCTGAATGGACAACTAATGATAGCCAGACATCTGGGGGGCAGGGAGCCGGGGGAAACATCAAAGAAAAGGATCAAGATCAACAAAAAGGAACACCATAATCAGAGAAAGGAGAAAAAGGAAAACTGAGATAAACAAATAATTCAGAGAAGAAAGACAACTTTAAAAATTCTTATCACTGTCCTCATAGATATTTTTTGTTTGTTTGTTCGTTTTTTTTCATTTATTTTTATTAGTTGGAGGCTAATTACTTCACAACATTGCAGTGGGTTTTGTCATACATTGACATGAATCAGCCATGGAGTTACATGTATTCCCCATCCCGATCCCCCCTCCCACCTCCCTCTCCACCCGATCCCTCTGGGTCTTCCCAGTGCACCAGGCCCGAGCACTTGTCTCATGCACCCAACCTGGGCTGGTGATCTGTTTCACCCTAGATAATATACATGTTTCAATGCTGTTCTCTTGAAACATCCCACCCTCGCCTTCTCCCACAGAGTCCAAAAGTCTGTTCTGTACATCTGTGTCTCTTTTTCTGTTTTGCATATAGGGTTATCATTACCATCTTTCTAAATTCCATATATATGTGTTAGTATGCTGTAATGGTCTTTATCTTTCTGGCTTACTTCACTCTGTATAATGGGCTCCAGTTTCATCCATCTCATTAGAACTGATTCAAATGAATTCTTTTTAACAGCTGAGTAATATTCCATGGTGTATATGTACCACAGCTTTATTTTAAAAGATGGCATTCATAAAAGAGCAAATGCTGATATGTCAAAACAAAAACAAAATGTAAGGGTTTGTATACATTAAAACCATTATTACCCCAGAAAAAAAATTGTAATTAATTAATTTATTTCAATTGGAGGCTAATTACTTCACAATTTTGTTGTGATTTTTGCCATATATTGACATGAATCAGCCATGGGTGTGCATGTGTCCCCCTGTCCCAAATCCCCCTCCCTTGTCCCTCCCCATCCCATCCCTCTGGGTTGTCCCAGTGCACCAGCTTTGAGTGCCCTGTTTCATGCATTGAACTTGGACTGGCCATCTATTTCACATATAAAAAATTTTTTAAATCAATGGGTAGTATGAAACCACTCAATCCATCTAAAAAATGAAGTCAAGGAAATCTTCAACGACATATAGAAGACAAAAAGTTGGAAGTCATTAATATGAGAAAAGAGTTAAGATAATGAAGGCTAGATTGAGGATGTCTAACAAGTATTTAAAATGAGTTACAGAATTCAAGAATAGACGCAATGAAAGAAAAATATACAAGAAAACTCCTCTAAACTAAAAACAAACTCCTTTGGTGAAAGGAGTCACCAAATACCAACTAATGGGTAAAAATACATAAATATACATAGCTTCTTTACATTTCAGAAAGCCTAAACTTAAGAGAGAGGGGGGGAAAAAAAGGAAAAATGTTATTGACAGAAGAAAAGATTCAGAGCACCAGGTGCAAAGGTTTTGTGTCCTTTTACATCCTAAGCAGAAGTATAATTTTTCACCTATATAAGTTTTAAAGACCAAAACCCAAACTCAATATCATGAATAGATCAATTTTCTTCAAAGTATTCAACAGATTAAATGCAATACCAATAAAAAACACAAATGGTTGCATAAGCCTATATCTGAGTTTTGCCAGAGCTGCTCCAAGTCTTAGCTCAAAAACTGCTAAACCTCACCTTTAACAGGAGTCAAGCTAAATTTTTTTAAGTTAAAGGTTCCAAAAATAAGAAAAGAAGCTGAAAATAAACAAGAAATGCTGGAACAAGCTGGGACCAAGATGGTGATGAATCTGACCTCCAACAGACCCTGAGTCTCATTATATGCTGATCTAATATTAGCATATTAAATTATACACCTGCCAGCAGCCATGACCAGACATTAAGGACCAAAAAAGGATAAAAAGGGCATGGCATCCCACTTCCCTGAAAAAGCAAGCCCCTTCCCCAGTAGATTAATGCATTCACTGCCCCATCATTAGCCTCACTCCTCCTCCCTTGGTCTTTACCCTTTAAAATTAAATCTCTCCCCGGGTAGGAGAGAAGTTGATCTGTGAATTTAGTTCCCATTTCTCCATTCTTTGGCCACTGAGTAAAACTTGTGCTGTGTTGATTGCAGCTTTGGCTATGTTAATGGCTGCTTGAAACTGAACAGAGAAAGAACTCACCCCTTACCCCCAAACCAAGACAGAGGGCCTCATCAAGGGCTATGGCCTGAGTAGGGTCTACATGACTTAATTTGGTAACAGTATGTGTTTATCCATGGAATTTTAAATTCTGATAATAAAATGCATTAATATAACAATATTATTTTATTAATATATTGGGAATTCCCAGAAGTCCAGTGGTTAAGACTCTGTACTTCCACTGCTGGGGCTAGATTTCGATTCCCGATTAGGGAACTAAGATCCTGTAAGATGGTGTGCCCAAAGTATATATTTTATATATATATATATTACTGTATGTATATCAATATGTACAGTAAATAATACTAAATAATTATAGGGGATCAGATATGCCACCCCAAAATATGTGATTTGGCATAAGGATTAATTCAGGCTGATCATTTTTAAGAAACTGTAGATACAGCAGAAGCTCTGAAAATTGAGTAGAAGCTACTGTTTTTAAAGAAACAGTTAAACTTATAAGGGCAGCCTCTACTTGTAAGGATGCCTCCCTCACTGTACCAGGAAGAAGAAGGCATCTAAATCTCTAGAAACTATTATCAATTCAGAAACCAATCACCTAAATCTGCATAACAACCATATTCATCTACTGTGATTTTTTTGTTCAGTTCAGTTGCTCAGTCATGTCTGACTCTTCGTGACCCCATGGACTGCAGCACGCCAGGCCTCCCTGTCCATCACCAACTCCTGGAGTTTACCCAAACTCATGTCCATTGAGTCGGTGATGCCATCCAACCATCTCATCCTCTGTCGTCCCCTTCTCCTCCTGCCTTCAATCTTTCCCAGCATCAGCCTGCTAGGCTCCTCTGTCCATGGGATTTTCCAGGCAAGAACACTGGAGTGGGTTGTCATTTCCTTCTCCAGGGGATCTTCCTGACCCAGGGATTGAACCCTGTGTCTCTCCTGCATTGCGGGCAGATTCTTTACCACTGAGCCACCGGGAAGAGTTGTCAAATAAGAAACAATACTATCTTCTTTATGTTGTGTATATACTATAAGTATTCCAGAAATTGAAATCCTTAGAAATCTGATATGTCCTGTATAATGTTATCAGTCATAACTCAAGTTATCTTAAAATGTTACATATTATAGAAATAACTCACTCCTTGTCATTTCCATCATAATAAATTCTCATCAGATATTTAACAATGAGCATTTTTTAGTCTTTTTTCATTTACAGAGAATTATTGTTTTACTCTGATGTTTTCACAAGAGCATACTGCAAAAGTGCTTCACCCTCAAAGAGATTCAAGGAAAACACGTTTGACAAGTATAGCTTTCTGGTAACTTTAACATCATACAATTGAACTGGGTAAGAATTTCCAGAACTACTGGGAGAATGATACAAGCAGAATAAATATTAATAAAATAGGACTAAATGAGCTGAGAATTATGATTATACATTTTCATGACTTCTTACCTGAAATATTGCTGATTTTTTTAGTGTTTTGTTTTTTCAGATTTAAGGAAACCTTTTTCTCTTAAGCCACCTCTGACCTACAGCAATTTGGTAAAATATATCTTTGTGAAAAAAGATGAAACATTTCTTCCTACCTGATTCCCCCTCAGAACTCAGAGTCTAAGTGAGTATTCTTATTTTCGTGGCAATATAGTTATTTGCCTAAGTTCACTAACAATTTGTTCTCCTTGTAACAGGACACAATTGGAAACACTGCATACATTAATTACCAAGGCTTTGAGTGGAATATCATATTTGAAAGAGGCATGCATAGACTCACATATGACGAGATGGCTTTAAGTAGCCAAGGTTGACTTTATACAGTCAACAAAGCCCCTTGGAAAAGTAGCCTGGTACCTTGCTAACAGGGTCTCCAGCAGCCTTACTAGATGAATAAGAAAGGTCAATTCCTGGCAAGTGCAGGAACCTCCAGATATCTGATGGACTTAGAGAAGGGAGGAATTAACTCAAATCTATAGATACTGCTGCCACGTCTGATGATAATTCTTTGTTTTGTCTTCCTAGCTTTGAGACTTTTAAAAGTCCAATCTGAAATTCCTTATGAAAAGTTCCAGCAAAATAGACTTTTTAAAAGGTCCATGACTGGTCTTGCTGTACTTAAACAAATGATCCAGCAAAGTTTGCTGAGACTAGACTTATTTTGCAAACAAATTAGTCTCAATTTGATTATCTTAGGTGAGAACGATGGTGACTTTACAGAGAAAAAATATGCTCCAGTAACACATATTTGTGAACATTAGATTCTAGTTGTTTGTCTTTGAAGGTTTGTGTTTTCTGCCTATAAATTGGACTGATGCTAAAGTATAGTTCCCTCCAATGTCTAGTCACAACTCTCTAAATTAACATTTCCAATTTTCCCCATCTTTTTCACTTAGAATCATTGAGAACTAAATCTACCCTTTTTCTTTAAACCCTGCAAACTGAGTGAAGTAAGTCAGAGAAAGACAGATATCACATGATATTCGTTACATGTGGAATCTAAAATATGACACAAATGAACATATCTATGAAACAGAAACAGATTCACAGATATAGAGAACAAACTTATGGCTACCAAAGGGCAAAGGAGGTGAGAGATGAATAAATTCAAAGTTTAGGATTAGCAGATGCAAACTACATATAAAATAGATAAACAACAGGGTGCTACTATATACTACAGGAAACTACTGACAAAATGCTATAAAAAGCCCAAAATGTAAAAGTATATACAAACACACACACACATATATATATATATATATGTATATCTGAATCACTGTGCTATACACCAGACACTGACACAACATTGGAAATCGACTATACTTCAATAAAAAAAAAAGACACAAGGAAAGTGGGACAATGGAAGAATATATGTGCATCTTATATAAAGAATTAATACAGAATACACGTGCATCTTATATAAAGAAAATATACAGCACTCCTACAAATCAGTACAAAAGCTCATGAACAGGCATTTCACAGAAAAGGACACAAATTTTGAATCAACATAGGAAAAGATTCTTAACTCCATTAGGGATCAGGGAAATGTGAATTAAAATCGTGATGAGATACTATTTTAAACCCTCAAAATAAGCAAAATTTTAGAACTCTGATAATTCCACATGGTGGCAATGATGCAGATGAACAGGAACTTTCACTTACTGCAATGGAAATGTAAATTTAAAGAACCACTTTAGAAAACAATTTAGTATTATCTTTTAAAATTGGAAACTTGCTCACCCTTGACCTAACAATTTTATGTATATACTCTAGAGAAACTTTGCAGAGGCATACAGAGAGATAAGTTGAAATATCTTCATGGTAACATTGTAATAGCAGAAAAATGGAAACAACCACAATGTCTAGTGGTTAAAGAATAGATATGCAATATTCTTGTAAATATAATTTATCAGTAAAATTGAGTTTGCTACAAATCACAGATGAAAGTATCTTAGAAGCTTTGACTGAAACTGTTAGAAAATTTGCAAATAAAACAATGAATTTGTAGAAAACAGCATATAACATGGCACATTTAAAAAATGACAGGATCCCCTAAGATCAGGAACAAGAGAAATATGCCCGTTTTTGCAGTTTTACTCAATATATTATTGGAAATTCTAAACAGAGCAATTTGGCAAGGAAGATAAATAAAAGGCATCCAAATTAGAAAGAAGAGGTCAAATCATCTCTGTTCACAGACAACATGATCTAATGTGTAAAAACACTAAATATTTCACACAAAAAAGTTACAGCTAACAAACTCAAAGTTTCTGAACACACAGTCAACATGAAAAAAATTGTTATATTTCTATACCCAAAAAAGGAAATTAAGGAATTACTTCCATTTAATGTAGCATTAGAAAGAATAAAATATTTGGAAATAAATTTAACCAAGGAGGTAAAAGATTTATAAAATGAAAACTACAAAACACTGCTGAAACAAATTAAAGAAGACATAAGTAAAAAAAAAAAAATACTGCCCACATTTATTTAATATTGCTAAAATGACAATTCTATCCAAAAGTGATCTAAAGATTCAATACAATCTCTATGAATATCATAATGATGCTTTTCATAGAAATAGAGAAGGCTATCCTAAAATTCATGGAATTTCATGGGACCCAGAAAAAACAAAACCGTCTTGAAAAAGAATAAAACACTGGAGGACTCACACTTCCTGATTTCAAAACTTATTACACAAAGCTATAGTAATTAAACCAATATGGTACAGGCCCAAGGGCAAATGTATAAACAAATGGATTAGAATAGAAAGCCTAGAAATAAACCCCCACATATCTGATCAATTGAATTTTTAAACAAAGATACCAAGATCATTTGTTGGGGAAAAGAGTCATTCAATAAATAAAGCTGGGGAAACTAAATATCCACTTGCAAAAGTATAAATTTGGATCCTTACCTTGCACTACATACAAAAATTAACTCAAAATGAACCAAAGACCTAAATTTAAGAGTTAAAATAGTAAAATCCATGAAAAAAGATAGGAGAAGATCTTCAGAGCATTGAATTTTGGAGTTATTTCTAGGACATAACAGTCAACAAAAGAAAAAAACAGGTAAGTTAGATTTCATCAAAATTTAAATCCTTTATACATCAAAAAATACTACCAAGACAGGAGAAAATATGGACAGATCTTATACCTGATAAGAGATTAATATCCAGAAAACAAAGAACTATAAAAAAATAACAAGATAATTCAAAAATGTGCAAAGGACTTTAACAGACATTACTCAGAAATAATACAAATGGTCAATAACAAACAAGCACATGAAAATATAGTTCACATCACTAATCATTAGGGAACTGCAGATGACATAACATTATTCATAGAAAATCCTAAAAACACTACCAGAAATCTACTAGAGTTCATTAAGTAAAAGTGTCAGTCACTCAGTTGTGTCCGACTCTTTACAACCCCACAGACTGTAGCCTGCCAGGCTCCTCTGTCCATGGAGTTCTCCAGGCAAGAATACTGGAGTGGGTAGCCATTTCCTTCTCCAGAGTATCTTCCTGACCCAGGAATTGAACCCAGGTCTTCTGCATTGCAGGCAGATTCTTTACTGTCTGAGCCACCAGGGAAGCTCAGAGTTCATCAATGCATTCAGTAAAGTTGCAGGATACAAAATTAATATAAAGAAATATCTTGCATTTCTATACACTAACAACAAAAGATCAGAAAGAGAAATTAAGAAATAATCCCATTTACTATTGCATCAAAAAGAATAAAATATCTAGAAATAAACCTACTTAAGGAGACAAAAGACCTGTATTCCAAAACCTATAAGACACTGATGAAAGAAATTGAAGACAACACAAGCAGATGGAAAGATATACCGTGTTCTTAGATCGAAGAATCAATATTGTCAAAGTTTCTATACTACCCAAAGCAATCTATAGATGCAATGAAATCCCTATCTAATTACCAATGGCATTTATCACAAAACCAAAACAAAAAAGTTTAAATTTGTATGGAAACACAAAAGACTCCAAATAGCCAAAGCAATCTTGAAAAAGAAAAACAGAGCTGGAGGAATCAGGCTTCCTGACTTCAGACTACATTACAAACCTACAGTGCTACAATCAAAACAGTATGGTACTGACACAAAGCAGAAATATAGCTCAATGGGACAGGATTGAAAGCCCTGAAATAAATTCATGTGCCTATGGTCAATTAATCTACAACAAAGAAGGCAAGAATATACAATGGAGAAAAGACAGTCTCTTCAATAAGTGGTGCTGGGAAAACTGGACAGCTACATGTAAAAGAATGAAATTAGAACATTCTCTAACACCATACACAAAAAGAAACTCAAAATGGATTAGCAACATAAATGTAAGAGCTATAACATTTTAGAGGAAAACACAGATAGAACACTCTTTGGCACAAATGGCAGCAATATTTTTTGTATCTACCTCCTAGAATAATGAAAGAAAAATTTTTGATGTGACCTAATTAAACTTAAGCAAAACTTAAAGCAAAAACAATACCCAATTGTGGATGGGACTGGTGATACAAGCAAGGTCCGATGCTGTAAAGAGCAATACTGCATAGGAACCTGGAATGTTAGGTCCATGAATCAAGGCAAATTGGAAGTAGTCAAACAGGAGATGGAAAGAGTGAATGTCGACATTTTAGGAATCAGCGAACTAAAATGGACTGGAATGGGTGAATTTAACTCAGGTGACCATTATATCTACTACTGTGGGCAGGAATCCCTTAGAAGAAATGGAGTAGCCATCATAGTCAACAAAAGAGTCCAAAATGCAGTACTTGGATGCAATCTCAAAAACGACAGAATGATCTCTGTTCGTTTCCAAGGCAAACCATTCAATATCACGGTAATCCAAGCCTATGCCCTAACCACAAATGCTGAGGAAGCTGAAGTTGAACGGTTCTATGAAGACCTACAAGATTTTTAGAACTCACACCCAAAAAAGATGTCCTTTTCATTATAGGGGACTGGAATGCAAAAGTAGGAAGTCAAGAGATACCTGGAGTAACAGGCAAATTTGACCTTGGAGTACAGAATGAAGCAGGGCAAAGGCTAATAGAGTTTTGCCAAGAGAACACACTGGTCATAGCAAACACCCTCTTCCAACAACACAAGAGAAGACTCTACACATGGACATCACCAGATGGTCAACACCAAAATCAGATTGATTATATTCTTTGCAGCCAAAGATGGAGAAGCTCTATACAGTCAGCAAAAACAAGACCAGGAGCTGACTGTGGCTCAGATCATGAACTCCTTATTGCCAAATTCAGACTTAAACTGAAGAAAGTAGGGAAAACCACTAGACCACTCAGGTATGACCTAAATCAAATCCCTTATGACTATACAGTGGAAGTGAGAAATAGATTTAAGGGACTAGATCTGATAGAGTGCCTGATGAACTATGGACAGAGGTTCGTGACACTGTACAGGAGACAGGGATCAAGACCATCCCCATGGAAAAGAAATGCAAAAAGGCAAAATGGCTGTCTGAGGAGGCCTTACAAATAGCTGTGAAAAGAAGAGAAGTGAAAAGCAAAGGAGAAAAGGAAAGACATTCCCATTTGAATGCAGAGTTCCAAAGAATAGCAAGGAAAGATAAGAAAGCCTTCCTCAGTGATCAATGCAAAGAAATAGAGGAAAACAACAGAATGGGAAAGACTAAGAGATCTCTTCAAGAAAATCAGAGATACCAAGGGAACATTTCATGCAAAGATGGGTTCAATAAAGGACAGAAATGGTATGGACCTAACAGAAGCAGAAGATATTAAGAAGAGGTGGCAAGAATACACAGAAGAACTGTACAAAAAGATCTTCACGACCCAGATAATCATGAAGGTGTGATCACTCACCTAGAGCCAGACATCTTGGAATGTGAAGTCAAGTGGGCCTTAGAAAGCATCACTACGAATAAATCTAGTGGAGGTGATGGAACTCTAGTTGAGCTATTTCAAATCCTGAAAGATGATGCTGTGAAAGCACTGCACTCAATATGCCAGCAAATTTGGAAAATTTAACAGTAGCCACAGGACTGGAAAAGGTCTGTTTGCATTTCAATCCCTAAGAAAGGCAATAACAAAGAATGCTCAAACTACCGCACAATTGCACTCATCTCACACGCTAGTAAAGTAATGCTCAAAATTCTCCAACCAGGCTTCAGCAATACGTGAACCATGAACTTCCAGATGTTCAAGCTTGGTTTTAGAAAAGGCAGAGGAACCAGAGATCAAATTGCCAACATCCGATGGATCATCGAAAAAGCAAGAGAGTTCCAGAAAAACATCTATTTCTGCTTTATTGACTATGTCAAAGCCTTTGACTGTGTGAATCACAATAAACTGTGGAAAATTCTGAAAGAGATGGGCATACCAGACCACCTGACCTGCCTCTTGAGAAACCTGTATGCAGGTCAGGAAACAACAGTTAGAACTGGACATGGAACAACAGACTGGTTCCAAATAGGAAAAGGAGTACGTCAAGGCTGTATATTGTCACCCTGCTTATTTAACTTATATGCAGAGTACATCATGAGAAATGCTGGGCTAAAAGAAGCACAAGCTGGAATCAAGATTGCCGGGAGAAATATCAATAACCTCAGATATGCAGATGACATCACCCTTATGGCAGACAGTGAAGAGGAACTAAAAAGTCTCTTGATGAAAGTGAAAGAGGAGAGTGAAAAAGTTGGTTTAAAGCTCAACATTCAGAAAACTAAGATCATGGCATCTGGTCCCATCACTTCATGGGAAATAGATGGGGAAACAGTGGAAACAGTGTCAGACTTTATTTTGGGGGGCTCCAAAATCACTGCAGATGGTGACTGCAGCCATGAAATTAAAAGACACTCCTTGGAAGGAAAGTTATGACCAACCTAGATAGCATATTAAAAAGCAGAGACATTACTTTGCCAACAAAGGTCCATCTAGTCAAGGCTATGGTTTTTCCAGTGGTCATGTATGGATGTGAGAGTTGGACTGTGAAGAAAACTGAGCACCGAAGAATTGATGCTTTTGAACTGTGGTGTTGGAGAAGACTCTTGAGAGTCCCTTGGACTGCAAGGAGATCCAACCAGTCCATCCTAAAGCAGATCAGTCCTGGGTGTTCATTGGAAGGACTGATGCTGAAGCTGAAGCTCCAATACTTTGGCCACTTCATGTGAAGAGTTGACTCATTGGAAAAGACCCTGATGCTGGGAGGGATTGGGGGCAGGAGGAGAAGGGGACGACAGAGGATGAAATGGTTGGATAGCATCACCGACTCGATGGACATGAGTTTGAGTAAACTCTGAGAGTTGGTGATAGGCAGGGAGGCCTGTCGAGCTGCGATTCATGTGGTCGCAGAGTCGGACATGACTGAGTGACTGACCTGAACTAAACTTAAAAGCTTTTGCACGGCAAAGTAAATAATAAAATGAAAAGATGACCCACAGAATTGGAAAAAGTATCTACAAATGATATAAAGAACAACGGATTACTTTCCAAAATATAAACAGCTCATGAGTTCACTACCCAAAAAAAAAAAAAAAGCCCAAGAAATGGGCAGAAAATCTATTAATAGACCATTCTCCAAAGAAGACACACAGATGGCCAAAAAGCATACAAAAAGGTGCTCAACACTGCTAATTATTAGGAAAATTCAAACCAAAACTACACGAGTTATCACCTCATACGTCAGAATGGCCATCATCAAAATGTCTACAAATAACAAATGCTGGAGAGGGTATGGAGAAAAGGAACATCCTCCTACACTGTTGGTAGGAATGTAAACGTACAGCTACTACGGAGAACAGTACAGAACTTCCTTAAAGGACTAAAAATAGAGTTATCATATGATTCTGCAAATCCCACTCCTGGGCATATATCCAAAGAAAACCGTAATTCAAAAAGATACATGCACCCCAGTGTTCAGTGAAGCACTATTTACAATAGCCAAGATGTGGAAGCAACCTAAATGTCCATCAACAGATGAATGGATAAAGAAGATATGTTATAGAGATTATTAAATTAAGTAAGCCAGACAAAGACAAATATATCACTTATATATGGAACCTAAAAATAAAATGATGCAAATGAATTTATATAGCACAAATAGACCAACAGACACACAATATAAACCTGTGTTTACCAAAGGGGAAATGCGGGAATGGATACACACTGCTATATACAAAATAATCAACAAGGACCTACTATATAGCACAGGGAACTATACTCAATACTTTGTAACAACCTATAAGGGAAAAGAATCTGAAAAGAATATATGTGTGTGTGTGTGTGTGTGTGTGTGTGTGTGTGTAACTGAAGTACTTTGCTGTATACCTGAAACTAACACAACATTGTAAAATCAACTATACTTCAATAAAAATGAAATTAGAAAAACTCACTTTGAAAACTGTTTTTAAAAAAGAAATGCGATGAGAGGAGCTAAGATGGCGGAGGAATAGGACGGGGAGACCACTTTCTCTCCTACAATTTCATCGAAAGAACATTTGAACGCCGAGCAAATTTCACAAAACAACTTCTGATCACTAGCAGAGGACATCAGGCTCCCAGAAAAGGAGCCCATTGTCTTCGAAGGGAGGTAGGACAAAATACAAAAGATAAAAAGGGAGTCAAAAGAGCTACGGACGAAGACCCATCCCGGGAAGGGAGTCTTAATAGAGGAAGTTTCCAATCACCAGGAAACCCTCGCACTGGCGGGACTGGGGGAAGTTTTTGGCAATCTAACTGGGAGGAAAAATTAAACAAGGCCCACAGATTACGTGCCTAAAAGCAACTCCCAGCAGAAAAGTACCCCAGACGCCCGCACCCACCAGCAACAAGCGGGGGCGGAACGGAGAGGAGCGGGCGGCATTGCTTAGGGTAAGGACCGGCCCGAAGACCC
This sequence comes from Odocoileus virginianus, assembly GCF_023699985.2. Classification (NCBI taxonomy): domain Eukaryota; kingdom Metazoa; phylum Chordata; class Mammalia; order Artiodactyla; family Cervidae; genus Odocoileus; species Odocoileus virginianus. The sequence goes on along the minus strand of NW_027224329.1, from coordinate 132,467 downwards.
TGAGAGCAATCGGAGGGAGCTTTTTTAAACTGTGGGATAGCAAGGGTCAAAATTAACTGGCCCGAACACACTGCCGGCGGTTCGCAAAACAAAGGGACTGAGAAACTCCAGAGAAGAGCCGGCCCATCCCCGCTGGAGGTAGGAGGCAGGGGGTGGGGGGGAAAGGGCAAACTCAGCCCCTGAGAAGCCACCCCCTCCCACACTGCAAACAGGCCCCCGGTTCCTATCTAAAGACTTCCTGAGACCCGACTGGTGGCACGCGCTGGGGCTGCAGAGGGAAAAAGCGCGCCGTACCCGGGGAGATTGCGCCCAAGCCTCTGGCTGCCTGAGCCGCTCGCCACGGAGGGAAAAGGCGCGCCGCATCCGGGGAGAGTGCGCCCAAGCCTCTGGCTGCCTGGGCTGCTCGACGCGGAGGGAAAAGGCGCACTGCACCCGGGGAGAGTACGCCCAAGCCCCTGGCTGCCTGAACCGCTCAGGCCGGGGAAAGCACAAAACGCAGGAGCAACCGAATCCGTGCTTTTGTGGACTACCAGAAAACTGGAACTGCACTCAGCGCAGGGCCCGCTCCATATAGAGCAGCCGGGAGCCTGAGCAGTGTAGACGGGGAAAGCACTGACACCCGTAAGCGGGGCAAACCCAGTGTGGCCGGAACACGGTGAGTGCTATCCACACAGAGCGGTATCTGTCTGCAGCGCCCCGCCCTCCCCGTAGCAGGACTGAACTGAACTAGCGAACCTAAATAAGAGATCACCTCCACCCGCCTGTGTCAGGGCGGAAATTAGACACCGAAGAGATGGCAAACACAAGCCAAATAAACAAAGGGAACCGCTTCAGAAAGGACCGGTGCAACAGATTAAAATCCCTGAAGGTAACACTGACTACACCGGAAGGGGCCTATAGATACCGAGAAGTGTAAGCTGGAAAGAGGAGCTATCTGAAATTGAACTGAACCTACACTGAACGCAACAACTCCAGGGAAATTCCTAGATATATATGTATTTATAATTTTTTTAATTAAAAAAAATTTTTCTTTCCTTTTTTTAAATTTTTTTTCTTTTATTTTCTTTTAAAATTCCCTATTACTCCCCCATTACTCCTCAAATTTCATTTGCATATATTTTTACGATTTTTTTAATTAGGGGAAAAAATTTCTTTTCTTTTTCTTTTTCTTGTTTTTCTCTCCTATTTCCTTTTAAAGTCCTCTAATACTCCTCTATTATTCCTTAATTTTCATTTTCATTTCACTATAACCTTGCCAAAAAAAAAGAGAGAGAGAGAAACCCTATTTTTAAACCGAACTTCATATACATTTCTAAATTTTTTGTGTGTTTTTGTTTTTGTTTTTAAATATTGTATTTCAAAGAGTCTAACCTCTACACTAGATTTTTAATCTTTGTTTTTCAGTATATGATATAAATTTTGGACATTTAAGAATCCAATATTCAGTTCCCATTTCTATTCAGGAGTGTGGTGATTACTCTCCCACTTTTGACTCTCTGTTTTCTACCTCAGAACACCTCTATTTCCTCCTTTCCCCTTCTCTTTCCAATCCAATTCTGTGAATCTTTGTGGGTGTCTGGGCTACAGAGAACACTTTGGGAACAGATAACTGTGTAGATCTGTCTCTCTCCTCTTGAGTCCCCTTTTTCTCCTCCTGCTCACCTCTATCTCCTTCCTCCCTCTCCTATTCTTCATGTAACTCTGTGAACCTCTCTGGTTGTCTCTCACGGTGAAGAATCTTTTCACCATTAACCTAGAAGTTTTATTATCAGTGCTGTATAGTTGGAGAAGTCTTGAGACTATTGGAAGAATAAAACTGAAATCCAGAGGCAGGAGACTTAAGCCCAAATCCTGAGAAAACCAGAAAACTCCTGACTACACAGAACATTAAGGAATAAGAGACCATCCAAAAGCCTCCACTCCTACACCAAAACCAACCACCACCCAAGAGCCAATAAGCTCCAGTACAAGACATACCACGCAAATTCTTTAGCAACGCATGAACATAGACCTGAGTGTCAACATACAGGCTCTCCAAAGTCACACCTAACACATAGATCCATCGCAAAACTCATTACTGGACACTCCATTGCACTCCAGAGAGAAGAAATCCAATGCCATGCACCAGAACACTGACACAAGCTTCCCTAACCAGGAAACCTTGACAAACCAATCATCCAACCCCACCCACTGGGTGAAACCTCCACAATAAAAAGGAACCTCAGACCACAAGAATACAGAAAGCCCACTCCAGACACAGCAATCTAAACAAGATGAAAAGGCAGAGAAATACCCAACAGCTAAAGGAACATGAAAAAAGCCCACCAAGTCAAACAAAAGAGGAGGAAATAGGGAATCTACCTGAAAAAGAATTTAGAATAATGATGATAAAAATGATCCAAAATCTTGAAAACAAAATGGAGTTACAAATAAATAGCCTGGAGACAAAGATTGAGAAGATGCAAGAAATGTTTAACAAGGACCTAGAAGAAATAAAAAAAAAGTCAATTAAAAATTAATAATGCAATAAATGAGATCAAAAACACTCTGGAGGGAACCATGAGTAGAATAACAGAGACAGAAGATAGGATAAGTGAGTTAGAAGATAAAATGGTGGAAATAAATGAAGCAGAGAGGAAAAAAGAAAAAAGAATCAAAAGAAATGAGGACAACCTCAGGGACGTCTGGGACAATGTGAAACACCCCAACATTGGAATTACAGGAGTCCCAGAAGAAGACAAAAAGAAAGGCCATGAGAAGTTACTCGAGGAGATAATAGCTGAAAACTTCCCTAAAATGGGGAAGAAAATAGCCACCCAAGTCCAAGAAACCCAGAGAGTCCCAAACAGGATAAACCCAAGGTGAAACACCCCAAGACACGTATTAATCAAATTAACAAAGATCAAACACAAAGAACAAATATTAAAAGCAGCAAGGGAGAAACAACAAATAACACACAAAGGGATTCCCATAAGGATAACAGCTGATCTATCAATAGAAACCCTTCAGGCCAGAAGGGAATGGCAGGACATACTTAAAGTAATGAAAGAGAATAACCTACAACCTAGATTACTCTACCCAGCAAGGATCTCATTCAGATATGAAGGAGAACTCAAAAGCTTTACCGACAAGCAAAAGCTGAGAGAATTCAGCACCACCAAACCAGCTCTTCAACAAATACTAAAGGATCTTCTCTAGACAGGAAACTCAGAAAGGTGGTATAAACATGAACCCCAAACAACAAAATAAATGGCAACGGGACCATACCTATCAATAATAACCTTAAATGTAAATGGGTTGAATGCCCCAACCAAAAGACAAAGGCTGGCTGAATGGATACAAAAGCAAGACCCCTATATATGCTGTCTACAAGAGACCCACCTCAAAACAAGGGACACATACAGACTAAAAGTGAAGGGCTGGTAAAAAAATATTCCACGCAAATGGAGACCAAAAGAAAGCAGGAGTCGCAATACTCATATCAGATAAAATAGACTTTCAAATAAAGGCTGTGAAAAGAGACAAAGATGGACACTACATAATGATCAAAGGATCAATCCAAGAAGAAGATATAACAATTATAAATATATATGCACCCAACATAGGAGCACTGCAATATGTAAGGCAAACGCTAATGAGTATGAAAGAGGAAATTAATAGTAACACAATAATAGTAGGAGACTTTAATACCCCACTCACAACTATGCATAGATCAACTAAACAGAAAATGAACAAGGAAACACAAACTTTAAAGGACACAATGGACCAGCTAGACCTAATTGACATCTATAGGACGTTTCACCCCAAAACAATCAACTTCACCTTTTTCTCAAGTGCACACGGAACCTTCTCCAGAATAGATCACATCCTGGGCCATTAATCTAGTCTTGGTAAATTCAAAAAGATTGAAATCATTCCAGTCATTCTTTTCTGACCACAGTGCAGTAAGATTAGATCTCAATTACAGGAAAAAAATTATTAAAAATTCAAACATATGGAGGCTAAACAACACGCTTCTGAATAACCAACAAATCATAGAAGAAATCAAAAAAAGAAATCAAAATATGCATAGAAATGAATGAAAATGAAAACACAACAACCCAAAACCTATGGGACACTGTAAAAGCACTGCTAAGGGGAAGATTCATAGCATTACAGGCCTACCTCAAGAAACAAGAAAAAAGTCAAATAAATAACCTAACTCTACACCTAAAGCAACTAGAGAAGGAAGAAATTAAGAACCCCAGGGTTAGTAGAAGGAAAGAAATCTTAAAAATTAGGGCAGAAATAAATGCAAAAGAAACTAAAGAGACCATAGCAAAAATCAACAAAGCTAAAAGCTGGTTTTTTGAAAAAATAAAATTGACAAACCATTAGCAAGACTCATTAAGAAACAAAGGGAGAAGAACCAAATTAACAAAATTAGAAACGAAAATGGAGAGATCACAACAGACAACACTGAAATACAAAGGATCATAAGAGACTACTACCAGCAGCTCTATGCCAATAAAATGGACAACTTGGAAGAAATGGACAAGTTCTTAGAGAAGTATAACTTTCCAAAACTGAACCAGGAAGAATTAGAAGATCTTAACAAAACAATCACAAGCAAGGAAATCGAAACTGTAATCAGAAATCTTCCAGCAAACAAAAGCCCAGGACCAGATGGCTTCACAGCTGAATTCTACCAAAAATTTAGAGAAGAGCTAACACCTATCTTACTCAAACTCTTCCAGAAAATTGCAGAAGAAGGTAAACTTCCAAACTCATTCTATGAGGCCACCATCACCCTAATTCCAAAACCAGACAAAGATGCCACAAAAAAAGAAAACTACAGGCCAATATCACTGATAAACATAGATGCAAAAATCCTTAACAAAATTCTAGCAAACAGAATCCAACAACATATTAAAAAAATCATACATCATGACCAAGTGGGCTTTATCCCAAGAATGCAAGGATTCTTTAATATCCGCAAATCAATCAATGTAATACACATTAACAAATTGAAAGATAAAAACCATATGATTATCTCAATAGATGCAGAAAAAGCCTTTGACAAAATTCAACATCCATTTATGATTAAAACTCTCCAGAAAGCAGGAATAGAAGGAACATACCTCAACATAATAAAAGCTATATATGACAAACCCACAGCAAGCATCACCCTCAATGGTGAAAAATTGAAAGCATTTCCCCTGAAATCAGGAACAAGACAAGGGTGCCCACTCTCACCACTACTATTCAACATAGTTTTGGAAGTGTTGGCCACAGCAATCAGGGCAGAAAAAGAAGTTAAAGGAATCCAGATAGGAAAAGAAGAAGTGAAACTCTCTCTGTTTGCAGATGACATGATCCTCTACATAGAAAACCCTAAAGACTCTACCAGAAAATTACTAGAGCTAATCAACAAATACAGTAAAGTTGCAGGATATAAAATTAACACACAGAAATCTCTTGCATTCCTATACACTAACAATGAGAAAACAGAAAGAGAAATTAAGGAAACAATACCATTCACCATTGCAACAAAAAGAATAAAATACTTAGGAGTATATCTACCTAAAGAAACAAAAGATCTATACATAGAAAACTATAAAACACTGATGAAAGAAATCAAAGAGGACACAAACAGATGGAGAAATATATCGTGTTCATGGACTGGAAGAATCAATATTGTCAAAATGGCTATACTACCCAAAGTAATCTATAGATTCAATGCAATCCCTATCAAACTGCCAATGGTATTTCTCACAGAACTAGAACAAATAATTTCACAATTTGTATGGAAATACAAAAAACCTTGAATAGCCAAAGTAACCTTGAGAAAGAAGAATGGAACTGGAGAAATCAATCTGCCTGACTTCAGACTCTACTACAAAGCCACAGTCATCAAGACAGTATGGTACTGGCACAAAGACAGAAATATAGATCAATGGAACAGAATAGAAAGCCCAGAGATAAATCCACGAACCTATGGACACCTTATCTTCGACAAAGGAGGCAAAAATATACAATGGAAAAAAGACAACCTCTTTAACAAGTGGTGCTGGGAAAACTGGTCAACCACCTGTAAAAGAATGAAACTAGAACACTTTCTAACACCATACACAAAAATAAACTCAAAATGGATTAAAGATCTAAATGTAAGACCAGAAACTATAAAACTCCTAGAGGAGAACATAGGCAAAACACTCTCCGACATAAATCACACCAGGATCCTCTATGACCCACATCCCAGAATTTTAGAAACAAAAGCAAAAATAAACAAATGGGACCTAATGAAACTTAAAAGCTTCTGCACAACAAAGGAAACTATAAGCAAGGTGAAAAGACAGCCCTCAGATTGGGAGAAAATAATAGCAAACGAAGCAACAGACAAAGGATTAATCTCAAAAATATACAAGCAACTCCTCCAGCTCAACTCCAGAAAAACAAATGACCCAATCAAAAAATGGGCCAAAGAACTCAAGAGACATTTCTCCAAAGAAGACATACAGATGGCTAAAAAAACACATGAAAAGATATTCAACATCACTCATTATCAGAGAAATGCAAATCAAAACCACAATGAGGTACCATTACACGCCAGTCAGGATGGCTGCTATCCAAAATCTACAAGCAATAAATGCTGGAGAGGGTGTGGAGAAAAGGGAACCCTCCTACACTGTTGGTGGGAATGCAAATTAGTACAGCCACTATGGAAAACAGTGTGGAGATTTCTTAAAAAGCTGGAAATAGAACTGCCATATGACCCAGCAATCCCACTTCTGGGCATACACACTGAGGAAACCAGATCTGAAAGAGACACGTGCACCTCAATGTTCATTGCAGCACTGTTTATAATAGCCAGGACATGGAAGCAACCCAGATGCCCATCAGCAGATGAATGGATGAGGAAGCTGTGGTACATATACACCATGGAATATTACTCAACCATTAAAAAGAATTCATTTGAATCAGTTCTAATGAGATGGATGAAACTGGAGCCCATTATACAGAGTGAAGTAAGCCAGAAAGATAAAGACCATTACAGTATACTAACACATATATGTGGAATTTAGAAAGATGGTAATGATAACCCTATATGCAAAACAGAAAAAGAGACTCAGATGTATAGAACAGACTTGTGGACTCTGTGGGAGAAGGCGAGGGTGGGATGTTTTAACAGAACAGCATCGAAACATGTATATTATCTAGGGTGAAACAGATCACCAGCCCAGGTTGGATGCATGAGACAAGTGCTCGGGCCTGGTGCACTGGGAAGACCCAGAGGGATCGGGTGGAGAGGGAGGTGGGAGGGGGGACTGGGATGGGGAATACATGTAAATCCATGGCTAATTCATTTCAATGTATGACAAAAACCACTGCAATGTTGTAAAGTAATTAGCCTCCAACTAATAAAAATAAATGGAAAAAAATTTAAAAAAAAATAAAACTATCTACATTCCAAAAAGTAAATAAATAAAAAATAAAAAAGAAATGCATAACTACAAAAGAAAAGTTTGCATTAAAAACCTTTTGATAAAAAAAAAAAACTACAATGTGATACTATATTCTGAGTAGAACAGCCATAATAAAAAAGAGAAAATACCAATTGTTGACAAGGATATGGAGAATGCTGTATGTTGTATGTTGTTGCATGTTCCTGGTGGTAATGTAAAATATTGTAGCCACTGTAGATAACAGTTTGGCAGTTTCTCGAATGGTTCAACATAATTACCCTATGACCCAGCAATTCTGCTCTCACATACACCCCCTGAAGAATTAAAAACAAGAACTTACAGACATAACCCATTATACATCTATGTTCACAGCAACAGAATTCACAATATCTAAAAGGTGAAAATCACCCAAGTGCCCATCAACAGATGAATGGATAAACAAACTGTAGTATATATATACAATGAAATGTTATTCGGCAATAAAAAAGGAATGAATTCTGACACAAGCTACAACACAGATGAACCCTAAAGACATTATGGTAAGTTAAATAAAAAAGCCAGACACAAATGGACAAATATTCAATGATTCCATATGCATTAGGTAGCTAGAATAGGAAAATCCATAGAGACAGAAAGTAGAAGAGAAGTTACTGGGAATGGGTAGAGGGCAATGGGTAAAAAGGACTTTGCTTTAGAATGATTTTTTTAAAAAAGCTCTGGAGATGGATAGTAGTGATGGCTGCACAACCGTATGACTGGACCTAATGCCACTGAATTGGACACCAGAAAATTACTAAAATAGTTAATTATATGTTATATATATTTTACCACAATAAAACAAACTACAACTAGGAAAAAAAGACAAGAAAAAGTAAATAATATTTTGTATAGGGCTTCATACATATTCAACAGACATTACTAACAAGAACAGTGAACACAAAATTCAAAACAATCATACTGGAGTAAAATAAGGGTGGAAAGTGGAAGGAATACACAGATAGATGGCAGGAGTATGGTAGTGTTCTAGTTGGGTGGTGGCTTTATAGATGTTCATTTTATCAAAATTCACTAGCTATATGTGTTATATTCTTAAAATGTATCAAATATCATAAAACACTGAAAATAATCTCCCTCCCAAAAAATAAACAGACTAGCATAAGACTTTATCAACATCACAAAGTGGTAAAAGACAACAGAAGTGAATCTCCAAAGTTTAAAGGAAAATGGCCTTGTGTCTAGCACTGTAAACCTTAACAAGTATTGATCGAGGATGAGATAAAACAAAAATTTGGGGACATGCAAGGACTCAAAGTTTAATATCCATTCATAATATATAAAAAATTTAATTGAGATGATCAAACAATAAAATTAAAATCTAACCCAAGGAGGAGGTTACCATGGGATACAAGAAAGAGTGGCAGATGAGAATAACCCAGAGGAAGTCAAGAAACGTAAAAAGCATTAAGAGTAAACACACCTGAAACATCCAATTTTCCTGCTAGAGGCAAGGATTTAACAACTTATTTCCTGCTCTTTGACTAAAATCCCTGTGATTCCACAGTGAATAATATTTCCATATTTCTGTAATTATAAATGTGTTCTTATTAGTTTAACATGGTTTTAGAATTAACATACATAAACAGAAAAATTTATAGTTAGGTACATAAGAGATTGTAACATTTAAAAATTCTGAACAATGTAAAAATAATAATGGTATTAAAACTTTGGAAATAGAGGAGATAGAAGTAGACAAGGGTGCATCATAGCTAGAGTCAATATATTGTTTAAAATTAAATCAAAAGATGGATGCAAACATGTTTAGAATTATGGTAATTAACAAAAAAGCATAAAAAAGAAATGATTTAAACTAGCTACTATGGGACTAAGACCAGGAGTAATGAATGGATGGAAAAGGAGAGAACTTGGTTTTTATTTAATATCATAAGGCAAAAAATACAAGATCTAAAAATAAAAACATGGGAGGGAAGGGTGTTTGATGATGTGTTAAATTTACATTTCATTGTGGGGAGTTCATAATTACTATTTAAAGAAACAAATCAAGAAATGGGGCTGTAAGTATGGCGCTTAGAGTTATAATTGGTTGTGTATTGGTCAATGTTTCTAGCCAGCTGCCTGGAGGGGAGTTCTAATTTATAGATTTTGCTGGTTTCCATGGCCTAATATTCCCACTATAGCCAATTGCAAGCACCAGTGTGACACCAATGGACTTGTAAAATTCCTGAAAAATTGGTGATGGGTTCTCATAATGACCCTGTTCCCAGGTGCCACTGGAAATGGAAGAAATGAAAACAGAAAGTTTCTTAGTACTTGCTGCCTCTAGTGAGTAGGGCTTGTGGGAAATTTTGCCTAGCATTTTATATACCCATTGAATTTTTTACCCTGTTCATGTAATACTTTTATAAATAAAAAACTGCTCAAAAAACAAAAAGGTATTTCCTCTTGCATGCAGAAACCTAGAAAGAGCATTATTATCAACTTAACAAGAAAAATCCAGATAAACAACAAAATCATACTTTTATCTGCTGCTACCAGAGAGCTGACATCGCAGGGAAAAGAGCTGGTCTGAAACCCAAGGAAAGACAGGCACCTCCCCTGACAGAGCAAGGTCACAAACACTGGCTTACCAATGGCAGGGCACAGGAGGAAGAGACACTGAATACCATACAACTGAGTAAGAAGAATTTAGCTAAAACTGCGATGTACTGTTAAAAACCAAGAGTTGGCTAATAGAACTCCTGGGTACCTCAGACACAAGGGGAATTTACCCCTATTCACAGACTCCTCTCCAGAGACTTCTGTCAGGTGTTCCCTGGAAAGACTGCACAGGAGGGAGAATGCAAAGAGCCTCTCAGTGGTATAGACTTGGTGAGGTTGCCACTGCAGGCAAGGTGCAAACTCCTCCCGGACTCTTATCCCCAGAGATCAAGAGTCTTTAAGCCACTAGCAGAGGAGCAACAAACCCTGTCTCTCCCAGGGCCCAGGTGAAGATCCACTAGGGCAGAGGGAAGTATAAAAGAAAACTATTCCACCACTGGGAAAGAAGCAGGAAATAGTCCAGAGCTCTGAAGCCTATGCTAAAACCATCAGTAATCTCCTACACTGGGGGATGGCAGGAAACTCTCCTGTCCAAGATCCAATGATACAAGACAGAGTTTGGCTAGAAAGGGCAGAATAACTGAGAAAGCTCCAACCCATGAGACACAGACACACAGGCCTAAAAGTTAAACCAGAGAACCTCCTCTGGCCCCAGCACCACACTACCAAGCATTAAGTAACCAGCAACAGCAGTCTACTGTTGGCATGGGAGGCAAGAACATGGGAGGAAACCCATGCCCACACACCCCTCCAAGGTATAGGTGCATGGGTAAGCCTGAAAGTCAAGGGTGGTGCAGGAAAACATTAAAAAAAAAAAAAAAACCTTCCATAAACCCAACCCTTATCTGATATAATTGCAAAGAGAACTGGACAGATTCAAAATTATAGTTGAATATTTCAATATCCTTTCAATCATTAATCAAACAAGTAGATAGATAATCTCTAAGGATATACAAAAAACCTGAACAACACTGGCAGCTAACTTGATTTCACTAAAATTTATAGAACACTTCACTCAAATACAAAAGTGCACATGGAAAATTCATCAAAATAAGCTATATCTGGATCAAAAAAATAATTCTCAATTTTTTAAATAAAATTGAATCCATTTAGAGTATATTTTCTGGCTGAAAAGGAAATGAAGTAGAACTAATAACAAAAAAATCAGGAAAATTTCCAAATATTTGGAAATTGGCAAACTCTTGAATAACAATAAAAACACATGTACTACAACTTGTCTGGATGCAGCTAAAGTAAGTGTTTAGGATGAAATTTACATAGCATTTAACAGCTATAATTAGAGAAGACTTTTCATTCAATGGTGTCAATTTCATCTTAAGACTAGAAAAAGAAATCAAAGCCAATGCAATCACAATAATGAAACTACACAAGTCAATGAAAAAAATGATAGAAAAGAATCATGAAATCAAATGCTAGTTCTTTGAAAAGATTAATAAATCTGAGTTTTAACAATATATAAATGAAAGGAAACAAAACCTTAACTTTAAAAAAAATTAAGTAGTATATACTCTATCATATTGGGGGAAAAAAAATCATCTTCCCAGTCATAGAGACAGTTCCATCCTGTGGTCACCCCTTCTACCCAGTAAATAAGCAATAGAAACAACCTAATCATATACTCAGGCTAGCCTTCACATCTAGTATAGCCTTCACATCTACTAGTGACTATTTGATTAATAGTCAAATCTCTAGAAATGTTTGGCTTTCACACCATCACTCCCTCAGACTTCCCCTCAGCACATGATTCTGAATTTGTGATAAGAATGGTAAGTAGAATTTCTAGATAAGACCGATACAACGTGATGACTATGATGTGTACTAAATATTAATTTATGACAAAAGCAAAAGTATAGGGGTAAGAATACTATGAACATTCATGTTATACAGGAACAACCCACAGACCACCACCAAGAGGATTTCTGCCAGGCAAAATGATTAAATCATTGAAATCCTTCATTGATGCCACTATTCACAATGCTTTCATCCATTTCTCATCTCTGCCCATTAAAACTTGCTCTTATTAGGAAGAATCAAGGGTACAAAGAACTGAAAATGGCTTCAAATGCTACCGCACTCAAGGAACGAGAAATGAGGGAAAGAAACACTTGCTGGGTCAGACATTTTATATATATCATCCATCCCATTTCATCCTCACAAAAGCCATGTGATTTAGAAACTATTATGCCCATTTCACAAAGGAGAAAACTGAGGCCCAAGGACATGAAATCCAAAGCTTATCAGGTTTCAAAGCCCACATTCCTTCTGTCATAACACACTACCTCTCTCCAAGGAGAAGACTGTATTACAATAAGGACAAGAGCCTTAAACTAAAAAAAAACAAATCTAGAGATAAAATTATATAGAGCCCTGCACACAGAGACATAGGTGCTAGTGGTAAAGAACCCTCCTGCCAATGGAGGAGACAGGAGACCAGGTTTGATCCCTGGGTTGGGAAAATCCCCTGAAGAAGGAAATGGCAACCCACTCCAGTATTCTTGCCTGGAGAATCCTATGAACAGAGGAGCCTGGCGGGCTATGGTCCATAGGGTCACACAGAGTTGGATATGACTGAAGCAACTTTGACTGCACACATACTACACACAGAGGGACATAAATAAGTATATGTAGAAACTAATAAAACCGAAATCAGTCTTGTAGTTTAGTTAACAGTACTATACCAATGTCAGATTCCTGGTTTTGAAATTATTCAACACTTTTACATAAGATTAACATTAGAGTAAGCTAAGCAAAGAGTACACGAAACTCTCTGTACAATTTTTATAACTTCCCATGGTCTTTAATTATTTCAAAATAAAAAGTTATGCTTATCTCTCAGTAGAGATGAATAAAGAATACATCTCTACTAGTGTTGATGGGAAGGTAGCCTCCCCAGTCCCTCTAATTCATACCACAGAGGTAGTCATCAACTCTGCTTCCATGTAAGGTCAGCCTTGGCTGCCGGAAATCCACTGTGGTTGTAAAAAACAGATCATTAGATGGAAAACAGGGGCCTTTTTCCCCTTAGCATTGATGTGTAGTAGAGCTCCAGTTCTGATCAAATTCTTTCCTGGTGAATACAATATGTATTACATAGGGATGCCCTCCCACAAGCATCCTCATTTCTGTATCTTCCTGGATGTATATGTCACCATCCATGAAGCCTAATATGTATGAAAGTGCAAAAGAGATGGGCTGGTTTCACTGGATTCTTGTTAGAGACAGTGTGATGTTATAGGAAAAGAATCAGCCATGGAATCAGAAAACCCAATTCTACAACTTTGTGATCTTGAGCAGTGTATTTAACATTTCTTAACCTCAATTTTCTCTCTGTAAAATTGGGGTACAAATCTACATAATCATATGAGACAATGTCAATCACAAATTTTATATGACTAGTTTTCTTATAATTAAACACTGAGGATTGCTTTGAACAGAAGGTGTACTGTCCTGGATACTTCACACTGTATGTGGAACTAGCAAGTGACAACTCAAAGGCCCCTTATGAGGTTATTTCACCAGTGCACATTCACAAATCTCCATGCAGAAATGTGTTCAGCTATTCTCCATGGTCTGAATTTGCATGCAGATGTATTTCAGCTTCCGGCCCAAACTCTGTATGATAAAATTAATCCTTGGAGCTGCTGAATTATAAGGCTGGAGGCTTCCACTGGAGGTCCCAGTGTTAGTCATAGCTCTGGATTTATGAACTCATAAAACATTAACTGCATTTCTCAGTGATTTGTGTCTGATTCTGTTTTTCACACATGATTCATAAGTGAAGTATGCTATCCCCAGATGACATCAGTGCCCTGATAAACCTATAAAATTGCTCTTGTGTTTAACTGTCTTCACTCTCTAGAAATATAAAAACTGAATGATATGAAGATGAATACAGAATCTACACATTTCATACAGCTATTGGTTTCACTGTCCTATGCTGGAAGAGTGTGAGTGGGCCAAATCCTGACATTAGGTAAATGGGCTCTATTAGCAGAAGTCCGGGTAGGATGACTAGGCTTTCCTGGTTATCTCCGAGGAACTTTTATTTTCTTACATTTCCTTTAAGGATAGTGGTACACATTGTTTTGGGGGAAATTGCTATGAGTATTTGCTATACTGAAGGTTAACCATCTCTCAGACCAGGACCATGGTAACAGGTAGGCAGTACCAAATTTCACAAAGCCTTGGCTCTGACATATAGATGGCTAATAAACACATGAAAAGATGTTCAACATTGCTCATTATTAGAGAAATGCAAATCAAAACTACAATGAGGTATCACCTCACACCAGTCAGAATGGCCATCATCAAAAAATCTACAAACAATAAATGCTGGAGAGGGTGATGGAGAAAAAGGAACCCTCCTGCACTGTTGGTGGGAATGTAAACTGATGCAGCCGTTAAGGGACACAGTACGAAGATTCCTTAAAAAATGAGATAAATGGGCTCCAGTTTCATCCATCTCATTAGAACTGATTCAAATGAATTCTTTTTAATGGCTGAGTAATATTCCATTGTGTATATGTACCACAGCTTCCTCATCCATTCGTCTGCTGATGGGCATCTGGGAGAAGGCGAGGGTGGGATGTTTCAAAAGAACAGCACTGAAACATGTATATTATCTAGGTGAAACATGTATATTATCTAGGGCAGATAACCTGCCCAGGTTGGGTACATGAGACAAGTGCTCGGGCCTGGTGCACTGGGAAGACCCAGAGGGATCGGGTGGAGAGGGAGGTGGGAGGGGGGACCAGGATGGGGAATACATGTAAATCCATGGCTAATTCATTTCAATGTATGACAAAAACCACTGCAATGATGTAAAGTAATTAGCCTCCAACTAATAAAAATAAATGGAAAAATAAATAAATTTTTTTTAAAAATGAGATAAATTTACCATATGACCCAGCAATCCCACTACTGGGCATATACACTGAGAAAACCACAACTCTAAAAGACACATGTACCCCAATGTTCATTGCAGCACTATTTACAATAGCCAGGACATGGAAGCAACCTAAATGTCCACAACAGATGAATGGATAAAGAAGCTGTGGTACATTTATACAATGGAATATTACTCAGCCATAAAAAGGAAGAATTTGAGTCAGTTGTAGTGAGGTGGATGAACCTAGAGCCTCTTATACAAAGTGAAGTAAGTCACAAAGAAAAATAAATATCATATATTAACACATATATATGGAATCTAGTACTGGAAAACATTACTGATAAACCTGGTAGAGAGTGGACTTGTGGACACTGTGAGGGAATGTGACAGTGGGAGGAATTGAAAAAGTAGCACTGACATATAGACACTGTCATATAAAATAGTGAAAAAGTTGCTAAATAACACAAAGAGCCCAGCCTGGCTCTCTGTGATGATCTAGAGTGGTGGGATGGGGGAGGAGAGGGAGGTTTGGAAGGGAAGGAATGGAGAGAGAGAGAGAGAGAGAGAGAGAGAGAGAGAGAGAGAGAGATAAAATGATTGATTCTTGTTGTACATATGCAGAAACCAACACAAAATTGTAAAACAATTTTCCACCAATTAAAAAAATAAATAAAACAAATCACTTTTTAAAAAAGATATGTAAATGATGTGCAAGGCTGACTTCTTCCAATAGAACAAAGAGACAATTCTTGTTTGTGTATTTGGTCATCAAACTCAAAAATGGCAAAAGGACAAAAATGAAACAAGTATTAGGGCCATTGCAGCCTGATACAAAGCCAGGGTCAAGCTACACGATCCCCATAAAAGTCATAAAAGTCACAAGAATAAAGAATTTCCCAAGAGCCTGGGATGGGGAAAAGAGAGGAAGATAAGGAAGCAGACAAGAGATGGGAAAAAGGAGAGGGTGAGATGTATGGAAAGAGTAACAAGGAAGCAGACAGAAGAGGAAGCTAACAGAAGGGGAGGAGAGCACTTCAGATGCCTCAGGCAAAGTGAAGTAATTGTCAACTTAAGGGCCAGACAGCAAAGCAGCATAGGAATTCAAAAGGACTCATCAACCTCCCTCAAGCACCTTGCATATAATCTGCCATCTAAAACAGGAAAAGTTGAGGGATGAAGAGAGGATCCCCTTAATAATTATGCCATAACTACAGGTACATATTGGGTTTACCTGGGGCAGACTGGGATGCGTGGTCAATCTTCTTGTAAGCTCCTCTCTGGTCAGGCTCCTACCTGCCTGCCTCCTTATCCTACTCTGTGAAGCAGAAACCAGCTCTCCTAAGAGCAACAGCCAACTTCTTTCCCACAGAGGAGCTCCTGCCCATGTTGCACTCACGATCCCTAATTGATTATTTCAACATCCCAGGCCCATAGCTAAAGTAAGAACACCAGACCTCATCACCACCACCACCTTTACATCCAGTTTTGTTTGATCAAATTTTATTTATAACAAGATCTCTGAATTACTATCTATACATTGAAGAGGAAATGCAAAACTACTGTTCCATCTAGTGGGTAAATCCCATAGTCCAGGAACAGATAATAGACACAACCTCTCTCCTGATGCTTAGAAGGTCTGTGGAACCCAGTCTCTAGTGACCATCATTTCCTTTCTTGTCATAGCTCTTTGCTTAGCCCTCCCAAAGTGATTTTCATCTCCTACATTTATTTCCCTAAAACTACAATATAGGCTATTCTGGCCTGTTGCTTAGACTAAAGTGCACCAACTATCTTTCTGCTTAGTCCTGATTATCAAGACTCTGCTGTTTCCCTTTTTCTGGCTTCCAAGAACTACTTCTGTGGCAAGTTCACATGACTGAAGCTTTTTTTCCTTAGGAGTTCTTTTCTAAGAGACTCTGAGGTCCTTTATAAGAACTGACTCCTGGCAAATGTGCCTCACAGTCCTTCCAGATGTGCCCAGAGATGCCCAATTAGTAGAGTAATACCAGCTTAGACTTCAACTGGGACTATTCAGTACACTTACAATAATTCTATGTCTGACAAAGATCAAGGGTTATCTCTTTTTACAGTTGAGTTAACTGAGACTGAGAGGCTAAGACTTACCCAAAGGCACACTGTTGAGAAAGTAGAGAGGCAGAACTGCAGTCTAAGGGTAATTTGTACTCACCAACAGGAAAACCAACCCAAAAAAACCCCAGTAAATTTTGTAAAAGAAACAAAATAACAAAATCACTAAACCAGTTGTATGCAGATAATATAGATATTTAACATCTTTGTATCTTCACTTTGACCCCAGGGTCTAATCATTAGTAGATGTTTACTACATACCTGTCAATTGTCTCATGGGTATACTGACTGCAGCAGGGCGTTATCTCATGTTAAACATTTCACAACAGACACTGTGGGGGTTGTCAAACTAAATATCTTCCTTTAGTTTCAAACAACTCACACTGAGTGCTAGAGATGCATTTCATAATTGAAAATGAACCCAGAAGTAGAGCATTTAAAAGGATCCATTAGAAACATACCAGGGCTTGAAACCTTCCAAATACAGAAGGGAAGCCATGCACATATTCGTCCCCCAATAGCCTCACAGCCCAGAGCTAGCAAAAACTGGTTAGATAGTCTAGGATAACGTGCAGCAATTACACTATCAGTCTTTAGTTACGACTGTTAAAGCACCACCTTTTAAAAAAAAAAAAAAGCATTGGAAATCCAAGTCTCTGCCAGCTTGTGCCCATGGAAACCATTCTGCCTTCAGAAATTGCCCCACCAGGGAACAAGATAGCATAGCTCCAAGGTGCTTCTCCAAGCAAAGTATGAGGTCGAAATGACTTATCTAGCCCTACAATTCACTAGTGGCCCATAATTTGACCATTTTCTTCCCACAATCACTCCCTTATCCCGTAAGAAAGGAAAAAAATTAAACTTTAGACCCCCAAAGCAAGGGAAATGATGGGTTGGTCTATCTGAACAAAAAATAAGTGATTCACTGGCTGACTCATCCTGCCATAGTGGCAGAGGGGAAGGATTTATTGCTCGTCTCAGGCATCCTTCAATCTGACCTGCAAAGCGAGCAGATGTAAAGTAACCTTAGCTTGGCACTGATGGTTTTTTGGCTCAACTCCAAAGCCACTTCCATTATTTGCATTTTACAAACAGGACACACACCTGTCTTTGCCATACCAAGGTCACTGAATATCGAGACCATTAAATCCTCTCTAAAATAAA
Organism: Odocoileus virginianus; assembly: GCF_023699985.2. Lineage (NCBI taxonomy): Eukaryota > Metazoa > Chordata > Mammalia > Artiodactyla > Cervidae > Odocoileus > Odocoileus virginianus. Next base: position 114,245 of record NW_027224329.1, on the reverse strand, counting down.
GTCCCATTAACAAGACTAATTAAACAATGACTAAATACACTACACAGTGCTTTTGCTTTAGAAATGCTTCTTCACTGTTCTGGCACTCCTTAGCAGAAAGCTAGTTGTCAATAAGGAAGAGTGTTTGCATCATTAGGTTAAAACTCTTCCTCCTCCTTCAATGCCCCCTGTCACTGTCACACACACACACACACACACACACACACACACACACACACCCCACTACCACCATAAACTTAGGTCTAGACAAGTCTGGGAAAGAGACTTTAAGATCTAGAGTTTGGTTTACTGCAGCAGTTAGCATTTTAACCTATAAAATGCTTCTCTCTCATTTTTTTAGCACTCCCTCTGAGCTGAAGTGAGCTCCAATTCCATAATTCCACAGGCTGCATCATTATGCATGGCTCACAGTACTTTAGGGAAAAGGTGAAATGTAAACAGTTCCATCCGAGCACACATTATCAAACAGAGCCTACAGTATGGGCAGGTGGTGGACAACCTTGGACAGGACATCAGTGTTTAAGGTGGAAACTTCTCCCACAAAATGTGGCAAGGAAGGAGGAAGAAGACAAAGAATTATACCCAAAATCTCATAAAGCCAGGGCAGGTTAAATTCTTACTGCTGGTGTCACCCTGTTTGTGTCAGATTTTGACAAGATAAAAGTAATTCCTTTCAAACAAAAATTTGAAGTACAGGAAGGAGGCTTCTCTATCTACCTGACACCAATACAAGTAGGACTAGACCATCCTCGTGTTGTGACATGATGCTCTTAATTTTCTATGGCTATAGTCCAGTCAGGTTGATCTCAACATATATTGCCTGCAATGGAGAGTAGCAGCATTTCATTCTATTGCTCAGGAACTTTTAATGAGTTCAGAAAAAATGAGAGTAACAGGACAAAAAATAAAAACAATGTCTGCCACCAACTCTCTACTACCCTACTTCCCAGGAAATTTTAATCTTTCACTATTTTATTAAAGTCACAATTAGCCAGATAATGCTCAATAAATAACATTCATTCCTACCTCTGTGCCTTTATTCATTCTGGTTCACACATCTTTTCAAAAGTCTATCTTGCTGCTATATATAGTCAGTCTCACCCTCTCCATGAAGTCTTCCTTTCCTGAACTTCTGGGGTAGTGGTTTTCAAACCTTAGCATACCTCAGAATCCCCTGTAGGGCTTGTTAAAACTAAGATTCCTGAGCCCCACCTGCAGAGTTTGAGTCAGAAAGTTTGAGGCCTGAAAATTTGCATTTCTATCAAGTTCTCTGGAATGATGCTGATGCTGCTAGTGGTTTAGTATATCTAGCACTGGACTGCATATTTTATATATTGTCATTTATCATTCTTCAATTGATTTATGAACATATAAGATTTTATGCTGGAATAAACAGAAAACCCAATGCAAACTGGCTTAAACAAAAAGTGGATTTATTTTCTCACTTAACTGGATCATCGAGATATAGGTTGATCTAATACTTCAATGATGTTTCAAGGACTCAATTTCCTTACATCTTTCTGCTCTGACATCCTCAGTGTCAGCTTTATCCTAAAACTGGTTCTTCTCTTGGCAATTATACAGTTGCCAGCCACGATTAAGACTACATATTTCTTATTAATCTCCAGAGGGACACACAGACATTCTAGCAGCATTCCAAACAAGAGAAGTAAAAGTCACCCTGATTAGGTAACCTGAAACACATAGCCTATGAAGGACAGGGGTGGATATAAGAAGGAAAATTTGAGTATTGTTAGGAAGAGAATGTATACTGTAAAGGCACCCAGCAAACATCTACTGCACAACTCAGCCAGAGTATAAAATCAACTAAGGCAATGATGACATCATCTATAGCTCTTGTACCACACAGGGAACACTCAATAAAGGGAAGACTTGTTGCTTTTCAAAAAAAAAATTCTACCAATTGATCAGTAGAATCAATTGCCTTATAATATAGGCAATCACTTAACTGAGTTCTATTCCAGATCAACCAATTGTTTGTACTATACACAAAAAATGTTGGTAAGAGCATTCTGTATTTTTCTTATATACATCTATGTAAGCAAGCAACAGTTCAGACTTTTATGTTAAAATGGAAAAAAAAATTTTTGTTTACCATGAAAATACCTAATTCTCTATATTTTTTAAAATTTTATGGAAGTACTGCTGTATAGGAAACTGACTCAGTTATACAAAAATATTCTTTTTCATATTCTTTTCCATTATAGTTTATTACAGGATATTGAACATAGTTCCCTGTGCTATACAGTAGGACCTTATTGTTTATCCATCCTATATGATAGTTTGCATCTGCTAATCCCAAACTCCCAATCCTTCCCTCCCCATCTAATTCCATTTAATTTTTTATCCAAAACATTCATGAAAAACTAGTTCCACAACCTCAACCAAAAGTTTGGGGTCTGACGATGAGGGTAGCTCTTATGGCCATGTATTATTAGAAAACTCTATTTTATATATTGAACTAAAAATCTATTTCCTTAGAACTTTAACTTGTTGATCTTCATTCTACTATTAGGGGCTATGCCAAACAAATCTTTCTTAGGGTACTGCATGTACCTTAGGACATATGTTAGAATGTAGGTGTCTTATACACTGGAAATTAACAAGATCATTTTTCATATGCTACTTCAAAGAAAAACAAATTTGAGAAAACATGGTAAGTGGTTATATTAGTTTCCTGGGCTACCATAACAAAATTTCACAAACTAGGTGAAAACAAAAGAACTGTATACTCTCACAGTTCTAGAGGCTAGATGTACAAAATCAAGGTGTTAGCAGGACCATGCTCTTTCTGAAAGCTCTAAAGAAGAACCTTTCCTTTCCTCTTCCTAGTGTCTAGTGGCGGCCTGCAATTCTTGGCTTTTCTTGGCAGCATCACTCCACTCTCTGCCTTGATCATTACATGGTCTTTTTCCTGTGCTTCTCTTTTGTATCTCTGTGATGGAAAAAGAGGCAAGAAACATTTGAAAGGTAAGGACTCACATCCACCACTGTTGGCTCTGAAGATGCAGGAAGCAGACCACAAGCCAAGGAATGCAGGTGACCTCCACAAGCTGGGATTGTCTGTCAGCTGACAGCCAACAAGGAACTGCAAGGAGCTGAATTCTGCCAATAATCTGAGTAAGCAGGAAATGGAATCTCCCCAAAGTTTCCATAAAGGAATCCTTCAGAAAACTTTAGTCCAGGAAGAGCCTTGTCAGACTTCTGACCTACAGAAATAAGATATTAAATTTGTGTTGTTTTGAGGCACTAAGTTTTTGGTAATTTGTTATAGCAACAATATAAAAATAACACAGTAGGTTAATGATATTATTATCATCATCATAATCTCTACCACCACCACCCACAAACCAAAAAGACAATAAGTCTCAGAATGATTAAGTATTATTCCTAAGGTAACATAGGTAGTAAGTAGCAGAGCAGGAATTTAAACATAAGTATGCCTGACAGCAGAGGCAATGTTTATCACAATGCATCCCAAGAAACAGTGAAATCCCAAAGAAATAAATCTTAGAAGAAATAAAAATGACATAATCCCTGTGCATCTCACAGAGTATTTACAGTGATGTGAATAAATGTAGGCAGGCAGATCTTCTGATCTTTGAAAATATCTGACTTCAAAAGCAGAGTTGACTTTTAGAATAACTTTAGAATAACTGTAGCATGAGCAAATGTTTATTTGTAAACCTCTCCCTTTCTTTTCCTTAATAACTCCTTCATCCCTCTCTCCAATATCTAACCAATCTAAAATATCTTCACAGAGCAAATGGCCAAGAATAGACAAAATGATCCTGAAAAGCTGAGGAGATTTGCTCCCCTCTCCAAAATCTTAAAAGCTTATAAAGTGACAGCAATTAGGATGAGATAAGAAAATAGACCAATGGAATGGAGAATCCAGAAACATAAGACTTTGCATATGTGAAAACGAGACATATGACTGAGTTAGCCACTAAAGATCAGAAGGGAAAATAATGGGCTATTTCATAAATGGTTCTGGGCTATTTATATGGATGAAAAAATAAAATTGAATCCCTACATTACACCATACAAAACCAGTTGCAGATCTATTAAAGAAGACTTCATTTGAAAGTGAAACTTTAAAAAAAAGAGGGAAATATCTTTTAGGATATCAGGTTAGAGAAAACATTCTAAGTATATAAGTAAAATGCCTATCATAAAGAAGAGACTGATAAGTCTGAAGCATCGAAATGAGAACTTGTGTATCACAAAATACTACAAAGTAATTAAAAGGCAACTTAGAGGAGACAAAATTATTAAGTCATGTAACTGGCAAAGAATTAGCATCAGAAAGACATAAACAATCCCTATAAATAAGGGAAAACACAAATTGTGCAATAGAAAAATGGTCCAATGATATGAACAGGTTTTTGACCAAAGAATTCTAAGTGGCCTATAAAACATGGGCTTCCCTTATGGCTCAGCTGGTAAAGAATCTGCCTGCAATGCAGGAGACCTGGGTTTGATCCCTGGGTTGGGGAGATCCCCTGGAGAAGGGAAAGGCTACTCACTCCAGTATTCTGGCCTGGAGAATTCCATGGACTGTATAGTCCATGGAGTTGCAAAGAGTCAGACACAACTGAGCGGCTTTCACTTTCTTTCACTTATAAAACATGAAAAGCAGGTGGTGGGTAGGTGGCCTGGATGCAGCCCTAGAGAAAACCTCTCTCCCTTTCTTCCCCCACCTTTTCCAGATCCTTAGTTTGGGGACAGTCCTTCCATCCAGTCATGCCAAATACGAAAGTTACCTTCCAAGGTGTTTGAGATGAGGATGAGGAGGATGAAATCAGTGTCCCCAAGAAAAAATTAGTGGACCCTGTGACTGGGGTAGGGGGTCCCGGGAGCCGCTTCAAAGGCAAACACTCTTTGGACAGCGATGAGGAGGAGGAGGAGGATGAAGGGTCCAGCAAGTATGACATCTTGGCCTCAGAGGATGTGGAAGGTCAGGAAGCAGCCACACTCTCCAGTGATGGAGGTGTGAGGATCATGCTCTTCAAGTTGCACGAGGAGATAGAGGAAGGTCACTTTGAGGTCAATGACAACTATTTCCTGAACTGGGATGCTCAGATCTGAGACAGTTGGCCGGACAACATTGATTGGGTGAAGATCAGGGAGCGGCCACCTGATCAGCGGCCGCCGTCAGACTCAGAGGAGGAGGACAGCCTGGGCCAGACGCCAATGAGCACCCAAGCCCTCCTGGAGGGCCTTCTGGAACTAATGTTGCCAAGAGAGACAGTGGTTGGGCACTGAGTCATCTGGGAACTTGAGAGGGAGGCAAAGGGGGCAACAAGGGGGCTAGGTAGCCCAGTTCCCCTCATAAAGGCTACTTTCGGGATGGGGTTTATTGCTGGAAGCTGGATCCTCCTGGTCGCCAGTTCTAGAAATCCAAACAGACTGACTTTGACCTCTACATATGAGCCTACTGAGGGTGGTCCCTTCTTTCCTGGACTTGGAGAGGCGGCTCTGGCTGCGTCAGGCACTGAGGATGTTGGAGCCCACTTTTAAGTCAACTTCCTTTTCCGAATAAAAGTCTTTAGTTGTGAGGGGGGAAAAAAAAAAGAAAAGTTGCAAACCAATTTTAATCAGAGAAACACAAAATAAAAGCATAATGATATGAATTTTACAACCAAATTTATAATGGATTAAAAGTCTGTTAATAAATGTTGGTGAAGATGAGGAATAACAAAACTTTCACACTCTGCTGATACATTGATATGAACTCTTTGGAAAAGCTGAATATGCTTATTCTCTATCATCAAGTAACTTCCTCTCCTACACACATAGCCTAGAAAAATTCTTAAACATGTACAAGAAACATCTACAAGAATGTTTCAGGGAGGGAGACTCAAGAGGAAGGAGACATAGGTATACCTATGGCTGCCTCATGTTGATATATGTCAGAAACCAACACAATATTGCAAAGCAATTATCCTCTAATTAAAAATAAATGTAAATAAGAAAAATGCTTCACAGCAGCATTTATAATGCCAAAACCTGAGAACAAACCACTTATTCATCAATAGAAAAAATTTAAATTATAAAATATGCATACAATGGAATACTGAAAATGAATACATGCAATGTCATAAAAGTATCTCAGAAATATACTGTTAATGGAATAAAGAAAGTCACAGTATTATTCCGTCCCTATGAAGTGAAAACCATGCAAATATAAACAATATTTTTATAAATATATGTATATACACATACACATGTACGTGATTTTTAAAACTGAAAGAGCAAGAGGATGGTGAAAACAAATTCGGTATGGTTCCTTCCTATCATGAGGGTGAAGCAGTTTTCAAGTGCACTGATAACGCTCTATTTTTTTTTTTCTTTCCCATTTATTTTTATTAGTTGGAGGCTAATTACTTTACACCATTACAGTAGTTTTTGTCATACATTGAAATGAATTAGCCATGGATTTACATGTATTCCCCATCCCAGTCCCCCCTCCCACCTCCCTCTCCACCCGATCCCTCTGGGTCTTCCCAGTGCACCAGGCCCGAGCACTTGTCTCATGCACCCAACCTGGGCTGGTGATCTGTTTCACCCTAGATAATACACATGTTTCAATGCTGTTCTCTTGAAACATCCCACCCTCGCCTTCTCCCAGAGTCCACAAGTCTGTTCTATACATCTGAGTCTCTTTTTCTGTTTTGCATATAGGGTTATCGTTACCATCTTTCTAAAGTCCATATATATGTGTTAGTATACTGTAATGGTCTTTATCTTTCTGGCTTACTTCGCTCTGTATAATGGGCTCCAGTTTCATCCATCTCATTAGAACTGATTCAAATGAATTCTTTTTAATGGCTGAGTAATATTCCATGGTGTATATGTACCACAGCTTCCTCATCCATTCGTCTGCTGATGGGCATCTGGGTTGCTTCCATGTCCTGGCTATTATAAAGTGCTGCGATGAAAACTGGGGTGCACGTGTCTCTTTCAGATCTGGTTTCCTTGGTGTGTATGCCCAGAAGTGGGATTGCTGGGTCATATGGCAGTTCTATCTCCAGCTTTTTAAGAAATCTCCACACTGTTTTCCATAGTGGCTGTACTAATTTGCATTCCCACCAACAGTGTAAGAGGGTTCCCTTTTCTCCACACCCTCTCCAACATTTATTGCTTGTAGACTTTTGGATAGCAGCCATCCTGACTGGCGTATAATGGTACCTCATTGTGGTTTTGATTTGCATTTCTCTGATAATGAGTGATGTTGAGCATCTTTTCATGTGTTTGTTAGCCATCTGTATGTCTTCCTTGGAGAAATGTCTGTTGAGTTCTTTGGCCCATTTTTTGACTGGGTCATTTATTTTTCTGGAGTTGAGCTGGAGGAGTTGCTTGTATATTTTTGAGATTAATCCTTTGTCTGTTGCTTCGTTTGCTATTATTTTCTCCCAATCTGAGGGCTGTCTTTTCACCTTGCTTATAGTTTCCTTTGTTGTGCAAAAGCTTTTAAGTTTCATTAAGTCCCATTTGTTTATTTTTGCTTTTATTTCTAAAATTCTGGGATGTGGGTCATAGAGGATCCTGGTGTGATTTATGTCGGAGAGTGTTTTGCCTATGTTCTCCTCTAGGAGTTTGATAGTTTCTGGTCTTACATTTAGATCTTTAATCCATTTTGAGTTTATTTTTGTGTATGGTGTTAGAAAGTGTTCTAGTTTCATTCTTTTACAGGTGGTTGACCAGTTTTCCCAGCACCACTTGTTAAAGAGGTTATCTTTTTTCCATTGTATATCCTTGCCTCCTTTGTCGAAGATAAGGTGACCATAGGTTTGTGGATCTATCTCTGGGCTTTCTATTCTGTTCCATTGATCTATATTTCTGTCTTTGTGCCAGTACCATACTGTCTTGATGACTGTGGCTTTGTAGTAGAGTCTGAAGTCAGGCAGATTGATTCCTCCAGTTCCATTCTTCTTTCTCAGCATTACTTTGGCTATTCGAGGTTTTTTGTATTTCCATACAAATTGTGAAATTATTTGTTCTAGTTCTGTGAAAAATACCGTTGGTAGTTTGATAGGGATTGCATTGAATCTATAGATTGCTTTGGGTAGTATAGCCATTTTGACAATATTGATTCTTCCAATCCATGAACACAGTATATTTCTCCATCTGTTTGTGTCCTCTTTGATTTCTTTCATCAGTGTTTTATAGTTTTCTATGTATAGGTCTTTTGTTTCTTTAGGTAGATATACTCCTAAGTATTTTATTCTTTTTGTTGCAATGGTGAATGGTATTGTTTCCTTAATTTCTCTTTCTGTTTTCTCATTGTTAGTGTATAGGAATGCAAGAGATTTCTGTGTGTTAATTTTATATCCTGCAATTTTACTGTATTCATTGATTAGCTCTAGTAATTTTCTGGTAGAGTCTTTAGGGTTTTCTATGTAGAGGATCATGTCATCTGCAAACAGAGAGAGTTTCACTTCTTCTTTTCCTATCTGGATTCCTTTTACTTCTTTTTCTGCCCTGATTGCTGTGGCCAAAACTTCCAAAACTATGTTGAATAGTAGTGGTGAGAGTGGGCACCCTTGTCTTGTTCCTGATTTCAGGGGAAATGCTTTCAATTTTTCACCATTGAGGGTGATGCTTGCTGTGGGTTTGTCATATATAGCTTTTATTATGTTGAGGTATGTTCCTTCTATTCCCGCTTTCTGGAGAGTTTTAATCATAAATGGATGTTGAATTTTGTCAAAGGCTTTTTCTGCATCTATTGAGATAATCATATGGTTTTTATCTTTCAATTTGTTAATGTGGTGTATTACATTGATTGACTTGCGGATATTAAAGAATCCTTGCATTCCTGGGATAAAGCCCACTTGGTCATGATGTATGATTTTTTTAATATGTTGTTGGATTCTGTTTGCTAGAATTTTGTTAAGGATTTTTGCATCTATGTTCATCAGTGATATTGGCCTGTAGTTTTCTTTTCTTGTGGCATCTTTGTCTGGTTTTGGAATTAGGGTGATGGTGGCCTCATAGAATGAGTTTGGAAGTTTACCTTCTTCTGCAATTTTCTGGAAGAGTTTGAGTAAGATAGGTGTTAGCTCTTCTCTAAATTTTTGGTAGAATTCAGCTGTGAAGCCATCTGGTTCTGGGCTTTTGTTTGCTGGAAGATTTCTGATTACAGTTTCGATTTCCTTGCTTGTGATCGTTTTGTTAAGATCTTCTATTTCTTCCTGGTTCAGTTTTGGAAAGTTATACTTCTCTGAGAACTTGTCCATTTCTTCCAAGTTGTCCATTTTATTGGCATAGAGCTGCTGGTAGTAGTCTCTTATGATCCTTTGTATTTCAGTGTTGTCTGTTGTGATCTCTCCATTTTCATTTCTAATTTTGTTAATTTGGTTCTTCTCCCTTTGTTTCTTAATGAGTCTTGCTAATGGTTTGTCAATTTTGTTTATTTTTTCAAAAAACCAGCTTTGAGTGGGGTATTACTATTAATTTCCTCTTTCATACTCGTTAGCGTTTGCCTTACATATTGCGGTGCTCCTATGTTGGGTGCATATATATTTATAATTGTTATATCTTCTTCTTGGATTGATCCTTTGATCATTATGTAGTGTCCATCTTTGTCTCTTTTCACAGACTTAATTTGAAAGTCTATTTTATCTGATATGAGTATTGCGACTCCTGCTTTCTTTTGGTCTCCGTTTGCGTGGAATATTTTTTTGCAGCCCTTCACTTTTAGTCTGTATGTGTCCCTTGCTTTGAGGTGGGTCTCTTGTAGACAGCATTTATAGGGGTCTTGCTTTTGTATCCATTCAGCCAGCCTTTGTCTTTTGGTTGGGGCATTCAACCCATTTACATTTAAGGTAATTATTGATAGGTATGGTCCCGTTGCCATTTATTTTGTTGTTTGGGGTTCACGTTTTACCACCTTTCTGTGTTTCCTGTCTAGAGAAGATCCTTTAGTATTTGTTGAAGAGCTGGTTTGGTGGTGCTGAATTCTCTCAGCTTTTGCTTGTCTGTAAAGCTTTTGAGTTCTCCTTCATATCTGAATGAGATCCTTGCTGGGTAGAGTAATCTAGGTTGTAGGTTATTCTCTTTCATTACTTTAAGTATGTCCTGCCATTCCCTTCTGGCCTGAAGGGTTTCTATTGATAGATCAGCTGTTATCCTTATGGGAATCCCTTTGTGTGTTATTTGTTGTTTCTCCCCTGCTGCTTTTAATATTTGTTCTTTGTGTTTGATCTTTGTTAATTTGATTAATACATGTCTTGGGGTGTTTTGCCTTGGGTTTATCCTGTTTGGGACTCTCTGGGTTTCTTGGACTTGGGTGGCTATTTCCTTCCCCATTTTAGGGAAGTTTTCAGCTATTATCTCCTCGAGTATCTTCTCATGGTCTTTCTTTTTGTCTTCTTCTTCTGGGACTCCTATGATTCGAATGTTGGGGCGTTTCACATTGTCCCAGAGGTCCCTGAGGTTGTCCTCATTTTTTTTATTCTTTTTTTCTTTTTTCCTCTCTGCTTCATTTCCACCATTTTATCTTCTAACTCACTTATCCTATCTTCTGTCTCTGTTATTCTACTCATGGTTCCCTCCAGAGTGTTTTTGATCTCATTTATTTCATTATTAATTTTTAATTGATTTTTTTTCATTTCTTCTAGGTCCTTGTTAAACATTTCTTGCATCTTCTCAATCTATGTCTCCAGGCTATTTATTTGTAACTCCATTTTGTTTTCAAGATTTTGGATGATTTTTATTATCATTATTCTAAATTCTTTTTCAGGTAGATTCCCTATTTCCTCCTCTTTTGTTTGACTTGGTGGGCTTTTTTCATGTTCCTTTAGCTGTTGGGTATTTCTCTGCCTTTTCATCTTGTTTAGATTGCTGTGTCTGGAGTGGGCTTTCTGTATTCTTGTGGTCTTAGGTTCCTTTTTATTGTGGAGGTTTCACCCAGTGGGTGGGGTTGGACGATTGGTTTGTCAAGGTTTCCTGGTTAGGGAAGCTTGTGTCAGCGTTCTGGTGCGTGGAATTGGATTTCTTCTCTCTGGAGTGCAATAGAGTGTCCAGTAATGAGTTTTGCGATGGGTCTCTGTGTTAGGTGTGACTTTGGAGAGCCTTTATGTTGACACTCAGGTCTATGTTCATGCGTTGCTAAAGAATTTGCGTGGTATGTCTTGTACTGGAGCTTATTGGCTCTTGGGTGGTGGTTGGTTTTGGTGTAGGTATGGAAGCTTTTGGATGGTCTCTTATTCCTTAATGTTCCGTGTAGTCAGGAGTTTTCTGGTTTTCTCAAGATTTTGGCTCAAGTCTCCTGCCTCTGGATTTCAGTTTTATTCTTCCAATAGTCTCAAGGCTTCTCCAACTATACAGCAATATATATCTAGGAATTTCTCTGGGGTTGTTGCGGTCAGCGTAGGTTCAGTTCAATATCAGATAGCTCCTCTTTCCAGCTTATACTTCTCGATATCTGTAGGCCCCTTCCCGTGTAGTCGGTGTTACCTTCAGGGATTTTAATCTGTTGCACCGGTCCTTTCTGAAGCGGTTCCCTTTATTTGGCTTCTGTTTGCCGTCTCTTTGGTGTCTAATTTCCGCCCTGACACAGGCGGGCGGAGGTGATCTCTTATTTAGGTTCGCTAGTTCAGTTCAGTCCTGCTACGGGGAGGGCGGGGCGCTGCAGACAGATCTCTGTGTGGATAGCACTCACCGTGTTCCGGCCACACTGGGTTTGCCCCGCTCGCGGGTGTCTGTGCTTTCCCCGTCTACACTGCTCGGGCTCCCAGCTGCTCTATATGGAGCGGGCCCTGCGTTGAGTGCAGTTCCAGTTTTCGGGTACTCCACAAAAGCGCAGATTCGGTTGCTCCTGCGTTTTGTGCCTTCCCCGGCCTGAGCGGTTCAGGCAGCCAGAGGCTTGGGCGCACTCTCCCCGGGTACGGCGCGCTTTTTCCCTCCGCGGCCCCAGCACGCACCGCCAGTCGGGTCTCAGGAAGTCTTTAGCTAGAACCCGGAGGCCTGTTTGCAGTGTGGGAGGGGGTGGCTTCTCAGGGGCTGAGTTTGCCCTTTCCCCCCCCAACCCCTGCCTCCTACCTCCAGCGGGGATGGGCCGGCTCTTCTCTGGAGATTCTCAGTCCCTTTGTTTTGCGAACCACCGGCAGTGTGTTCGGGCCAGTTAATTTTGTCCCTTGCTATCCCACAGTTTAAAAAAGCTCCCTCTGATTGCTCTCAGGGTCTTCGGGCTGGTCCTCACCCTAAGCAATGCCGCCCGCTCCTCTCCGTTCCGCCCCGCTTGTTGCTGGCGGGTACGGGCGTCTGGGGTACTTTTCTGCTGGGAGTTGCTTTTAGGCACGTAATCTGTGGGCCTTGTTTAATTTTTCCTCCCAGTTAGAATGCCGAAAACTTCCCCCAGTCCCGCCAGTGCGAGGGTTTCCTGGTGATTGGAAACTTCCTCTATTAAGACTCCCTTCCCGGGACGGGTCTCCGTCCGTAGCTCTTTTGACTCCCTTATTATCGTTTATATTTTGTCCTACCTCCCTTCGAAGACAATGGGCTGCTTTTCTGGGCGCCTGATGTCCTCTGCTAGCGATCAGAAGTTGTTTTGTGAAATTTGCTCAGCATTCAAATGTTCTTTCGATGAATTTGTAGGAGAGAAAGTGGTCTCTCCGTCCTATTCCTCCGCCATCTTGGCTCCTCCAGTGCTCTATTTCTTAAGCTAGCTGGTAGATAAATGGTGCTCATCTATTATTCTCTTGGATATATGACATGGTTATAAACATTTTATACATCAGTTGAGAAAATATGTATTTGAGAAGTGGTAGACAAACTGTGCTTCATTGAACTGCTTAAAAGATGACTATAGGAGGGGGCAAAAGGATTCGAGAGATGCGGGAGTGTTAAGGAGGAAAGACTCGGGACCCCCCAACTCCGACTTCACTCAGAGCAGCTGCAGCCTCCTGAATATAGAAAAAGGTTTGAAAACCACTTCAAGCAATTTGCAAAAAGAAGGGTGTACACTGAGTCACAAGGTCCCTTTGAACACATATATTTGCTTGTATGGCATTAGCTATTTGGCAGAAGGCCAAAGAAATCAAAAGTCTAAGTAGCAATTTGGCATATTTGGTCATGGTAGTTCATCACTCCCTTTGCAAAGCTGTTTTGTAAATAGGAATGAGAACACTTATTCTGTACACGAAATGAAGCTCTCACAGGAAGGGTGAGCCTCGCTTTACAGCAGACTAGGTTCCCAAAAGGAGGGTACAAATGACATTTCTGTATAACCAGCTGTATCCTTCCACAAACAAATATGACCATATCTAACATGTTTCGTATCCATCTTTGAGTAGTCATCACTACTGATTATTTACCTCTTAAATTTTTGTTTTACTAAGGTCTCTCCTCTAAGCTATTAGTACTCTATAAACATACAAATATACCAAGAGAATATAATATCTAAAGAAACAAAATGAGAAATTGAGGGATATGGGAAGGCATTTTATAATGTTACTAATCACATCCCTAATTCATCGGGGCTTTTAACTTTGAACTTTCATGTATAAAATACATGCTCTCTTATATACAAATACCATTATAAAGGATTCTGTATAAAAAGGATTTCCAAGTCCTACTGGATGATCTTGTATTCAGTAAAGGAGCCACGCTATATTGTGCATCACAAACTAGTGTACCAATAGTGTGGGAGGATTCAGCAGTGTGTGATAAGATTTGGTGCATATCCTGGAACAAATTCCTGGGACTTCACTATTATTCAAAGACTTTAGGGGCAGGGAAAGATTCAAGGGACTTAATTAAGTAATCAAAAGCAGTATTTTTTATTAAAACAAACATTCTTATAAAGAAATCTATATTCATATAATATTCTTATAATTTTAAAGTACAACTATTCAAAGAAATATCTTACTTTCAAAAGTACTCAGAACTCTGCCCCTCTTACCCTCACACTTAAAAGTTTATTCTTCTCTCCCATTATGGGTACACTGTCAGAATTTTCTAAGTTTGAGAAGCTAAATCTACAGCATCTAGGCTTCTGTCTTCCAGGTACTACTGCGCTTGCGCATGCCATCGTGTACATTCACGCTTTCCTTTTTCCCCGTTCCAGATCAGTCTCTTTTTCCAGTTAAAGGCTGGTTTCCCCGCACCCGCCCCCCGCCCCGAAGCATAACGAGAGAAGCCTAAGCAACCTCAGAACCGAAACACTTCATATATTCATGCTCTCCTTCTGCTTGACTTTCTCACAGGAATGGGAGTAGATAATAAATGGTCAAAAATATGGTGACCTGGATGTACTTTTACTTCCTGCGGTCAGGAGAGTACAGCGCATGCGCTCCCTGGGGCAATAAGGTTGACTTCCACTCCCCTTGTGCTTTGTGAGGAGCGTCATGGAGAACGCACGAAGATGCAATCGTTCCTGTGAGGAGAACTGGTGTGATTCCACTGGAGGTGAATCTTTTCGAGATGAGCGAGAATCTGTTGAAAATCTTTTTTGGGACTTTAAGATAAACATTTTAGGTAAAAAGGATGAAACCATAATACATTTCTGTGACAAATGCGAATTACCGATTAGAATCTATGGGCGGATGCGTCCATGCAAGCACGCTTTTTGCTACGCTTGTGCTATTTTACATGGAAAAGGGGATAAGATATGCCCAAGCTGTAGTAATTTTGTGCAGCAAATTGAGCAGCATAGTCAAGGTTCTCTCTTTGTGTGTAGCATTGTTCAAGGGTGCAAGAGAACATACTTGTCTCAGAGAGACTTACAGGCTCATATCAAGTTCCGCCACGTGAGAGCTGGAAACTCTATTCCCCATATTTAACTTGAAAAAGTTCATTCAGCATTTTGTCTCACCATCAGCTGAAATCTATGATTATCTTAAAAAGCTGCCAGACAAGCATCATATGAACCGTATTATACCAAAGCAATACCTTATGATACCACCACCTTCTTTGCAAAGGAGTTACTCAAGCCGCATAATCAGTCACAAGATATTCATGCTCCTACAGCAGAATTAATTGTCCGTGGCTTCATCTCTACATCCTTCAATGAGTCAAGAAACTGAGTCAGAAAGTCTTTTTGTCTCAAGAAGAAAACATAGCGATTTAATAACTGTTCCTATTCAGATTGACTCAAATTCAGGTACTTGAGAACCACTACCTCCTGTCTCTGCAACTGCTCACCAGCATCCTAAATATCAGAGTTGACCAGTGGTACTGAATTCTCATCACACTGTGCCATCACAGTGATATTCTATGCCACACTACCTCCTCTGCCATCAATATGTCATCTAAGGCCACATCCTTCCCAGGCCACAGATACTTTTCACCTGATTGATAGCGAAGTTTCAGATACGTCAGTGACTTCTATTCCACTACCTTCTCCATAGACGTCTTATTGCTCAGATGCCACCTTGTATGAAATATCTTCCACCAGGACCTATCTCACTTCAACAGGGTAAGCCACCTGTAAATATAAACCCTTCTCACTATTATTATGCTTACTCTTTACCACAGTTTACTGAATATCAAGGAACTCTGAGCACTTCATTCATATTACTAGGGGAAGTAAGTCATAGTATGTGCCCTGTACCCTTTCCACCATGAAGGCAGTGTCTGCCTTTTTCAAACCTCATTTCTTGGACTCCATTTCCTAGATCACACAAGATATGATATGTTACCAGTAGTAACATGGTTTAATAATAATAATAGTAGTAGTAGTAGTACTGTTATTAGTATTATTATTAGTATTATTGTACTTATAATATATTTTTATATTGTATTTTTATATTGTACAATATTTTATATTTTACTTATATAAATATATATTGTATATTATATTATTAATTATATTATTAATATATATAAATATAATTATATATTATATACATATAAGATATGTAATATATATTAATATATTATTAATATACTAATATTTTTATTATTTATTATTATATATTAATTACATATTATACATATATAAATTATATATAATATATGCATTATTGATATATTAATTATATTATGATTATTATATATTGTATATATGTTATATATTATTAATATATTATATACATAAGTATTAATCATATCAATAAATATAAATATGATTGATAATTAATATTAATTATATAATCAATATAATATATATTATATATGACTAAATTTATTGATATATAATAGATTTATTATATATACTTAATTGTTAATTATATTAATAATTATTAACCATATTAATATTTATTGATATGGTTAATAATTAATATATCAATATATTAATATGTTATTAATAATACATTAATATTAAATACATTATTGTATATTAATATTAATATATAATGAATATATAATATATGATGTATTATATAAATTTATATGAATATAAATATATATAAATTGATATAAATATAATATAAAAATATATATTAATAGTAAAATAATTATATATGTATTATATATAGGATATAATAGTAGTATTATTAATAGTAAAATAATATATATTATATATTATATATTATATAATATATATCACGATTATTAATTATCCATTAATTACTTGTTAATTTATTATTATTAATATATTAAAATAATTATAATAATCATAATTATTAGTGGTATATAATAATATATAAATATAAATATAAGTTAGTATAAAATTTAAATAGTATATAAATATATGTTTTATATTTATATTATTTTATATATTTATATTATATATTATATATAGCATTAATAGTAAAGTAATATTAATTATATATTATATATATTATATATCATAATTATTAGTAGTATATAAATAGAATATAAATTAGTACTACATAATTTAAGTAGTATATAAATATATATATAAATGTAAATATATATATAAATTTATAAATATAAATACATAAAATTATATAATATATATTATATATAATATATATTACATATTATATATTAATATATTATATATTACATATTATATATATTAATATATTAATATATTATATATTCTATATATTACATATTATATATATTAAATATAATATAAAATACATATGTAAATATTAATTATATATTATATATAATATATAGTGGTATTAATAGTAAAATAATATATATTATATATTATATATCATAATAATTAGTAGTATTATTAATAGTAAAATAAAATTATTTTGAACAGAAGATTTGATGGTTGATGGGGGTAAGTATTGTTAACTATCTAATTAAGCTTTGAACATTTGCGGAAAGAAAAGCACCTCTTACAGAAGTGGCTATAAAAAAAAAGGCTATAAAACATTTAAAACCACTTAAAATGGTTTTAAGGCTTGATCTTGGGAGTGATTTTAAGTACTTTACTATAGTGAAGATAAGTGGCTCAGTTGAGAATAACTATGCTTTAACAACTTTGTTCCTGTAGTATAGTAACCTGACCCAGAAGTGACCATTTGCAATATTATTTCCAAAGGCACTGGCGGGGGGGGGGGGGGGAAAATTGTCTTTTTCTTTCATAAGTGTTGTTTTTTTTTTAATTCAGTATTTACTTTTTCATGTGATATATTTTCCTAACCTGGGTAAAAAGAACAAATCTCAATATGCTCGTAAAAAAACAATACATTTGTACATATATCTGTCTCTTTTTAAGTTCTACCATTCTTGTTCCCAGGCCCAAACTGCTTTTTCTTTACTGTTTTAACTTAAGCTGTTTGACCCAAACCATCTTTCAGGCTGAGCCGTGCCCTGGATTCTTGACATCACACAAACCAGCAGTATTTAAGCAGCTCTGGCCCAGATGTGTCAAATCCAGCATCAAATCCCTCTTACTACTCCAACCCTGATTTTTTTTTAAAGATATAAATGACTTTTCTTTTTTATTAATTTACTTTAATTGGAGGATAATTTCTTTACAATATTGTGGTGGTTTTTGCCATACATCGACATGAATCACCCATGGGTGCACATGTGTCCCCCCATCCTGAACCTGCCTCCTACCTCCCTCCCCACCCCACCCATCTGGACTGTCCCAGAGCACCGGCTTTGAGTGCCATTCTTCATGTATTGATTTTGCACTGGTCATCTATTTTATATATGGTAATACACATGTTTCAATGCTATTCTCTCAAATCATCCCACCCTTGCCTTCTCCCACGTAGTCCAAAAGTCTGTTCTTTACATCTTTGTCTTTTTTGTCGCCTTGCACATAGGATCATATTTACCATCTTTCTAAATTCCATTTATATGTGTTAATATACTGTAATTTCTTTTTTATTTACTTCACTCTGTATAATAGGCTCCAGTATCATCCACCTCTTTAGAACTGACTCAAATGTGCTCCTTTTTATAGCTGAGTCCCATCACTTCATGGGAAATAGATGGGGAAACAGTGGAAACAGTGTCAGACTTTATTTTTGGGGGCTCCAAAATCACTGCAGATGGTGACTGCAGCCATGAAATTAAAAGACACTTACTCCTTGGAAGGAAAGTTATGACCAACCTAGACAGCATATTAAAAGAGATATTACTTTGCCAACAAAGGTCCATCTAGTCAAGGCTATGGTTTTCCAGTGGTCATGTATGGATGTGAGAGTTGGACTGTGAAGAAAGCTGAGCACCAAAAAATCGATGCTTTTGAACTGTGGTGTTGGAGAAGACTCTTGAGAGTCCCTTGGACTGCAAGGAGATCCAACCAGTCCATCCTAAAGGATATCAGTCTTGGGTGTTCATTGGAGGACTGATGCTGAAGCTGAAACTCCAATACTTTGGCCACCTCATGTGAAGAGTTGACTCATTGGAAAAGACCCTGATGCTGGGAGGGATTGGAGGCAGGAGGAGAAGGGGATGACAGAGGATGAGATGGCTGGATGGCATCACCAACTCGATGGACATGAGTTTGAGTAAACTCCGGGAGTTGGTGATGGACAGGGAGGCCTGGCATGCTGCAATTCATGGGGTCACAAAGAGTCAGACACAAATGAGCGACTGAACTGAATATCCCATTGTGTATATGTACTATAACTTCCCTAATCCATTCAACTGCCAATGGACACCTACATTGCTTCCCTATCCTAGCTGTTGGAAACAGTGCGAAATGAGCATTGGGGTACATGTGCCTCTTTCAATTCTGGTTTCCTCAGTGTGTATTCCCAGCAGTGGGATTGCTGGGTCATATGGCAGTTCTATTTCCAGTTTTTTAAGGAATCTCCACGCTGTTCCCCCATAGTGGCTGTACCAGATTGCATTCTCACTAACAGTGTAAGAGGGTTTCCTTTTCTCCACACCCTCTCTAGCAAAAGTTTGTCGACTTTTTGATGGCAGCCATCCTGAACGGTGTGAGATGATACCTTGTTGTGGTTTTGATTTGCATTTCTCTAATAATCAGTGATGTTGAGCATCTTTTCATGTATTCATGTGTTTATTAGTCATCTGTATGTCATCTTTGGGGAAATGTCTCTTCTTTGGCCCACTTTTTGATTGAGTTCATTTTTCTGTATTTGAGATGCATGAGCTGCTTGTATATTTAGGAGATTGTCAGTTGCTTCATTTGCTATTATTTTCTCCCATTCTGAAGTCTGCCTTTTCACACTGATTACAGTTTCCTTCGTTGTATAAAAGCTTTTACATTTAATTAGGTCCCTAATTTTTGTTTTTATTTCCATTACTCTGGGAGGTAGGTTATAGAGAATCTTGCTGTGATTTATGTCAGAGAGTGTTCTGCCTATGTTTTCCTTTAAGAGTTTCATAGTATTCTGGTCTCACATTTAGGTCTTTAATCCATTTTGAGTTTACTTTTGTGTATGGTGTTAGAAAGTATTCTAGTTTCCTTCTTTTACAGGTGATTGGCCAGTTTTCCCATCACCACTTGTTAAAGAGATTGTCTTTTCTCCATTGTATATTTTTGCCTCCTTTGTCAAAAATAAGGTGTCCATAGGTGCGTGGATTTATCTCTGGGCTTTCTATTTTGTTCCATTGATCTATATTCTTTTGTGCCAGTACCACACTGTCTTGATGACTATAGCTTTGTAGTATAGTCTGAAGTCAGGAAGGTTGATTCCTCCAGTTCCACATTTCTTTCCAAGATTGCTTTGGCTGTTTGAGATTTTTTTGCATTTCCATACAAATTGTGAGGTTATTTGTTCTAGTTCTGTGAAAAATACCATTGGTATCCTCATAGGGATTGCATTGAATCTGTAGATTGTTCTGGGTAATACACTCATTTTCACTATACTGATTCTTCCAATCCATGAACATGGTATATTTCTCCATCTATTTGTGTCATCTTTGCTTTCTTTCATCAGTGCTTTATACTTTTCTATATACACGTCTTTTGTTTCTTAGGTAAATTTATTCCTAAGTATTTTATTCTTTTTGTTGCAATAGTGAATGGGATTATTTCCTTAATTTCTCTGTTTTTTCACTGATTGTGTATAGTAATGCAAGTGATTTGTGTGTATTAATTTTATGTCCTGCAATTTTACTATATTCATTGATTAGCTCTAGTAGTTTTCTGGTGGTATCTTTAGGGTTTTCTATGTAGAGGATTATGTCATCTGCAAACAGTGAGAGTTTTACTTCTTTTTCCAATCTGGATTCCTTTTATTTCTTTTTCTTCTCTGATTGCTGTGGCTAGGACTTCCAAAACTATGTTGAATAGTAGTGGTGAGAGTGGGCACCCTTGTCTTGTTCCTGATTTTAGAGGAAATGCTTTCAATTTTTTGCCATTGAGTGTAATGTTTACTGTGGATTTGTCATATATTGCTTTTGCCATGTTGAGGTATGTTGCTTCTATGCCTGCTTTCTGGAGAGTTTTATCATAAATGGGTGTTTAATTTTGTCAAAACCTTTCTCTGCATCTATTGAGATTATCATATGGTTTTTATCTTTCAATTTGTTAATGTGGTGTATCACATTGATTGATTTGCAATATTGAAGAATCCTTGCATCCCTGGAATAAAGCCCACTTGGTCATGATGTATGATCTTTTTAATATGTTGTTAGATTCTATTTGCTAAAATTTTGATAAGGATTTTTGTATCTATGTTCATCAGTGATATTGGCCTATAGTTTTCTTTTTTTGTGGCATCTTTGTCTGGTTTGGGGATTAGGGTGATGGTGGCCTCATGGAATGAGTTTAAGAGTTTACCTTCCTCTGCAATTTTCTGGAAGAGTTTGAGTAGGATAGGTGTTAGCTCTTCTCTAAATTTTTGGTAGAATTCACCCGTGAAGCCATCTGGTCCTGGGCTTTTGTTTGTTGGAAGATTTTTTATTACAGTTTCAATGTCTGTGCTTGTGATGGATCTGTTCAGATTTTCTATTTCTTCCTGATTCAGTTTTGGGAGGTTATACTTTTCTAAGAATTTTTCCATTTCTTCCCAGTTGTCACATTTTATTGGCATGTAATTGCTCATAGTCATCTCTTATGATCTTTTGTATATGTGTTGTCTTTTGTGATTTCTCCATCTTCATTTCTAATTTTGTTGATTTGATTCTTCTCCCTTTTTTTTTTTTCTTGATGAGTCTGGCTAAAGTCTATTTTATTTATC
This sequence comes from Odocoileus virginianus, assembly GCF_023699985.2. Classification (NCBI taxonomy): domain Eukaryota; kingdom Metazoa; phylum Chordata; class Mammalia; order Artiodactyla; family Cervidae; genus Odocoileus; species Odocoileus virginianus. The sequence goes on along the minus strand of NW_027224329.1, from coordinate 92,736 downwards.
TTCTCAAAGAACCAGTTTTTAGTTTTGTTGATCTTTGCCATAGTCTCCTTCATTTCTTTTTATTTCTGCTTTGATTTTTATGATTTGCTTCTACTAACTTTAGGGTTCTTTCATTCTTTCTAGTTGCTTTAGGTATAAACTTAGATTGTTTATTATTGTTTCTTGAAATAGGCTTGTATTGCTATGAACCGCCCTCTTAGCACTACTTTTACTGAATCCCATAGGTTTGGAATTGTCATGTTTTCATTTTCATTTCTTTCTATGCATTTTGATTTTCTTTTTGCTTTCTTCTATGATCTGTTATTCAGAAACTTGTTTAGCCTCTATGTTTGTGTTTTTTATAATTTTTTTTTCCTGTAGTTGACATCTAATCTTATTGCATTTTGATCAGAATAGATTGAAATGATTTCTCTTTTTTTATTACCAATGCTAGATTTATGACCTATGATCTATCCTGGAGAATGTTCCATATGCACTTGAGAAAAAGGTGAAATCCATTGTTTTTGGGTGAAATGCCCTATAGATATCAATTAGGTCTAACTGGTCCATTGTATCATTTAAAGCTTGTGTTTCCTTGCTAATTTTCTGTTTGGTTGATCTATCCATAGGTGTGAGTGGCATATTAAAGTCCTCCATTCTTACTGTATTACTGTTAATTTTCCCCTTTCATACTTATTAGCATTTGCCTTAAGTATTGAGGTGCCCCTATGTTGGGTGCATTTGTATATCTTTTTCTTGACTTGATCCTTTGATCGTTATGTAGTGTCTTTCTTTGTCTCTTATCACGGTCTTTATTTCAAACTCTATTTTATCTGATATGAGTATTGCTACTCCTGCTTTCTTTTGGTCTCCATTTGCATGAAATATCTTTTTCCAGCCCTTCACTTTCAGTCTGTATGTGTCCCTAGGTTGAGGTGGGTCTCTTGTAGACAGCATACATAGGGGTCTTGTTTTTTTATCCATTCAGCCAATCTGTGTCTTTTGGTTGGAGCACTTAACCCATTTACATTTAAGATAATTATTGATATGTATGATCCTGTTACCATATACTTTGTTGTTTTGGATTTGTTTTTATAAATCTTTTCTGCATTTCCTGTTAGAGAAGAGCCTTTAGCATTTGTTGAAGAGCTGATTTTATGGTCCTGAATTCTCTAAGCTCTTGCTTGTCTGTAAAGTTTTTTATTTCTCCTTCATATCTGAATGAGATCCTTGCTGGGTACAGTAATATTGGTTGTAGGTTTTTCTTTCATCACTTTAAGTATGTCCTGCCATTCTCTTCTGGCCTGAAGAGTTTCTATTGAAAGATCAGCTGTTATCCTTATGGGGATCCCCTTGTGTGTTATTTGTTGCTTTTCCCTTGCTGCTTTTAATATTTGCTCTTTGTGTTTAACTTTTGTTAGTTTGATTAATATGTTTCTTGGGGTATTTCACCTTGGGTTATCCTGTTTGGGATTCTCTGGGTTTCTTGGACTTGGGTGACTATTTCCTTCCCCATTTGGGGGAAGTTTTTAACTATTATCTCAAGTATTTTCTCATGCCCTTTCTTTTTGTCTTCTTCTTCTAGGACACCTATGATTCAAATGTTCAACTCTGATCTTATGCCCCAGTTTTAATGGGGCACTGCTCCTTTCCTATGTTAAAAGATAAACTGAGGCATATTAAAAGTTTTAGAGTTTATCTAAGTAAAAATGAGTTCAAATCAGGCAGTCTTCAATTTAACAAGGAGATCTGAGGAGCTGTATAAAAAGAACAACTTTTATAGGCAGAAGGAAACAGGAACAAGGGTGTTATCCTAGGCAAAAAAGAAGATTGGTTATTGCAAGTTTACTTTCCCTTAAGCATTGACAGGGATTAGATTACCAAAATGGTGTTGGTAAGGTGATTAGATTAATATTCCATTCATTGGAAAGCCAAAGCTATAATTTGGCTCCCCTTGTAGCTCAGATGGTAAAGAATCTGCCTGCAATGCAGGAGACCCGGGTTCAGTCCCTGGGTCAGGAAGATCCCCTGAAGAAGGGAATGGCAACCCACTCCAGTATTCTTGCCTGGAAAATCCCATGGACAGAGGAGCTTGGCAGGTTACAGTCCATAGGGTCACAAAGAGTTGGACATGACTAAAGTGACTGAGCATACAAGGAGCCATTTGTTTGAACAGTAAACAAGCAAGAGTGGTACCCTTTCTCCCTGTCTGTGGGGATTTAGTTCTAACTTCTTGCTTGAAAAAGAATGAGAAATTTTATTTTTCCTCTGATAGATACAACTGATATGTATGTAGTGGATTAACAGTTATATATACATGCTAATGGGTCAACAAGTATATAAAAGGGTAAAGCAAGTACGTAAATATTAGTCGCTCAGTCGTGCCCGACTCTTTGTGACCCCATGGACTGCAGCCCACCAGGCTCCTCTGTCCATGAGATTTTCCAGGCAAGGATACTGGAGTGGGTTGCCATTTCCTTCTCCAGGGGATCTTCCCAACCCAGGGATTGAACCCAGGTCTCCTGCACTGCAGGCAGATTCTTTACTGACTGAGCTACAAGGGAAGCCCATATAAAAGGGTAAGAGTTCATGTTTTTGTCTCTGCAGTCTATTGTAGAGGAAGAAATTTTTCTCTAATTCTTGATTGATCTAAGAATTAAATGACACAGGTTAACAGGGGGAAAAATCGCACGGAAGTTTAAGAAACCCATATATACATGGGAGAGACCCAGGAAAACTAAGTAATTGACCAAAATGGTCAAAGCTATTACCTGAAATACCATCTTCAGCTAAAGACAGAAGAGGATGCTCTGGGTATTGGTTTGAAACTTCAAAGGGGAGGAAAGCAAGTTACATGGAAATGGAAAAACAAATATTTTGTAAACAAATACTCTTGGGCTGCACAGAAAAAGTGGGACATAGAGTAGAAACTGATTTTTAGGCCCTGCCTAGAGTTTCCCCTAAGAAAATCAGTTTCTACTCTGTGTTCCATTGTTTCTGTGGCCCTGCCTAGGGTTCCCCCTAGGTCTTTCATGGTGGCTCAGTCAGTGAAGAGTCTGCCTGCAGTGCGGGGGAATCAGATTCAATCCCTGGATCAGGAAGATCCCCTGGAGAAGGAAATGGCAACCCACTCAGTATTCTTGCCTGGAGAATTCCATGGACAGAGGAGCCTGGTGGGCTTCAGTCCATGGGATCACAAAGAGTCAGATATGACTGAGCAACTAACACTTTCACTTTCAGAGTTTTCCCTACCACACTTTAGTTCAGTCGCTCAGTCATGTAACTCTTTGCAAACCCATGAATCGCAGCACGCCAGGTCTCCCTGTCCATCTCCAACCCCCGGAGTTTACTCAAACTCATGTCCATTGAGTCGGTGATGCCATCCAGCCATCTCATCCTCTGTCGTCCCCTTCTCCTCCTGCCTCCAATCCCTCCCAGCATCAGGGTCTTTTCCAATGAGTCAACTCTTTGCATGAGGTGGCCAAAGTATTGGAGTTTCAGCTTCAGCATCAGTCCTTCCAATGAACACCCAGGACTGATCTCCTTTAGGATGGACTGGTTGGATCTCCTTGCAGTCCAAGGGACTCTCAAGAGTCTTCTCCAACACCACAGTTCAAAAGCATCAATTTTTTGGCACTCAGCTTTCTTCACAGTCCAATTCTCACATCCATACATGACCACTGGAAAAACCATAGCCTTGACTAGACGGACCTTTGTTGGCAAAGTAGTCTGTCTGCTTTTTAATATGCTATCTAGGTTGGTTATAACTTTCCTTCCAAGGAGTAAGTGTCTTTTAATTTCATGGCTGCAATCACCATCTGCAGTGCTTTTGGAGCCCCAAAAAATGAAGACTATCACTGTTTCCACTGTTTCCCCATCTATTTCCCATGAAGTGATGGGACCAGATGCCATGACCTTAGTTTTCTGACTGCTGAGCTTTAAGCCAACTTTTTCACTCTCCTCTTTCACTTTCATCAAGAGGCTTTTTAATTCCTCTTCACTTTCTGCCATAAGGGTGGTATCATCTGCATATCTGAGGTTATTGATATTTCTCCCGGCAATCTTGATTCCAGCTTGTGCTTCCTCCAGCCCAGCATTTCTCATGATGTACTCTGCATATAAGTTAAATAAGCAGGGTGACAATATACAGCCTTGACATACTCCTTTTCCTATTTGGAACCAGTCTCTTGTTCCATGTCCAGTTCTAACTGTTGCTTCCTGACCTGCATACAGGTTTCTCAAGAGGCAGGTCAGGTGATCTGGTATTCCCATCTCTTTCAGAATTTTCCACAGTTTGTTGTGATCCACACAGTCAAAGGCTTTGGCATAGTCAATAAAGCAGAAATAGATGTTTTTCTGGAACTCTCTTGCTTTATTTTTTTCTGCTATTGTTTACCAGATCCTAATCAAATAGATGATCATGATTGTACAATGATAATAGAAGAAAACACTAGGCCCCAATCTGATTTATTTGATAATCATTTTGAGGGCAGCTCTCATGTTTACTTACAGGTCATTTACCAGAGGCCAAGGTGGCCAATTTAAGGCTTTCTTTGCTATGGTGACTTATCATGAAGTTTGTGTCTGAAATTAAGTTAGCACAAACAGATAAATTAATAGCTATTATTAGAGTTGAAATCCTTGGTTCTACTGTTGCTAAATGTGTGTTTGATGTCTGTCATGCAACAGAGCAAATTTAGAAAAATTGGAGGTTCTTGGTTTCTATGAGAACTGAAACATCTCATGCAGATTTGAAAGCTGATTTGTTAGAGGCTTTTCAACTGCCTATTCAGATTATTGGTAATCTATTGCAGAGGTCATATGGAGCAAAATGACAGAATCTTTGAAGGCAATGATTATGCCAAAAGAGCTGCAAAAGCCGCTATTAAAACACGACGACTCCAAATTTAGAAGCCCCATTTCTAATACTAGAAACCTCTATCCATTTTCTAAAACAAGCTTCACAAAGGGAAATGAACAAATGGATTGAAAGGGGGCTAAAAGAAATTCAATCGGACTATAGGAATTACTAACAAAATAATTCCTATATCACAGTTTTTATCTGCTTGATTAGTTTATGTTATTAACAAAATCAAACTGAAGGGGAGTTTTTAAAGGCATTAGACTAGGGGGGAGGAGCCAAGATGGCAGAGGAATAGGACGGAGAGACCACTTTCTCTCCTACAAATTCATCGAAAGAACATTTGAATGCTGAGCAAATTTCACAAAACAACTTCTGATCGCTAGCAGAGGACATCAGGCGCCCAGAAAAGCAGCCCGTTGTCTTCGAAGGGAGGTAGGACAAAATATAAACGATAATAAGGGAGTCAAAAGAGCTACGGACGGAGACCCGTCCCGGGAAGGGAATCTTAATAGAGGAAGTTTCCAATCACCAGGAAACCCTCTCACTGGCTGGACTGGGGGAAGTTTTCGGCATTCTAACTGGGAGGAAAAATTAAACAAGGCCCACAGATTACATGCCTAAAAGCAACTCCCAGCAGAAAAGTACCCCAGACGCCCGTACCCGCCAGCAACAAGCGGGGGCGGAACGGAGAGGAGCGGGCGGCATTGCTTAGGGTGAGGACCGGCCCGAAGACCCTGAGAGCAATCGGAGGGAGCTTTTTAAAACTGTGGGACAGCAAGGGACAAAATTAACTGGCCCGAACACACTGCCGGTGGTTCGCAAAACAAAGGGACTGAGAATCTCCAGAGAAGAGCCGGCCCATCCCCGCTGGAGGTAGGAGGCAGGGGGGAGGGGAAAAGGGCAAACTCAGCCCCTGAGAAGCCACCCCCTCCCACACTGCAAACAGGCCTCCGGGTTCTAGCTAAAGACTTCCTGAGACCCGACTGGCAGTGCGTGCTGGGGCCGCGGAGGGAAAAAGTGCGCCGTACCCGGGGAGATTGTGCCCAAGCCTCTGGCTGCCTGGGCCGCTCGCCGCGGAGGGAAAAGGGCGTGCTGCACCCGGGGGAGTACGCCCAAGCCTCTGGCTGCCTGAACCGCTCAGGCCGGGAAAGGCACGGAACACAGGAGCAACCGAATCTGCGCTTTTGTGGAGTACCCGAAAACTGGAACCGCACTCAACGCAGGGCCCGCTCCATATAGAGCAGCCGGGAGCCTGAGCAGTGTAGACGGGGAAAGCACTGACACCCGTGAGTGGGGCAAACCCAGTGTGGCCAGAACACGGTGAGTGCTATCCACACAAAGCAGTATCTGTCTGCTTTGTTCTAGGTGAAACTAGAACACCTTCTAACACCATACACAAAAATAAACTCAAAATGGATTAAAGATCTAAATTTAAGACCAGAAACTATCAAACTCCTAGAGGAGAACATAGGCAAAACACTCTCCGACATAAATCACAGCAGGATCCTCTATGACCCACATCCCAGAATTTTAGAAATAAAAGCAAAAATAAACAAATGGGACCTAATGAAACTTAAAAGCTTCTGCACAACAAAGGAAACTATAAGCAAGGTGAAAAGACAGCCCTCAGATTGGGAGAAAATAATAGCAAACAAAGCAACAGACAAAGGATTAATCTCAAAAATATACAAGCAACTCCTCCAGCTCAACTCCAGAAAAATAAATGACCCAATCAAAAAATGGGCCAAAGAACTCAACAGACATTTCTCCAAGGAAGACATACAGATGGCTAACAAACGCATGAAAAGATGCTCAACATCACTCATTATCAGAGAAATGCAAATCAAAACCACAATGAGGTACCATTATACGCCAGTCAGGATGGCTGCTATCCAAAAGTCTACAAGCAATAAATGTTGGAGAGGGTGTGGAGAAAAGGGAACCCTCTTACACTGTTGGTGGGAATGCAAATTAGTACAGCCACTATGGAAAACAGTGTGGAGATTTCTTAAAAAGCTGGAAATAGAACTGCCATATGACCCAGCAATCCCACTTCTGGGCATACACACCAAGGAAACCAGCTCTGAAAGAGACACGTGCACCCCAGTGTTCATCGCAGCACTGTTTATAATAGCCAGGACATGGAAGCAACCCAGATGCCCATCAGCAGACGAATGGATGATGAAGCTGTGGTACATATACACCATGGAATATTACTCAGCCATTAAAAAGAATTCATTTGAATCAGTTCTAATGAGATGGATGAAACTGGAGCCCATTATACAGAGCAAAGTAAGCCAGAAAGATAAAGACCATTACAGTATACTAACACATATATATGGACTTTAGAAAGATGGTAACAATAACCCTATATGCAAAACAGAAAAAGAGACTCAGATGCATAGAACAGACTTGTGGACTCTGGGAGAAGGCAAGGGTGGGATGTTTCAAGGGAACAGCATTGAAACATGTATATTATCTAGGATGAAACAGATCACCAGCCCAGGTTGGGTGCATGAGACAAGTGCTCGGGCCTGGTGCACTGGGAAGTCCCAGAGGGATCGGGTGGAGAGGGAGGTGGGAGGGGGGACCGGGATGGGGAATACATGTAAATCCATGGCTAATTCATTTCAATGTATGACAAAAACTACTGTAATGATGTAAAGTAATTAGCCTCCAACTAATAAAAATAAATGGAAAAAAAATAAAAAATAAATAAATAAATACAGCAGTGTATTAAAAAAAATAATAATAAAGGCATTAGACTAATACTACATCTATCAAAAAGATGAAATTATTCAAAACATATCAAAGAGTTTTGTTATCTGCCAGCAGAAATCTTTACAGACCACTCCCAATGTAGGTGCAGAAAGTTTTCCCTGACATACTTTACCAGGAACCCAGTGGCACTTAGATTTCATTGAATTGAGGCCTATGGAAGGTAGATTTTGTCTAGTGGTATATGTATGATGTCTTTTCCCTCTTCAAAACCAGATCCTCAGGCATCGGGGTAAAGTCCCTCTTCATGCACACAATCCCCACTGTTGAGATCCCAGAGCTTATTCAATCAGATGGAAGAAATAATTTTATGTCTTGTTGTTGTTTAGGAATTATGCAAATGTTTGCAGACTCCAAAAAGCTATCATATTCCAAGTAGAATAAAAAACTCAAATTCTAACAAACTCATTGGCTGAGATTCAGTGATCTATGTGTAAAATGGCCTAAAGAGTTACCAGTAGTTTTGTTAAAAGTTAGAGCAGCTCTTGCAAGCAGTGATGTTCTCCCTTAGAACTTAATTTGGCAGGTCTGTGAATTTGGGTCTGAAATCACTTCCTCCACTTTGATTTAACTGAATTCTCTCATAATCATGTTTGATACCTAAAATGGCTTTTATCTTCCCTAGAAACCCTGAGACAAAATCAGAAGACCCTAAAGAGACCTACTGGAAGAAGTCTGGCATTCCTATTCAACTGAACAATTTCATTTCTATAGAAGTGCTCTGGAGAAAAGATGCATTGTCACCATGCAGAGGGGCCACTTCAGATGCTACTGATCACCCAAATGGCCAAAGTGAAAGAAAACCCAGATAGGTTCATGCTTCTCACATGAAGCCAGCTCTTCAAGAGTACCCAACTGTGGTTTGCAAAACTGACTTGAAACTTAAATTTTCTGGAATAAATGGTGTTGGTACTGAACTCAACTGGAGGTATTATAAAGAACTTATTATTATTCTCAGACTGGACTGCCTTCTTATCTTATTCAAAATATTAAGGAGTAGAAGTATAATAGTGAATTATTTGTTGTTTCATTACTCTAAGAATCACATTTTACTAGCGAACAAACACGTTATTTGTTATACCACTCTCTGTACTCCCATAATGGTTCCTGAGTCACACATTTCTCATCGGCTGTAAATTGTACTCCCAGGATGGACAGGGCCTGGGCTTATAAATCCAACAATTTGGTTATTGGCAGAAAAAAAAAACTGTATTCATTACAAACTTTTTATAATATTAAGGTGAGAATAACTAATATGCATCCAGATATTCAAGCCCCAAATTTGACACAAATGTTTTGTTAACTAGACGATTGTAAGGGTGGTATACATGATTAGTAATATATGATTATATGATTACTAATATAAATGATTACTATATATGTATATATTGGTAATAGAAATGATTAGTATATATGATTAGTGATAGAAAAACAGGAATCTGGCATTTATGGATAGAGACTACAGAAGACAGGTATAATGTCACTGTTAGTCACTTTGGGATACAAGTTTTTCCAGTTCTAGTGCAGACAAGCATGTCTATTATATTGGGTTGACCAAAATTTTTTTCAGATTTTCTTGCAAGATATTACAGAAAAATCTAAAACTTTTTGGCCCACCTGATACTATTTATAATAGTTAAATATCCATGGGTAACTACTGAGTTAGAGGTGAAAAATGGCCCAGAGGTTGGGTTTGTCCTCAAGACATAAATGATTGGCGCCATGTATCTTGAACACTGGAAGTTGAAGGGGAGAATTTGCCACCCCCCAAAATGCCTCTCTGCCATAAGGATTATCTTAAGTTGCTTATTTTTAAGAAATAGCAGATATAGGAAAAGCTATTAGTAGAGTGGAAGTTACCCTTTTATAAGAGATATTTACATCTATAAGAGAAATCTTCATTCCTAAGGGTATCTCCCTCTCTGTACCAGGAAAAGGAAGATGATTTAACCTCCAGAAACATATCAGTGGAGAAGGCAGCACCTCAAATCTGCATAACAACTATATCCTAGTTTTTTGTGTGTTGCCTAGTCACCTCCCATAACTGCCAGCCCACCTCCAACATCTTCAGTTGTCTTAGCTAGAAACGATATATAAGTTGAAGGCATGGGCCATTTTGGAGAGTTACTCAGTTTTCCTGGGTCTCTCCCATGTATATGGGAGGTATAGTGAATAAAAGTTCCTCAGTCATGTCCAACTCTGTGACCTCATGGACTGCAGCCCACCAGGATCCTCTGTCCATGGGATTTCTCAGGCAGGAATACTGGAGTGGGTTGCCATTTCCTTCTCCAGGGGATCTTCCCAAGCCAGGGATCAAACATGGTTCTCCCACACTGCAGGCAGACTCTTTACCCACTGAGCCACCAGGGAAGTCCTTCCAGGGAAGTATATATGTATATATGTTATTAAATTTCTGTTTGTTTTTCTGTTAATCTTTTATTACAAAGGGGTTTCAGCCAAGAACCTAGAAGGGGAGAGGGAAAGTTTAATCTATACCCTTCAGTGGGTGTGTCATAGTAGGACTTTGATACTAGATAGTGGCCATGTGTTTGTGTTTTATATCTGGGAGAAGTATTTAGGAAGATTGAATAATTACAGAAGGGTCTAGTTTATTCTGTAATTATAATGTTACTTCTGTGAGGGAAAATTTATTGAGGCTTAAGAAAAACTCAGTTAAAAATTTACGTTATCAGGCTCCAGAGTTAATCAGTGAATCTAGTCCAGATTTAGATTGGATGGAATATTATAAAAAACTACAAAGCAATACTTATTTTAAAACTCAAAGGTATAACAACTTATAAAAGTAACTTATGACAAAAGAGAATTTTTGTACATTGTTAATCAAGAATCTGCTTTAACCATTCACCATTATAATATGATATACTTCATTTTCCTCAAGACAAATATTATACTAATTTTAAAATCCATCCGACTGTAATTCTGATAAAATATGTTGTTCTGTTTCACTATGGCCTTAGACTTAGACTGTTGTATACTTAGACTGTTGTTAAAGATAAATGTAATTGTAGATAATTAGAAATTATAATTTTATTAGAAAATAGCAACAGAAAGGGGACATTATAAGTTAAAATCTAAAAAATTTTAAATTTCCCTTAGTGCAAAACAGGAAAGAACTTTTCCCTCTCCCTTTCCTTTTAGCATTTCCTTCAGAAAACTTGAGATTATACATGTTCTCTCTGCCTCTTTAGACACATATAAGTATTTTTAAATGGTAAAGTTTCTTACCAGTTTTATATCCCAGCAATGTTATTATTGAGGGCCAAGGGACCATGTCTTTGAAAAACATCAAACAGAGTGGTGCCCTATTTTCACATCTGTGGCAGTTTAGCTCCATGTATATAATGGATTGTATCTGCTTGGTTATAAAAGAGTAAGATTTCTTTTTTGTTTTTACAATCTCTCTATGGGATTGCCTGTGATATGCATCACAGTTTGGTTTAATGCTTATTCAATACTACTACTGTTTTATTATTTTCTGCATTTGTGGAGAGGTTTTATTGGCTTGGCAGGGGATATTATGTTCATAGTTCCCATCACCAGCCACCTATCTCAGGACAAAAGTCCTTCCCTGGCTCTCCAGCCCAGTGGAAAAAACCTCACAACACTGATCTCAAGCTGGAGTCACCTGCTGCAGGCTGCCCCATGGTTGCCTCAATTTGTTAGTTCTCTTAACTAGACTCTTCTTAACTGATTGGTGAGGTTTAGTGAAGCGCTCAGTCTCCTCTGTAAAACATACAGATGCCTTCAGAATGCTAAATGCTTATAGCATATAGACTATGCTATAGAATCCATTCACACTTTTAGTTTCCATCAGTTGAATTATATGCTTAAGAGTCAAATATTTTAGCTTCCAAATCTACTGTAGATCACCTGAACTTACCTTATAAAATAGAATTGACAAAACAATGATACATGACTACACACACAGATGTTTCCATAAAAAGCTATATTGTTTTGGAAAAACCTACTAACATTTAGCAGTCTCCTAGTGGAAGAAAAACAAAACAAATGGTCACCCTTCAGTGAGGCCCACAAAAAGGTAAATCCCAGTAAACCATAAATTTTTAAAAAAGCAAAACTGATTGGAAGTTAAGTCAAGTTTTCTGTAGTAAAGCCCTCAGTAAAATGCACCCACTTAAATGTACAGTTATGAGTCTTGACAAATATGTACCCTAGCATATACCACAATCAAGAGAGAGAACATTTCCGTAAAACGAAAAGGTCCTTCCAGTCCTTCTGCAGTCAATCTGCACCCCATCACTAGCCTCAGATAACCACCAATCTATTTTGTTACTGTGGATAAGTTTTACATATTGCAGTATCTCATCTAAATGGAATTATATGGATTTTTCTGATTTTTTCTTCCAACTACTTTCTTGAAACTGATTCATGCTGTTGAATATATCAGACTGTAATTTTATGAGTTAGTATTAATATGTTAATTGTATTAATCCATTGTATTAATACACCACTTTTTTCCCTTTTAAATGTTGCTATTTTGGTTGATTTCTAGTTTGAGATTAAAATAAATAAAACTGCTATGAACACATTTCATGTGTAAGTTATTTTGTAAACAGGTTTCATTTTATTTGGAATGTACAAACTATGTACATTCTTGTACATTCTAAATGCTAGGTTGTTTTGAAAGTCCAAAATGGTAGGTTATACCTTAAGAGTATTTTGACTGTTTTGTTTTGGGGGCAAATTAAGCTCAGAGGCTAAGTCTGTCTTTGCCAGCAATTAATTTAACACAGATTCACTGTGGGAATTATGATAATTTCACTAGCCAAGAGAATATAGGATGTCTCTGAATAAACCAATTAAGAAATAACATACTCAAAACAAACAATAGATTAATTACACTGTTGTACCAGACAAGGTTAGATAAAAGGAATAAAGTCCAAATTTAGTTAAGGTGTATCTTTACTAAGAGTTTTGGTTTCTCCTGAGAGAAGGCTTTGCCAACCAAGATCTGACTTCCAGCTGCTAGCATAAAAATAAAAGACCCTAGTTGCTAGAGCGTGTTGCTAGGGAACAGTGGTGCCTGTGCCCATGGGTATGCTGAACTCCTCTGGCTACAGTTCAGACCACTGCCAATAAAGGCATTGCCTTTTACCTAGGCAGGACTAATGCCCCAAGGTCCTCAAAGAGCTATTAGCAAAGGGTAGCTTTTACACAGACTGAAACTCAGATATTTCTCACAAATTCTCAGTATCTACAGTCTACAGTCTAAGTATCTCCTTGCCATAGTTGTTTCTCCTCCAATAAACCCCTAGAATGGCCCTTCAGCTGCTGGGCTACCAAGTGCTTATCAATTACAACAGATGATAACTTACTTCATTCTTATATCAAAACAACTTTACTTCTATAAACAACTGTTTTGTGTTTATCATAAACAAGTAAATTAAAATAATTTCACTTTAGTCATAAACAAATGGATTTGAAATAGCAAACTAATACTCAACATTGACCTTTATTTAAAAAAAAAACTGCCCAACTAGTTTCCCAAATAGCTGTGCCATTTTACACAACCCCCAGCAACATATATGAGTCCCAAAGGTTCCACATTTGCCCCAAAACTTGGAACTTAACAGTCATTTCAATTTTAGCCATTGTGGTATGTAGTATCTCATAGTGTTTTTTATTTGCATCTTTCTGTTGACTAATGTTAAACATCTTTTAATATACTTACTATTCATATCTTTTGTGAAGTGTCTGTTTAAATCTTTTTTTCTCATTTCTGTTGTATTGCTTGTCTTATTGAGATGTAAGAGTCCTTTGTATATTATGGATGAAAGTCCTTTATCAGAGGCATGTATTACAAATATTTTCACCCTGCTCATGACTTGCCTTTCAAATTTCTTCTTGAAGAACAGAAGGGTTTTTTTCTTCTATGTTTTAGTGCAAGGCTGCAAAGATTTCCTCCCATGATTCTTTTAGAAATGTTATATCATTTTTTTATGTTTAGTTCTATAAGGAATTTAAAGTAGGTTTTGTGTTGACATGAGGTAATGGCCAACATTCATTTTTTTTCCAGTTGTTCTCATACCATTTGCTTCAATGGCTATCTTTCTCCAGTCAATTACCTTGGCAATTTCATCAAAAATTGAATGAACGTATATGAACATATATGTGTAGGTCTATTTCTGGGTGCTGTGTTCTGTCTCCTTTCTCTAAGTCACAGTATACTTAAGGACAAAGAATGTTACCAGCAATATGCTGGTAAATGTTTACCAACAGGCACTTTGGGAACATGGGTACAAACGACCAAACAAGAATTGCTGATTTGTAGCATTTGCTGACTGCCAAGGTATAAATTCTCCAAACATGGTCAATTTCAAGATATGCTGCACTACAAACTCCAGCCACCTCAGACTCCCCAAACTATAGTCTCTAGCTCCTCAATTCAGTGAGACTTCCATTTCTTTGCTTGGGTACCTTCTTCCTATCCTGAGGTATGAAAAGTGCCTCTATGCAGAAAGTGGATATGATCACAGGGCTCACCTTGTTTCCCCTCCCTCAGAAATCATAGACCTGTACTGGCTCTAGTCCAAAGTCTGAAAAACAGTTGTGTTGCATATTTCGTACAATTTTCTAGTTTTTTTGGCAGGAGGGCAAGTCTGTATCAGTTATTTCATCATGGTCAGAAATGCTTCTCAATTAGCTTTAAATGCCTCACACTTAAATATGTCACAAACCACTATGTATTTGAGGAGAGCATCTAACATAAAACACAGGAAGCAAACAAAAGAATTTGGTAGGAAACAGATAATATAGAAAGCAGAAGAAAACTTTTTTTAGAACTATGATATCTTTAGAGAGTTACGATATTTAATCCATGAAACAAGGAAAACGTGCTGTAAGAAAAGGAAAAATCAGAAGATGTCTTAGAAATGAAATATACACATAGAAATATACATGTGTATATATATTCACTCATATCTATATATGAGATATAGTAAAAATAAGTTACAGATTGGAAAAAAAATTCAAAAATTTTTCCTAAAATTTTAGAACAAAAGGAAAGATATAGTGGGGAAAAAAGGAATAATAAATAAATATAGGGTCAACCCAGGTCATTCAATACTGCTTTCAGAGAAGGAAAAAAAGATTATAAAATTAAAAGAAATAATCAGAGAAAAACATTTAAGACTCATGTTTTCAGTTTTAAAAGAAAATGTCCAGCACAATGATTAACCCACAACAAAGCACATCATCACAAAACTTTGGAACACCCAGAAGAGAGAGAAGATTTTAAAAGCTTTCAGAGAGAAAGAATGTGAAACATACAATGAAATACAGAAGAGAATGACATTAAGTTTCTCAACAGCAACATTAGAAGGTAAAAGAGGATAAATGCCTTCAAAATTCTGAGGGAAAATTTTTTGGACCATGAATGTCATACTTTATATCAATCAAATACGAAGACAGACTAAAGACACTGGAGACATATACTGAACTGAAACTGAAGTCGCTCAGTCATGTCCAACTCTTTGAGATCCTGTGGACTATAGCCCGCCAGGCTCTTCTGTCCATGGGATTCTCCAGGCAAGAAAACTGGAGTGGGTTGCCATTTCCTTCTCCAGGAGACATATAAGGTCTCAAAAAATAAAAGATCAGAAAGAAGTGAGTAAACGAAGAAAAGATGGCACCAGGAGATCTGGAAAACAGAACCACTAGAGAAGTACAGAAGAGAAAGAGTATTTTGTATCTTCTGTTTGTTTTATAATGATGAAAGGCAGCTCCAGGATAACAGTTATACAGCAGAACTAAAGAGCAGCCAGTCCAGACTGAAATGACATGATGGGGAACTTCAGGAGGCATGTCTCTAAGAAAAAAAAGTAGAACAAATTGATTCCTGCGCCTTCCAATATTAAGAAAAGCTTACAACTCTGAAGGGATTATGAAAGTTTACATAGAAAACTACACCAAATATGAACACATTTTTAATCCCAAAGTAAAACAGAATTTATAAAAAAGTGTCTTGATCCAATCAGACTATATAACAAAACACTGCTGACCGGGTAGCCTATAAACCACAGGTATTTATTTCTCACAGTTCTAAAGTCCAAGATCGGAGTGCCAGCATGGTCAGGTCAGAGTTCTCTTCTGCACAGCAGATTTCTTCTTGTATCCTCCTGTGATAGAAGGGGCTAGTAAGCCCTGTGGGATCTCACTAATCCCACTGAGGGCTCCACCCTCACCATGTTGTTATCATCTCCCAAAGACCCATAGCTGCTATCACCTTTGGGGGTTAGGGTTTCGACATAGGAATCTTAGGGAGACACAAACATTCAGACCATAGCAAAAAGAAAATAATAATACAGTACGTAGCTCAGCTGGCTGTGCACGATATTTATATAGCTGTAAATAATACTGATTTATCTGCATGTTGGGACAATAGGAAAAGAAGTGTGAGTGAGGGAAGAAAGATTTTGATAACTAAATCTCCATATTAAATAGTATGAAATCAATAGATAATGCTAAAGTTAAAAATCAAGAAAAAACAACAAAGCATTTTAAAATATGAAGGTAATAACAAGAAATAACCCTGGGGGACAGGACTCAGGAGTGATGAGGACAGGTAGGGGACTACTGCTTTTACACATGTGCCTTGCAGTACTAGTAGTTTAACTTTTAAACTAAGAGCACATATCACTTTGATAAAATTTTCTAATTAAATTTTAAAAATAATTTCTTCCTGGCACTATTTCTTATTTTTCCTTGGATGATATACCTCAAAATGGAAAGGTCAAGACATGATCAGGAGGAGGAAAGAGATGACATCTAATACACCTGGCTTGAATTACTGCCCAGGGGGTCTACCCTCACCATTCACATTTGTTCAATTCCTTCTAAGGCTAGATCTTGAATTTAGACTCATGGCTCTGGAGTCAGACAGACGTGAGCTCAAAATTACCTATGATGCAAAATCCAAACGCTCTTTTCCCCAGAACAGAGGAAACTAATAAATTAGGACTATTGTTTTCACGAAGGTAGGCCAAAGTCATTGAGCTCTGTTCCTAAAGTTGCTTATCTTCATTAAGGGAAAATGAGTAACATCTGGTGGCTTCCTGATTGAATCCCCTTAATTTGCAAACACTGCTTGTTCACTTGCTTACTTGTTTGCTTACTATTTTGTGTGTGTGTCTCCATAGATAAATTAAGGAGAAATCCATCCCTTTGTATTCCAAAAATGGCAAAGGAAGTCATAATTTGATTTCATTGATTTAGTTTCCTCCCTAGGGGGAAGAAGTAAAAAGAGGGTAGAACACTTTTCATAGCTAGAATTTTCATCTTAAGCTCCCCACAGAATCTGGCTCTGGACTGGGGTGGGGGAAGGGAGGGCCTTTTCATCCAAAGGTTAATTCCAGCTGTGGAGTTCAGAACCATCAAAACAATTTGAAGATTCCCAGCTTCAGACAGAAAACTAGAGGAAGTGTGGCTAATACCAGGATATTTGGGGATATGTCATTTGATAGAGACTACTACTAAAGCTCTTAAAAATAACATTTTAAGTTAGAATGAAATATTTAAATATCTATCTTTAAGATTCCTTGATGGACCTAGAGTTTCATACAGAGTGAAGTAAGTCAGAAAGAGAAAAACAAATATCATATATTAATGCATATATATGGAATCTAGAAAAATGGTACTGATGAACCTATTTGCAGGGCAGGAATAGAGACACAGACATAGAGAACAGACTTGTGGACACAGCAGGGGAAGGAGAGGGTGGGATGAACTGAGAGAGTAGCATTGACATATATGTACTACGATGTGTAAAATATATAGCTGGTGGGAATCTGTTGTATAACACAGGGAGCTCAGCTCCGTGCTCTGTGATGACCAAGAGGGGTGGGATTGTAGGGTAGGAGGGAGGTTCAAGAGGAAGGAGATATATGTATACATATAGATGATTCACTTCATTGTACAGCAGAAACTAACAACACTGTAAAGCAATCATACTCCAATAATAATCAAAAAAAAGACTTCATGGTGTGATTTTTTTTTATTAGCTAACTCTAATCCTGATCAGGTAAGAGGGCCTTTGTTATATTGTTGACCTTTCATTTCCCATTGCAATGCCTCATCCCATCTCAAAGACACACACATACACACAGAGTAAGTTACTGGCCTGGGCTCTCAATATTCTGTATGTTTCCCATATTTTGAGGTATCCAGTTCTGCCTATTGAACTTAGCTGCCTACACCCTGCAGCTGAGTTGATGCCTCAATCCCATTATGCCAGTCTAGTTGTGGGCCTCAGTCTTTTCAAGTCTTCCCCATCTTGTTTTAACACACGACCCGAATTCTGACCTCTGAGGTATTACAGAATAGAGCTACCAGCCCTTCAAGCTCTTAAAGGCAGTCAACTCCTGAATCCACAGATTTTTTTTCCACCTCTTTTTCATGTGTGAATTCAGTATAGAAAAGCTGCATTTAACTTGGCTTTCTGTCAAGGTCCTTGCATTGTAGTTGCTGGATTCACTTTAGCCTAATGCCACTATAACAAAAATACTCTAACTTGGATTACCATGAAGTTTATACTTCCACTGCATTGGTTTTCATATTTTGGTGTGCATTAAAATCTCTGTAGGGGTGGCTACAATGCATATTCCTGGGCTGCATTCCCCCCACCCCTAACAAGAGATTGAGTCAGTACATATAAGGTAGAGACCAGAAATCTGCAGTTTATCTAACCACTCAGGTGATGTCATGGGATGCTGTGGTCCACAATTTCAATTTACTAGCTTGTCATTGAAGCCCAATGGTCCACTCAAGTAATTTAGTAAGAAACAGAAATTCCTTTTTTTTTTTTGGAACACAAATTCTCCTTTCAAGGGCTTTGAAGAATTGCATCTAGAAATCTGCTTTTCCTCTCTGATGGCGTTAAATACAAAGAGAAGGAAACCAAGCGCTATACTGTTGGCTCTGCCCCTTTAAAGAATGTCGCTATTCTGAAAATAGAATGCTTGCTTGCTTCCTTCACAAAGTTCTGCTTGCCGTGGGAGTAAAAGGTGTTATGATTGCAAAATTTGTGTTCACCAGACAAATTCTAGTTCTTTCATATGGCTTTAGACAATGCTGTCTCTTAACTGTTTGTACAGCACTTCAAAATCCTGAGGAGGTGGTTTCAGTGTGGGCTAATGCCAGGGTTATTTAGAGAACATGCAAACAGAATCAAGACAGAGCTGTTCAAGAGGACAGAACAGTGGCCTCCCCAGCAATAGGGACTTGCACTTGCTAGAGCCACTGAATCCTTGTGGAGCACAGACTGCCCACCTCTCCTAAAGGAGTGGGAAGTAAATTGCTTCTCAGGCTCAAAGACGAGAATCTGGCTTAAACACTCCATGCAATGCTCTCCTACTCCAAATTCTAGGCTCTCATAAGATCACAGGCAATGAGAGAAATAAGAGAAATCATCACAGCTCTGACTCTGCTGATTCTAAGGCCTTGAGCAAATCTCTGTCCTGGATTCATAGAATTAGGATGGTAATATTTACCCTCACAATATGGTTGCAAAAAAAAAAGTTATGAAAAGATGTAGCAGAGTTCAGTTCAGTTGCTTAGTTGTGTCCGACTCTTTGTGACCCCATGAATTGCAGCACGCCAGGCCTCCCTGTCCATCACCAACTCCTGGAGTTTACTCAAACTCATGCCCATCGAGTCGGTGATGCCATCCAGCCATCTCATCCTCTGTCATCCCCTTCTCCTCCTGCCCCCAATCCCTCCCAGCATCAGGGTCTTTTCCAATGAGTCAACTCCTCGCATGAGGTGGCCAAAGTATTGGAATTTCAGCTTCAGTCCTTCCAATGAACACCCAGAACTGATCTCTTTAGGATGGACTGGTTGGATTTCCTTGCAGTCCAAGAGTACCCGACAGTAAACCACCACCACATTTATTTTTTCATTGTACCTCATAATTTGGTCTGGAGTCAATGCCACACCAATCCCTCAATGGCTGTGAGTATCCCCAGCCACCATTTAGCTCATGGCAATACTCTTTTCCAGGGGACACCACATGCCATTTAATGCGGTTGATTTGGGGGTGTGGTTGTTACTAGTGTATCAGAGTAGCAAGCAGGTAATGGGTTTTAATGTGAATTGAGGATTCTTCTCATTTCCTTAAAAATTCCATTTTGATTCACTTATTTTCACAGTATACTAATGAAGGTTAAAAATTATATATAGCAAATTCTGGATTTATCTAGCAATTAAGGCAGGGGCTCTCAATAGCTCTCAAAACCACCCTTCTTATGGATGGTTTTCCAATTTTCTGAAAACCTAATGAATGCTACAAATCTCCACTCTTTCCTCTGGAGGAAAAAAAATACATGCACATCAAATTTCACAGTTTATGGAGGTTCACACACTCCCTACAGACCAGGCTAAGAAGTCCTGATATAAGTATCATCATGCACCACTCTGTCTCTAGTAAAATAGGAGCCTAAGCCCTCCTTACCCTGAGAACAACATGAGAACTTCTCTAAAAAGGCTGTTAAAACCCCACAGAAGACTTGTGTGGGCTCCTTTAACAGACACTTGGGTTCTCAAAAGAACTACATACGGCATATGTCTAGGCAATGATGGGGTTGCCATGGTGAGGAGATTAAGAATTCAATTTTATAGTTTAGCAAAAATGTCTTCTAGCTTCTGTAAATCAGGCAAAAATGGAAGGCAGGGTGGAAAGAATAGTCCAAGAAAACAAAGTTTTCTCAAAGGGCCTCATCCAAATTTCAAGGGTCATGTTATCCACATTGCTCAAGTGATATTGCAATTATGCTAGAAAAATCCTTCTGCTCCACAATCAGGCACTGCTCACCACCTTCCCGAGTCTGCTTTTTCTAATGGGTATTTCAGAATATCAACTCGCCAGTGCTCTGATTCTCAGATACCAAGAGTCAAACAGCGAGAAATCTATTTTTCAGGTGACAAGCAGCTGAGAGAGACAAGGATGAAACAGGCTGCGTACAGCAAATAACAGAAATTAGACATCAGGCAAGAGACAAATGGTAAACTCTGTTCAATTAACCTCTATTATTACATATTTTTTTAAACTTTCAGTGTAGGCAAGGCATGGTCATTAATAACCCATCTGCCTCCTACAGAGAGATATGTTGGGGTCAACAACAGTGTCATTCAAATATAAAGGTAACAATTCTGGCTTTTCCCCACCAAAATGTGTATTCAGAGTTGCTCCTCCATAACAATCATCTCAGTTCCTTCAACCCTTAAGATTAAAGATATGCTTTTAAGAGAACGCTGGTCAAGTCAGGAATGTGATTTGTGGCCAAAGAATAAGACATATGTGGCTTGTACATGCTATGTATGTGGTTTATATGCATGCCCTTGACCTCATTAGCACAAGTCTCTCCTCATCAATCAGCCTCATCTGAGGAATCAAATGCAAACATAGAATTTGTTACTTTCTCTAGAAAGGAATGATATCCAGGGAGAAAATTAAAGAGATCAATGGCAGCTCTGGGAAGAAAAAGATGGCTTCTAAATTAACTGATAAATAATGAGTTGAAATAGGCAAGAAAAAATTGAAAGACAACCTTAGAACGGAAAAAAAAATGGGACTCATCTTTTCTAATACTCAGCTAGCATCTCTCACCTTAGTATCTTCAGCAATGAGATTCAATGAAGATATACAAGTGATAGTTATGTCACCTGTTTGTAAGACTTAAAGTGAAAGTGCTAGTCACTCAGTCATGTCAGACTCTCTGTGACCCCATGGACTGTAGCCACCAGGCTCCTCTGTCCATGGGATTCTCCAGGCAAGAATACTCAAGTGGGTTGCCATTTCCTTCTCCAGGGGATCTTCCCAACCCAGGGACTGAACCTGGGTCTCCCACATTGCAGGCAGACTCTTTACTGACTGAGCCACCAAGGAAGACCTCATAAGAAGTAAAGTATAGAAACTTCTCCACCAATAAGCAAGTGAGGTTTTCAAGTTCTATGAGATGGCTCCTGAAGTTTTCTGCTCTTCTCTGACTATATTCTCTTCCTAAAAGACCTCGTCTAGTCCCACAGCTTTAAATGCCATCAACACACCAATTATTCTCAAATTATTTCTCCAGCCTTGATTTCTCCCAACTCTGTATGTTCAACTGCGTACTTAATTGCAATTCCCAGGGTAACTAATAAAATACCTAAAATACATACAAAAAAGGAAATGAGGAAGGAATCAAAATGGTAAAATAGGAAAGAAATACAGAAGAAAGCAGTACTGAAGTAATTAAGGAACAAAAATAATAGAAGCAGTATAGAAAACAAATAGCAAAATGGCAAAAGTTTTCCTCAATTATTAGTTTAAGTGTAAATGCATTAACCTCACCTGTTAAAAGACAGTGTGGATTTTAAAAATGACTCACCTATATGATGTCTACAACAGACACACTTTAGATACAAGGACACAAATAGGTTGCAAGTAAAAGGGTGGGAAAAAAAAACATTCCATGGATACAGTAAACAAAAGAGAGCTTGAGTAGCTAGAGTGACTAATGCTTGAGTAGCTATACTAAGAGCAAACAAATAGACTAAGTCAAAAATTGTTACAAAAGACAAAAAAGACATACACTGATAAAAAGTTCAATTCATCAAGGAGATATAACAATTATAGACATATGCACAAACAAAAGAGCCCCAAAATATATGAAAATATCATTGACAGAACTGAAGAAATAGTTTTACTATAATAGTTGGAGACTTCAATACTCTACTTTCAATAATGGATAGAACATCTAGACAGAAGATCAATAAGGAAATAGAGAACTTGAACAATAGTATAAACCAAATACACCTAACAGACAGGCAGAACACTCCATCCAATATCAGCAGAATATACATCCTTCTCAAGTGCACATGGAATATTCTTCAGGACAGCCCATATGTTAGGCTACAAAACTTGTCTCAGAATATTTTAAAGGTAGAAAGTATTTTCTCTGACCACAACGGAATTATTTCAGAAATCAGTAACAGAAGGAAAACTGAAAATTCACAAATATGTGGAAATTAACACACCCTAAACCAATGGGTCAAAGAAAAAAATCAAAGGAAAATCAGAAGATACTTGATACAAATTAAAATAAAAACACAGCATACCAAAACTTATAAGAGGTAGTGAAAGCAGTGCTCAGAGGGAAATGTATACCTCTAAATGCATGCATTAGATATGTATCTAATATATATCTAATAATCTCCTGCATGCAAAAGATATATCTCAAACATATAACCTTACTTTGCTAGCAAAAGAGAAGAATAATAAAGGTTAGAGCACAGATCAATGAAATACAAAACAGAAGAAGGGATCACTTAAACCAAAAGTTAATTTATTGAAAAGATCAACAAAATTGACAAACCTTTAGCTAGATTAAAAAGAGAGAGAAAAATCCAAATAATGAAAACTGAAAATATAAGAGGTGACATTGCTCCAAAATTTATAGAAACAAACAGGATTACAAATGAATACTAGGAACAATTTTATGCCAATAAATTACCATGCTACTAAAGTAAATGAAATAGAAAATATTAGTAGGCCTTAACAAGTGAGAATGAACCAATAATCAAAACCTCTCAAACAAAGTCCAGGACCAGATGGCTACACTAGTAAATTCTACCAAACATTCAAAGAAGAATTAACATGTAACGGTATCCTCTTCTCTCAAGAATTATTAATCTTTCAGTCACAATAACATACAAATTTCCCTCCTGTCATGCATTCCAATTCCTAGAATTTCTTCTCCCACATCTTTAATAATCTTTCTTTACCACTGAGGCACCCAGGATGCCCTTAACCAGCTCATCCTCAAATCTCAGCTCAATGTCTCTCCTTCATAGAGGCCTTCTCAAATCATGCTAATAGTCACCTCTACTTATTCTTTATCACAGTATGCTGCTTATTTTAGAACCCTCATTCTGAATTTAACCTTCCTTATCTGTTTACATTTTGATCTTTCATCTCCACACTAAATTGAAGTGCCATGAGTTCAGATGCCTTATTCGTCTTATTTTCAGTTGTATAGCCAGAGCCCAACAAAGTACCTAACAAACAGTAGGCAATTGGAAAATTTTGGTGAATTAATAAAGAAAGCACTTTAACATCTAAGGTTTCTATAACCAATGACTGAAATTTTGGCACAAGAAATAACTGCATTTCAAGTTAATGTTTCAAACTAAAATATATTCATTTCTAATGTGTTCCATCTTTCTTCAAACATTTAAACATATATTTTTCTAAAAATTTAAGATGAAGAATGATTATTTCCTAGCTGTAGCTAAATATTATCCTTTGGCATAACTCCTTAGATAAGCAAATATAATATTCCCTTTAAGGAGGCCAAAAAGACTAAACTACTAATGCTTTATTTGGACATAAACTTATCATAATAAATAAGTCATTCTAGATGTTATTAACAACTAACAGTACACATGTATCAGTATTCCCTGAAGGGGGATTAAGGTACTGCCTGAACATTACATATAGGCGCATCAGTTCAAGACATAGGTGTATCACAGTCTACATTCTCACAGGAGACCCAGACCACGTTGAAATGAGAAGGTTAACAGCTTCATCAAGCTGGTTTGCCTGATTTTTTAAACATCAATTTAGATCTCTAAAAATTGCTACCCATAATCATCTAATGGCCAGATTTTCTGGACAAGTGTCTTAGCATTCCACAGCATCTCATATAATAGAAAGACTCCAAAACTGAATTGAGGTACTGGTAATACTATGAAGTGGCCAAAAGCTAAAACATGATCCAACTCTGCACTTTAGAGGTCAGAAAAGGAGAAAACAAGAGCCATTAAATACTGTCAGCAGTTAGGACCCATTCACATAGCTAACATGTATTCAATGCTTACAGTGGGCCAGGGTTTTTTAGGCATTTGTAATTTTTATTGCATCTAAATCTCACAGTAACTCTAAGAGGTAGGTGCTACCATGATTCTCACTTTACCACTAAAGAAATCAAGAATTTGGAAGCTTAGATAACTCGCCAAAGGCTAACAAGTATTTAATGGAAAAGCCAGAAGTTGAAGCCATGTAGTCAGACTCTAAGGTTAGAGCTATTAACAGGTAGGCCATAATGCTCAAAGGAAAAAACAATCTAGAGAAAAACTACTGAGAATGCAATCTCAAAAATCATATAATTTCTGAATAAGTTTATTGAATGAACATCCTAACTGTCCTTATTCAATGCCATTTAAATCTGAAATTTTTCTTCGTGATCTTTTTTTTTTTTTGTTTTGTTTTGTTTTTTTTTGTTTGTTTTGTTTTTTTTTTTTATTTATTTATTTATTTTTTTTTTTTTTTTTTTTTATTAGTTGGAGGCTAATTACTTTACATCATTACAGTAGTTTTTGTTATACATTGATATGAATTAGCCATGGATTTACATGTATTCCCCATCCCAGTCCCCCCTCCCACCTCCCTCTCCACCCGATCCCTCTGGGTCTTCCCAGTGCACCAGGCCCGAGCACTTGTCTCATGTCCCCAACATAGTATTATTTAAAGAGGATATGGATTCCATATCTTAATATGTCAATGTTCACGCAGGTTTCATGCACAGACACTAGGTAGTCAAACCCCTACTTTTCGGTCCCTTTCCAACTGACAGTCCCCAAGAATAGGAGTTAAGATGCTGGTGGGAAAAACCATCATTTCAAGTTGAAAGAGATGAGGAGAAAATTCTATAAACAATAACACAGTGATTGCATTTCCAGGAAAGTAGCAAGCCATTTACCCTTCAGTTATGGTCGTACCCTTGTTCTGGTCATAAAGTCTGGCAGTTAAGGCACTATTTCAGTAGCTTTTGTAGCCTTAGAATACAGTTTACTATTACTGACCTCAAAACTGATCACAGTATGCATCTCCACTTTAATAACCACTTCAGAATAAGTACTTGAGTTAAGTCTTCATTTCCTGCAAGGATAACTCAGATGCTACAGACTTCAACTTCTGTTTCTATTTCCACCTTGGTTAAAAGCTTTATCTTTTCTCCTGAGGTAATCATATAAGCCATCAATGGGCACCACCTCAGGAGAAGCCAAAGGTTGCAATTCAACACAAGGCCTCTTAAGCAATCTCCCACCAGCATTAGAGAACCCATTAATCTCAGGCAGTTCTGCTTTCCTTTAGAGAGATAAAGGAGTTCCCACTTCCAAGGAGGTCAGAGGCATTATGAAGCAAGAGGCAGGAATGATTCTAATCTAGTAACAAGAGTGTTTATTTCCTAGTTATAAAAATATTATTGCTTATCTTAATTGTTCTAACACTATATCTGCATCAAAATGTATCCAGTACCTAAAATATCTATATCTAATTGTTCCCTGGACTTCTGGTTCTGTGATAAGATGGAGAAATAGATGCACTGAGTACACTGGACATTATATATAAAAAACACAGGCTGACTTTGGGAGGTGGAGAGGAGAAAGAACATAGGGACTCTGACTCAAGGAATGGCATGGTGTTCAATTCTTTGAATTTTCTTTCTGCCTAACATACCCTGGATTGGGTGCAGTAGAAGCCTATAACCAGGACACAACAATATGTACAGGAAAAAAATGCTCCTACTCTCTTTTAGCCAGAGGACCAGGATAAAGG
Organism: Odocoileus virginianus; assembly: GCF_023699985.2. Classification (NCBI taxonomy): domain Eukaryota; kingdom Metazoa; phylum Chordata; class Mammalia; order Artiodactyla; family Cervidae; genus Odocoileus; species Odocoileus virginianus. The sequence goes on along the minus strand of NW_027224329.1, from coordinate 66,481 downwards.
CAGCCTAGTAAGACAGAGTACTTTTAGACAATAATCATGCTACATCAGCCAAACACCATGGGGCAAACATTGTGCTCTCACCTCAATCCATGACAGCAGAGGCCAAGTCGGAAATCTAGAATCCACCTTTACAAAGCTGTGACGAGGCACCTCTTCCCCTCTGTCAGGACAGTGACACAGGAGGCTGAGTAGGTAACCAGGACTTTCATTCCTTCTCAGTGGTAAGGAGGCCCCCCCTTCCATGATGACAATGGAGGCCATGTTAAGTGCAGTATCAAGGCATCCCCTCCCCTTCCAGTATGGGTGGTGTCAGCAGAAGCCTAATGGGGACTTGAAATTCTATCCCTGCCCAGAAATAACAAGAAACTCCTCCCTTTGGAACACTAAAGGTGGCCAAGTGAAAAACATGAACTTTCATCCCTAACTGGCAGAATTCTGTATCTGGTAAAAATATTCTTAATAAAAAGGGAGAAGTCAAGTCTATTTTTAAGGAAAATTAGGAGAATTTACCATCAGCAGACCTACCCTAAAACAACGGCTAAAGAAAATTCATGAGGCAGAAAGGAAATGATGAAACTTTGGAACATCAAGAAGGAAAAAAGTATAATCAGAAGAGTAAAATTTTGGGTAAATGCAACAGACCCTCCTTTTCCTCTTGAGTTTCTATACCCTAACAATGAACTATCTGAAAAGAAAAGACAACAATCCCACATACAATGTCAAAGCAGTAAAGTACAGAGGGATAAATTTAAACTAAGGGAGGGAAAGATCTGTACACTAAGAAGTATAAAACACTGATTTAAGAAACTGAAGAAAATGAAAATAGGTGGGAAGGTATCCCATGTTCATGAATCAGAATACTGCTAGAATATACATACTACCTAAAGCCATCTATAGATTCAATGCAATCTCGAAATTTCACTATTTTTCACAAAAATAGAAAACAATCCTAAAATTTGTATGAAACCACAAAAGACCCCAAATAGTCAAAGTAATCTTGAGAAAGAAGAATATGCTGGAGGCACATTTCCCGATTTAAAACTATTTTACAAAGCTGTGGTAATCAAAGCAAGAAGATCAAACCAGTCAATCCTAAAGGAAATCAGCCCTGAATATTCACTGAAAGGACTGATGCTGAAGCTCCAATACTTTGGTCACCTGATGCAAAGAACCAACTCATTGGAAAAGACCCTGATGATGGGAAAGATTGAGGGCAAGAGAAGAAGGGAGAGACAGAGGATGAGATGGTAGAATGGTTGGATGGCATCATAAGTTTGGGCAAACTCCAGGAGATAGTGAAGGACAGGGAAGCCTGATATACTGTAGTCCATGGGGTCTCAAAGAGTTGGACACAACTAAGTGACTGAGTAACAACAAAGTAATCAAAATAGTACGGTACAGGCATAAAAACTAGACACATAGACCAATGGAACAGACCTGAGAGCTGAGAAATAAACACATGCGTATATAATTAAGTAATATGTGACAAGAGAGCCAAGAATATACAATGGGAAAAGCACAGTCTCTTCAATAAATGGTACTTGAAACATACTAAATGCAAAAGAATAAAGAGAGACCCCTGTCTTATACCACTCAAAAATTAACTCAAAATATATTTAAGTAGTTAAATGTAAGATCTGAAACCATAACACTCCTGCAAGAAAACACAGAAAAGGCTCTTTGAAATGGGCCATCACAATCAGTTTTTTAGATATGGTGCCAAAAACACAGGCAACAAAAGCAAAAATATCAAATGGGATTTTACCAAACTAAAGTTTCTGCACTGAAAAAATAAAAAACTTTACCAACAATTTGAAAGGGAAACATACAGAATGAGAGAAAATATTTGCAAATTATCTCATAACACGGTAATATCCAAAATGTGTAACTCACTCACAACCCCATAGCAAAAAAAATTTTTAAATGCAATTTTTTTTAAAAAGGCTGGACCATAAAAGACATACAAATGGACAGCAGGCACACAAAGAGGCGCTCTATATCACTAATCAGAGAAATGTAGATGAAAACCACAATGTGATGTTATCTCACATCTGTTAGAATGGCCATCATCAAAAGCACAAAAGATAACAAGTGTTGACGAGGATATGGAGAAAAGGGAACCCCTGCGCACTGTTGCGGGAATGAAAACTGGTGCAGCCACTATAGCAAACAGTATGGAAGTTCCTCAAACAAATTAAAAATAGAACTACCATACAATCCAGCAATTTCACTTCTGGGTATATATTCAAAGGAAATGAAATCAGGATCTCAAAGAGATATCTGGACTCACATGTTCATTGCAGTATTATTCACAATAGCAAAGATATGGAGCCTCTTGATGAAGGTGAAACAGGAGAATGAAAAAGGTGGCTTAAAACTCAACATTCAGAAAACTAAGATCATGGCATACAGTCCCATCACTTCATGGCAAATGGAGAAACAACTGGAAACAGTGACAGACTTCATTTTCTTGGACTCCAAAATCACTGCAGATGGTGACTGCAGCCATGAAATTAAAAGATGCTTGCTCCTTGGAAGAAAAGCTATGACAAACCTAGACAGCATGTTAAAAAGCAGAGATGTTACTTTGCTGACAAAGGTCTGAATAGTCAAAGCTATGGTTTTTCCAATAGTCATGTATGGATGTGAGAGCTGGACCATAAAGAAGGCTGAGTGCTGAAGAATTGATGCTTTTGAATTGTGGTGTTGGAGAAAACTCTTGAGAGTCCCTTGGACTGCAAGGAGATCCAACCAGTCAATCCTAAAGGAAATCAGTCCTGAATATTCATTGGAAGGACTGATGCTAAAGCTGAAACTCCAATACTTTGGTCACCTGATGCGAAGAACTGACTCATTGGAAAAGACCCTGATGCTGGGAAAGATTGAAGGCAGAAGAAGGGGATGACAGAGGATGAGATGGTTGAATGGTATCACTGACTCCATGGACATGAGTTTGAGCTAGCTCTGGGAGATTGTGATGGACAGGGAAGCCTGGTGTGCTGCACTCCATGGGGTCGCAAAGAGTTGGACATAAACAAGCAACTCAATGACAACAAAATATGGATATAACCTAAATGTCTATGAATGAATAGAATAAGAAGGTATGATATTTTATACACATACACAAAGAAATAGTATTTGGTCATGAGAAAGAAGGAAATCCTCCCATTTACAACAACATCAATGGACCTTGAGAGCATTATGCTAATTAATGACAGTGAAAAGACAGATATATGACCTCACTTATATGTGAAATCTAAAATGGCCAATCCCATAGAACAGAGAGTAGAATAGTTCATGCCAGGTCTGAAGGGTGGGGGAAATGGGGAGATATTGGTCAAGGGGTACAAACTTAGAGTTTTAAGATATGTCAGTTCTGGGAATCTGATGTGCAACATGGTGACTATAGTTAATAATACTGTATTTTATACTTGAAAACTGTTAAGGGAGTAAATGTTCTCATCACAAAAAAAAAATGGTAATTATGTAAGGTGATGGAAGTGTTAAGTAGCCCTACTGTGTAATCATTTCATTTTATATATATATGTATGTATCAAATCATGTTATGCAATTTAAATTTACACAATGTTATATGTCAATTATATCTCACTAAAGCTGAGGGGGAAATTACAAGGAGCAAGGGAAGGAAGGAGGGAGGAAAGAGAAAATATTTGAAGAGGTGAGTCTGTAGGAAACAGTATTTTTAAAAATCTGAACAAAGGATCAGATTTTAACTGGATCAGTCTGTGGAGTAATTTATCCTTTAGAGAAAAGAGAGTACTGCCAAAACGACTATTATGCCAGGGTGACTGTACCTGTGCCAAAGGCTGTCCTTTAAGGAGTATCAGAGACTTCATACTATGAGGAGGAAATACATTTCATTCAAATGATCCCATTAGCAATAAACAAACTACAAATAAATATAATAAGCTGCCACCTTCCAGGGTGGGGAGGAACGTGGTTCAGTAACCAGAGTTGCTATGATATATTACCTAAATTGTATTTGTTTCCCTTTGGGAATGAAACAAGACATGAGAAAAAAACACTAAAGTCTGACCCATGTATGGAGCAACAAGCAGGCAAGAGAAAATGCTTATGAGAGTGAACCAATGTCAAATTTGATGGACAAAGACTTCAAAGATTTCAAAGTACCTACTAGAAACATACTCAAAGCACTAAATGATACCATGCTTAAATATTCAAAGGTGTGATGACAATGTCTCAAATACAGCTGGAAATCAGAAACTATAAGGGAAAATGTAATGAAGTTATGAAGCTGAAAGTATGATAATTAAAAAGGAAAATTTTACTAGATGGGCTCAACAGTTGATTTGAACTGACAGTAAAAAGAATCACTGTTTGAATATGTGCTGTGCTGTGCTTAGTCACTCAGTCATGTCTGACTCTTTGCAACCCCATGGACTGTAGCCCACCAGGCTCCTCTGTCCATGGGGATTCTCCAGGCAAGAATACTGGAGTGGGTTGCCATGCCCTCCTCCAGGGGATCTTCCCAACCCAGGTCTCCCACATTGCAGGAGGATTCTTTACTGTCTGAGCCACCAGGGAAGCCTAAGTTTGAATAGAGACCATTGTTATTTGAATTCAAAAAATAGAGGGGGTGAAAAAAGAAAATGAAAAGGGTTTCAGAAAAATACGGGACCCCATAAAGTACACAAACTTTCAAGCAACGGAAGTCCCAGAAGACAAAGAATGGGACAGAAAAAAAATATTCAAAAAGATAAAGGCTGAATACTTTCAAATTTGATGAAAAAACTAATACATACATTCAAGAAGTGCAATGAATATCAGGTATGATAAAAGCAACCAGATTCACAAAAAAACACATCATAGTAAAAATGCTGAAAGCCAAAACACATAGAGAAAATCATGAAAGCAGCAAGAGAAAACAAAGTGTCTCTTATAAGGAAACCCCAATAAGATTAATAGCTGACTTGTCATCAGAAACAATAGAGGCCAGAAGACAAGGGGAAAACATATTCAAAGTGCTCAAGATAACACCAAAAGAACTGTCCGCCTAGATTCTTATATCCCTCAAAGCTATCTGAAATAAAGGTATTCTTTGATCAACACAATCTGAGAATCTGTCACTAGTAGACCCACCATACAAGAGATACTAGGCTGGAAGCAAGTGGCCCCAGACAGTATTTCCAATTTCACAAAGAAAGGAAAAAGCACTTGTAAAGGGCGTTATGTTATTATAAAAGGCAGAATAAGTGCATATTTCTTTCCTTTCTTCTCTTAACCAATTTTAAAAAGGCAGTTTTAAAATATATCATTGTACTATTGGAACTATAACATATAGAAATATATCTTCCAATAACAACATAAGGGAGGTGGTGGGGAGCAAAGGTGTATTGGATTAAGGAAATTATTCTTAATGTCAACATGAATCAACAAGAAAAAATGAAGAAACCACAACTAGGAAATCAGGTTAATGTAAGAAAAGCTACCAATATATATGGTTCCCCTTGCTCTTTAAAATACTTTAAAAGATTTAAACTTATATAAAGTAATAATTACAGCATTGTGTTGTGTTTTTAACATATAAAAGCATAGCAATAATAATCACAAAAAGAGGAAAAAGAAGACTGAACTACACCACAGTAACATTTCTTTATCTCATTGGAATTAAGTTAGTATAAATCTGTAGCAGATTCTGATAAATTAAGATTTATATAGTAAGCCTAAGAAACCACAAAGGAACTGTGAAGGAACTAACATGAAACTATAAATAATTTATTAAGGTGAAATTTTTACATTAGAAAATATCCAGTTAATGCAAAAGAAAGCAGCAATATGAGGAACAGAGTAACAAAATGGAGAAGAGTAACAAAAAAAAGCACAGAACATATAGAAAACAAAAAAATTAAAATTTACATAAAGCAAACTACATCAATAACATAATCAAAAGGCAGATTTTGTCAGAATGGACAAAAGAAGAAGATCTAAGTTTATGCTATCTATAGGAGACACAACTTAAGATTCAAAGATATAAATAGATTGAAAATAAAAATAATGGGAAAAGATATGCAAAGAGCAACAGTAAGAAAACTAGAATGGCTATACTAATAGCAGACAAAACAGACTTTAAAACAAACAGTGGTTTAGAGGTAAAGGTTCATAATGATAAAAGAGATATTCCATGATGAATATATGATAATTATAAGCATATGCACCTAATTGCTGTTGCTGTTTTTGTTTAGTCACTCCAACTCTTTGCAACCCCATGGACTGTAGCCCTCCAGGCTCCTCTGTCCATGGGATTCTCCAGGCAAGAATATTGGGGTGGGTTGCCATTTTCTTCTCCAGGGGGATCTTCTTGACCTAGGAATCAAATCCAAGTCTCAGGCATTACAGGTAGATTCTTTCCCACTGAGCCATCAGGGACCACCAGGGAAGGCCATGTACCTAATTACAGAGGACCAAATTTTGTGAAACAAAATCTGTCAGAAAATGAGAGAAATACACAATTCTACAATAATACTTGGAGACATCAATAATCCACATTTAATAATGGATAGAACAAAAAGACATTAACAAGAAGACAGAATTGGACAACATATAAAACAGTTATGTCTAAAGGACATATACAGAACACATCTCCCAACAACAGCAGAGTATAATATATACATTCTTCTCAAGTGCACATAGAATACTCTGTATAATAGACCATATGGTGGGCTATTAAGCAAGTCTGAATACCTTTAAAAGGATGGAAACCATATATTTTTCTACCACAAGAGAACAAAATCATACATCAGTAACAGAAGGAAATTTGGTATATTCACAAATATGTGAAATTAAACATTCCTAAATAACAAGTAGGTCAAATAAGAAATCACAAGGGAAATTTGAGGTGAATGTAAAACTTATGAGATCCAGTGAAAGCAGTGCTGAGAGGCTAACCTTCCACCTTAAGTCACTGGAAAAAGGAGAGCAAACCAAACTAAAACAGAGGCAAAAAAAAAATCTTTAGAACAAAAGTAAAGAAAATAGAAGACAAGTAAAGAGGGAAAAATTAATGAAACCAAGAATTAGTTTCTCTAAAAAGATAAGACTGACAAACATTTAGCCAGGCTGATCAAAAGGGTGAAAAAAGGAGATAACAAGATGGCGAGGAGAAGGTGGATGGGGAGTACATCTCTCTCCACGGATACACCAGGAATACACCTTCAGACACAGAAGTGGATGCAGAACACCAGCAAAGAGCAGACAGGAGTACCTGGCCAGTGGGAAAGAATATACAGAACCATGCAAAACTCAGTAGGATGAAGGAACTAGGGGGAAAACAGGAGTGTTAGTAGGACTGGACCTGCCCTCAGCAGGTGGGGGAACTGAAGCAGGGGTCTGATCCCCACATCGGGGCAGTTGTCTGAGTCAGAGGAGAAACATTTAAGGCTGAGAGTGAAACAGCTGATCTGTGGCAGCCTAAATGGAATGAGAATCAGACAGTCCTTGCCACAGCCATACATACCCCAGACAGGGACACAGGTCCCCTGGAAGGTGCAGTGGCTGGGAGCTGGAGTTTAGGGATTGTGGAGCAATCCCAGGGTGAGGGCTGCTGTTGACTGTGGAGAGACAGATTGAGGGGATGTGAGGGAGGAGATTGTGGTGGGAAATGCCTGTGGAGGAAAGCCAGGCAGCCATGGAAGCAAGGCAATACTGCTGAGTCACACGTAGAGGGTGGAGCCATCACCATAGCCTCTCTCTCCCCCACATGCCAGCATCAGCAGCTGAACAATAGAGAGGCTGGCCCATCAAATGCCTGATGCACTGAACTACAGAGTAGGACCCCACCCAGGGTGCCCCTTTAAGTGCCTGATGCACAGATCTACAGAGTAGGACCCCAGTCGGGGGCAGCGGTGGGGGTTGCCCTCTATATGCCTGATGTTCCAAATAACAGAGGAAAGACCCCAGGAGCAAGGGAGCCCTCTAAGTGCCTGAACGGGCGGAGCTACAGAGAAAGACTGGCCAAAGAGGCCTTCTGATCACCAGCTACAAGAGGCTCAAAAAAGACTCTGATAGGGCCACAACTCCTGCGGTGGAGGCAGTCCCGTATCCTGCATGCTTGGTGCTGCCAGAGTCCCCTCAAGTAAAGCAGCTGCGTCACCTCCATGCTCAACCCTCATTTGGGCAGAGCTGCCATAAGCAAAAAAAATGTCTTGCATCTATGCATGCAGGGTCACTTCAGTCATGCCCTACTCTTTGCAACCCTGTAGACTATGGCCTGCCAGGCTTCTCTGTCAGGGAGGGGGTTTCTCCAGGCAAGAATACTGGAGCATATTGGCCAATACTGGTTGCCATACCCTTCTAGAGCACTGTATTTCCTGCTGCCCTAGCCACCAACTCCCCTGAGTACCTGGTGCTGCCAGAACCCCTGCAACCCAAGCAGCTGCACCACCTCCACACCTGGCCCTCACAGGGGCAAACCCAGAGTCCTCCAGGGCAGCCTCAGGAGCAAACCCCAGTGGACGACCCACATGCAGAGGTGGAAATAAAACCACAATTGAAACCCAGGGGCAGTGTGGCTAAGGAAGAAGACCCAAAACCTTCCCACCAGCTGTACAAGCTGCAGATTAAATCCACACAATCAACTAGGCAGACTCTGTGTCTATGGAATATATAAAAGGACATTGAGAGCTCCCACAAAAGAAAACGCACTAGTTCTGATAGCTGTGGACATTGGAGGCAAGAACACACAGGAGTAGGACCAGATTAGAATCTGAGCTGCCCCCACAGCAGGTCCAGAGATCAGCACAGTGCTGGAGGGCATCCTAGGGAGGTGAGGGTGGACTGTGACTCCCAGCGAGGGAAAGGACTCTGACAGCAGTGACTCAAGAAAAACATTTATTATTCTTATGTTTTGACTTGTTCTGTAGATTCTTTTGGATTTTTTTTTTCCTTTTTTCCCCCCCTCTGTTGTAGTTGTCAATTTTATTGGCACTATGAAATCTAATTAAGCTTTTGAGCTTTTTTTTTTTTTCTCAGTCACATTTTTTATTGTTGTTATAAACCTCTGCCTCTATGTTGGGCTTTTGCAGTTCTGTGGAGTTTTCTTTTTTTTTTTTTCTCTTTTAATTTTTTAAACCTATTATAATTTTTCTACATTTATTCCTTTGCTTGCTTTTCCTACTGTTCTTTTCCCCTTGCAGTTAATCTTTAATGTATATAAATCTTCTTTATCTACCTCTATTTAACTTTGCATATCTATTCTTTCTTTTTCTTTCTTTCCTCTCAACATATTTGTTAGTTTTGTTTTCACTGCTTTATTCCCCACTTGGCACCTTGCTTTAGTTTTGTTTTCCAGTTTGTGCTTTAGTTAGTTTTGTTCTTAACTGGTAAATATAATTTTTTATTTCATTTCACCAGGTCAATCTACTGTACTTTTTTTAGTTGGACTGTTTTGACTTTGCTTATGGGTGTATATGTATATGTATATATTCCATTAATTTTAATTATTATTTGCCTGATTTTGTAACTGCCATTTGTCTGGGGTTCATCTTTGGTTTCTCATTTTTGGATATTTGTTTTAATCTCACTTAATGCCATAACAAACCACTTGTGGAATCTTCATTCCTGACCAGAGATCAAGCCCTGAGCCTTTGGAGTGGGAGCACTGACTCCAAGACCCTAGACTACCAGAGAACTAACCCTGCTGCTGCTGCTGCTAAGTTGCTTCAGTCGTGTCCGACTCTGTGCGACCCCATAGATGGCAGTCCACCAGGCTCTGCCGTCCCTGGGATTCTCCAGGCAAGAATACTGGAGTGGGTTGCCTGGGAGTATCAAATAGTGAGAACTCACACAAAGGAAACCACTTGAATACAAGACCTGCATCACCCAAACACCAGTAGCACCCTGTGCATCTAAACAACAAACAAAACAAAAATACAAATCCAACCATCAGCAGACAGGATTACCACCTCACTCAGCCTTGCTGATCAGATGAAAAACAAATAAACAAAAAAACTCCACACAGATCTCACCCTATATAAAGCTTACACAAACCAATGGACCAAACCAAGATGGAGAGGAAACCAAAAGGAAGAAAGAATTCAACCTTGAAGCCTGGGAAAAGGAGACCTCAAACACAATAAGTTAAAAAAAAATAATAATGAAAAGACAGAGAAATACTATACAAATGAAGGAACAAACTAGAAACACAGAAGTCCAAATAAATGAAGAGGAAATAGGCAAACTACCTGAAAAAGAATTCAGAATGATAGTAAAGATGATCAAAAACCTTGAAAACAAAATGGAGAAAATGCAAGAATCAATTAACAAAGACCTAGAAGAATTAAAGAATAAACATACAGAGACAAACAACACAATTACTGAAATTAAAAATACTCTAGAAGGAATCAATAGCAGAATATCTGAAGCAGAAGAACGAATCAGTGAGCTGGAAGATAAAATGGTGGAAATAACTTCTGAAGAGCAGAATAAAGTAAAAAACAGAATGAAAAGAACTGAGGATAGTCTCAGAGACCTCTGGGACAATATCAAATGCACCAACATTCAAATTATAGGGATTCCAGAAGAAAAGAAAAAGAAAGGGTATGAGAAAATTTTTGAAGAGATTATAGTTGAAAATTTCCCCAACATGGAAAAGGAAATAGTCAATCAAGTCCAAGAGGCACAAAGAGTCCCATAGAGGATAAACCCAAGGAGAAACACACCAAGACACATATTAATCAAACTAACAAAGACTAAACACAAAGAAAGAATATTAAAAGCAGCAAAGGAAAAGCAACAAGTAACATACAAGGGAAACCCCATATGTTTAATAGCTGATCTTTCAGCAGAAACTCTGCAGGCCAGAAGGGAATGGCAGGATATATTTAAAGTACCAAAAGGGAAAAATCTAAAACCAAGATTACTGTACTTAGCAAGGATCTCATTCAAAATTGATGGAAAAATAAAAAGCTTTTCAGACAAACAAAAGTTAAGAGAATTCAGCATCACCAAACCAGCTTTACAACAAATGTTAAAGGGACTTATATAGTTAAGAAATAAAGAGAAGAAAAAAGATCTACAAATCAACCCCAACAATTTAGAAAATGGCAGTAGGAACATACATATCAATAATTATTTTAAATGTAAATGGATTAAATGCTCCAACCAAAAGATACAGACTGGTTGAATGGATACAAAAACAAGACCCATATATATGCTGTCTACAAGAAACCCACTTCAGACCTAAAGACACATATAGCCTGAAAGTGAGAGGATGGAAAAATATATTCCATGCAAATGGGAAGCAAAAGAAAGCTGGAGTAGCAATCCTCATATCAGACAAAATAGACCTTAAAATAAAGAAGATTACAAGAGATAAGGAAGGACACTACATAATGATCAAGGGATCAATCCAAGAGGAAGACATAACAATTGTAAATATCTATGCACCCAACATAGGAGCACCTCAATACATAAGACAAACACTAACAGACATAATAAAGGAGAAACTGACAGTAACACAATAATAGTAGGAGACTTTAACACCCCACTCACACCAATGGACAGATCATCAAAACAGAAAATAAGGAAACACAAGTTTTAAATGATACATTAGATGAAATGGATCTCACTGATATCTTCAGGACATCCCATCCAAATGCAGAATACACCTTCTTCTCAAGTACACATGGAACATTCTCCAGGATAGACATCTTGGGTCACAAATCAAACCTCAGTAAATTTAAGAAAATTGAAATCATATCAAGCATCTTCTCTGACCACAATGCTATGAGACTAGATATCAATTACAAGAAAAAAACTGTAAGAAACACAAACACATGGAGATTAAACAATACATTTCTAAATAACCAACAGGTTACTGAAGAAATCAAAAGGGAAATCAAAAAATTTCTAGAAACAAATAACAATGAAAACATGACAACTCAAAACCTATGGGATGCAGCAAAAGCAGTTCTAAGAGGGAAGTTTATAGCAATACAATCCTACCTCAAGAAACAAGAAAAACATTGAATAGACAACCTAACTTTACACCTAAAACAACTGGAAAAAGAACAACAAAAAAAAAAAAAAAATTAGTAGAAGGAAAGAAATCATAAAGATCCAAGCAGAAATAAATGAAAAAGAAATGAAAGAAACAATAGTAAAGATTAATAAAACTAAAAGCTGGTTCTTTGAGAAGATAAATAAAATTGACAAACCTTTAGCCAGACTTCATCAAGAAAAAAAGAGAGAAGAATCAAATCAACAAAATTAGAAATGAAAAAGGAGAGGTTACAACAGACAATGCAGAAATACAAAGGATTATAAGAGACTATTATGAACAACTATATGGCAATAAAATGGATAATCTGGAAGAAATGGACAGATTCTTAGAAAAGTTCAATCTTCCAAGACTGAACCAGGAAGAAATAGAAATTATGAACAACCCAATTACAAGCACTGAAATTGAAGCTGTGATCAAAAATCTCCCAAAAAACAAAAGCCCAGGACCAGATGGCTTCACAGGAGAATTCTATCAAATATTTAGAGAAGAGCTAATGCCTATCCTTCTAAAACTCTTTCAAAAAATTGCAGAGGAAGGAACACTTCCAAACTCATTCTATGAGGCCACCATCACCCTGATACCAAAACCAGACAAAGACAACACAAAAAAGAAAACTACAGGCCAATATCACTGATGAACATAGATGCAAAAATCCTCAACAAAATTTTAGCAAACAGAATTCAGCAACACATCAAAAAGCTCATACACCATGATCAAGTTGGGTTTATTCCAGGGATGCAAGGATTCTTCAATATACACAAATCAATCAATGTGATACACCATATTAACAAATTGAAAGATAAAAACCATATGATAATCTCAATAGATGCAGAAAAAGCTTTTGACAAAATTCAGCACCCATTTATGATTAAAACTCTTCAAAAATGGGCATAGAAGGAACCTACCTCAACATAGTAAAGGCCATATATGATAAGCCTACAGCAAGCATTATTCTCAATGGTGAAAAACTGAAAGCATTCTCCCTAAGATCAGGAACAAGACAAGGGTGTCCACTTTCACCACTATTATTCAACATAGTTCTGGAAGTCCTAGCTACAGCAATCAGAGAAGAAAAAGAAATAGAAGGAATCCAGATCAGAAAAGAAGGAGTAAAGCTCTCACTGTTTGCAGATGACATGATACTATACATAAAAATCCCTAAAGATAGTATCAGAAAATTACTAGAGCTAATCAGTGAATTTAGCAAAGTTGCAGGATACAAAATCAATACACAGAAATCACTTGCATTTCTATATACTAACAATGAAAAATCAGAGAAATTAAGGAATCAATCCCATTCACCACTGCAACAAAAAGAATTAAATATCTAGGAATAAACTTACCTAAGGAGACAAAAGAACTGTACACAGAAAATTATAAGACACTAATGAAAGAAATCAAAGACAACATAAACAGATGGAGAGATATTCCATGTTCCTCNGGGTAGGAAGAATCAATATTGTGAAAATGACTATACTACCAAACACAATCTACAGATTCAATGTGATCCCTATCAAATTACCAATGACATTTTTCACAGAACTAGAACAAAAAATTTCACAATTCATATGGAAACACAAAAGACCCCAAATAGCCAAAGCAGTCTTGAGAAAGAAGAATGGAACTGGAGGAATCAACCTTCCTGACTTCAGATTATACTACAAAGCTACAGTCATCAAGACAGTATGGTACTGGCACAAAAACAGAAATATAGGCCAATGGAACAAGATAGAAAGCCCAGAAATAAACCCATGCACCTATGGGTACCTTAATTTGACAAAGGAGGCAAGAATATAAAATGGGGCAAAGACAGACTCTTCAATAAAGGGTGCTGGGAAAACTGGACATCTACATGTAAAAGAATGAAATTAGAACACGTTGTAACACCATACAAAAAGATAAACTCAAAATGGATTAAAGAGCTAAATGTAAGACCAGAAACTATAAAACTCTTAGAGGAAAACATAGGCAGAACACTCGATGAGAGAAATCAAATCAAGATCCTACAGAAATGGAAATAAAAACGAAAGTAAACAAGTGGGACCTGATTAAACTTAAAAGCTTTTGCACAGCAAAGGACTATAAGCAAGGTGAAAAGACAACCCTCAGAATGGGAGAAAACATTTGCAAATGAAACAACTGGCAAAGGATTAATTTCCAAAATATACAAGCAGCTCATACAATTCAATACCAGAAAAACAAACAATCCCAATCAAAAAGTGGAGAAAAGACCTAAATAGGCATTTCTCCAAAGAAGACATACAAATGTCTAACAAACACATGAAAAGATGCTCAACATCACTCATTATTGAGTGAGTGAGTGAATGAAGTCACTCAGTCATGTCCAACTCTTTGTGATCCCGTGGACTGTAGCCTACCAGGCTCCTCCACCCATGGGATTCTCCAGGCAAGAATACTGGAGTGGGTTGCCATTTCCTTCTGCCAGGGGATCTTCCCGACCCAGGGATCGAACCCAGGTCTCCCGCATTGGAGGCAGATGCTTTAACCTCTGAGCCACCAGGGAAGCCCAAAAACACAAATCAAAACTACAATGAGATGTCACCTCATACTGATCAGAATGGCCATCATCAAAAAGTCTACAAACAATAAATGCTGGAGAGGGTGTGGAGAAAAGGGAATGCTCCTGCACTGTTGGTGGGAATGTAAATTGATACAGCCACTATGGAAGATGGTATGGAGATTCCTTAAAAAATTAGGAATAAAACCACCATATAACCCAGAAATCCCACTCTTAGGCATATACCCTCAGGAAGCTGGAATTGAAAAAGACACATGTTCATTGCAGCACTATTTACAATAGCTAGAACATGGAAGCAACCTAGATGTCCATCAACAGATGAATGGATAAAGAAGTTGTGGTACATATACACAATGGAATATTACTCAGCCATAAAAAGAAACACATTTGAGTCAGTTCTGATGAGGTGGATGAACCTAGAACCTATTATACAGAGTGAAATGAGTCAGAAAGAGAAAGATAAATATCATATTCTAATGCACATATACAGAATCTAGAAAAATGGTACTGAAGAATTTACTTACAGGGCAGCAATGGAGAAACAGACAGAGAATAGACTTATGGACATGGGGAGAGGGGAGGAGAGGGTGAGATGTATGGAAAGAGTAACATGGAAACTTACATTACCATATGTAAAATAGATAGCCAATGGGAATTTGCTGTATGGCTCAGGAAACTCAAACAGGGGCTCTGTATCAACCTAGGGTGGGGGATGGGAGGGATGGGAGGAGGTTAAAAAGGGAGGGGCTATGTGTATAACTATGGCTGATTCATGTTGAGATTTGACAGAAAACAACAAAATTCTGTAAAGCATTTTATTCTTCAATAAAATAGATTTAAAAAAAGGGGGGGAGAGACAAAAAGACTCATTACTAGAATCAGAAATAAAATAAAATTTGTAGCTTCTATAGACTCAATGTTTATGTCCCTTGCCCCAGATGTCTATGTTGAACCCTGATCTCCAGTGTGTTTATATTTGGCTGTGGGGCCTTTGGGAGATTATGATGTTATAAGTGTAGAGCCCTCACGAATGGGATAGGTGACCCAAGGGAGCTCCCTTGCCCCCTTATGCTATGTGAGGATGCAGCCCAGAAGAGGGCCTTGCCAGAACTTGACCATGTTGTTACCCTGATCTCAGCTTCCAGCCAAGAGAACTCTGAGAAATCAATGTCCACGGCTTATAAGCCAGCCAGGTGCTTTGTTATAGCAGCCCAAGCTAAGACAGTGATATTGTAGAAATAAACAGGGTTATGAACCACTGCATGCCAATAAATTAGATAACAGATGAAATGGATATATTCCTAGGAAACACAAATGACCAAAACCAGCTCAAGAAAAAAATAGAAAATATGAACACTTTTAACAAGAGATTGACTCAGTAATCAAATCCCTCCCAATAAAGAAAAGCCCAGGACCAGGTGACTTTATACATGAATTCTATCATATACTTAAAGAAGAATTCATACCAATTCTTGAAAAACCCCAAAATAGAAGAGGGAACATTCCCCAACTCATTCTATGAGACTGTTGTTATATTGATACCAAAAATCAGATAATGCCATCATGTGGGGGGAAAAAAACTGCAGACCAGCATCTTTCATGAATATAGACTCAAAAGCCCTCAACAAAACTAGTTGCAAACCAAATCCATCAACATATAGAAAGAATTATATACAATGACTAGCTTTAATTTATCCTAAGAATACAAGGATATATTATGTTCAAAAAAATGTCTATACCATATTGAACAGAATTTTTTTAAAGGATCATCTCAATAGATGCAGGGGCAGGGGGAAGTGGCAAATTTCACCATATTTTCATCAGAAACACTCAAATAGGAATAGAGTGAAACTTCCTCAGTCTGATAAAAAGCATCAACAAAGACCCTATAACTAGCTAGCACCCTACCTAATCAGAGATAAAGGGGACATAATAAAATGCAAAACATTAAACTTCAAGTTGACATAACACAAGGCCAATGTTTACGCCCCAAACAGAGCTGCAAAATATCTGAAGCAAATACTGCCAGAAATGAAAGGAGAAATAGACAAACATTAATAATGGAATATTTCAACACACCTGTCTCAAAACCTGAAAATACTAGACAGAAAATCAGCAAGGATATAGAAGAATCCAACAGTGTCTAACTGACATTTGTAGAACACTCTACTCAACAGTGGGCTTCCCAGGTGGTGCTAGTGGTAAAGAACCTGCTTGCCAATGCAGGAGACATAAGAGATGTGGGTTCGATCCCTGGGTTGGGAAGATCCCCTGGAGGAGGGCATGACAATCCACTCCAGTATTCTTGCCTGGAGAATCCTATGGACAGAGGAGCCTGGCAGGCTACAGTCCAGGGGGTCACAAAGAGTCAGACACAATTGAAGGATTTAGCAAGCACACACTAGTCAACAGTAGAATATACATTCTTGTCACATGCACACAGAACATATATCAAGATAGACCATTTCCTGTGCCAAAACAAATGTAAACTAAAACTTTTTAATTGAAACCATAAAGAGTATGCTGCCCAACCACCCTAGAATCAAAGGAGAAATCAGTAACAGGAAGATAATAAAATCTCCAGGAAGCAACCTAGATGTCCATTGGCAGATGAATGGATAAGAAAGCTTTGGTACATATACACAATGGAATATTACTCAGCTATTAAAAAGAATGAATTTGAATCAGTTCTAATGAGGTGGATGAAACTGGAGCCTATTATACAGAGCAAAAGTCAGAAAGAAAAACACCAATACAGTATACTAATGCATATATATGGAATTTAGAAAGATGGTAACGATGACCCTATATGTGAGACAGCAAAAGAGACACAGATGTAAAGAACAGACTTTTGGACTCTGTGGGAGAAGGCAAGGGTGGGATGATTTGAGAGAATAGCATTGAAACATGTATATTACCATATGTGAAATAGATCACCAGTCCAGGTTCGATGCATGAGACAGGGTGCTCAGGGCTGGTGCACTGGGATGACCCTGAGGGATGGGATGGGGAGTTAGGTGGGAGGGGGTTCAGGATGGGGAACACATGTCTACCCATGGCTGATTCATGTGAACATATGGCAAAAACCACCACAATATTGTAATAATTAGCCTCCAATTAAAATAAATTTAAAAAGAAAAAGAAAATCTCCAAACACTTAGAAACAAATCAACACACTTCTAAGTAATCCTTAACTCAAAGAATAAGTCTCAAAGGAATTAAAACACATTGAATTGAATAAAAATGAAAATAAACAAATCAAACTTTGAGAGATACAGCTAAAGAAGTACTGAGAGGAAATTAAAAGCACTGTATGCTTTGATGGTGGCCCCCCCCCATGTGCAGCGGACATGTTCCAAGACTCTCAATGGATGCCTGAAACCATGGATAGGACCAAACTCTATATATATTAAGACTATATTTTTCCCAATACAAACATACCTATGATAAAATTTAATTTATAGATTGGGCATGGTAAGAGAATATTAAAATAGGATTATAATATACTGTAATAAAAGTTATGTGAATGTGATCTTTCTCTCAAAGTGTCTTATTTTATATATTTAAAGCCTTTTATGTTTTAGCTAAGAACTTATGCACAGTGTCCATAACTTTACAGTTTGAGTTGCAAACCAGCAAAACCAGCACAAATTTTTCTTTCTTCACAATTTAACAGATAGAAGATTCTTTCTTACCATAGATCTCCGCAACCTCAGCATGACTATCTCCTTTTCTTATCAATTCAAAGACTCTTACCTTTTCATTTTTCTTTTGAAGTGCTTTCACAAAAAACTCTACAGCTTCTCTTTGGTATATCCAAATTGCCAGAGTCACTACTCTTGCACTTTGGGGGCCACTATTAAGTAAAATAAGGGTTACTTGAACACGAATACTGTGCTATCATGACAGTCAGCCCAATAACTGAGATGCCTACTAAGTGACTAAGGGGCAAGATGTGCTGGACAGAGGGATGATTCAGATCTCAGGTGGGTGGAAAGGTGTGAGATTTCATCACTCTACTCATAACAGCTCCCAGTTTAAAACTTGTGAATTATTTCTGGAATTTTTTATTTAACATTTTGAACCTTGTTTGACCATGTGTAACTGAAACTACAGAAAGTGAAACTATAGGTAAGGAGGAACTACTGTATTAGAAAAGAGAAAAAGTCTCAAATCAATGCCCCAAAGCACTAACTTAAACTAGAAACAAACCCAAAGCAAGCAGAGGGGAGGAAAGAAAGAGTGAAGTCAAGGAAATAAAACAGAAAAATGTAGAAAACAAATAAACCAAATCTGGTTATTTAAGATCAACTAAACTCCAGCAAAACTGACAAGGAAAAAGAAAGAAGATACTTCATCAAAGAGAATAATATGGATAAACACATGAAAAGATATTCAGCACATCACCGACTCAGTGACATGGATTTGAGCAAACTCTGGGTGATACTGAAGGACAGGGAAGCCTGGTGTGCTGCAGTCCACAGGGTCACCAAGAGTCAGATACAACTTAGTGACCAAACAACAGCAATTAGTGAAATGCAAATTAAGACCACAATGAGATATCACTACACACCTATGAGTGTACTAAAAACATTTAGTTGTACCCTTTAAATTAGTAAGCTTTATCATATATGAATTATCTCAAGAAAGCCTTGAAAAGAAATAAAACCAAGCAATGCCCTCTTCAAAATCATGATAGTTCCAAATGCTGGTAAGAATAAATTGAAACTGGTCTCTCATCTTTTGCTGTTGGAAATATAAAAAAATGGTACAGTTACTCTTCAAAACAGTTGGCAGTTTCTTTGGGGGAAAAAAAATACCTAAGTACATGTTTACCGTAACACCAAGCAATCACGTTATCATGTTCCTCAGCACTGATCTTAGAGAAGTGAAAACTTTGGTCCACACAAAAGCCTATACACATACTTACACACAAACCTACCTATACACAAACTTGTTTAGTCACTAAGCCGTGTCCAACTCTTTTGTGACCGTAGCCCACCAGGCTCCTCTGTCCATGGGATTCTCCAGGCAAGAATACTGGAGTGGGTTGCCATGTCCTCCTCCAGGGGATCTTCCCAACCCAGGGATCAAACCTGCTCTCTGCATCTCCTGCATTGACAGGCAGGTTCTTTACCACTAGTGCCACCAAACACTGATAAATGTGATGTTATTCTTTGGCAGACTCTAGTGCAATCTTTAGGTATACTTTGGCAGTGGTGTTTCTTTTCCAAATAGCCTAGGACTAGACTATTTCAGCATGCAGATCAATTCCTTTATGAACAGCAAAATATGAAATACAACCTTGGATGAAAAGATAAAAATAACAGCACTGAATAAATTGATTTCTGAAATATTTACTAAAACAGCAGCCAGTATCCAGTAGTATATCATCCAATATCTTCCTGTAATGAGAGAATCTGAGCCAAAGAAGTTTTCACCTTCAATGTATTTTTGGAATGTATATTTATGAGCCAAATCTGTGTTGTTCATCGAAAAGTAGTTGTTTGGGAATTTGTTATGCTCTAGTAAATGAGAGTATAAAGGCAAAAAATATAGTCCATTACGAATATACTCCTCCTTGCCTCCTCCTTTTGTTTCTCTGCTTACTCAGTACTGGGTAATGCCCTTGAGAGATACAAAAGGTAAAGGAATGGACCCTACCCTGAGGGACTTTATAGTCTGCTGGAGGTAACACATCTCTGAGAAGTAAAACAATGCAATAAATATGACAAGGTTGCTGATGAGTACTCTGGGAGCTTGGAGGTTGGGAATCTTAGGTCACCAAGAAAGACTAGATCTGAATCAGGACTTAAGGAATGACTAAGATTTGGAGAGGCAGCAGGGAGATGAAGGCTATTCCAGCCAGATGGAACAAAGTGACCAATGGCTCTATAGACTCAAAAATGTGTAAACCACATTTGGGGGACAATAGCTAGAATTGGGGAGGGGTTTAAGTTGAAGAATAGGAAAGAATGCAGCTGGGTCAAGATTAAGGATGCTATTCCATATTAAGGAGTTTTGGCCTTAGCCCATTAACTACTGAAGTAGCCATCTGCATCAGAATCACCTGGGAAAGACAGTTTAAAATGAATTTATAGCCCCAACCTCAGTAACTGTCATTCAGAAGGTTTAGGGCTGGGGCCAGGAAATCTGCATTTTCAACAAGTACCACCCCACCACTTCCCCAAACTCATTTGAAAGAATGTAAGAAGTCCTTTGGGCAATAGAAAACCTCAGTGGAAAGCCAATTAAAGGTTTTTTTTCAAGGGGGAGGTCTATAATGATAGCACAGTGATTCAGGAAAATAAATCTCCTAGGTATAAGCTCAGTAGATTGAAGGAGAAGATAAGGAAAGCCAGACAGATGGCTTTACAACAGTCCAGGTGTTAAGTCTAACCACTGATTTATCCATCCCTTTGTTCCCAGGGCCTGGCATAAGAGTCTGGTACATAGTAATCCACTCAGAGGCAGAGAAGCTAATGAAGCTCAGGCATCAGAGTCCCTTTATCTACTCAGATCCTTTCCCAGTCCCTCTCCCTTTTTAATTCAAAAGGCTCATGTTCACACCTATTTTTTAATTCCTTCACTTAAATAAGGCTCCCAAAATTGTATAAAGCCTCACATGCCACAAAACACTGGATCCAATCCTACACTCAGTGTTTATTGAACTCAAAGATTAGACAAATCACTTAGTGATTTTTCCTTCTTACGAGAATCCCTTTCCTCAGTTTATTCTCAATGTAACAGATATGCCTTTTGTTTCAACAGAATCAGCCTATCATTCACATACCACTCCTCTGCCCAAACTCTCCAGTCTCAGAGTAAAAGCCAAATATTTACAATGGCTCTAAGGAAGGACTGATGCTGAAGCTGAAACTCCAGTACTTTGGCCACCTGATGCGAAGAACTGACTCATTGGAAAAGACCTTGATGCTGGGAAAGATTGAAGGCAGGAGGAGAAGGGGACAACAGAGAATGAGATGGTTGGATGGCATCACCAATTCATGGACATGAGTTTGAGCAAATTTCCAGGAGATTGGTGAAGGACAGGGAAGCCTGGTGCGCTGCAGTCCATGGGGTCACAAAGAGTCAGGCACAACTGAGTGACTGAACTGAAGGACCTATACAGCTCTGTTACCTCTCTGATCTCATCTCCTACTCTGTTCTGCTCACTGTGCTCCAGTTATTATATGTTGGTCTTCCTGTTGTTCCTTGACCATGCCAAGAATATTCCTGCACCAAGGCCTTTGAGATTTCTGTTCCCTTTGCCTAGAATGCTCTTCCCTACAAATACTCTCAGAGCTCACTCACTCCTCCAAAGCTCTACTCAAATGCCACCTTCTCAATGACATCTTTTCTGACCATCTTCTCTAAACTGCAATCTTCCACACATATTCCTTGTACCACTTTCTCAGCTTTTATATTTCTCCTTAACACTTATTACTATACAGCGGAACCTTGCCACATAGCAGGTGGAGCACTGACCCTCTGCATGATCAAAAATTCACATATAACTTTAAAATTGGACATCCACATCTGTGGTTCCACATCCGTGGACCCAACCAACCATGGATCGTGTAATACTGTACTACATATTTATTGAAAACAAGTCCCCACGTAAGTGGGCCCATGCAGCGCAAGCCTGTGTTGTTCAGGGGTCATCTGTGTAAGATTCCAATTTTTATTTACCTTTTGCCATTCAAAATGTAAGCTCCATGAGGACAGAGAGATTTGTCTTCTGTTTGTAGTTATCTCTCTACCACTTGGAACAATACCACATACATAAAATATGGTCAAGATGTTCAAAAAAGTCATCAGTGAATGAAGGCCACTTGTAGCTGTGTGACCTTGGATAAATCACCTGACATAAGCCTCAGTTCTCCCATCTATAAAAGTAGATAGCAGAACCTACTTGATTTAGTAATAAAAACCACATCTCTTTAGAGAATGGTCCTTTTAAGCAAGCAATTTGTTCTCAGGGAGAGGTTTTGAAGCCTTTACAACTCCTGAATAAAGATGGAAACAAAACATTTTTAAAAAGAAAAGCAAAACAAAAATAACATCACCTACTTCATAGTAATCTTCTGAGGTTTAACATTAGATAACTTGTTTACATTTGGTTCAGAATGTTACACCGATGAAGTAGTCGATAAACATTAATAGGAGTCCTTAATAACTTAATGAAAAAACATCACCTACTCAACCTCCATGCAAGACGAGCCTAATCTAGGCATAATGCACTCAGTCATCTACAGAGTTGTGACTGCAGAAGTTACTTTCATTTCTGTCCTTCCTTCCACTGATGAATGTTGCTGACAAGTACAGAGGCAGACAGATACATACAGACAGACAGATGTGACACACCAGAAGCTCAGCCATGACATGGTCCCAGGCAAGAAGATTGGGAATCTGTCTTATTTCAGAGACACATGAAAAGGCATCCAAGCAACACGTACATTTTATTTGTGAAGAGTCAATCACAGCAGGAGCCCAGCTAAAAGAAACTCACCACCCCAACACATATACACATCCTGGTATGCATATCCAAAAAAGCCCTCTCTGTATTCCCAAGGGATAATGGAAGTCTGAATCAGGAACAAACTTACTTCTACAGAGAGGAGTCATAACTATTGGCATTATATGATCATTACCCAATCACTATCACCCTATAAATGACAGCCAGCCTCTTTCACATACTGAGCTCAGTCAGAACCTAACAGGGCTAGTGCTGTTTCCAACGTCTGCTCTTGGACTCCATCCTGACTCTTCATTGTCCAATTATAGGCTATAGATGTGGGTCTGCCTGGAAGGAAAGGAGCTAAGGGAGAGTCATTCACATTGTCATGTTACAATCTGCTCCTGACAAATGTGTGGGTCCGGCCTTGAGATCAGAAGCTTCCTCCTTATTTTCTCTGCATCTACTTAAAGAGTAGGTTTCTGTTCACACTGAACAACAACAATCACTAGCTACCATTTGCTTAGCAATTACTATGTTTGATAGGGCTTCCCAGGTGGCGCTAGTAGTAAAGAACCTGCCTGCCAATGCAGGAGACACGGATTCAATCTCTGGGTCGGAAAGATCCCCTGGAGAAGAAATGGTAACCCATTCCAGTATTCTTGCCTGGAGAATCCTATGGACAGAGGAGCCTGGTGGGCTACTGTCCACGGGGTCGCAAAGAGTCGACACAACTGAGCATCTGAGCACAGCACATGTATGAAATGCTATATTATGGCTTTTATACTCATTGTTCTTAATCCTTCAATAACATTTTTGGTAGGTAGCACTGTTCCTATTTCAAACAAAGAGGGAAACTGAACTGACTTATAAAGACTAATTGATAAGGTCACATAGCTAGTTAAGTGATAAAGCCAGGACTCAAATAGATCTGCTTGGCACCCAGCCTATACTTGCCACTATATAACATTCCCATTCCAGGAAAAAAAAACATTTAATCACACGCTTGAAACTAACTTTCAGATCTAAAGTCTGTATCAGTTAGGCAATATGAAAGGTACCAAGGAAAGACTGAGAGCAGTTTCATCTAACTCAGAAAATAAGAGCAACTGCATTTGGTTCTGGATTATAAGTCCACTCCTGATTTAGCCCTTCTGTGGCTGTGAGAAAGGTCAATGTTCATGTTCCCATATTAGTTTGCTCCCTCTTGGTTACCTAAAAGAATCTGTCTTAAAAAAAAAATGGAATTCCCTGGCAGTCCAGTGGTTAAGACTTCACCTTCCAATGCAGGGGGTGTGGGTTCAATCCCTGGTCAGGGAGCTAAGATCCCACATGCCTCATGGCCAAAAAACCAAAGCATAAAACAGAAGCAATATTGTAACAAATTCAATAAAAACTTTAAAAATGGCCCACATCAAAAAATCTTTAAAAAAACAAACAAACAACAACAAAAGAATCTGTCTACTGATCCTCAGACATCCTAAGCAGCCATGTTCAGTATGTTGGTGTATCAGCCTGGCTCCACCCAGGAGAAACAAATGACAGGAAGTTTAACACAGGAAGTTTAACACAAAGAATTATTCATTACAACAGGAGATTGCAGTAACTAGGGACTGGTTAGGATGAAGTGAGGACAATTCTAAAGACAGAAATAGTGCATATAAAGAGCAATTGCTATCCCTAAGAGTAAGATAGAATGCCCAAGCAGGAGTTTCTCCTTATCCCCTAAACAACCACCACCCACCCACCACAGGTCTGAGATCCAGACATGGATGGAGAGGAGCTATCCATGACTAAACAGATGGCAGAGACGTTGCTGTGGTACCACATCAGTAAAACTTGCTAGAAATCCGCTCTTTGGAACTTTCAAAAACTCACTCAATGTGGTTTCATGGGAAGTATCTCTCATCATAGACACTTAACTACAAAACCACCTAAGATGGGGTTACCAGAGTAAGTTTTCAGCAGCTACGAACTGCTGGATCCCACACACTGCAGAAGCCACCCACACTACAGGAGCCAGACACCGAGGAAGCCTCCACCCTGTAGGAGTCTATTGTGTGAGTTACATATGAAACAGAAAGTAAAAAAAATTTCTTCTAATATCTTTAGTACTTGCTGAAAAAAAAAAAACTTGATATCATGATAACTAGAAAAACAAAACCATTTTAAAAGGCCAATATTCATTCTCACATATCAGACAATAAGAATATACAGAGAGCTGAAAATCAAAAAACTCATACTGTCAGATCTGTTAAACCTGGGAGGTTCCTGAGCAGCCTGCTTTTCCTGGCTCTAGCTTCTACCCAATGCTATGTCTTCTCTCCTTTTCTCCTCTGCCTCCTGCCCAGGAAAAAAAAAAAACTTGATAAATGTATCTTTGTAATTTTAATTTGGTCTGATTCTAGTTAGTAATAAATATGTATTATAGAAAAAATTGGAAAAGTCAGCACTTTTATAGAAGAAAACTCAGAACATTCCCCAGTTCAATCCAAGAAATAAGCACAATTAACATTTTAATGTCTGTCCTTCAACACATACAGAAAATAGATATGTATGTGTGTGTATATATATCCCAAATACATGCACACATAAGCACACAAACCCTTGCATGCATCCCCCATCTCTGTATATACATTTATATAGATAGATGTATAAGTAGATATAAATATGGAAATATTTTTATAAGTGAAAGGATACAAATACTAAGCATCCTTTTGGTTTTTTACTCTATAAGACTAAGAGCATGCCGTATCTCCCACAAAAGAACAAGGAAAACACCTTGGTTATTCATGAATTATTAATCCTTAACAATGTGACAGTATTTCACAGTGGGTAAAGGCAGAGTTCAACAAGCAATATGATAAACAACAGCCCCCTCTGTTTTTATAAATAAAGTTTTATTGGAACACAGTCATACCCATTAATTTATACTTTGTTTACAGATGCTTTTATACTACAACAGCACTGTTGAGTAATTGCAACAGAGATCATATGGCCTGCAAAACCTAAAACATTTACCATTTGACCCTTTACAGAAAAGCTTGCAAATCCTCAATTAAGAGTATGGAATCTATAGTTAGCCTTCCTGTGCTAAAATTCCAGCTCCAACCCTGACTAACTGTGTGCCTGGGGCAAATCACTTCAACTCTCTGAGGCTCAGTTTCCTATCTTTATAAAATGGAACTAAAAGCACTTACTTCACAGGGCTATTGGAAAGATTAAATGAAACATAAACTGCTTACAGGCTTCCCTGGTGGCTCAGTGGTAAAGAATCCACCTGCCATGCAGGAGATACAGGTTCAATCCCTGGGTCAGGAAGATCTCCTGGAGAAGGAAATGGCAACACACTCCAGTATTCTTGCCAGAGGAACTCCATGGACAGAGGAGCCTGTTGGGCTACAGACCATGGGATCAGAGTCTGACATGACTTGGCAACTAAACAACAACAACAACGGTGCTTACAACTGTTACAAAATTAAAATCTAATGAAAGCTTGTTATTGTTTATAAGCACACCAAATATCAATAAAAGCAATCACACACAGTGTATCATTGGTCGTCTACCATACTGTATCATTGGTCGTCTACCATACTCTGGAGGGAAGGACCTCATCAGCTGTATCCTTCTTTGGTTTCTCTTTTAAAGTTTCCATTTTGTGTTCTGAGTAAGAGAAAATCAGCCTTTTTATATAAAAATGAAAGCATGCCATCTCTTTCCCTTAGGATAAGCCCTAGAAGAGGAGACTGAATCCCTCATCCATTTAGTAGGCAGAGCCAAGGAGAGAGCAGCAAGAGAGCCTTGAAACAAACCTAGATCTGGACATGAATATATAATGTGCTTCAGTATATACAAGCTGCAGGAATTCCTCCTAATCTCACATAACAGCACCATTTCAGCATCAGTGAGGAGGCTCTGTCTGAATCAAGATGACACCTTCCAAGCAATATCATTACACAGGTGACCCACTCTCTTCACCTACCAACTAATTTAAAAGCAATAAAACAAAAATGGTGCGGCATCCCTAATGGCTCAGTGGCTAAAACTTCACATTCTCAATGCAGGGGGCTGAGTTCGATCCCTGATGAGGGAACTAGCTCTCACATGCCCCAACTAAGAGTTCACATGCCACAATTAAGACCCAGCACAGCAGAATAAAATTGTTAATTAAAACAAAACAAAAATAAAAATGGTAATGATAAATAAGTAGTTTGATTAGGGTTACAACTAGGTATTTTTATATCATAATTTATTTTCTCAAGCCTATTTCTCATAAGCTTTAAATAACAAGTATTTTCTTAAAATTTTGTATCTTTTTCTGATGGTATTAGCAACTACCAAAGTAGTATAGTGAAGGTTTATCTGGATAAATTGCTTTGGATAAACAAAATAAATCCAGGAAACCTAGATACTGAATTATTTGCATCTTCTGAAGTTTTGTCTTGTTTTTGAGCAGCTAAGAAGAAATGAACAGGAGTTTTGTTCTCTTCACTTTAATAGAGTCTTCATTCTCCTCTCCCTTGACTGTTCTTACCAACAGATACAGATGGGCAGGTGGATGGAGGTGGCATGGGACACAATATGGTACCATAGTGATTACCCTCTACACAAATTGATGTTCATAATTTTTATTGGGTTTTGGTTTCTAGTTCAGATAAAAATGGGTACAGTATTTTACACTGTAAAAACAGGACAATGATTTGTGTTTCACTATCTATGCATCTGAATTCATGTTCTCTTATGATTATTGTTCCTAGAACTATTCCTCTCTAGAATATGGGGCTATTCATTTGGGCCACAGCAGGCAGATGAAAATGTGAAAGTATATATGATAGGCTCATATCCTCAAACACTGCACTTAGATAACAAGTATGGTCTATTTCATCAGCGTGTGATACAAATGTGGCTGCAATTCTCACAGAATATTTCCATTTATACATCAGGAAACTTTGTGGGCATCTAGATGAAACCCTCAAACATGACTACACCACTAGAGGAGCACACCATACCTCTCCCAATGTTGACTACTTTTGCTCTGGGTTATGGCTCTTTTTCCACTTCAATGCAAAAAGGCCTTCAGTGCAAAAAGAAATGCAAAAAGGCAGAATGGTTGTCTGAGGAGGCCTTACTAATAGCTGAGAAAAGAAGAGAAGCTAAAGGCAAAGGAGACAATGTACCCATATGAATGCAGAGTTCCAAAGAATATCAAGGAGAGATAAGAAAGCCTTCCTCAGTGATCAATACAAAGAAATAGAGGAAAACAATAGAATGGGAAAGACTAGAGATCAAGAAAATTAGAGATACCAAGGGAACATTTTATGCAAAGATGGGCTCAATAAAGGACAGAAATGGTAGGGACCTAATAGAAGCAGAAGATATTAAGAAGAGGTGGCAAGAATACACAGAAGAACAGTACAAAAAAGATCTTCACAACCCAGATAATCATGATGGTGTGATCACTCACCTAGAGCCAGACATCCTGGGATGTGAAGTCAAGTGGGCCTTAGGAAGCATCACTATGAACAAAGCTAGTAGAGGTGATGGAATTCCAGTTGAGCTATTTCAAATCCTAAAAGATGATGCTGTGAAAGTGCTGCACTTGATATGCCAACAAATTTGGAAAACTCAGCAGGGGCTACAGGACTGGAAGGCTCAGTTGTTTTCATTCCAATTCAAAGGAAATGCCAAAGAATGTTCAAACTACCACACAACTGCACTCATCTCACACACTAGCAAAGTAATGCTCAAAATTCTCCAAGTGAGGCTTCAACAGTACATGAACCGAGAACTTCCAGACGATGTTCAAGCTGGATTAATGAAACGCAGAGGAACCAGAGATTAAATTGCAAACAACACTGGACCATAGAAAAAGCAAGAGAGTTCCAGAAAAACATCTGCTTTATTGACTACGCCAAAGGCTTTGACTGTGTGGATCACAACAAACTGTGGAAAATTCTGAAAGAGATGGGAATACCAGACCACCTGACCTGCCTCTTGAGATATCTGTATGCAGATCAAGAAGCAACAGTTAGAACCAGGACATGGAACAACAGACTGGTCCAAAATTGGGAAAGGAGTATGTCAAGGCTGTACATTGTCACCCTGCTTATTTATCTTATTTGCAGAGTATATCATGTGAAATCCCGGGGCTGGATGAGGCACAAGCTGGAATCAAAATTGCCAGGAGAAATATCAATAATTTCAGATACACAGATGACACCACCCTTAATGGCAGAAAGTGAATAACTAAAGAGCCTCTTGATGAAAGTGAAAGAGGAGAGTGAAAAAGTTGGCTTAAAATTCAACATTCAAAAAACGAAGATCATGGCATCTGGTCCCATTACTTCATGGCAAATAGACAGGGAAACAATGGAAACAGTGACAGACTTTATTTTCTTGGGCTCCAAAATCACTGCAGATGGTGACTGCAGCCATGAAATTAAAAGATGCTTGCTCCTTGGAAGAAAAGCTATGACCAATCTAGACAGCATATTAAAAAGCAGAGACATTACCGACAAAGGTCCATCTAGTCAAAGCTATGGTTTTTCCAGTAGTCATGTATGGATGTGAGAGTTGGGCTATAAAGAAAGTTGAGTGCCGAAGAATTGATGCTTTTGAACTGTGGTGTTGGAGAAGACTCTTGAGAGTCCCTTGGACTTCAAGGAGATCAAACCAATCAATCCTAAAGGAAATCAGTCCTGAATATTCATTGGAAGGACTGATGCTGAAGCTGAAACGCCAATACTCTGGCCACCTGATGCAAATAACTGACTCATTAGAAAAGACCCTGATGCTGGGAAAGATTGAAGGCAGGAGGAGAAGGGGACGACAGAGGATGAGATGGTTGGATGGCATCACCAACTCAATGCACATGAGTTTGAGCAAGCTCCAGAAGTTGGTGATGGACAGGGAGGCCTGGTGTGCTGCAGTCCATGGGGTCACAAAGAGTCTGACATGACTGAGCAACTGAACTGAACTGATTGCTCTTTCTGCAATTTGCTGTCCACCCATTTCTCCCTATGGAAACCTTGGCCATCTTTCAGTTCCCAGGTCAAGTGAAAACTATCTTCATGAAGCCTCCCTGGATTCAAGAACATATCTCTAAAAGATATGACTACTATTGTTGCAATGAGATAGAGAATATGAGAAGCCAATAGAACTAGAATTAATGTGAATGTGAGGAACACTGAGATGGAGTTACTGGGATAGAGATGGAAAGAAAGCTTCGAATTTTACATAGAGCTTTCTCCCCTGAGTTTGCATATTTCAGTTGAAGTTTTTATAAAAGCTGTAAATTAACAGGATCTGCTTAAGACTAGACTGGATCAGAACAACAGAAAACTACCCCCAAACACAATTGATAGAGCACAAGTAATAAGCACCAGTAGTTTACCACTGTGAGACAGGGAAGCACATGGAGAGAAACACCCTCTCCCCGTTTGCTACAGGTATCAAGAGATGACTGAAACACTGAGGAAAAAACCATCTGGTAATCCAACCACTACTTGAAGCACAAGATAATAATAGCACACTGCTAGAAGAATTTGAAGACCGTGATGCCCTGAAGGTAAAAATAAACATGAGAAAATCTAAATCCACCTTAACTCTTTACTACTTAACTCTACTTTTTTACTTTTTTTTTTTTTTTTTTTACTTTTTTACTACTTAACTCTTTACTACTTTACTCTTAACTCTTTACTTCCCTCGCGGAAGGGAGGTGGTAAAGAATCCAAAGAATCTGCCTGCAATGTGAGAGACCTGGGTTCGATCGCTGGGTTGGGAAGGTCCCCTGGAGGAGGGCATGGCAACCCACTCCAGTATTCTTGCTATAGAATCCCATGGACAGAGGAGCCTGATTTGCTACAGTCCATAGGGTCACAAAGAGTCGGACACGACTGAATGACTAAGCACAGCACAGCACACATTGACTCCAGAATACATTAATGACTTAAAAGGAAGCCTATTTCCAGATATAAATAATATTAACCTCATTTTCTACTTTTTATAGATATTATGTTCATCATTCAATCAAAAATTAGGAAACAGAGGTAAAAACAAGCCATTGTCACAAGTTTAAGCAATCAACAAAGATGGCTCAGGTGTTGAAACTATAAGTACCTATAAGAGGTACTTATAATAACTATGATTATTTTATATTATGTTAATTGATTCATTATATTAAAATCAATTATGTGAAAGGAGAGAGTGAAAAAGACAAGCCTGAAAAGCTGAAGAATTTCAATACAGATACAGATACAAAGGAGTCAACTGAAGTTCCATGAACTTGTTTTGCAAAAAGCTAACACAAGGACAGACATATTGGAATAGGCCCCATCAGACACATTGGAATAATGTCCCATTTACTTGATTAGCTCTCTAAAGATTGTATTTCAGACTTCCAGTTTCACATGTAATGAGCATGGAAGTTGCCACTTCCTCCTAACAAGTAGAAACTGAACAGACTAAAAGAATAGTAACTCTTCTTGGACCCATGAGAGACAGGAGGACACAGGGAAAACTCCATGCCCCAAGTTTGGAGAAATATATAGGCAAATACAGGGAGCTGTGGCTTACTACAGCAGAGACTCATGAGCAGAAACCACCGTGAGAACCAATACCAGGGTAGGAAAACCCAAACTACAACTGATGAACTGCTGAAGTCTCAGCATGGGAAATTGAGTTAAAAATTCCAAAAGACCCCAGTCATATTGTGGGGTTTGTCTCCAGCAGCTCAACCAGGTTCCCACAGTAAATACAAGGGGGCGGGGATCCACTCAGGCTTCTGGGAGGGTGGGGAAAAAGGAACCATCCTGAAATACCCAGAGAAATCTGTTACTGAAAAGACCTGCCCTCTGGGGAAACTTTAGTAAGAGTCTAACTTGCTGGGCTATTATCAGAGCCTAACTGACCTAAAGAAGGAAGATACCCAACTCCAGTCCACTCTAGTCATCTTTTCTCACCTAAGAGGGGTGGAAGGGGAAACTCTTTGAGAGGTTCATAGTCCAGAAGCATGGGCTCACTGAAAGGCTGAGGCCTAGTCATAGGATTATAGAATGCATCCTCTCCCCCAACATTTCACCACCACACTACCAAAGGCCTCCTTTTACCTGGTACATCATGTCGAGTTATCATGGGGAAATTACAGTGCATAATAAAAAGCAAAAAATCATAACATGAAGAGACACCATAAGTGTCAGAACCAGATATGGCATGGATATTGGAACTATCAGACTGAGAATTTAAAACAACTATGATTACTATTAAAACATAACTTGAAGAGACACCACTCTAAGGGCTCTCATGAATAGAGTAGACCAGAAGTAAGAACATATGGGCAATGTAAGCGGAGAGATGGAAATCCTAAGAACCAAAAGGAAATCCTAGAGATCAAAAACATTCTAACAGAAAGGAAGAATGCCTTGATAGGCGTAGAAGACTGAACACAGGCAAGAAAAGAATCTGAGCTAGAGAAGGCAACAATAGAATCCTCAAAAACTGAAAGGCAAAGTGAACAAAGACTGAAAAAAGCCAGAATAACTAAAGGACTGTGGGACAATTACAGATGATAACATATCCATAATGGGAATACTAAAATGAGAAGACAGAAAATAGAAATTTTTGAAACAATAAGGACCAAGAAGCCCCCAAAATGTATGTCAGACATCAAACCACAGATCCAGGAAATGCAGGGATCATCAAGCAGGATAAATTAAAAAAAAAAAAAAAACACCCTGCACCTAGGCTTCCTATAATTTGAAGATGATACACCTAAGACAAAAAACCATGAAAGAAGCCAGAGAAAAAAACACATTACCTACAGAGGGGGAAGAAAAAGATTTACATCTTATTCCTCCTCAGAAACATGCAAAAAAGAAGAGAATGGAGAAAACATTTAATAAAGACTTTCTCATATGAACAAAAAATGAGGGAATTTGTTGCCAGTAGACTTGCCTTGCAAGAAATGTTAAGAGGTTCTTTAGAGAGATGGAAAATAATAGAGGTCAAAAACTTGGATCTACATAAAGAAAGGAAGAGCATCAGAAAAGGAATAAGTGAAGGCAAAATAAAGACTTCCTTACTCTTAACAGTTTGCTCAAAATAATAATACCAACAATGCACTTATAGAAATAGGCATACTTCTGAGAAACTGCAACACATCACACAAATTGTTTTGGTTTCCCAGGGTATGTGAAAGCTATGTTCATACTATACTGTGATGCATTGTGTCCAACAATATTAAGTACACAACTTACTTTTTTTATTTTTTTCTTTTTTTTTCCATTTATTTTTATTAGTTGGAGACTAATTACTTTACATCATTACAGTAGTTTTTGTCATACATTGAAATGAATTAGCCATGGATTTACATGTATTCCTCATCCCGGTCCCCCCAGTTCTAATGAGATGGATGAAACTGGAGCCCATTATACAGAGTGAAGTAAGCCAGAAAGATAAAGACCATTACAGTATACTAACACACAACTTAATTTAAAAATACTTTATTACTAAAAAATGCTAACCATCATCTGAGCCTTCAGTGAGTGGTAGCCTTTTCGCTGTATGGTCTTGCCTCATTGCTCATGGCTATTAACTGATCAGTGTGCTGGCTGCTGAAGGTTGGGGTGGCTACGAAAATTTCTTAAAATAAGACAACAATGAAGTTTGCTGCATTGATTGACTCTTCTTTTCATGAATGATTTCTCTGTAGCACGCAGTGCTGTTTGATAGTATTAAAACCGGAGATCAAATTGCCAATATCTGATGGATCGTAGAGAAAGCAAGGGAATTCCAGAAAAACATCGACTTCTTCTTCATTGATAACTGTAAAGCCTTTGACTGTGTGGATCACAACAAGATGTGGAAAATTCTTCAAGAGATAGGAATACTAGACACCTTACCTACCTCCTGAAAAACCTATATGCAGGTCAAGAAGCAACAGTTAGAACAAGACATGGAAAAACCAACTGGTATTTAACTTATATGCAGAGTACACCATGTGAAATGCCAGGGTGGATGAAGCACAACCTGGAATCAAGATTGCCAGGAGAAATATCAACAACCTCAGATATGCAGATGATACCACCCTAATGGCAGAAAGCAAAGAGAAACTAAAGAGCCTCCTGATGAAGGTGAAAAGAGGAGAGTGAAAAAGCTGGCTTAAAATTCAACATTCAAAAAACTAAGATCATGGCATCTGGTCCCATCACTTCATGGCAAATAGAAGGGGGAAAAGTGGAAACAGTGGCAGATTTTATTTTCCTGGGCTTCAAAATCACTGTAGATGGTGACTGCGGCCACTAAGTTAAAAGAGGCTTGCTCCTTGGAAGAGTGACAGTGAAAGTCACTCAGTTGTGTCCAATTCTTTGCAACCCCATGGACTATATAACCTGCCAGGCTATTCTGTCCATGGAATTCTCCAGGCAAGAATACTGGAGTGGGTAGCCATTCCCTTCTCCAGGGGATCTTCCCAGCCCAGGGATCGAACCCAGGTCTCCTGCATTGCAGGCGGATTCTTTACTGTCTGAAGCCACCAGGGAAGCCCATTCTTGGGAGAAAAGCTATAACAAACCTAGACAGTGTGTTAAAAAGCAGAGACATCACTTTGCCAAAAAGGTCCACATAGTCAAAGCTATGATTTTTCCAGTAGTCATGTATGGATGTGAGAGTTGGACCATAAAGAAGGTTGAGTGCCAAAGAATTGATGCTTTCGAATTGTGGTGCTGGAGAAGACTCTTGAGAGTGCCTTGGACAGCAAGGAGATCAAACCAGTCAAACCTAAAGGAAATCAACCCTGAATATTCATTGGAAGGACTGATGCTGAAGCTCCAATACTTTGGCCACCTGATGCGAAGAGCTGAACTCATTGGAAAAGACCCTGATGCTGGGAAAGATTGAGGGCAGGAGGAAGAGAAGGTAACAGAGAATGAGATGGTTGGATGGTATCACCAAATCAATGAACACAACTTTGAGTAAACTCTGGGAGATAGTGATGGACAGGAAAGCCTGGTGTGCTGCAGTCCATAGGGTCACAAAGAGTCAGATACACTTAGTGACTGAACAATAACCCACAGTAGAATGTCTCAAAACTGGAGTCAGTCCTCTCAAACCCTGCCACTGCTGTATCAACTAATTTTGTATAACATTCTAAATTCTTTGTTCTTGCTTCAGTAATTATAAAAGTAAACAGAAAACATTTTTTTAAATAGCAAAAAGTATGTAGTTATCAATAATAAGTTTAAATGTAAAAGTACTAAGTGATCCAATTAAAAGATTTTGAGTGCATAAATGTATGAAAAAATAAGACCAATCTATACAATTCCTAGAAGAGACTCATTTCAAATCCAAAGACAGGCACAGAGTGATGGGATGAAAAAAAAATATTCAATGCAAATAGAAATAAAAAGAAAGCTGAGGTAGCAATACTTATATCAGGTACAATAGATTTTATAAAGACTGCAACAAGAGGCAAAGGACATTACATAATGATAAGCACAATAATATAACAAGAAGATGTAACAATTGTAAATATATATGAACCCAAAATAGGAGCACCTAAATACAAAATAAGAACACCTAAATATATAAAGTATTAACAGACACAAAGAAACTGACAGTAACGCAGTGATAGTAGGGGACTTTACTTATATCAATGAACAGGTCATCCAGATAAAAAATAAGTAAACACTGGTTTTAAACAACACATTAAACCAAATGGACTATAGAGAACTTTCCACCCTAAAGAAGCCAAATGCACATTTTTTCAAGTATACAAGGAACATTCTCCAGAGTAAATTCACATGATAGACCACAAAACAGTCTCAGTAAATTGAAGAAGACAGAAATCATCACACAAATCTTTTCCAACCACAACACTATAAATCAACAAGTAAAATCCTACAAAAACCACAAAACATGTGGCGGCTAAACAATATGCCACTAAACAACCAATGGGTCACTTAAGAATTCAAGTGAAAGTGAAAGTCACTCAGTCGTGTCCAACTCTTTGTGACCCCATGAACTATACAGTCCATGGAATTCTCCAGGCCAGAATACTGGAATGGGTAGCCTTTCCCTTCTCCAGGGGATCTTCCCAACCCAGGGATTGAACCCAGGTCTCCCACATTGCAGGTGATTCTTTACCAGCTGAGCCACAAGGGAAACCCAAGAATACTGGAGTGGGTAGCCTATCCCTTCTCCAGTGGATCTTCCCAACCCAGGAATCGAACCAGGGTCTCCTGCATTGCAGGTGGATTCTTTACCAGCTGAGCTATCAGGGAAGCCCTAAGAATTCAAAGAGGAAGTTAAAAATTACCTAGAGAAAAATGAAAACAATGATCCAAAAATCTATGGGATGCAGCAAAAGCAGTTCTAAGAGGGAAGTTTATAGCAATACAAGCCTACCTCAGGAAATAAGAAAAATCTCAAACAACCTAACCTCACATCCAAAGGAACTAAAAAAAGAACCAACCATGTCCAAGATTAGTAGCAGGAAAGAAATCGTAAAGATCAGAGCAGAAATAGGTATTATTACAAAATAGAAAATATTGATGAAACAACTAGTGGTTTAAAAAAATAAGTTAGATGAAACTTTAGACAGACTCATCAAGAAAAAAAGAGGGTCCAAATCAATAAAATCAGAAATGAGGTTAAAACTGAGACCACAGAAATACAAAGGAAAAGAAATTATTATGAATAATTATATGCCAATAAAATGGACAATCTAGAAGAAATGGATAAATTTCTAGGAATGTACAGTAGACTCCCAAGTTAGCACCTATCCTTCTCAAACTATTCCAAAATATTGAAGAGGAAGAAATGCTTACTAATTCTGAGGCCAGCATCACCTTAATACCAAAATCAAAACATGCCAAAAAGAAAACTACAAGCAATATCACTTATGAACATAAATGTAAAAATGGTGACAAAATATTAGCAAATAAAATTCAGTACAGTAAAAGGATTATACACTATGATCAGGTAGGATTTATCCCAGGGATGCAAAGATGATTCAATATCCACACACAAAAAAAATGAAAAAAAAATCAATGTGATATACCACAGTAACAAATTGAAGAATAAAAATTATATGAGCATCTCAATAAATACATAAAAAGCTCTTGGTAAAATTCAACAGCCATTTATGGTAAAAACTCTGCACCAAGTATATAAAGAGGCAACACACCTCAACATAATAAATAAAGACCATATGACAAACCCACAGCTAACATCATACTCAACAGTGAAAAGCTGAAAGCATTTCCTCTAAGATCAGGAACAAGACAAGTATGACCACTCTCACCACTTTTATTAATCACAGTGTTGGAAGTCCTAGTCCTAGCCACAACAACCAGACCAAAAAAAGAAAT
Source organism: Odocoileus virginianus (assembly GCF_023699985.2). Taxonomy (NCBI): domain Eukaryota; kingdom Metazoa; phylum Chordata; class Mammalia; order Artiodactyla; family Cervidae; genus Odocoileus; species Odocoileus virginianus. The sequence continues at coordinate 29,078 of NW_027224329.1, read as the reverse complement.
AAGATGAATCTAAATTGAAAAGGAAAAAGTAATACTGGCACTGTCTGCAGATGAAAGTGAAGTGAAAGTGAGTCACTCAGTTGTGTCCAACTCTTTGCAACCCCACGGACTATACAGTCCATGGAATTCTCCAGGCCAGAATACTGGAGTGGGTAGCCTTTCCCTTCTCCAGGGAATCTTCCCAACCCAGGGATCGAACCCAGGTCTCCCACATTGCAGGCGGATTCTTTACTAGCTGAGCCACAGGGAAGCCCAAGAATACTGGAGTGGTAGCCTATCCCTTCTCCAGCAGATCTTCCTGACCCAGGAATCAAACCAGGGTCTCCTTCATTGCAGGCGGATTCTTTACCAACTGAAATATCAGGGAATAAAATCCTAAAGATACTACCAAAAAAAAATCTGTTAGTGTAAATGAATTCAGTAAAGTTGCAGGATACAAAATATACAGAAATCTGTCACATTTCTATACATTAATGGCAAGCTATCACATAGAGAAATTAGCAATCCTATTTACAAAATTGCATCCCATAAAATATCTAGGAGCAAATTGAACCAAAGAGGTAAAGACTCATACTAAAACTGTAAGCCACTGATGAAAGAAACTGAAGATGACATAAACAAATGGAAAGATACACTATGCTCATGGTTAGAAGAATGAATATTGTTAACATGACCATTAATATTGTTAACATGACTACTGAAAGCAATCTACATGTTTACTGCATTCCCAACAAAACACCAAAGGCATTTTTCATAGAACTACAACAAAAAATTCTAAAACTTGTATGGAAACACAAAAGACTCCCAATAATCCAAGCAATCTTGAGAAAGAACAAAGCTGGAGGCATCATGCTTCCTGATTTCAAACTATACTACAAAGCTATTGTAATCAAAACAATATGGTACTGGCACCAAAAAAAAGACAGATCAGCAGAAAATAGAACACCAAACATAAACCTACACTTACATGGTCAATTAATCTACAACAAAGAAGGGAAAGATATTTAATGGGGAAAATACAACCTCTTCAATAAATGGTATTGGGAAAACTGGATAGCTACGTGCAAAATAATTGAACTGGACTGCTTTCCCAGAATATAGACATAAATAAACTCAAAATGGATTAAAGACCATAAATAAGACTCAAAACCATAGAACTCCTAGAAGAAAATGTAGGAAGTGATCTCTTTGACATTAGTCTAAGCAATATTTGGGAGGATCTGTCACCTTGGGCAAGGGAAACAAAAGTAAAATGAACAAATGGAACTACATCAAACTGATAAACTTTTCACAACAAAGGATATTATCACTGAAAGGAAAAGGCAGTGTACTGAATGGTAGAAAACATTTGTGAACAATATTTCCGATAAAGTGTTAATATCCAAACTATAAAAAGAACTCATATAACTGAACAAAAACAACCCAATTAAAAAATGGGCAGAAAACCTGAATAGCCATTATTCCATGGATGACATGCAGATGGCCAACAGGCATGTGAAAAGATGCTGAACATAACTAATCATGATGGAAATGAACTAACCATCAGGGAAATACAAATCAAAACTAAAATGAGATCATCTCACACCTGTCAGAATGTCTATTGTCAAAATGACAACAAATAATAAGTGTTGGTGAGGATGTGGAGAAAAGGGAATCCTGTGGGTGGGATCACATATTTGTACATTCACTACAGTAAACATCATGAAAGTTTCTCAAAAAATTAAAACTAGAACTTCCGTATGACCCACCAATTTCTTTTCTGAGTATTAACCCAAATATGAGAAAAACAGTATTTTGAAAAGATATCAATTGCAGTGTCATTTACAATAGCCAAAATAATGAAGCAACCTAAGTGTCCATCAATAGTTGAATGGATAAAGATGTGTGTGTGTGTTATATATGGGCTTCCCAGGTGGCACTAGTGGTAAAGAACCTGCCTGCCAACACAGGAGACATAAGAGACATGGGTTTGATCCCTGAGTCGGGAAGATCCCTGGAGGAGGGCATGACAACCCACTCCAGTATTCTTGCCTAGAGAATCCCATGGACAGAGGAGCCTGGCGGGCTACAGTCCATAGGGTTGCAAACAGCTGGACATGACTGAAGCAGCTTAGCACACACACACAATGGAATTTTAATCAGCCATAAAAAAATGAAATCTTGCCATTTGCAACATGAATAGATATAAAGGATATTTTTCTAACTGAAATAAGTCAGAGAAAGACAGATAACATGTGATCTATGTATATATGTTGAATCTAAAAAAACAAAAACAGACTCATGGATATAGAGAACAAAGAGGTGGTTGCCAGTTAGGAGAGGTTGCAAGGCGAAAGAGATGAAGGGGATTAAGAGGTACAAACCTCCAGTTATGAAATAAATAAGCCCCAGTGATATAATATACAGCATAAGGAATATAGTCAATAATACTGTAATAACTTTGTATGGAAAGAGATAACTACTCGATCACTTCATAATGTGTTCAAATGTAAAATCACTATGTAATACACCTGAAATGAACATAATATTCTACTTTAATGATATTTTTTAAAATGTTTGTAAAAAATGCAGTATCTGTGAAGCACAATAAAACAAGATATGCCTATATACTTTCTTTCCCTTTCTTGAAATCAGGAACATGATCTTTAAGGTGAACCACTTTTAACCATGTAGACAAGGACTATACCCTAGAAGATGGTGGGGCAATATGATGGAAGGAATCTAATTCCTTGAAAGACTGTGTGAAGAAAAGCTACTCTGGCAGTCCTGACCCAGTCATCTTTGGACACATTAATGAAAATGAACTTATTTAAGTTGATGGAAATTTTTTTCTTTGCTATAACTTGGTCTAATAAAAAGACTTTTCTATACACTAGAAAGAAGAAACTAGACACCTATCTAACTAAGCATATGTAATTGAGAGGTGATTATGACACAGGATAGTATGGGACTGGAAGGGTATGATAACAGAAGGAAGATTGGATTCTAAGTATAGTTAGTATATGTCAAAACTTGAATATGAACTGAAGTTCACCTGACTTATAAACATCATAACTTTAAATTCTAAACAACGGTTCTCAAACTATACATCAAATGACCTGTACCACTTTATAAAGTACAGATGCTCAGCATTTATCTCCAACAATTCTGATACTAGAAATCTATTTTTAACAAGTACCTTGGTTGATTCTTATCCACAACTGATTTAGAAAAGCAGTCTATGGCAATGTTTCTCTTTCTAGATCATCCAAGCTCTTAGGAAACTACAATTGTTGGATGGTTACTGGTCACCCCAGGGAAGAAAAAAAGAAAATGCAGCAAGAATTTCATCTCTCCCACTGGCAACATTTGCTTTGCTCTTTTCCTCACAGGCCTGAAATTTGCCTAACAGTATAGGGCACCAAAAAGAATACCTTTCAGTATACAACAGCAGGAAATTCATCCACATTCTAACTATGCGGACCAAAACCCTTGGCGTTGCAGGTTTCTCCTGAGCAATTTACATTCTCTTCCCTAAAGACCACTGTCTTTCAAGATAAATAGGTAAAGGCAAGACCTGGTTAAAAAATTTTAAAGGGCAATATTACTCCATTATTTTGCCAAAGCTCGTAAAAATCCAGAAATCTAACTTTCAAATACTGCCAGCCCTATGTAACTTATTTTTACAAATTATATGGTGTTCACATTTGCAGAAAAAATACATCAGCCATGGGACCAAGTTTGATCTTTTGAAGAATCCATGAGATCACATTTTGCAATTAATCCATATTTCTTCCTGGTTTATCTGGATTATTGTTAGTGATTTAATTAATGCCCTTTCAGAATTAAAGAGACAGATATGTGTTTATATATTTATGTTTATTAACTAATGTGACCTAAACAACATCTATATTAACTTCAAACACTGTAGAATTCTGAACTCTAATGCAAATTTTGACACAACTTAGGCAAAATCAGGTGTTACAGAGCTCAATGCAATGCAGCCTTTATTACTAGGTACTGTCGCCCAACATCAATCTTAAAAGGAGAGAGTTTGTGAAACTATAGGTAAATGTTTATGCATTAACTATGCAAAAGGAATGGATTGTGATGACTACTGATTAATGAAAGTAATCTACCAGAAGTGTAGGACATTTGGGGAACTTTTTGTATTATTGCACACTGCCCCTTTTTCGAAATTATTTTTGGGGGGGAGGGGACATGGCAGGGCATATGGGATCTTAGCTCCCCAACCAGGGGTTGAACCTGAGCCCCCTGCATTGGAAACATGGACTCTTAACCATTGAACTACCAGGGAAGCCCCCCACCACTTTTCTGAATAGTGGGATCTCACTTTTGGAGCTATAGTAAGCCAAAGTCTCTCTATCCCTAAAGTCTCAAGGTTCTACAAAGCAATGAAGTATAATGAAAAGAACTCTCAAAAAGTTAGGCATTCCAAGTTCTGAGCAATAAAATGCCTAGTTTGTGTGGGCACAGACAGTGTAGCTGGAACAGAATAATGAGAAGTAATGAGGGTCCAGATCATGGAGGGCTCTATACAGCTATTGGAATTACTTGGGTTTTACTTCACATGATATGGAGGGTATTGCAAAAAGGGTTTGGACATGATCTATGAATCAACAGGATCTCTCTCGACTGCTGTATTGAAATCAGACTGAAAGATATTAATAGTAATGCTGGAAGCAGGGAGATTAGTTATGAGGATATTACAATAATCATGGTGAGCAATCCTTAAAGCCTGAACTAAGGAGGAAGCAAGAGAGTTGAAGAGAAATAGATTAGGTTTTCATATTCATCTTATCACCAAATTCTGTACCATTTGTGCTATACTTTGTCACTCAGTCGTGTCTGACTCTATGCAACCTCATGGACTGTAGCCTACCAGGCTTCTCTGTCCATGGGGATTCTCCAGGCAAGAATACTGGAGTGGGTTGCCATGCCCTCCTCCGGGGGATCTTCCCAACCCAGGAATCGAACCCAGGTCTCCTGCATTGCAGACGGATTCTTTACCATCTGAGCCATTTATGAAAGGCCAAATGGCATAACCAAGGACAACACTTTCACAATAACCTTCATCTTCCAATACAAAAAGCCATACCACCCCTTAAATGTTTGATGTTTTTATTCTCCATATTGTAAAATATTAGTTCTCCTTCAAACATTCATTAAGCATTTCCTAATTAAATAGTACATCAATGAACCACTGTCTAAATATTAATAGCACATTTGTTAGCTAACAGAAATTCAGGCAAGAAGTCAGAGGATTCAAGATTTTTGTTAAACTAACTGCTATGGGATGGATACTGAAAGCTCAGCCAGGGCTATCTCTGGATTAAAGAAAAGGTGAATGAAAGGAAGAGTCACTAGTATGCAATTACTGTTGGTTTTCTTTAAAAATCCAGCACACTTGTATCTTTGTTATCTCACTAAGTCAGTTATGGGCCATGGATTTTCATCATTACAGCAACTATAGTGAGTAGTAACCTGCCATATATTGGTCTAATCCTACACTATAATTCAAGTCAATATCAGCGAACTATGAGAAATGGTGGGCTTCCCATGTGGCACAGTGGTAAATAATCCACCTTCCAATGCAGGAGACAGAAGAGACCCGAGTTGGATCCCTGGGTCGGGAAGATCCCCTAGAGTAGGAAATGGCAACCCACTCCAGTATTCTTGCCTGGAAAACCCCATGGACAGAGGAGCCTGGTGGGCTACAATCCATGAGATCACAAAGAGTCAGACATGACTGAGGGACTAAGGACACACAGACACACACATCAGAAATCATATTAATGTGATAAACTAATTCAGATAATCTAATTCAGCTGATCTCTTCCAGGAACACTAACACAAGCTGTTCTGCTAGATTGTTTGGAGGATAAGAAAGAGAAAGAAAAGGAATGAGGAAATGCTTCTCTTCTGATATTAGCTAAATAATCCTTGTTTGGGATAACTGGAAAAGAAATCAAACTACAAATCACATACCAGTACTAAAAATGCTTTCTTAAAAAAGGTCAAAAGTTAACCACCAATGGTTCCATGTGGCCTGAAAGCATACTGTGTTTGGCCGAAATAGAAACTTAAAATTCAGGAGGTGTCACATTAAAAATAAGGTCTTTAGGGGACTTCCCTAGTGCTCCAGTGACTAAGAATCCATGCTGCTAATGCAGGGGGGCTGGGTTCCATCCCTAGTCAGGGAACTAAATCTCATGTACCACAACTAAGACCCGATACAGCCAAATAAGTAAATAATTAAAATAATAAGGTCATTAACATCTTCTGTACTACTAGAAGACTGAACTGTATAGGCTATATTCCCACAGGACCAAAAAATGAAGAGACATTAGTCAATCCCGAGCTCTTAAGTTGTATAGAAAAGCAGCAGACCTATCTCAAATTCACAAGAGAAGTCAGGGGTCTTGGTTTAGTCATGGCTTCCCAATTAAATAGCACCACCTGTGGAAAACCAGTTACTGGCTCTGGGTCTCGGCTTCCCCAAATTTAAAAGGGGGGTGGGGGGCTTGGACCAAAAACAACAACAACATCATCTCACTGCCACCTATTCTATATTACCAGAAATATTAGAGACTGCACAGAAGAACAACCAGGGAGAGGAAAGGGAATACTCAACAAACAGAACTGGGTGTTTGGGGAAAAAAAGAAAGAAAAATGCCTACCAAAATCCAAACTTCATAACTTCAGAGGGATAAGGGTATACATGGTAAAATCACCAGGAAACTAGGAAGGAAATATTTGGAGAAGGAAATGGCAACCCACTCCGGTATTCTTGCCTGGAAAATCCCATGGACGGAGGAGCCTGGTAGGCTACAGTCCATGGGGTTGCAAAATCAGACACGACTGAGCGACTTGATTGTTGTTGTTCTATAGCTCTGAATAGCTTATCAGATGATAAAGAATTTTTGAATTCAAAGGATATGAAAGAAACAGAAAAGGGAAACATTGGGAAACTTTCTACATGAAAGAAGAAACCAATACACTTAGAAATGTAAGCAAACATAAGAGGCAATGGCAAAATGAGAACACCACAACAAAAGAACAAAGCTTTATGTCTTACCCTCAACTTGATAGCATCTTCCTCTCTCAGTCCTCCACACAGGAAAGGCAGGGAATAAACCTGACCCAGGAACCAGAGGGAAGCTGTGTAAGCTCCCAGACCTGATAACCATGTGACAGCGCTGCATCAAACCAGAGGGCTGCTACGAAAAGCCTGAGTAACTACCCAATAGCAGTCACCTGCAAACTGAACCTGGGGTAGGCATGACCGAGGTTCTTACCTAATTTTGTAGATGAGAAAATGCATGCTCAGAACAGATAAATGAGATTGCAAAGTCATAACACCTGGTAACCGTTAACGCCAGTTCTGGAACCCAGCTAGGGTTCTGCCTCAGCTGATCCATCTATGAAATGAAGACGTTGGATTAGACTCGTGGTTCTCCAAGTGCAGTGCCCAGACCAGCAGCATGAACCTCCCACGAGAAGTCCTTGGCAATGCAAACTCTCAGGTCTCCCCAGACCCAGAATCCTGATCTCTGGGATGGGGCCCAGCAATCTGTGGTCCCACAAGCCTCTAGGTGCTTCCTATGTGCACCAAAGTTTGGAAAACCACTGGATTTCAAGATGTCTAAGATCCCTTCAAGACATTTTCCTGAATGTCTGAGCACTGACCTCCAGGCCATTTGGCACAAAATCACACTATTCTTAACCTAGGACCAAAGAGTGGTTTACAAAGGAAAAGTCTGATTGCAGTTTGTGATAGTGGGAATAAATGCCCCTCCCCCTGATGGAATTTACACCTAGTGTATGTTAAAAGCTACCTGTCTGGATTCATTTGCATATGGCATGCCAGTACTCCTAAACCAGGCCTTCTTCCTTGGGGTCTGCTTAGAGAGAGGACCAATGAGCTTCTCTTCAAAAAAAGCCAAGTGGAGAGGGGGCAGGGGGAGGGACAAGGAAGAGATGGCCTTTCAGTCATCTTTTCGCAGCAAATTCTCTCAGGCTTAGAGCCCCCCAGGACCAGTTGGAGAAACGTGCTGGAGGGAACAGCAGGAGCCAACCTCCCCTGAGCCTGGCTGCTCCCCTTCGATTTGCCCTGACCTTGGTCAGATTTCAGATAGTTCAAGGCCAGCTGACATGGAGGGAATCTCCTAGCCTGACAGTGAGGTCCTGCCCTGTGTTGAGGCCACCAGACTTTCCATCCCAAGAAGGGGCTCTGCTCCTCGCCATCCTTGCCGAATCCTAGTCACCCAGTGGGGCGGCTGTCGCCTAGGCCAAAGCCCAGCACCCTCCCTGGCAGCCCCCTCACCCCAGCAGCCCCCTGACTCCACACGCCCCTGACCCCAGCACCACTGAGGCCACCTTCGCTGTTTGCTCTCACCTCTGCCCCCACTTCCCAGCCAGAGCTATTGAGGACGTTTTATGTTTGATGAAAGTGACATAAAACCAGCTCCGCCGGCCCAACCAGAGCCTGTGCTGTGAAGGATGGAAGGGGATAAGGGGAAGGTAACAGTTGTGTCCAAGGGAGGGTTGAAGACTTTAAACATTTACCTTGATTTGGGGGATTCAGCTCTTGAAGGCCAGAGGAGGGATCCCACCTCAAAGGGCCAGAAAGACTACGGTGCCTCGGGCTGCCCACCATCTTTCCCCACCCACACCCTCCTGGCCTGCCTGTCTTAATGAGATGATGGAGGACACTTGAGCAACTTGGCCTCGTAGTTCACCAGAGGAAGATAAAAGCCCTGAGGTGGGAAAGCAAAAGACCCTCAAGCTGTGCCCAGGAGACTGTTTTCTGTCACAGAGCCTGTGGCATGGACACTGGATTGTGCCACAATTGAGGGGGCCCCCATGCTGTTGAGAACAAGAAGAAAGAAAAAACTGTTGAGGGGAGGCAAATTCCTCAGGTTTCCCAAGAAAGATGTGGTGCTTCAGTTGTAGCATGTGTAAACTGTTTTCAGGACTTGATTAATATCATTAAGCAACTTAATGCCTTCAGAAAATTCCAGTTAGAACAGGCAAAAACAAAATCTAAACATCATAAAGTAATTCATGATACTGAGAGAAAGTTATGCCTCTATCAACCTGTATGATAAGAGATACAAAATCATCTTATGAGCTTACAGATGACGAAAATAAATGGAAACAAGGTATTGTGGAGGCAGTTGTTGAGGAAATTAAAAAGACAAAAATTGAGGAAAAGTCTGAAGGTAAAAACCACCCTGAAAGAATTCTTTATCTTGGCATGAAAGTTTTGAAGAATGCAGAATTGCTCAGAAATGTGATTCAGAAAGTCGATGAGCCTATTTTAGAGCACCTGAAATACTTGTTCGCAAGTTCTCAGATGCCGGAGAGCCTACAAATTTCACAGTTGAATTTCTCTGCATCCAGTGACTATTTATCAAATGAGGTGTTGACTAAAACATATCTAATAAAGTCACACCTGGGTGATTTTGATCCTTCTTTTCTCACGGACCACAAGGTATATGCTGCATTGGGTGCTAAATACATTGGAAATAGAATGTCACTCAGAATGCATTAAGGAACAGGACAGCAAAGGAAATGGACCTTCTAGAATAGAGTACAAAAAAACTTTCAAGGACTCATACTTCTGCTACTTTTGTACTCCGGAAATTCCTAAATTTAGAATACTAAGTGGGGTTGGTACAGGTAAAATTCCTGAAGATCAACTGCAGCTCCTTCATGAGTGTACAAGATCAGTATTATACTCAAAAGGACAAGACACACAGAATGACTATGACACAGGCAAAGAATCAAGAGAGAAGAAGCAAAGCAAGAGGAAGAAAATGATTAACCAGAAGTGGAAGAAGAACCCTAAAATAAACACGACTTTGTTGAGTGCAAGCTGCAGTGAGCCAAGGGCATTATATATCATTAGAGAATAGCTTAAACATACTCTGCACTGCTTATACCTTCTTTTTTTAAAAAAAAAATTCTAGGTAGCTAAATAAGCATCTTTTAAAAGGTTTTAAAACCAGTGCTTTCTTCTTAGAATTTTAATGGTCTCCACTTTTCTGCCAGATACATAGTTTACTGCATCCTTGAACATCCATAGTTTGGTTCTCGTGAAGTGCTTTTGTCATAGGTATATGCCTAGAGCTGTAAAATATCAGAATCCTTAATGGAAACTAAGAGTGGTTTAGAAAGCATTCCTGAGAAACCAATTGAAGTTGTTTTCTTTTTTCTTTTTTTTTTAAAAAACCAAAACACGTATGTAATATGTATGTGTGTGTGTGCGTGCAGTAGCTCAGACATGTCCAACTCTTTGCAACCCCACGAACTGTAGCCCACCAAGTTCTTCTGTCCATGATGTTTTTCAGGCATGAATACTGGAGTGGGTTACCATTTTCTCCTCCAGGGGAATCTTCCCTACCCAGGGATCAAACCCACGTCTCCTGCGTCTCCTATATTTGCAGACAAATTCTTTACCACTGAGCTACCTGGGAAATATTGTAATATGTATGCACATATTTAAAACAAATATACAAAATTATTAATTAAAAAAACTAATATTTTATATATATGTGTGTATATATACTATCTTTGCACTGTTTTTAAGTTTTTTATTTTTTTTTCTTTTCTTTCTTTTTTTTTTTATTTTTTATTTTATTTATTTATTTTTTTATTAGTTGGAGGCTAATTACTTTACATCATTATAGTAGTTTTTGTTATACATTGAAATGAATTAGCCATGGATTTACATGTACTCCCCATCCCGGTCCCCCCTCCCACCTCCCTCTCCACCCGATCCCTCTGGGTCTTCCCAGTGCACCAGGCCCGAGCACTTGTCTCATGTACCCAACCTGGGCTGGTGATCTGTTTCACCCTAGATAATATACATGTTTCAATGCTGTTCTCTTGAAACATCCCACCCTTGCCTTCTCCCAGAGTCCACAAGTCTGTTCTATACATCTGAGTCTCTTTTTCTGTTTTGCATATAGGGTTATCGTTACCATCTTTCTAAAGTCCATATATATGTGTTAGTATACTGTAATGGTCTTTATCTTTCTGGCTTACTTCGCTCTGTATAATGGGCTCCAGTTTCATCCATCTCATTAGAACTGATTCAAATGAATTCTTTTTAATGGCTGAGTAATATTCCATGGTGTATATGTACCACAGCTTCCTCATCCATTCATCTGCTGATGGGCATCTGGGTTGCTTCCATGTCCTGGCTATAATAAACAGTGCTGCGATGAACATTGGGGTGCACGTGTCTCTTTCAGATCTGGTTTCCTTGGTGTGTATGCCCAGAAGTGGGATTGCTGGGTCATATGGCAGTTCTATTTCCAGCTTTGTAAGAAATCTCCACACTGTTTTCCATAGTGGCTGTACTAATTTGCATTCCCACCAACAGTGTAAGAGGGTTCCCTTTTCTCCACACCCTCTCCAGCATTTATTGCTTGTAGACTTTTGGATAGCAGCCATCCTGACTGGCGTATAATGGTACCTCATTGTGGTTTTGATTTGCATTTCTCTGATAATGAGTGATGTTGAGCATCTTTTCATGCGTTTGTTAGCCATCTGTATGTCTTCCTTGGAGAAATGTCTGTTGAGTTCTTTGGCCCATTTTTTGATTGGGTCATTTAGTTTTCTGGAGTTGAGCTGGAGGAGTTGCTTGTATATTTTTGAGATTAATCCTTTGTCTGTTGCTTCGTTTGCTATTATTTTCTCCCAATCTGAGGGCTGTCTTTTCACCTTGCTTATAGTTTCCTTTGTTGTGCAAAAGCTTTTAAGTTTCATTAGGTCCCATTTGTTTATTTTTGCTTTTATTTCTGAAATTCTGGGATGTGGGTCATAGAGGATCCTGGTGTGATTTATGTCGGAGAGTGTTTTGCCTATGTTCTCCTCTAGGAGTTTGATAGTTTCTGGTCTTACATTTAGATCTTTAATCCATTTTGAGTTTATTTTTGTGTATGGTGTTAGAAAGTGTTCTAGTTTCATTCTTTTACAGGTGGTTGACCAGTTTTCCCAGCACCACTTGTTAAAGAGGTTATCTTTTTTCCATTGTATATCCTTGCCTCCTTTGTCGAAGATAAGCTGACCATAGGTTCGTGGATTTATCTCTGGGCTTTCTATTCTGTTCCATTGATCTATATTTCTGTCTTTGTGCCAGTACCATACTGTCTTGATGACTGTGGCTTTGTAGTAGAGTCTGAAGTCAGGCAGATTGATTCCTCCAGTTCCATTCTTCTTTCTCAGGATTACTTTGGCTATTCGAGGTTTTTTGTATTTCCATACAAATTGTGAAATTATTTGTTCTAGTTCTGTGAAAAATACTGTTGGTAGTTTGATAGGGATTGCATTGAATCTATAGATTACTTTGGGTAGTATAGCCATTTTGACAATATTGATTCTTCCAATCCATGAACACGGTATATTTCTCCATCTGCTTGTGTCCTCTTTGATTTCTTTCATCAGTGTTTTATAGTTTTCTATGTATAGGTCTTTTGTTTCTTTAGGTAGATATACTCCTAAGTATTTTATTCTTTTTGTTGCAATGGTGAATGGTATTGTTTCCTTAATTTCTCTTTCTGTTTTCTCATTGTTAGTGTATAGGAATGCAAGAGATTTCTGTGTGTTAATTTTATATCCTGCAACTTGACTGTATTCGTTGATTAGCTCAAGTAATTTTCTGGTAGAGTTTTTAGGGTTTTCTATGTAGAGGATCATGTCATCTGCAAACAGCGAGAGTTTCACTTCTTCTTTTCCTATCTGGATTCCTTTTACTTCTTTTTCTGCCCTGATTGCTGTGGCCAACACTTCCAAAACTATGTTGAATAGAAGTGGTGAGAGTGGGCACCCTTGTCTTGTTCCTGATTTCAGGGGAAATGCTTTCAATTTTTCACCATTGAGGGTGATGCTTGCTGTGGGTTTGTCATATATAGCTTTTATTATGTTGAGGTATGTTCTTTCTATTCCTGCTTTCTGGAGAGTTTTAATCATAAATGGATGTTGAATTTTGTCAAAGGCTTTTTCTGCATCTATTGAGATAATCATATGGTTTTTATCTTTCAATTTGTTAATGTGGTGTATTACATTGATTGATTTGTGGATATTAAAGAATCCTTGCATTCCTGGGATAAAGCCCACTTGGTCATGATGAATGATTTTTTTAATATGTTGTTGGATTCTGTTTGCTAGAATTTTGTTAAGAATTTTTGCATCTATGTTCATCAGTGATATTGGCCTGTAGTTTTCTTTTTTTGTGGCATCTTTGTCTGGTTTTGGAATTAGGGTGATGGTGGCCTCATAGAATGAGTTTGGAAGTTTACCTTCTTCTGCAATTTTCTGGAAGAGTTTGAGTAAGATAGGTGTTAGCTCTTCTCTAAATTTTTGGTAGAATTCAGCTGTGAAGCCATCTGGTCCTGGGCTTTTGTTTGCTGGAAGATTTCTGATTACAGTTTCGATTTCCTTGCTTGTGATCGTTTTGTTAAGATCTTCTATTTCTTCCTGGTTCAATTTTGGAAAGTTATACTTCTCTAAGAACTTGTCCATTTCTTCCAAGTTGTCCATTTTATTGGCATAGAGCTGCTGGTAGTAGTCTCTTATGATCCTTTGTATTTCAGTGTTGTCTGTTGTGATCTCTCCATTTTCATTTCTAATTTTGTCAATTTGGTTCTTCTCCCTTTGTTTCTTAATGAGTCTTGCTAATGGTTTGTCAATTTTGTTTATTTTTTCAAAAAACCAGCTCTTAGCTTTGTTAATTTTTGCTATGATCTCTTTAGTTTCTTTTGCATTTATTTCTGCCCTAATTTTTAAGATTTCTTTCCTTCTACTAACCCTGGGGTTCTTCATTTCTTCTTCCTCTAGTTGCTTTAGGTGTAGAGTTAGGTTATTTATTTGACTTTTTTCTTGTTTCTTGAGGTAGGCCTGTAATGCTATGAATCTTCCCCTTAGCACTGCTTTCATAGTGTCCCATAGGTTTTGGGTTGTTGTGTTATCATTTTCATTCATTTCTATGCATATTTTGATTTCTTTTTTGATTTCTTCTATGATTTGTTGGTTATTCAGAAGTGTGTTGTTTAGCCTCCATATGTTTGATATTTTTAATAATTTTTTTCCTGTAATTGAGATCTAATCTTACTGCACTGTGGTCAGAAAAGATGACTGGAATGATTTCAATCTTTTTGAATTTACCAAGACTAGATTTATGGCCCAGGATGTGATCTATTCTGGAGAAGGTTCCGTGTGCACTTGAGAAAAAGGTGAAGTTGATTGTTTTGGGGTGAAACGTCCTATAGATGTCAATTAGGTCTAGCTGGTCCATTGTGTCATTTAAAGTTTGTGTTTCCTTGTTCATTTTCTGTTTAGTTGATCTATCCATAGTTGTGAGTGGGGTATTAAAGTCTCCTACTATTATTGTGTTACTATTAATTTCCTCTTTCATACTCGTTAGCGTTTGCCTTACATATTGCGGTGCTCCTATGTTGGGTGCATATATATTTATAATTGTTATATCTTCTTCTTGGATTGATCCTTTGATCATTATGTAGTGTCCATCTTTGTCTCTTTTCACAGACTTAATTTGAAAGTCTATTTTATCTGATATGAGTATTGCGACTCCTGCTTTCTTTTGGTCTCCGTTTGCATGGAATATTTTTTTCCAGCCCTTCACTTTTAGTCTGTATGTGTCCCTTGCTTTGAGGTGGGACTCTTGTAGACAGCATATATAGGGGTCTTGCTTTTGTATCCATTCAGCCAGCCTTTGTCTTTTGGTTGGGGCATTCAACCCATTTACATTTAAGGTAATTATTGATAGGTATGGTCCCGTTGCCATTTATTTTGTTGTTTGGGGTTCACTTTTATACCACCTTTCTGCGTTTCCTGTCTAGAGAAGATCCTTTAGTATTTGTTGAAGAGCTGGTTTGGTGGTGGTGAATTCTCTCAGCTTTTGCTTGTCTGTAAAGCTTTTGAGTTCTCCTTCATATCTGAATGAGATCCTTGCTGGGTACAGTAATCTAGGTTGTAGGTTATTCTCTTTCATTACTTTAAGTATGTCCTGCCATTCCCTTCTGGCCTGAAGGGTTTCTATTGATAGATCAGCTGTTATCCTTATGGGAATCCCTTTGTGTGTTATTTGTTGTTTCTCCCTTGCTGCTTTTAATATTTGTTCTTTGTGTTTGATCTTTGTTAATTTGATTAATATGTGTCTTGGGGTGTTTCGCCTTGGGTTTATCCTGTTTGGGACTCTCTGGGTTTATTGGACTTGGTTGGCTATTTCCTTCCCCATTTTAGGGAAGTTTTCAGCTATTATCTCCTCGAGTATCTTCTCATGGCCTTTCTTTTTGTCTTCTTCTTCTGGGACTCCTATGATTCGAATGTTGGGGCGTTTCACATAGTCCCAGAGGTCCCTGAGGTTGTCCTCATTTTTTTTGATTCTTTTTTCTTTTTTCCTCTCTGCTTCATTTATTTCCACCATTTTATCTTCTAACTCACTTATCCTATCTTCTGTCTCTGTTATTCTAGTCATGGTTCCCTCCAGAGTGTTTTTGATCTCATTTATTTCATTATTAATTTTTAATTGATTTTTTTTTTATTTCTTCTAGGTCCTTGTTAAACATTTCTTGCATCTTCTCAATCTTTGTCTCCAGGCTATTTATTTGTAACTCCATTTTGTTTTCAAGATTTTGGATGATTTTTATTATCATTATTCTAAATTCTTTTTCAGGTAGATTCCCTATTTCCTCCTCTTTTGTTTGACTTGGTGGGCTTTTTTCATGTTCCTTTAGCTGTTGGGTATTTCTCTGCCTTTTCATCATGTTTAGATTGCTGTGTCTGGAGTGGGCTTTCTGTATTCTTGTGGTTTGAAGTTCCTTTTTATTGTGGAGGTTTCACCCAGTGGGTGGGGTTGGACGATTGGTTTGTCAAGTTTTCCTGGTTAGGGAAGCTTGTGTCAGCGTTCTGGTGCTTGGAATTGGATTTCTTCTCTCTGGAGTGCAATGGAGTGTCCAGTAATGAGTTTTGCGATGGGTCTCTGTGTTAGGTGTGACTTTGGAGAGCCTGTATGTTGACACTCAGGTCTATGTTCCCGCGTTGCTAAAGAATTTGCGTGGTATGTCTTGTACTAGAGCTTATTGGCTCCTGGGTGGTGGTTGGTTTTGGTGTAGGTCTGGAAGTTTTTGGATGGTCTCTTATTCCTTAATGTTCCGTGTGGTCAGGAGTTTTCTGGTTTTCTCAGGATTTGGGCTCAAGTCTCCTGCCTCTGGATTTCAGTTTTATTCTTCTAATAGTCTCAAGGCTTCTCCAACTATACAGTACTGATAATAAAACTTCTAGGTTAATGGTGAAAAGATTCTCCACCGTGAGAGACAACCAGAGAGGTTCACAGAGTTACATGAAGAATAGGAGAGGGAGGAAGGAGATAGAGGTGAGCAGGAGGAGAAAAAGGGGACTCAAGAGGAGAGAGACAGATCTACGCAGTTATCTGTTCCCAAAGTGTTCTCCGTAGCCCAGACACCCACAAAGATTCACAGAGTTGGATTGGGAAGAGAAGGGGAATGGAGGAAATAGAGGTGTTCTGAGGGAGAATAACAAAGATTGAAAATCTAGTGTAGAGGTTAGACTCTTTGAAATACAATATTTAAAAACAAAAACACACAAAAAAATTTAGAACTGTATATGAAGTTCAGTTTAAAAATAGGGTTTCTCTCTCTCTTTTTTTTTTGTGGCTATAGTGAAATGAAAGTGAAAGTTAAGGAATAATAGAGGAGTATTAGAGGACTCTAAAAGGAAATAGGAGAGAAAAACAAGAAAAAGAAAAAAAAAAAAAAGAAAAGAAAAAAAAAAAAAAAAGAAAAAAAATTTTTTTCCCAAATAAAAAAATCATAAAAATATATGAAAATGAAAGTTGAGGAGTAATGGGGGAGTAATAGGGAATTATAAAAGAAAATGAAAGAGAAAAAATAAAAAATTTTTTAAAAAAAAGGGAAAGAAAAAAAAATTTTTTTTTTTTTAATTAAAAAAAAAAATGTACATATATATCTAGGAATTTCTCTGAGGTTGTTGCGGTCAGCGTAGGTTCAGTTCAATTTCAGATAGCTCCTCTTTCCAGCTTACACTTCTCGATATCTGTAGGCCCCTTCCCGTGTAGTCGGTGTTACCTTCAGGGATTTTAATCTGTTGCACCGGTCCTTTCTGAAGTGGTTCCCTTTGTTTGTTTGGCTTCTGTTTGCCGTCTCTTTGGTGTCTAATTTCCGCCCTGATACAGGCAGGCGGAGGTGATCTCTTATTTAGGTTCTCTAGTTCAGTTCAGTCCTGCTACGGGGAGGGCGGGGCGCTGCAGACAGATACCGCTCTGTGTGGATAGCGCTCACCGTGTTCCGGCCACACTGGGTTTGCCCCGCTCACGGGTGTCTGTGCTTTCGCCATCTACACTGCTCAGGCTCCCGGCTGCTCTATATGGAGCGGGCCCTGCGTTGAGTGCGGTTCCAGTTTTCGGGTACTCCACAAAAGCGCAGATTCAGTTGCTCCTGCGTTTTGTGCCTTCCCCGGCCTGAGCGGTTCAGGCAGCCAGAGGCTTGGGCGTACTCTCCCGGGTGCAGCACGCCTTATCCCTCCGCGGCGAGCGGCCCAGGCAGCCAGAGGCTTGGGCGTATTCTCCCTAGGTGCGGCGCGCCTTTTCCCTCCGCGGCCCCAGCACGCACCGAAGTTGTTTTCAAATTAGCTTACATGACTGATGCCTTCATCATTGTGCAGTAGAAATGTAGTCTCTTGTACTCACTAGTACACAATGCACTTTTAACCTAACCATGTGCATGGTTAAGGGTTCCAGTAAAGCCACCTTCAATAACTGTCAGCTTATTTGAGGATCTTTGCATTGATGGTTAAAAGAAATTTAGAGACAAGTGATTCATCACTGGGGTGTTAATAAAGTCTTGTCTTCATTTTATACTTAGCAGAGCAGTTTTGTAGCACTCTACCTTCTAGGAATGCTACCTTTTCACCTTTTGGTAAACTTGGATCAGATTATTTTGTTGAAAGAAGGCTAAAATATCAAGGGGCAAAAGATGCTCTAGAGTTGTGGTCCCCCACGTTTTTAGCACCAGGGACAAGTTTCAAGGAAGACAATTTTTCCATGGACCAGGGAGGAGGGGGATGGTTTCAGGATGATTCAAGTGCATTACATTTATTGTGCACTTTATTTCTATTATTATTACATCAGCTCCACCTCAGATCATCAGGCATTAGATCCCAGAGGTTGGGGATGCCTGCTCTAGAGTCAGTCAGTCAGTTCAGTCCCTCAGTCATGTCTGATTCTCTGCGACCCCATGGACTGCAGCACACCAGGCCTCCCTGTCCATCACCAACTCTCGGAGCCTACTCAAACTCAGGTGCATCGAGTCAGTGATGCCATTCAACCATCTCATCCTCTGTCTCATGCTCTAGAGTAGTGGTTTTCAAAGTGCAGCTCCCAATATAATGGTCTAGGAGGTCACATAGTGCAAGTGAGCCCAGCCCTGCACTTTGGCTAAGACAACAGAGGAAGAGGCCCACCTCCATCTAAGGTAGGACCAACCCTAATTCTCTGGCTCAAAAGTGTTGTGGGTAAAGTGACCAGGACAGCAAGGGCTCATCTGGAGAGGAGACTAGAACTCCTTGGGGCTTGAGTCACATACCCCTCTGGGGATAATGATTTCATGGAGGTCGTAGAGAAAAGTGTAAGGCAAAAACTAATGACAGAAGAATACGGATGCTGTGATTCTATTTATATAATTATATAAAGTTTTAAAACATGCCAAAAATGCTATATACTTTGGGATATAAGCGTATATTTAACAACCTCTTTCATTTCCCATAAATTTAGACAAAATACACGGGAATGAAACCAAACTCACGACACCAGTTACTATTTGAGGAAAGGATGTGCAGACCTCCAACTCCATTTCTATCGTTTCATTTCTTAAACTCAGCAGAGATTACCTGGGCCCCAAGGAGGTTTCTCTTAATGCTCATACTAATATTGCTATAGTCTTAAGTGTGACTTTAAGTAGTAAATGGGTCTAATCTCTAGAATTAGGGTAAGAAAGTGGGTGAAAGGTAGTTAATCAGAGAAAGGGAGTTTGGGGGGAAGGCCTTGTTCTACAATTAGTTAAGGTTACTTAGATACCCATTCAGGGTGGCATTAACAGACTTCTTCTCTGATATGCTACAATAGCATACTTCACAAGCAGCCTCCCTACATCCCATCTCAAGACCCTCACTGTATGGAACCACAAAGAATCTTCTTCACCTTTCTGTCTTAAAGTACCAAATACCTCCAGAGACAAGCTGACCTGAGGCAAAGCTATGAAAGTGGAACAAGACTTGCATCCCTAGATCCTTTACCTCTTTTTTCAGGGACATCCTGTTAACTCTCAAGCAGTGGCCCCTGCTGTCCTTCTCAGTTCCACCATTATCTCCAAGTACCTGGAATCAGGGTCACTGTCACTCCCCATACAGGCTTCCTTTCCCTGGGAGCACCCTATACCCCCAGATCTTTTCTTTGTCTACTCATCTGCTCTCAAAATTCCTGTCCCAATTCCTCAAGACCCTGCCTTAATGTAATACCTGGCTAATGATATAAAAGTAATAGTATTTTCAGGTACGATGTGATACCATGTTAACTTACAATGTACTTACTCTGAAAGGTCCTATGAAATGATGCTAAGATAGGCAATTTCAGACCCCGTGGCAAAGTAAGGGAAGAAAATTTTAGAGGATTTTTAACTTACATTATGTAAAAAGACAGCAATTCAATGTGTAACCTCTCTGACCTCCAAAAGTTGAAATTTAGAATGAGCTAATGACAAAGCAAACAAACATTAACACTGACGCAATTCTCTGCCATCTTCTATGTACTTCTCATGGCCAAATTAAAAGACTTTTTTTTTCCTATGAACTTGTCCCCCTCAATCTAAAGATACTTATGTGTGTGTGTTAATCACTCAATCATGTCCGACTCTTTGCAACCTGACGGACTGTAGCCCAGCAGGCTCCTCTGTCCATGGGATTCTCCCTGCAAGAATACTGGAGTGGGTTGCCATTTCCTCCTCCAGAGGATCTTCCCAAGCCAGGATTGAACTTGGGTCTCCGGCATTGCAGGCAGATTTTTTACCATCCCTTTGGCAATATGAGATGTACTGGTATATAGAGAAATTACCCAAACTTTACTGACATTCAAGGCTCAACTTTAATCTCACCCAAATTCATAAATGTGATCCTACACACAGTAGCATTTGACTTTGTAACTTGTACAATTAACCAATATAGAGAAAGCAAGTTGTTTATAGTCATTTAACAAATGTTTAAGAGGTCTCCTTGGTGGCTCAGGGGTGAAGAATCTGCTTGCCAATGCAGGGGATGTGGGTTCAATTACTGGTCCAGGAGCCACTACTGAGCTCACACGCCTAGAGCCATGCTCCACAACAAGAGAAGCCACCACAATGAGAAGCCTGCACACTGCAACTAGAGAGTAGCCCCTGCTTGCTGCAACTAGAGAAAAGCCCATGCAGCAATGAAGACCCAGTGCAGCCATAAATAAATAAATCTTTAAAATAAATAAATAAATATCTGAGTATTTACCCTGTTCCAGATATCATTCTAGGTATTTGGGGGACATAGTGAGGAAAACAGACAATAAGCCTTGCTTTTGTGGCACTTAACTCTTGGTGATGGTCGGGGAGGCTGGGGAGTGAGGATAGGAGTAATAAAAACAAAGATAAAATTTATTAAATGGGAAAAGTTCAAAGCTATGAAGCAAATAGAAAGGGTGGTAATATAAGAGTGTTTGGGGTGGCAGTGGATGACAAGTTGTAGTCAGGGATGATCCCCTGTGAGTGTTCTTTGACTAAAACCTGAATTCCAAGGAGGAGGCAGCCATAGGACAATTTGGGAGGAAGATTCCCATGAAAATTACTAAGAACATAAAAGTGGGGGAGGGGCATTTCTTCTGTACAGAAGGCAAGCATTTACTGATTGAGGGTAGACAAGAGGACCAAATTAAAATTCTGCTTCCTCTGAATAAAAGGGCATGCTTAGAAGATGAGGAGACTGGGACAAACCTCACTGCTGCTGCTAAGTCACTTCAATCGTATCTGACTCTGCAACCCCATAGACGGCAGCCCATCAGCCTCCCCCATCCCTGGGATTCTCCAGGCAAGAAGACTGGAGTGGGTTGCCATTTCCTTCTCCAATGCATGAAAATGAAAAGTGAAAGTGAAGTCACTCAGTCGTGTCCAACTCTTAGCAACCCCATGGACCGCAGCCTACCAGGCTCCTCCGTCCATGGGATTTTCCAGGCAAGAGTACTGGAGTGGGGTGCCATTGCCTTCTCCGTAATTCTGTTCATGTTCATTGTATATTATCATGTTAAATATTCACAAAAACCCTGTGGGGTGGTAATTATTCTCTTTGTTAAGATGAAACCAAGGACCATATGGAAAGTTTACCCTAAGCCACACAGCTTTTAACAACAAAGGGACAGAAAACTTAACATGGTCAAGAATATCTGTTTGCAATCAACAGCCAACTTCCTATTATATAATGGTTGGAGACTGGGATTCTCTAATCAAAGAGAAGAATTAACAATCATCGTTTCTTGCTAACTCAGAAAAATAAAACTGAGCTATTTACTAAATAGCAGAGTGATCATTTTCTAGATAGTGAAATTAAGGGTGATTTTTATTTTCTTAATCCAGGCTCTGTTCCTTACTGGCTGTGTATCCTTGAGAATGTTGCTAAACATCTCTGTGTTTTGGTTTCCTTATTTGCAAAAGATGGCTAATAACAGTACTCACATCATAAGGCTGTTGCAAGGAGTAAATAAAATAATCTATGTGTTTAAAATAGTGCCCAACCTATAAGTACTTAATAAATGCTAATGATTATCATTACCTCAATATAATTTTAATTTGAATTATTTGAGCATATGTCCATATGTTCAAAAGCCATTTGTCCATATGTTTCAAAACCATTTGTATTTATCTATGATTTATCTATACATGTCTTTTGCTTATATTTCTATTATTATCTTGTTCATTTGTGTGGGCAAGATATGTGTGGTTTTTTAATTCCCTCTTTAGTCTTATGTGTTTTATTAATCTGTTGTACAAAGAATATGTATTATTTTTATAAAGAAGAAAAGTGTGGGATACTAAAACTTGCTCGAAAGACCTTGGAGGGCCTTAGCAGAACTTTTCTTGACTCAACTCATTCCTAAATGCACCAAAACTCTTCTGCTAACTCTACCGCCATCTCAATGTTTTTTTTTGCTTTGGAGGCCAACCTCCATTTCAGGGCAAAGGGCAAACTCTTTACTGGAACTTTCATGGCCCTATCTACTTTAAAGACCCATCTGCCACTCAGATCTACACTCCTGCCATTTTACTCTGTGGCTAGGTACACACCAACACACCTTTGCCACTGTTCATGCTGCTTCCTTTGCCTATAGTAACCTCCCTGCCCCCTGCCTTTTTACTGCCACTTGAACTCCTAGCTTCAGGACCCCCTGAAATGCCCCCTCTTGAGCATTATCCCAGGCACCAGCCCACCCCCTTCATCTACCGGCCATAGCTAATCATCCACTCTCCCATGCTTCTTTAGCACTTTGTGCTCATCCTTGTCATAGCATTTGAAGGAGTGTGTCATCATTGCCCAAGTGTCTGTCCAACCCTCTAGATTATAAACCAGAACAAGCCATGGGTCTTAGATACCTGAGTCCCCAATCTCTAACATAGTTCCAGGTATATAGTAGGTGCTTACATGTGCCCAGTGAATGCTTAAATGACTAGGGTCTGGAGTGTTTGTCCTATAGCTTCAAGTGGACAGACTAGTTTTCCATGACCTGGAAAGACACTTGTATGATTTATCTTATTTTGTTTGCTTTGTTTGTTAACATGCTATCTCCTCTAAAGTGAATAGTGATGGTCTTGTTGAAAGTTCTGAAAAAAGAATGTACAGAGATAGGAGGAAATAAAGAAAGCATTAATACTCTGGTTTCATGGGTGGGGCGACTTCCCTGGTGGCTCAGATGGTAAAAAATAGCAGACCCAGATTCGATCCCTGGATCAGGAAGATCCCCTGGAGAAGGGAATGGCAACCCACTCCAGCATTCTTGCCTGAAAAATCCCATAGACAGAAGAGCCTGGTGGGCTACAGTCCATGGGGTCAAAATTTCTATAGAGGGGGAAAAAAACCTGTCTACCTGGGAGTATGTGCTTCTCCGCTAAAGAAGAGTGGAGGCAGTCCTGTCACAGCATGGGATAGGAAATGGGAGTGCCCTAATTAAGCACCTTCCTCACCCCAGGACCTCCATCACATCACCCAGATCTGCCCTCTGGCCAGAAACATTTGCTTCCTTTTCCCACCCCTCAGTTCAATTCAGTCACTCACTTGTGTCCAACTTTTTGTGACCCCATAGACTGCAGCACACCAGGCTTCCCTGTCCATCACCAACTCCCGGAGTTTACTCAAACTCATGTCCATTGAGTCGGTGATGCCATCCAACCATCTCATCCTCTGTTGTCCCCGTCTCCTCCTGCCTTCAATCTTTCCCAGCATCAGGGTCTTTTCAAATGAGTCAGTTCTTCGCATCAAGTGGCCAAAGTATTGGAGTTTCAGCTTCAACATCAGTCCTTCCAATGAATATTCAGGACTGATCTCCTTTAGGATTGACTGGTTTGATCTCCTTGCAGTCCAAGGGACTCTCAAGAGTCTTCTCCAACACCACAGTTCAAAAGCATCAATTCTTTGGTGCTCAGCTTTCCTTATGGTCCAACTCTCACATCCATACATGACTACTGGAAAAACCATAGCTTTGACTAGATGGACCTTCCT
Organism: Odocoileus virginianus; assembly: GCF_023699985.2. Classification (NCBI taxonomy): domain Eukaryota; kingdom Metazoa; phylum Chordata; class Mammalia; order Artiodactyla; family Cervidae; genus Odocoileus; species Odocoileus virginianus. The sequence continues at coordinate 5,228 of NW_027224329.1, read as the reverse complement.
ATTCCTAAAGTGAAAGTGAAAGTGAAGTCATGTCCAACTCTTTGCAACCCCATGGGCTGTAGCCTACTAGGCTCCTCTGTCCATGGGATTTTCCAGGCAAGAGTACTGGAATGGGTTGCCATTCCCTTCTCCAGGGGATCTTCTCAACCCAGGGATCGAACCCGGGTCTCCCACACTGCAGACAGACGCTTTACTGTCTGAGCCATCAGGGAAGGCCACGGGCTTTTTTACAGCCAGGGGCCCACTGGGGTTTACAAGCGCATTTTAACAAGGGCCACACAGAGACAACATCCTGTCTTTATTGTTCGGGCCTGTTGCCCATCTTTTGGGTCTAACACCTCCCTCCTCTGAGAAGCCTTTTCTGAGAAAAAAACTTTGAGTGCCTTTTGACTCACTTGTTTGAGTTCATGCATTACAGTGTAAAGATGGAAATGTTTTACACCATCAGTGTCCTCCAGCCAAAGATCACAAAACATGCCTGTAGTTGAGTGAGCTCAGTTTGCTATTCATCGCAGTAAGGGAGAACACACATCATGGGGGAACCACGTGGTGTCTTAACAAGCATCAGAAAGAACCTGTTACAGAGGTTGGGGTTTGGTTGAATAATTTGGGGAAGTTTTGCCTTCAAGGAAAGAGGGGTTTGCCCTAGATTAGATGTCTTTAGGTAGCTGAGGCAATTGTCTGATTGGTATTTGAGTAAATCTTACCTGTAGGAAGAGGAAACTAGAACCAGGATAAAGATGTAATTGGTAAAGAAGTTGTAGACATTCATTTTAGTCAAGATGGGGGGATGTTTAGTACTGTATTACCTTGTTTTTGGTCCTATTTTGTCTCCTTTCAGTACGGTCTCAGAGTGACCATGTCTGATGTTGATGTTCTATGACACTGTTCTATGACAAGTTCAATAGGAAATAAGATGGCCAAAGCTGATGTGTGAGGTATGTTTCAATTCCAGATTAAAGGTCAGGAGATTGGTCCTAGTCCTGGCTCTTTGACTAACTGGCATGACTTTAGGGGAGCCAGTTAGCAGCTCTAAACCTTAGTTTCCCCATTTAAAAAAGAATGGTCTTAGATTCTATATCTGAAGGCCTTTCCAGCTCTGAAACTCTAGGAGAATCTGTGTTTCTCTTGCATCTCTTCCATCTTTATAGAAAATGCTAAAGGGGACTTGGCCACACATCCTTATGTGTGTGCATGCTAAGTTGCCTTAGTTGTGTCCGACTCTGTGTGACCCTATGGACTATAGCCCACCAGGCTCCTCTGTCCATAGAATTCTCCAGGCAAGAATACTGGAATGGATTGCCATGCCCTCCTCCAGGGGATCTTCCCAACCCAGGGATCAAACCCATGTCTCTTACATCTCCTGCATTGGCAGGCAGGTTCTTTACCACTAGCACCACCCCAGAAGTCCACGCATCCTTATAGAGGGGAATTAATACTTAACAAATGTTATTATAGGTGATCTGTTTAAAAATCAACTGAGATTTTAATCTTAACACTGTGTGTCATTATTGATTCCAAGTTAATGAGTTAAATTTAAACATTCAGAAGATATCCAAAAGGAATAAAGTATAAAATTCATTTCTGGATGAGAAAAGATTTGAATTTATGATGTTAAAACCAAGAAAAAAGAAAATATCATTAGATTTTACAACATAAAAATGAAAAACTACATACTTAGAAACATTAACCAACTTAGAAGGCAAAATCAAACTGAAAAAACATTTTCAACAAATGCTCAGTACCCTAAATATAATTCTATCTTGTTCCATCTACCTAACTCATATTTTGATTGAACTCCACCTATACAGATGATGAAACTGAGACCTAGAAATGATAAGTAACTCTTCCAAGATCACTTAGGACAGCAAATGTTAAACCAACTCAAACCTCAGATTGGGATTCTGCCTTTTTTTTGCTGTCTTTATAATGAGAATTTTGGATTAGAGATTATTGACATTGCCTTCCAAATTTAAACCAATGATTTACAGCAACACCATGCTCCATTCCTGAGGTGAGACAGAGGAAAAATAAAAACACTAAAATTTGGTTGGATTAATGAAAGAAAAAAAAATCCCTCTTTACAATTATGAGACTTATTAGTATTTTCCCTGAATGTAATATCCAGATGTAATTTACTGTCTTTTTCAAAAAATATTTTTAGTGCTACAAAACTTTTTTTACAGAATGACTGTAAAAGCAGTTAATTTCTGTGTAATTTTCAAAATTACACTTGAGGTCTGGACTAAGTGGATCTTGAGATCAATAAAAAGTCTGGGACTGTTACCTCTGAAACATCCTAAGAAGATGGCCCTTTTAATGTCTGTCATGCTTAGCTCTTAGGAGATGACCTGATCTTTTAAAGAAACCTCTTTTTTATTCAGTCTTCAAAGCTTTAAGTGAATTTGTCTGGGTTCATTATACACCTTCTAGCTCCTAACTTCTTCAACACTTCTTCGACGTTCAGTTCTGACTGCATTCATTTCAATTTGTCTACTCTTTTCCAACTATTTTTAACCAAGTTAAATCGTCCAAATTCTCTTTCTCTTCTTGAGAAGTTTTTAGTACTGCTAACATCTGAGATATACAACATTTTTATGACCCTGTCTCTATTCACATGAGCCATTACCAGGTGGAAATTCCCAGGTGGGAAATTTCTCACAGTTCACATGGCCCAGGATGCCTTCATAAATAATTTCCTGCACAATCACATAAAGGACAGGAGCCTAGACGACCTCAACACATGTCAGAACCCTAAGGCGTCAAAGAACAAGAAGGCAACTGTGAGCAATTTGACAACCAAGGGCCTTGGCCGTTCATTGGACACAGAGCACGTCAATCTTTGTTTGTCAGCAAATGAGTCCAACGCTCGTGACAAGGCGGCGCGTGATCCTGTCTACTCTTCTGGCCCCGCCCCTCAACTGTGGCCTGGCTCCACTGCCTGAGGCCCGGCTTCCGGGGGTCGCTTCCGCTGTTGGCCGCCTACCCTCCCGGTCGTGGGGCCTCCTCTGTGGTCCCTTCAGTGACTGCCTCATTCCTTCTCACTGCCCTCAGCCTCCGCTCAGGGCAGCCATTTCTGGTGCCACCACCTGCGCCACTGCTGTTGTCGCCTGCCCAGCTGAGGTAACTGCCCGCTGCCATGTCCACCACGGGGGATGGAGATCCGGCCCCTGGCAGGCAGGAAGGCCCAGCAGGTGCGGCAGGGGCACAGGCCGGAGCCCGCGAAGGTGTGGACCACAACTCCGGGCCTCGCGGGGGTGACGCCATGCCTGAGGCCCAGGCGGGTGGTGTCGTGGGGGCCTCAGGAGGCCTGAGGGAGGCGGCCATGGAGGGCAGGAGCACCGAGGAAGACTCAGACATCGGGCCGGCAGAGGAGGGGGAAGAGGAGGAAGAGGAGGGCGGCGTGGACCGCATGGTGGGCGCACGCCACTTCCCCATGTTCACCTTCCGCTTAACGTTCATGGGGCTGGTACACTCAGTGCTCAACCGTTTGTACCACAACAACCACATCCTCGTCCGACCCTCTGATGTCCAAGTGCCGGTCCCGCGCCGGCCCCGGCCCCGCTTGTCTCATCTCAGCTCGGCCGCCACGGCCGGGTTCCCCGAGGTCCAGGTGCCGTCGGTTGGCACGTCGGTTGGACCAGGGGCAGGGCCGGTGGAGGAAGCCCAGGAGGCCGAGGAAGCCCAGGAGGCCTCTTTATCGGAGATGGCCGCCAAAGAGTCTGAGGAATCCAGCTTGTGGGAAATGGCGCAGGAGCCAGCCGCGCCTGCGGGTGAGCCTCGAGGGGTGGAGGGGGGTGGATTTGGGGTGGATGGAAACACTGGCAGCTGCAGGCCGGGTCTGGGGACCAGGGATCCCAAGGAGGGGGCAGGCTCAGAGCAGGGGGCCTCGGGAGTCAAGGCCTCTGAATCAAAGGCCAGGGGGGCCCAGTAGAAGCCCAACTCCATAACAACTTCTTTGGTCCGGGGGGAAAATAAGCTGCACTCTACCAACCCTGGTAAGAGGTCTGAGATGATTGGTGCCAGTTATGAGCCCATAGGTGAAGGTCAGTGGAGGCAGGTGTTCGAGAGAGTTGGGGAGGACATGGAAGAGAACAAGCAAATGGTATACCTCATATTTAGTTCATGGCTTTTTTAAATGGCAAGATTCTTAAAAAGTTAATCCCAAAACATTATGAACTCATACAGGAACACTTGGTCAAAATGAAATATTCAGGGGATTGAGGAACTAATGAGCTTCCCCATAGAATTTGTTATTGAGGCGAAACATTTTGGCAAGAAAGTTCTGACCAAAACATCCAGAATGCATCAGACTCAGAGGATTCTGATCCTTGACCAGAAGTAATCAGTAGCACAGGGTGACAGATCTACTAGAAAAGAATGAATAATGTGATTGCGAAAATGATCAAGCAGCAGCAAAGTGAGGGCCATGGAAGTGGTGTATCCACCAGAAGGAAGGCCCCCAGTTACTCTTTTCTTAGTTGCTTCTGTCCTCCTGCTTCTCCTAAGGGTAGAGTACTGGATATCTTGCTATTCCTCATGAGTTGGGATTTTCTTTTCTGTGAATGTCTGGTCCCAAAGTCTATTATTCTTCTCTCAAGAAACAACTGAATGCCAGAATGAGAACTCCAAAGAAGCAGCCCAGGGCACCGAAAGTGAGGTGAAAGAAAAGGAGTATAACAAAAAACAAGAAGAACCAGAAAAGGATCTGGACCCAGCAAAGGACAGGCCCAGAAAGTCCAGGTATTGGTGTATAGCTTTAAAAATAACCCAGCTATTCCAAGGCATTTACCAGTTTTGTTTTTGCTTTTTAATTCTCAGAGTAAATTAAGAAAATGTTTGTTTAAAATTAGTTCAACAACTCAAATTTACCTAATGTTTATAGAACATTCCTGCACCCAGTAATACAAAGAGCATGAAGTGAAATATACTTCATGGCTTCTCATTTGTTCTTATGAGGTCTTTTGTCCTCTATCTGTAAGACTACCAACAAGTTGTAAATGTATCGGTACCTAAGACCAGTATTTCTTTAGAAACAGTGACTAAAAGCAGCAGCAGCTGGTCTGTGCACTAGTTTGGCCTTCATTTCTTGACCACAGAAGTGTAGTCTCCTGCACTAAGAGATGACGTCTTTTAGAATGTAACTACTTACAAATAGCAAAACGTTCAGAATTTCAAGTAGGACCACATTTAGTGATTAATACTTAAACATTTGTTCAGTTGTAGAT